>NC_054869.1:9068697-9753697 GCF_018320785.1 Cheilinus undulatus
CTGACTGAAAGACACAGAAAAAAAGGGTTTGACTTAATATATACTGAGAACCTTGATGGGTTTCATAAATCACATACTGGCCTTAAATATCAGTAAATGTACAAATGCACCAACAGGTGGTTGCATAGGTGGTTGCTCACTGTGGACCCCCTTGAGTGTGTGGGGCGCAACACAATCAGCAGCCCTGAGCATTTTGAACTAATCCCCAATCCCAATCAACCAATCCCTTCTCATCTCTCAACTCTGCTTGACTTAGACTCTCTTGCACTGGAGAAACTTGGAGTTTTTTTTTTGTTTGTTTGTATTTCTTTACGCCAGTAAAGGTATTTGTATATTGGTATCAGCTAAAATGAATTTGAAAATAACAGCATTTTGGTTATCAGCAAAAAGTCTAATATCGTGCATCCCTAAATCTGTTTCCATGATGACAGCAGGATTACATTGTAGTGGTAGCTGGTAATAATGGTGGAGAAATTCGCTTGGATGTAGCAGCAGAGGCAGCTTTATTAGAACTGGGCCACATTTCTTCATTAAAACAAAAGCAAAGAATTGCAAAGAAAGCCCTTAGTGGGAGAAAAGATGCATTTCCCTCTTCTCCTGACCTGCTTTGTCTTTAGTGTGTGATAGTTATGGGTGGAGTTCCGTTGTATTGCAAGCCAGTAGCAGTGACTGCTGCTGGTGCCACTGTGAGCTCGGATGTAGCTTTAGCAACAGTGTTAATCTGTTAATTAGATCTTGACAGCATTTCTTTATGAAAAGAGTAATAAAGAACCATGCTTTTCTTGGTGAGGAAGAAGTTACTGCACTTCTCCCTACCTCCCTCGTCAAATGTTTTATCCACCAACAAGCTCCCCTATTCATAAAATATGACAGTACCTTACTGCTGGGCTCACTTTATTTACCAGAGCTGTGCATGCATACTACTTCATTTTGTTGTCACACTGATTGGCCTGTGATGAATGTGATGGACAGAACATTCGCTCATTCGCCAGCTTCCAAGAATTTTTAAAAAGCCCTGCCCTTCCCAAACACTTTGTATGTGCGGTTTCCCAGATGAATGTGAAATATATCCATTAGGCGTGTAACAGTATTCGTATTTGTAACAAACTACACGACAAATACGTCCAAACCATTGAAAAAAGCCAACAAATGTGACAAAAATGTATCCACCAATAAAGGAGTCAGTAATGTTTGTGTTTGCTAACCGCTGTTAAACAACCAATGAAGAAGAGGAAGAAGCCGGCAAAGCAAACCACACAAAGAAGAAAATTGGCGCATGCTGCAAGAGAAGCAGAAAAGTGAGATCCGTTGGCTTCTTCTTCTCCTAATCTCTGGCTGCTTTCAAAAAGCCTCTGATGTGAAAGCAAAGAGGGTTGAGGATATTATTATTATTTTATGAGTATACACTGCACTTGCTTTTACTAACAATGGCGTCACAGCACACTTCATAAATCATGAATATGATACATTGCTTTGAAATGCATGTATTTAACTTCCTTTTTAGGATGTACGTATTTTTATTCTTTCAAATAAGGAGATATAAGGCAGTTGATTACTGTTTTGTTTGTTACTTGCATATCTTTTTGTTTGTCTCCTTTTTCTGTCTAGAACCGTGACCCTAAAACTGGGCTATGAACCGAACCATGACCCCTGTGAACCGTCACACCACTAGTATCCATGCAATATATGTATGAAACAGTCAGGTAAAAAAATTCCAACATTCACAGCATTATTTTACCTAACAAAGTATTCTGCTTTAGAAAAGTATTTGTTTGCACTAATAGACTGTCAAAACAAGATTTATATTTCACATTTATCTGCTTGCTGTAACCAAAATCCAACAGATTGTGGTTTACAACACCATCTGCCATCCTGATTTGTGCTGCAATGGCTGAGTTCCTGCTGCTGCAACTGTCCCCCATGGTGATCTAAAATTATCTCGTTCATTGAGATACTTTGGTCTTAAGTGTGCATTAGCAAAATTTCCATGCTGAAATGTTGCAAACATTTTTGTATAGTTTAGGCAGTGTGCTTGCATTTGCTTCCATTTTTTTCCCTCTTTTACTCCTCTCTTCTTCAGCTCTGGTACTTTAAGATAAAGCTGACCATTAAAGCAACAGAGATTATATCATTATAAAATGAGGTATCAAAAAGTATTGAAAACCTTTTTAGAGGTGACACATTACTTTTCGACCACCTTCATCGTAAAACAGTACAGCCTATGATTTTGGATGCAACGTTAAATGGTTCAATAATACAAAATGCAGAGCTGGCAAATCCTAATGGCTTCAATGTTTATAAGCTGTGTGTTTATGCGTAAACTCCTTACACCACGACTGAAGTGCACACAGAGGGGGACTGTACTCCTCTGTTGTTCAAACTACTCCCAGGCTGCTTTTGTGGGTTAAATGCCACAACCCACAAATCTCTCAGCCTCGGTTCAGTCCCACTAAAAGAAGAAGAAGCCTTCAGATTGTTCCACGTTACTCCAAAACTAATGCAATTTTCCTTTCCATTGAAAAACTACAGACCCACCCAGGGTTCACTGAGGGTTCCTGGTACACAGTTTGCTTTAATTTGCAGTAATATCATGTGCTAGGTAAATCTTTCCTAGAAAAAACACTCCTGAAAAACTCCTGGCTGGCAAAAAAGATTTCCTGTTTACTGTTTCCAGAAACAGCTGTGGCAATTCATTTTAAGAAATAGAAGATAACCGGACTGTTTGCATGATGGAAATAAACACCACAGGGGGGAAAAGTAGGTGCCCCATAGAGAGATACTAATCAGCATAAACATTCAATCCTCAAATGATTGATTGACAAGCCATCGCCAGAAAAACATCACAGAAATCGATGCACATTCCTAGCACCCCAGGCCTTCTCTTTTTAATGACAGCACTACATTTTTTTCATGCTGTTACTCTGCCAGGAAATGAAATAACAGCAGACTTTTACTCCTGAAGGTATTATTATCATTCCTAAAATGATTCTGTCAAAAGTCTAAACACGTTGTAAATATAAATCAAAATGAATGACATCCACAGTAATGTGCATTTATGGGCTTTGGGCTCGCTGCAGTGTCATGAACTTCATGTACTGCAGTTCAGCGACTCATACAAAGCATGTGTAACATGAATAATTGACCTTTAATTGTGTTTAAGGGCCACTATTAGCGGTCCGACAGTTCTGTTTAATGTGTGCATTCATGTGTGTTCAGGTGTGTGTGCTCCCAACCTGTGTGTGGCAGGCTGCCATTGTTGTTGTCCTGTTCTGTTGTTGCCTCCAGGTTGGTCTGATTCTCAGCCATCAGCTGCAGCTCGCTGACCTCAGTCCTGGTGTTCTGGACCCCCTCCGGCACCTACAACAACGCAATTCATCCGGAAGTAATGGCCTTTATTTTAATATTTGGACTGAATCCAGATGTACTATTTCACTTCCTGTCTCAAAAACTAATGTGAGCATCCTGCAATGTGCAGAAGAATGGGGATACTGAACGGTCTGCTTTCAGAAAGAACAAATTTATCAAAGAAAACAGCTCCACAGGGAAATAACTAATGGAACAGAATGACAAATAATGGAAAACCTTCTTAGTTACGTAAATTCATTTTACTCTGTAGCATTTAGATAGCAATTTAAATGCAGTGAACAACCAGAGCTGTAAAATAATCCATTTTTTTCAAATTGTAATTGCTAGTCAATTGGGATTAATTGCATTTTCCAATTACAAGTTCAATATGGATTTTTTTTTGCATAGTAAATACAATCTTAATTCCTTATTAACAATGTGAAACAATTATTACCAGTGTCCTGTTGTTGGTAACAAATAAATGCAAAGAGATGTGTTTTATGAGCTTGACTTTTAAATTTATTATCTAAATTGGGGCTGCTAAAACCATAACCTAGAGCAGTGGTGCCTAACCTGGGGTCCAGGACTTCCTGGGGGGATGATTGGGACCCTTGTCTGATCTGAGGTTGTCAAAATTAGATTTGCATATATTGACCAAAATAAAGGTAAAGCACTTGTTAAATAGTTTATAACAAGAACATTAGGTAAGAAAGTTGTTTATTAGTCCTATTTTCTTTGGGCTTTATCAAAATAATTAAACTGATGTTGATTTTGACAGCAAAGAGTCACTTAATATATTTTTGTGGGTCTTGGGGGGTGAGGTTGGGTGGCTCATTTGTTCTTAGATCGAGTATGGGGACCCCAAGGGATAAAGGTTGGGAACTACTGATTTAGAGGTAGAAGACAGCTTGAAAGGGCCCATTCTGTCAGATACAGTGAAAATGTGCTCTTACTTAAAAAGAAATAAGGAGACCTAGTCGATCAAAAGTATATTCATCAGCATAACCGAGGGAAAGAAGAACTTGCTGTGGATTGAATCATGACTGAAAAAAAAACTGTAGGAGAGGAAAAAGGGAGACTTGGCTTATTTGACTTGTCCAATGAGCTGTGCAGAATAATGTGCTAAAGTGAGAAGCATCCAGCTGCTGACCTGCTTTAATAACTTAATTATGGTGTACCTAAAACAATGAAATAGCACATGCTCAGAGTAATGAAAAAAACTGAATGCACTTTTTTCATGCCTTAAAGCTATAAAATGCAGAATTTTTGTACTGAAATTTCTATATTAATTCAAAAATGACCCTTCCAATGTCAGAAATCTTTTTTAAATACATTACTTTAAATATTTACAGATTTTTAAGCCAGATAAATCATTTGTTGTATTAATTCTAATGGGATTTGTCCTTTATGCCATCCTGACAGACACAACATGTGTTTTGTGAAATACTGCTACATAATGAAGTGTGACCTGCTTCTAGAAGCTGCTGTTCTGTTGCTGTATCTATGTTTTGTGCAGATAACTTGGGATTGACTACAATTATTCTCTGCCAGTGGTTGCAAGTTCAATCACCTAAGCTCACCTCTGTAATGCAAAACTCTACTGCCCTCACCCCCATAACACTGTGGCCCCACTAGGGCTTTCCAGGTCTAGTAAAGGCCAGAAATGCTGCTCAGCTCACCCAACTCCACTGTTTACTTCTAATTCTGAAGATGCTTCGTTAAAAGATGCACCCCATAAGGTGTATTTACTAAACAGTAAACCACTGTTCTAGTTCTACTGATGAATTTTGCACAATGAGGGAGAAAAGCTGTTAAAAGTGACCTTCCTGGTTAATACAGTGAGCTACTGGCATAACAGTGTTTTCCACAAATAGATAGAACTTGAACAGGGCACCCAAATATATTTGCAGAGTTTTGTTTGTTTGTTTTTTAGAAACTATATGTAATCACCATCTGTGTGTGTGAGAAACATCCACTTGGACATCTCTTCTGTAAATGCATTACTTAAAGAGAAATGTCCAGTGTTAAAAAATTAAGCTTCTTATGCTGTTTCAACGTTTTTCTGCAGCATCTTGCACCAAAATTATCTTGTACTCATACATTCAAGGATACGCTAACTTATCAACAAAAACCCTTCACACACGCAACACCTGCTATGATCACAGAACACCAAGTGAATCATTGAGATCATGGGGATGTATAATACAGCCCGGGACTTGGTGGGCTGGTCCAAACATCAGGGGTGACCGTATACATCATGCAGGTGCAGTTTCGAGGATACCTGGAGAGATGTGGCAACTTAACTAACACTGCAAAGCATTCTGAAATTGCTCTCAGTTGGGCCCTTTTAACAGCTTTTCCCCCTTATAATGAGAATTTCATGAATTAAACCAGCCCTCAATTCAAAATAAGATGTCAGCAGAAGGTCATCATCTTTTGTTGTTTTGATTGAGAGCCCCCCAACAATAGAATTACATACTGTGCTAAAATACTCTACAGCCTTAGTGTTCTGTCTTTTGTGACTCTGTGCATGCATAGAAGAACTTTGTCTATGACCTGCAGTAAGTGGTAAAAAGTTTTAAGATATCTACATTAAATTTCCTAGAGATGTTCCAATACCATTTATTACTTCCGATACGATTCCGCTACCAAGGTTTTGGGTATCGGTCGATACGGTGTACTGATTCGATACCAGCATGAATTTTCTGGACTGACTGTGCAGACTAGCAAATAATTTAAGCACTATATTTGACTCAGAACATTGCTAAACAAATAGAATTATAATGTACAGCACCTCTTTGACCCTAAACTTGTTTTTTGGTTGATTACTGAGTTTTAGTACAAAATATTCAAATAAGATAGTACAGAGGGCTGCATCACGGGCTTTCTCTATCTCACTCCATTATTCTCTATTTGGGTAGCATGACATGATTACAGAACAGCCTGCCATTGGCTGACATACCCTCACAAAGGGTGACCAATATGGCAGTAAGCACTCACGTTAGCATTCAAGCTAGCGGTTATAAATGATTGAAATGATTGAAATGGATACGAAGATATTGGATATTATGTTTACTGGTGTGGATTTAATCATTTAAGTCCCCAAAAGTCATGCGAGTTTCAGGGTCGCTGAAAATGCTGCTGCAAGGGATTCAAAGGTGTCAATAGCATCAATGGGGAGGCACAGTGGCTAGCTTCAAGAGAAAAAACAAGTAAGAGGCAACGATTTATTGTTCAAAGTTATTTATCTTTGATAAACTTTGTCACTTCTTTGAGGGTACGACAGCGCTGGTGTGGAAGGCATTTTACCAACCACATTCAGAGAACAACTGTCACGCAGCCACCTTTCTTTGCTGCTGCAGTGGGCCCTTTGCTTCTTCTTCGCTGCTCTAAAAACGGTAGCCCCATAGACTGTAGCCCGTGCCTGCAGTGCTTTCCGGCAGTGAAGAATAATTGATTTCCTGTTTATAGTGCTAACATTTAGCATGGCTGAATGAAGCAAAATATAAAGCTAAATCAAACAGTATCGGATCGGTGCATTAACTCTTGTACTCTCTGATACCAATACCTGCATATTAAGCAGTGCCGGACGTATTTCCGAAACTGGTATCAGAATCGGAAAAACCCTAAAATTTTCCCAGGTTGATGTGAACTGACAGTATAAGTCTTTGTGGCAAGCTCAGGAGCATTAATCAGACGGTGGACAATGTTGGCTTCAGTGGCGAAGAATTCACAAAGAAAAATCCAGTGAGCTCAGATAAAGCTCTGCATTTTTGGTGGAATGTCTGGCTGACAAATAAGAAAACAGAGAGATGTACAAACGGGGAGAAGAGGGGGACAAGTACAAATGACAATGGGAATATAAGAGTGTGCAGCAATGTAATGCAATGTACCTCAGAGTTGCTGGATGCACAGGAGCTTGCTCTTTTCGGACACAGTTTGGGTCTGGAAAACATACAGGACCACAGAAATTTAGTTTACGATTACATAAATATCCAAAAAACCATCTTTTATGAACATCTCCTATAATTTCTGATTCTTGACAGTGTTTTCCCAAGAATAAAAATCCCTCTGGTGTTCACACATTGACCAGAAATGTAAAAATGAACCCTATCCCACACAACTGTACTGACTGTGGTCACCTCACATAATATAAAATAGCTCCAACATACCCGTGGCTGTTTCCCCCTTCAATAGTTGCTCTACTGTGGTGTTGGATGATGGAGAAGGATGCACCACAATCTTGCACTCACACATACCACAAGCTCTTACATTTCACACAGTGTGAGTTACTGAGAAGTTACTGCTATGTATTATTTTTCCAGTAAAAATGCATCAATGTCACTTTTTATGGCTGATGGCAAAGCAAGATATTTGTTCCACGGATTCTTTTACAACTAACAGGACAACAAATGAAAGCAGCATAGGTCTTCTGGCCCACGCATCCTTCAGCCAGTGAAGCGTGCAGAAATACTTCAGCAAGTTCCCGCTTATTAAAAATTACTCTTACAGCTGAATGAGTTCATTACCAGCAACCGGTCAACTGAGGGCAACCCCTGCTGTGACTCTTTTCCACCTTTGGCTGTTTTCTGACCAGAGGGGACTTTGGGAATTAATCTCACTGCTGCTTTAAACTGGCAAGATCTCGCCTAGCTCGCCAGGCTCCTTTTTCTTTTAATGATTTCTGTGAACTAACTTAAATTATTAAAGAACTGCATGAGAAGAAATAACAGCTAGTGTTGCTGCTCTCCAGCTTTAGTTTCATGGTAATTCATTTCCTGGCTTCTGAATGACTCGTTTTGTTGTTCTTGCTAATTACACTTTCATTTTATTGAACACATGCTTCTAATTTCCTGGACATTAACAGTGAGAACCTGTGGATTTATTGTGCCTAATGGATAAGTTGGACATACTGATCTGCAATTGAAATTAACACAATTCCCGTTAAACAGGGGCTTCTCTCCCAGCAAAGTGAGGCTGACGCAAATCTTAACCTTTCTGGATTTTAAATCAACTGGACCAACGGGGAAAACAGACACCATGTCAGAACAGATAGTATTACAAATGTCCAAACCTAACCCTTAAGATTGGGTTGTATGTCCCGTAGGATGAATCAGAGAGAACAGCTTGTAAATAAAACCTTTTTCTTCTCCAACAATGCTATTGGTACCAAACTTACATTTAACTCTCCTTTCCCTGATGTTCCCGCCTATTCACTTTCATGCAGCCCCGCTGTTTTTGTGTGCTGGAATTGATGCCAGGTGCTGCACCTTGAATGCCCTTTTTCTTTAGTGAGAATGCACCACATCAAGAAAGCCGCACAGTTGCAGCCAAACCCGGCAAATCTCCAAGGGTCACCACATCAGGGACTGAGGCTTCCAGCTGAGTCAACATTACAAAGTGGTGACTGCAGTAATGCATGTAGGAGTGTGTGCATCTGTGTGTATTTACTGACAGGCACACCTACTTTCAATTCATGGGAGAAATCAAATTTAAGACTTGTGAGCTTTCACAAAGGAAAATCAGGCACTCTAGCAAACTGGTGCTTTAAGCTTTGTGATAATAACAGCAAAAAGTCATAGACCAAGAAACATTTTCTACTTTCTATTCTCTATTTCTTTAAATTGTCTATTACGGATCAGAATATGATTGTTTGATGGTTCCAAGATTTCTTTGGAAAAACAATTAAGGAGCTGCTGTTCATTTCAATAAGTTTATACATTTCCAAAATTCAAAAAGTAGGGATGCCAGATGCTTAAAATCTTAAACTGAGATTTTTGCTGAAATTTGATGGTTAATTGCAATCAATTGCAATTTTAATTGAATGTTTAAAATATTTCAGAATGAGATCAAACTTAAAGGTTAATGTTGAAAATGTAAGATTGTTTTTTTTTTCTTGTTTTTTTTTTTACCAGTGTCTTGATTTGGGAATTAAAATAATGCAAAGAGATGCAGCTTCCTACAGTGCCTATAAAATGTATTCACCCTTTTGGATGTTTTACCATTTTATTGATTTTATACATCAATCATGGTCAATATAATTTGGCTTTTTTGACACCTGTGTCTGAAAGGTCCAGTCACTGGTTAATCAGTAGTCCTGCCTACCATTACACTATGAAACCAAAGGAACACTCCTTGCAACTCAGACGCAAGGTTTTTGAGAAGTATAAATCAGGGGATGGGTAAAATAAATATCCCAAGGCACTGAAAGTCCCATGGAGTTTAGTTAAATCCATCACCAAGAAATGAAAAGAATAAAGCACATGTGTAAATTTGCCTAGATCAAGCCGTCCTCACAAATTGAGTGACCATGCAAAAAGGACACCAGTGAGAGAGGCCACCAAGATGCCAGTGACTACTCTGATGGAGTTACAAGCTTCAGCAGCTGAGAAGGGAGAGACTCTGCATACAAGACCTGTTACTTGAGAAAGCCGCCATTGAAGAAAACTTAAATTAAACCTTGACTAGAGCTCACAAAAAGGCATGTGGGAGATTCTGGAGTCACTACATACACAACATCCCCACTGTGAAGCACACTGGTGTTAGCATCATGTTGTGGGGATGCTTCTCTGCAGCTGGCTATGGAGGGTTTGTAAAGGTAGAGGGTAAAATATAAATACTGCAAAAGACAGGAAAATCCTGGAGGACAACTTTATTCAGTCTGCAAGAGAGCTATGGCTTAGGAGAAGAATTATTTTCCAGTGAGACAACGACCCAAAGCATACAGCGAAAGCTACACAGACATGGTTTAAAGACAACAAGGTGAATGTTCTGGGGTGGCCAAGTCAAAGCCCAGACTTCAATCCAATGGAGAATTTGTGGCTGGCTTGAAAGGAGCTGATCATGCTTGAGCACTGAGCTTGAGCAGTTTTGCAAATAAGAATGGAGTAAAACTGGATATAAAATTTTACCAGCATAACATAATAATGGAAAGGAGAAATGTTTGCTATCAGAAGGTGCATATTTATTTTGACTTGTCCATGGAGCTGTCTGTTAGTTTTTTAAACTGAAATGAGACATTCAAAAAGAGTATTCTCATTTAGGGCTGGCACCTTCCAGTCAGTTTGTTAATTAATTTGGGTGAATATGTTCGGTTAAATTGTTTTACTATGTAATGAAAATACACACTGAGGTGTATGTTTGTTGCAGGCAGATAAAGAGCAGAGTAGAGACAACATTATCTCAAGTCTTTCTTTACACCCCAACCTATGGACGTTTTTTCCACATCACCTCTGTAAATATATGCTGCACTCTGTCTGGGCAGCATTGATATTTAAATATTAGACAGTGCAGACTGGAACAAGTGGGTCCTGTTAATAGTTATTACAAAATTAAAACAAAAACAATTGTATGAGGTTACTTGAGATCTAGTTTTAACACAGTATTTATGGTGCTGGGATCCATTATCCGAGATCGGATCACGGGGGCAGCAGCCTAAGCAGAGAAGCCCAGACTTCCCTCTCCCTGGCCACTTCGTCCAGCTCTTCCCGGGGAATCCCAAGGCGTTCCCAGGCCAGCTGAGTGACATAGTCTCTCCAGCATGTCCTGGGTCTTCCCCGGGGCCTCCTCACATTGGGACCTGCCCGGAACACCTCACCAGGGAGGTGTCCAGGAGGCATCTGGACCAGATACCTGAGCCACCTCATCTGGCTCCTCTCAAGTCTCTCACGGATGGCCAAGCTTCTTGCCCTATCTCTAAGGGAGAGCCCAGACACCCTGCAGAGGAAACTCATTTCAGCTGCCTGTATCCGTGATCTCGTTTTTTCAGTCACAACCCACAGCTTGTGACCATAGGCGAGGGTAGGAACGTAGATCGACTGGTAAATCGAGAGCTTCGCCTTTCGACTCAGCTCTTTCTTCACCACGACAGACCGATGCAGAGACCGCATCACTGCCGACGCTGCCTGTCAATCTCCCGCTCCATTCTTCCCTCATTCGTGAACGAGACGCCGAGATACTTGAACTCCTCCACTTGGGGCAGGATCTCATTCCCAACCTGGAGAGGTCATTCCACCCTTTTCTGACTGAGCACCATGGCCTCAGATTTGGAGGTGCTGATTCTCATCCCAGCCGCTTCACACCCGGTTGTGAACTATTGCAGTGAGAGCTGAAGGTCATGGCCTGATGAAGCCAACAGAACCACATCATCTGCAAAAAGCAGAGACCTAATCCTGAGGCCACCAAACCAGATTCCCTCAATGCCGCTGGGATCATAGACATTATATAAATATATGCAAGTGCACTCTGAGTCAATTATTTCAGTAAAACATAATGAGGTTAAAATGATTTATTACACCGCTAAAAGCTTATGTTCATTTTCAAGTTAATTTAGACTACCAAGAGGGTGCAATGAGGAACCTGTCACACATTTTAGATCTAACATGCAGGGAGGTTGGCTGTTTTTTTTACCTTAATGATCAATGATTTGTCGGTGCATGGAAGTAACTTTTATCCACTAGGTTTTTCTTTGGTTACCTTCAGACCTATACTTTCATCACTGTAAGAGCAAAAAGATACTATGGTGTGTAGAATCCCGCTAATGATTATCTTTATTAAGCCTAAAATGAAAACAAAGCATGCTATTTTTTAATGGGTTAATTTTGGATCTTAATCCCAACAAGATTAACGTATTAATGCTAACAACCCTAATTAAAGCCAAATCCTGAGTTAGTTCTCTCAAGACTAAGCTTCAAGGCATGAAGGAGGGAATGCAATAGCTGATAGCATGCTTGTTCGATAGGCAACATAAAAAGTTACCAAATGATTCAGTTAATTTGGCTTTGTGCGCTATTAAGCAGTGCTCATACACAGGCTCACATTTCTATGTCAAGCTTTCCAGATACATCAGTGCATCAGCACTGAAAAATACTAACAGTCATGCTGACAGTAGATCACCAGTTTGTGAAATATTCAGACAAGCCTGTCAGGCACAAACAAACAAGGCATGTTCCAAGTCACTTAAATCACCTTTTTTCCTCTTTCTGATGCTCAGTTTGAACTTCAGCAGATCGTTTTGACCATGTCTACATATCTTCATGCATTTATTGCTGCCATGTGACTGGCTAACTAGATATCATGTAAGTGTGAAAAAATACTCTTGTTGACACATTTCCAAGGCAATCTGTGTGGTTCACATTTTGTACATTTAAGGTTTAAAAAGTTTGATATATCAGGGGTAACGTTAGAAAACATCAGTGATTCTGTTATCCTATGAATTTCCACCAAATAAGATCTCAAAAACCCAAGAGTACTCATGAATGCCTCTTGTGTCGTGTGGTGACATTGTACTAAAGACAGTTGCGTAGGCACCAAGGCTTTTGTGTGCTTTAAGATCACAGAGAAACATCTCGTTCAGCCCACTCTTCAAAACTTTCTCTCTTTGTCAGCACCCTAAAAATGAATCACTTCATTTTACAGAGTCACTGATGCAGGGCCTATAAAAAGTATTAACCTCCTTGGTTGTTTCGCCCTTTTATTGATTTTCCAAATCAATCAGGCTCAATATAATTTTTTGAAAAAAGTAAAGTCAATTATAAAGGGATCCATCATAAAAAGCCCTTTTCAAGTCCAGCCACAAATTCTCTACTAGACTGAGGTCTGGGCTTTAATTTGGCCACTCCAGAACATTCACCTTGTTGTCTTTAATCCATTTCTGTGTAACTTTTGCTGTATGCTTCAGGTCATTGCCTCACTGAATAATTAATCTTCTTCCAAGCTATAGTTCTTTTGCAAACTGAACTAGAAAAGCACTTGGAGAGCGCAGACCTCTGCCATTAGCCCTATCTCCCAATAGTAAAGAATCCTTTTAAAAATTCCTGGATCCAGACAGTGATCCGTATCAGTCCTAAAATCTAACCAGTTCTTCCTTATGCCATTTCTGACATTTCCTGAAAATTTCGTCAAAATCCATCCACAACTTTTTGAGTTATGTTGCTAACAAACAAACTAACAAACAAACTAACTAACAAACAAACTAACTAACAAACCCTGCTGATCACATAACCTCTTTGGCTAAGGTAATAAGATTGTCCTCCAGGATTTTTCTATATTTTTCTGCATTCATTTGACCTTCTACCCTAACAAGCCTTCCATAGCCAGCTGCAGAGAAGCATCCCCACAGCATGATGCTGCCGCCACAGTGCTTCACAGTGGGGATGGTGTGTTTGTGATGATGTGCTGTGTTAGCCAGACACCAAACACAGCATGTCTGATGGCCAAAAAGCACCATTTTGGTCTCATCAGTCCAAAGACCTTTATTCCACATGACCATGGAGTCTCCCACATGCCTTTTTGCAAACTCTAGTCAAGGTTTAATATAAGTTTTCTTCAACAGTGGCTTTCTTGAGAAACAGGTCTTGTATGCAGAGTCTCCCCATCTCAGCTGCTGAAGCTTTTAACATCATCAGAGTAGTTATAGGTGTCTGGGTGGCCTCTCTCACTAGTCTCATTCTTGCATGTTCACTCGTTTGTGAGGACGGCTTGATATAGACAGATTTACACATGTCATATTCCTTCCAACTTAACTCTAGTGGATGGTGTTTTTTTTTTTTTTTATCTACTCCCTGACTTATGATTTCCAATAACTTTTCTGAGTTGTTTGGAGTGTTCTTTTGTCGTCATGGTGTAATGGTAGCCAAGAATACCGATTAACCAGTGACCGGACCATGCAGACACAAGTGTCTTTGTACTACAATCACTTAAGACACATTCACGCCACTCAGGTGATCCCAGTTTCCCTAATTGGCTGGACCTCTGTTGAATTACGTCAGTCACTTTAAAAGGGGTGAATATTATGCAATCACTTATTTATCTTAGATATTTTTCTTTAATTGACATTACTTGTAGAAATCTGGTCTCACTTTGAAATCAAAGAGGATTTTTGTATTTTTTTTATAAAAGCCAAATTATAATGACCATTATTGATTTATAAAACCAATAAATGGATAAAACATCCAAGGGCTGAATACCTTTTATAGGCACTGTATATGTTTTGAATGACAGTAAATAACTATGTTCATGTTGATATAGTCCACCCTTTTTCATCCTGTTCTCTGCTTCAGAAAAAAAAAAAACATAATATGAGATACGTCCTATTTGTCCTTATAATGTAGAATATTTTAATCATTTTTTTTTTTCAAATCAGTCCACTCTGATAAATGACATGTGCAAAAAGAAATATTCACAATCTAATCAAAACCCTTCACAGCTTTACATCAATACATACAGAAGTTGTACTTTTGTTACCTGAAAATGATGCAGAGGGCACTTGTAAGTATCATAGCAAAGAAGGCAGCTCCACTCACAGCAGCCAGCAGGGAGTCTACCTTGACGGCTGTGAGAGCGGTGGCTCGGCGGTCCCCTCCTGGTTCTGTCAGGTTGTGGTAGTGGAAAAGAAGGGCAAAGCCACGACCCCAGTGAGTGGTAGTGATTAACTCCATGATCACCTCCACCATCTCCTGGCTGGAGCCAAACACCAGCTGGCTGCTCGGAGGCCGGTTGGAGCCACAGAACCTGGAGGAGAAGGTGATGAGGTCCGAGATGTAGAGGACATCATGGGGGCAAGCATCGAGTATCGAGTGCTGGGTTTCAGGGCTCACAGCTGGCGTTTCAGTGGAAGGTGGAGGGGCAAGGGTGGTCTCACCCACAACAAGGCTTGGATTAGAACTGGGAATGAGCTCTCCCCTGAGATGGGATAAGGAGGCAGAGTTGACAGCTTTATCCCCTGCAGGACCAGCCCCAGGTAGGAGGTGAAGAGAGGGAGGAGGGGGCGAGGACAGGACAGATGAAACATCTGTGGATCTTTTGGCAGAATTTGAGACTTTGGCAATCTCCATCTTTGTGGACTGCTCCTGGACCACTACTTGTTTGACCTCAGCATCCTTGGAGGACTGCTGAGTTTTTGTGACGCCCCCTATGTTTAGAATCATTGGATCTTTAAACTCTGAAGAAGCTTCATCAGACATTAAGCCTCCAGGAGTGAAAGTCACCTCTTCGTCCGCCTCCTCCTCCTCAAAATTAGAGATGGCAGAGTACTGTGCAGCTGAGTCATGGCTTTCAAACACGTCAAAGTCAAATATCTCCAGAATCAGCTGGTAGTCAACAGGTACGAAGAACTGCCAAACACAGTGTGTCCCAGAGGAGTAGTTGTAGGGGAAGCCAGGAGACAGAATGAGGCCTTGGACATCCACCACATCCACCTTGGCACCACAGTCAAAGTATACCTGCAAGATAAATGACATTAAGATAGCCATGATTTAAAACCTGCTCTGAAGACAATTTCATCTAAGTGTCTCTGATTTCAAGGTTTAATTGAGGCACTTACTTATACTCCTTCTAAGAGAGACAATAAATGAGCACCAAATAGCTCTACTAGAGCTGTACCAGTACCAATACCAGCATTGTAAAAAGTAAATTGTAAATTATTAGTTTATATACTGATATCGGCTCAATTTCTTCAAATGCTCATATCTAGGTAGTGAAGTCTGTCTCGGTACAGGAGGAAAGCATTTCTATGAAACCATCTAAGCTCTAAAGGAAGAGCTCAGCACAAATACTGCCTGAGCTAGGGCTTTTGATCCCCACCTGTGCCACCCATGCTAGCATTCCTGTTATACCTGAGCATTATGCTGAAAAGCACAGGAGCAGTATTGTATTACACTGTACCTAAACTCAGAGATGAGTCATGTATTCACACTAAGCGATTATGTTCTAAATGTCAAAGGCATCAACAACAAAGGTAGCTGTTGGCAAATAATACACCCGACTAGCGGTCTGATTACTCCTTGACATAAACCAGCTTGAAACTGAACTATTCAACCCTGCTGCTCTGCCTTTATTTCAAAGCCTTGGTTTTACCCGTATTGCCTGCTTGGGTAACCCTGGGGAGGGTATTTCTTCAAACATGCTAGCTATAATTCTTTCCAGGTGTGTAGATGTAAGGGGGACCTGGACCTAAGCAGAGGCAGATGTGTGGCTGGGCCATGAAGCTAAGGAGCAGACCTTTGTAGGGGGGCTGTGTGTTTATGAGCTTTCCTGTTGGCCTAAGTTCTGGACTGTGGGAATGACCCAGACTGGTAGACCCCCATGCCAGACAGGTAACAAACCAACACCCGCGGGCGACCCTTGTGCTCTGAACTGGGCTAAAAGGATAAAAGATCACTTTGAGAATGTTTAGATGGTAGGGGGCAGAGACGGCATGAAAGCCAAAGTCTATGGAGCCAGACAGACACTTTGATTGCTCTATGGACCATCTATCCCCATCTGAGTGCAGTTATCAAAGGCATTCCTGGTCAGTTTATTTTAAGCAGAAACATCTAGATTTTAAACCATGACTGGAAGAGAGGACATCAGAAGAAAACCAACGGTCCTCTCTGTAGATGACCGTCTCACAGCTTGGTCACAGCATCTTACATGCATCATAGTTCAGGGAGTAACCAAGGGCAACTTATACTATCTTAAGCCTGGCACACCCTAAAAGATCTCTACAATGTTAACTGATTTTTAACGTGAGACTCCACATATGGCAACATACAGCAGATTTAACCGTTTTTTTATAGTCAATGACCAACAGCACACCGCACACTCACAGATTCATTCACCAACAGTCTCCACTCTGAAAACAACTCAAAGGCTTGCACCGTCAAACCCGACTTTAGAGTAAACAAGCTAGATGTGGCTATCTGTAAGCTACCTGCTACATCCATAGCTGTAGCAGTTTAAGTCCCACTCCCTGCTTTGCCGAAAAGTTGTTCCTTCATTTCCACCTCACTTTAGGCTCAGCGATTACTATTGTTAGCATGGCTGTGTTTGTTGTGCTTCCTCTTTCAGTCAGCTTTCTTTCCCTTTGGCGATTGCTCCGTTTAAAAATCCCCCCATGCCTGCTCAGCCGTCCTCACTGTTCCCACACAACTGGATTTCTAGTCATAAATACTGAACATGTTTAATATAGAGGATTTCAAGGCTGAGTAGCTCTGATCGTCTTCTGAGCAGCTTAGAGAGGGTAAGATCACTCTTAACCATCACTTCAACAATCACCAATGATGTGTCTGTTGTTTAGTTTATCATTAAATACGGCAAAGTATATACTAGACGTAAGAAAAACGATCAGTTTGTAATATGTAACTTCAACAGCCACTGACACATTCAACTGAAACCCACGTTAGCATTGTAACTTGCTAAACCATAACACTTACAGTCATACCCAACCAACAACAAAGGGTTTAGATCAGGGGTGTCAAACTCAATCACAGCAGGGGCCGGATTTGGGATTCAGGTCTAACCTGAGGGTCTAACAGGGTCAACATTTAACCATATACTGTCAACCTCATTTTCACCAGTAATAAAATATGAAAAAATCAGCACTGATGATAAATCATTTGGAAATTCAAAAAACTTACAATGTTAAGTTTAAAGGCTCAGATCTGAAATAAAAATTCCAATTTAGGCCTATTAGTTCAAAAGATCAGAACACGATATAAAAAATAGGAAAAAAAAAGTTTTTAAAGAGCAAAAATATGTGGAGAAAGTTGAAATCACAAGTTTGAAAGGTGAAAATATGAAATCAATTTTGAAATCATGAGTTTAAGAGTCAAAATATGACCTGAAATTTTAAATTGTGAGACTTATAGTTCAAAATATGGGATTAAAAAGCCAAAATTAGGAGTTGAACATGTCAAAATATGAGCTAGAATTCAAAATGATGACTCAAAAAGTTAAAAATATGACTTAAATTCAAAATTGGGGGTGTAAAATGTCAAAATATGATACAAAAACTACAAACTATTAATTCAAAATGTCAAAATATGAGAAACAAATTAAAATCATGTTTTTAAAAGTCAAAATATGGGATTAAAAAGCCAAAGTAAGGAGTTCAAAATATGACTTAAAATTTTAAATTGGAATCTAAAAGATAAAAATGAGACATATAAAGTCCAAATTATGAGTTGAAAAGGTCAAAGTATGAAATGAAAAGTCAAAATCATAAGTTTGAGTCAATATCTTTAGATGCAAAATTGAAAATATAAAATAAAACACAAATTTCTTTCTTTCCCCACATTCTTGACTTTTTATGAAATCTTTCTTACTCTTTACTTTTTTAAATTTTTATGGCTAAACAAGGATATTTCAAATAATCAGGGTAAAGTTTACATTATTATACTGGAAGAAATCTGCAGACCTCATGGTGGGGGGGGGCAGTAATAATACAAATATGACATGATCTTGCAGGCTGGATATAATCATTCCATGGGCCGGATTTGGCCCCCGGGCCTTGAGTTTGACACCCGTGGTTCAGATTTATGATCTTGTTTTTCCAAGACAAGTTTCTTTTAAATACGATGATGCTCAAACCTACATATTAAAGTTTAAAAGTCTTAAGTGGACATACAAACCTTCTCTACAGTTTTCTATTGATGACAATTACATTTTTAGTCTTTTTCTTGAGATTTCAACTTATTTATCTCTCTTTTCTGGATAACAAAGCTGTTTTCTTCAAGATAATTAGGAAATGCCTTGAGAAATTGCGGCATTTCCATGCTGTCTTTGGAGAAAAAATGGTCAAAATAAAATGTAGGCATACTTGTCTTTCTGCAATTATGTTCTTTTTAAAACACTTTCTTTTGTGCTGTCTCTTTTGTTCCATTTATGTTTGGAACCTAAAGAACCTTAAAGAATTTGGGTTGCAGTTTGTTGCAAGGAAGTGGTAGTGGGTCCTTATGCCGGGCCAGCTGAGAAACACTGGGGTAGACCGTCCCTTACCACAGGCAAAGAGTAGCCAACTTAGTGGATACCTTCACTCATGGTGCAGAAGTGCTTAACATCAAAAAAACCATGATTCATCAGAATCATGACAGAAGGAATCCCAGCGGTGTGCACTGTACAAAAGGCAACATCTAAACATATTTAAACACATATGGCAAAAAAATTGCATTGTTGCTATTTAATGTTAAATATTAACAGCTTCTTAATGCAAAGCAGAGTGCAGAAGGTCCTTAAAAAAGCAGCTTTTTTAACAATAGCAAAATATGAGTTGTGAATCGGGAATCAGTTTGAATCGAAAATCGACAGCCTCTCCCAAAGCACTCTAGGAAAACAATATGGCAGAGAGCGATCAAGCTACAGGTAATAAATAATCAAAAATGTATTTACAAAATTGGTAAAAAGACGTTAAACATCGGATCTATTACTGAGGATTTAAAGATGACATATTTTACCCTTTTAAGTCAAGTTTATATTGTTCTCAGAGGCCCCCAAAACATGCCTGTGAAGTTTATTGCTGAAAAAAAACACTTCAGTATAGGATTTTTGCATGTCTAAAAACCCCTCTGTTTCAGCCCTTCTCAGAATGAGCCATTCTGTATCTGTGGCTTAATATGACAATTAGCTGTATGAATCCGCCCCTGATCACACCCCTCTCAGGAAATGGATGCAGCGCTTGTGATACTACAGACACTTTTTTTCCCAAAGTTTAGACTGGGATTCGAACCATCAATCTCCCAGACCAAAGTCAGCAGGGTAACCCACTGAGCTTCTCTCTGAGCATCTCAGCTGGTAGCTGAAAGGATCAGTAGAGGAGGGTGGAACTTTCCTCCAAGTGTGGGAGGGCCAACCAAACCTAGGGCGGGTGCTCAGGGCCCCTGGTGAGGTCCCTAGATGTAAAAACTGAGAACGGCTTGTTTCAGCACACATTTTCTGAAAGGTGGAGAAAGAGAGGGGGAGAGGGAATGGATTTTTCTGGTACTTGAGGGGATTGTGGACAGGCCAGGGACACATATTTGTGTTAGAAAAGCCTGAAAAAGGGATTTTCACATAATATGTCCTCTTTAATCTTTAAAGTCCCTAAAAAGTCACCCAAGTTCCAGGATCACAAGAAAAGCTTCTGTAAGGGCAATGAAGGCATGAATAGCATCATAAAAATGGCAGAATGGCTCAATTAAAGAGATACTAGTATCAGAATCAGAATAACTCTAGCAAGTATCTTATTATGGGGAGGGGGCAGTTAATCAAAGTTTAGATTTAATTGCAATATGGCCTAATTCAATTCTTAAACTACAGAAGGTACATAACTTTTTACCCAACATGTGTGTAAAAAATACCAGTTTAATACATTTTTTGCAGCAGAGATGTGCCCACAAATCATGCAAACATTGAAGTGCCATTTTTTCAGAATAATTTGCATAATTTTGTATGTGTTTTCCAATTAAAATAAGAAAATTTTTTAAAAAATATAATTCCTTTCAGTGCCTTTCACATTTAATTTATAATATGAGCCAAAATAATCAAAATTAGATTATTTCAAAACTGTTGAGCCCTATACCTCATACAGACGCTAGAAAAAGTATGTGAACCCCTAGGCTAATGACTTCTCCAAGAGCTATTTGGAGCCAGGAGTCAGCCAACCTGAAGTCCAATCAATGTGATGAGATTGGATGTGTTGGTTAAAGCTGCCCTGCCCTATAAAAAACACACACCAGTTTTGAGTTTGCTCTTCTCAAGAAGCAATGCCTGATGTGAACCATGCCTGGCACAAAAGAGCTCTCAGAAAACCTATGATCAAAAATTGTTAACTTGCATGAAGCTGGGAAGGGTTACAAAAGTATCTCTAAAAGCCTTGATGTTTATGTGTCCACGGTAAGACAGACTGTCTACAAATGGAGAGGGTTCGGCACTGTTGCTACTCTCCCTAGGCGTGGTCGTCCTGTAAAGATGACTGCAAGAACACAGCGCAGAATGCTCAATGAGGTGAAGAGGAATCCTAGAGTGTCAGCTAAAGACTTACTGAAATCTCTGGCACATGCTAACATTTGTGTTGACAAATCTACAATAATTAAAACATTAAACAAGAATGGAGTTCATGGGAGGACACCACGGAGGAAGCCACTGCTGTCCAAAAAACACATTGCTGCACGTTTGAAGTTTACAAAAGAGCACCTGGATGTTCCATAGCACTACTGGCAAAATATTCTGTCCATAGATGAAACCAAAATTAAGTTGTTTGGAAGGAACACACAACGCTATGTGTGGAGAAAAAAAGGCACAGCACACCAACATCAAAGCCTCATCCCAACTGTGAAATATGGTGGAGGGGCCATCATGGTTTGGGGCTGCTTTGCTGCCTCAGGGTCTGGACGGATTGCTGTCATTGACGGAAAAATGAATTCCCAATTTTATCAAGACATTTTGCAGGAAAACTTAAGACCATCTGTCTGCCAACTGAAGCTCAACAGAGGATGGGTGATGCAACAGGACAACGACCCAAAGCATAGAAGTAAATCAACAACAGAATGGCTTTAACAGAAGAAAATACGCTTTCTGGAGTGGCCCAGTCAGAGTCCTGACCTCAACTTGATTGAGATGCTGTGGCATGACCTCAAGAGAGCGATGCACACCAGACATCCGAATAATATTGCTGAACTGAAACAGTTTTGTAAAGAGGAATGATCCAAAATTCCTCCTGACCGTTGTGCAGGTCTGATCTGCAACTACAGGAAACGTTTGGTTGAGGTTATTGCTGCCAAAGGAGGGTCAACCAGTCATTAACCTAGGGGTTCACATACTTTTTCCATCCTGCACTGTGAATGTTTATATGTTTTGTTCAATAAAAACATGAAAACATATCATGTTTTGTGCAGTATTAGTTTAAGCAGACTGTGTTTGTCTATTGTTGTGAATTAGATGAAGATCGGAGCACATTTGATGACCAATTTATGCAGAAATCCAAGAAATCTCAAAGTGTTCACATACTTTTTCGAGCAACTGTATAATCTTACATTAAAGATGCAAAACCACACCTTTCCACGTTTAATTTTAGCAATAATAACACAATTAGCTACAAAAATAGCTGTTTTTTTTTTTACTGTGTTTGCTGTGTACTTGAGTCTAAGTCATCCCTGTGCAAACAGGTAGAGAAAACATCCCACAGCAGGTTGTTTCTCCAAAGTTATTTTTGAGATCTCTCAGGTGTTTACTCTGCCACAATTTAAAAAATATTTGCCCAGGGCAAAACCAGCACTTAGAGATGATATTTCCACAAGCTGCCTCGCTCTCTCTTTGTCTGCGCTGATACTTTAAGTCTGCTGCTCCAGGCACGCCAGTGGCTGGCACAGTGTGTCGAAATACTACATGAAAATGTTGGTGGTGTCCCGGGGCAAACATTTCATCTTCCTGGGCAGACAGAAATCTGTGGTATAGTCAGAATTCCTTTGAAGACACCAAAACCTGCTTATGAAAATCCTGCAGTGGTGTGCATTCAAAGCAAACGTCAGAGTGAAAAGCAGAGGCTAGAATTCAATGAACAACAATAAAGCACTAAACCAACCATTTCCCAGAATACAATGTGAAGCGTCTGCTTCTATATCAAACAAATTAACCAGCCTATGCCAGTACAAGCCATAGTTTCCTAATTATATTTCCCAACAGTATTTTGTTGTTTTCTCCCTGACTGGCATTTGGAAGCAATTACATTAGCACATGACATGCTACATTTGCACTGCCTACACACTTACAAGAAATTAATGCGCTACTGCAAAGAATTACACGGATGACATTTGAACGGGCCAAATGCCATTCCTGCTGAGGTTAGAGAGAGTAAGCCGATTTGGGGTTCACAGTGTTTGCTGCAGGGTTGCGCAATGAGGGGAACCACTTCACAATATGGGGGCATAACAGGGGGAGGAAAAAAGGACAGCGTGTCCCCTTTTAGAGCAAAATTGACCAGTAGTTAGAAAACATGTTTGTTCATCCAACCTCCGACAAAATACAGCTTTCCTCCCCCTTTAAGATTTGCCTCTAATTCTTTGCACCACAGAATAAACACGCCTTAGAAAAGAGGGAATTCTTGCCATTGCAGAATATCAACCTATTGGTTGAGTTTTGGATGATATCCAGTCCTGCGTCTGATAAAACTGTGTCATGGACAGAGACTGTGTCATTTCTCCCAGCAGGATGAAGCAACAGGGAGGTCCCTACCACCCCAGGATGAGCATGCTACGCTACACATGAAAGGGCCCCAAAGTGCCACAGTGTCGAATGGAAATGGGACATTCTTATAATGCCAAACATCTCAGTTCTGTTACATCACAGGCCGCTCCAATGGCAGGTCGCTAATTATTCAAGGATGCCGTTTCTCATGGCCAAACAATGGGCTGCAGTGCTGTTTTAGTGAGCCACTCCACAAAAGGGGAGGGGAGATAATATTTTAATGAAGTGATGCTAATAAGAACAAGGCAGGCCGAAAGTTTACATAAGTGCCTGCTGGTCATTGCGCCCCAGTTGTGCCACTGACAGGGGATTTCCTGGACAGAAGTAGATCAACTATGCACATAATTGTCTGAGATGACTTGTTCAGTGAAACATCAGACCAGCTGCTGTCATTACCGAGAGGCCCCTAACAAAAAGTATTGTTCAATCGTTTTCACTTTGCGTCACTACTTCCTTTTTAGAAGAGTTTCACATTCCAGGATGGGGCTCATAAGTGTGTCTAATTACAACAGAGGCAATTGTGAACGCATTGACTTATGCCAGAAGCTGACAGGAACATTACAATAATGTACACAAGCATTATATTATAATCGTAAACTACTAAGTAGATGGCTTATTAGGGGCATCGTAAAAATCTTTGAAAAAAAAGAGGATTTGTTCATTTTCAAAAATAGAAATCAAAACTCTTGAGTTTATTAAGTTTGTACGAGAAAAACCTGGACATTTTCAAGTTCAGGAAGTCGTACATTTTAAAATACTTAATACTTTAAAACATCCTACATTTACAAGAACCAAAAGTTTGAATTTAGTGATTATAAAGTTGTAAATTTACAAGAAGCAAACTCGGATTTTTTGGTTTATTAAGTGATTTATTTACAAGAAAACTAATATTTTTTTGTATAAATTCATAAAAAAAATTTCAGTTTTCAAGTTTAAAACATCCTGCATTTATGAGAACCAAAACTATGATTTTTTGAGATTCTAAAGATATATATTTACAAAACACCAAATACAGAGTTTTTAGTTTTTAAGTCATATATTTCAGAGAAAACCACAAAACTTTCAAGATTTTTTGGGGGGCTTTTAATGCTTTTATTTATTGAGGAGGACCATGGATATAGTGAGTAACAGGGATGAGAGAGTGGTGGATAGACATGCAAGAAGAAACCACAGGCCAGACTTGAACCCAGGCCGCCTACGTACATGAGGTGTGCCTTAAACCAGAAGGCCATCTGTGCCCCAAAAATTTTAAGTCGTAAAAGTCCTACATTTACAAGAACCAAATTTTGACTTTTGAGAGTATACAGATGAAACCAAACTCGTGCTTTTTTTATTTCGTTTACTGGGTCTTCATTTTCAAGAACACAGAAAAGCTTTTAGTGTTGTAAATTCACAAGGGAAAAAAACATCTAATTTAAAAAGTCCCCTATTTACATAGAAAAACTTTACATTTTTTAGTTTAAAGCTATGTCAATTAACAAGAACCAGAACTGAATTTTTGATATAAGAAAGTCCAAACCAGCCAATTGCATGATAGATAAAACAAACTAGATTAAACCTTTTGCCTTGCACAAGTACCTCAGTTGAAAGCCCAATCAAATCCTACTTTTTACTGGGACTAAGCAACAAAGAAATTGTAATTTTAGCTCAGAAACATCACATTATCATGAGCAGCTGGTCAATGAGCAAACAGACTATGCAAAACTGGGGCAATCAGAGATTTTAGTTTCTGTACATTTTTTACTTCATAAATTTAAAATTTTTCTGAGCTCATTAAGCTAAAATATATGACTTTTTAAAATTGTAATTATGACTTTTGAATAGGGCTGGGAAATTAATCAAACTTTAGGTTGAACTGCAATACGTCCTGCAATTTTGAAATCACAAAAAGTGCAAAATTTCTTTGTCCGAAAATGTGTTTAGAAATATCAGATTAACACATTTTTGAGGAAGAGATGTTACGCTCAACACATGCAAACATTCAAGTGTCATTTTTTTTCTACTATAGCTTTCAAAATATCCTACTTTCCCTGTTGTTCCATAAGTTTTTTATTAAAAATGAGACACATTAAGGGGCACGCCGGTAGTCAAGTGGTTAGGGCGCGCACCATGTACGCAGGCGGCCCAGGCTCGAATCCAGCCTGTGGCACCTTTTTCTGCACGTCTCTCCCCGCTCTCCTCCCTGTTTCCGAATCTATCCACTGTCCTTCTATCTCTAATAAAGGCATGAAAAAGCCCAAAAATAAATTAAAAAAAAAAAAAAATTAGACACATTAAATCATCATTTCCTCCAATACAACAAATCATATTAAATTTGGAATGAGTAAAAATAATCACAATCAGATGTTTTCGTCAAAATTGTACAGTCCTAGTTTAATCTACCAAAAATGGTGTTCCTGATATTATAGAATTATTTATTGCTTTTTAGTGCTGAGGAGCTAAAAAAAATAACAGTATATCAAACTGCAATCACAATATCGGGAGAAAAAAAAATCACAGATAATTTTCCCAAATTTATTAGTCCTACTTTTGAAACACGAGTTCTTTTCTCGAAAAATGACCAAATCCTTTATGATTTTTAGACTGCCCCTTAAATGTCTTTTTACGTGTAAACTATTCTCACCACAATCTTATTTTCTTATTAGTGGATGCTGAATTCAATATACTGTACCCGGTGGACATGGTAAGAAACAAATTCAACTTAACTAAAAGTTAAAAAAAGAAAAAAATAATAATTATCATCACTTTTATGTAAAAACGTAGAGATGAGTTGAAGTGGCACCTCAGTCCCTGCTCACAGTTGTTTCTTGTCCACTGTGCCAGCAAGTAACTTAAGTCATGCATGCTTTGTGCTTTCAACTGCTTCTACACTCAGAGGAGTTCTGCAGGGTTCAATCCTTGGTCCCATAACATTCTCATTGTAAATGTTATTTCCATGCTACCTGGTTGATTGTATTATCCAACACTGCTAGACTGATGGCATGCAACATTTAATACAGTATGGGCTCGAGTAGTTCTCAACCAGGGGGGTAGGGCCAAAAAGCTGGTCGCAGAGCTGTTTTCAGTGGGTCAAAAATATGACTGGACAAAACATGTGGCAAAAAGTCTATGTTGTACAAAAGCCCTTAGGAGAAATATATATATATATACAGTATTTTTTTTTTTTCTTTTACTCATTTTTTCTCCATTTTAGGTGTTTTCTTGGAATCTCCACTTAATTATCTCGTAGTTTGTACTTTCAGCAGACAGAAGGTAGAATCTTGGTTCTGTATTTTAACTGTAGTATATTCACAATGTTGCTAAAAGCTGTGACATTTGGAAGTGGCACTGATGTCCTGGCAGTAGGACTAGTCTACAATCTAGGTTTGAGTCCACCCTGTGGCCCCTTCCATGCATGTCATTCTTCACTCCCTTTCCCTGATTTCCTGTGCTACTCACTGCCCTGTCCTCTAAAAATAAAGGCATAAAGCCCCCAGGAGAACATATTCTGTGACTTACAATGCCGAGTCTGTCCTTTTCACACATTTAAACCTTTGTATTATGCTGGCAACCCAGATCATATGATGATCATGGTTGCTAGAGACTCTCGTAATACAGAGGTGAATTATTTCCATTCCAATAACAGGCTGTATTTTTAATTAATTCCTCATGTAAATCCGTTGCTGTTTATTTATGGTATTCATTTATTATTTCCATTTCCAAAATAGGTCTTTGAGGCGCTGTTTTTAGAGTACTATCTATAAGCAGAACTTACTAACTTGTCCTGTAGCCATCACTCAGTTTTGACCTCAATTTCTTGTATAAAGAAGCAGAGGCCAGACAAAATACACCACTTGTCAGTAGACCTTTATTTGACAGAACAGAAGTCTGCTGTCTGACCTAACTGTTGGCTGTAACATGGATTTTTTTTTTAAACCACCCAGGCTGACGACACCCCTGCGAAAACTCTGCAACACAAGCTGCTGAAGTACTGTTAACACACACAGACACATATACTCTGCCTCTCATGCACAAACAGCCCAGGACTGGCTCATAAACAGGCAGGCGGGCCCCTCAAAAGGGGGCAGGAATCCTCACCAGCCCTGTTTACTGGAGGAGAAAAGTGACACTGCTTCACAGGCTAACGCTTCTGAAGCAGCAGCCCACTGAGGATGCTTTACAATCACGCTGAATTTCTCAGGTCTGGAGCAAGATCAACAGAAGTGTCGGAATTGCTCTTTTTAAAAATGCTTTGACAGCTTTATATCTGAGGGAAAGAAACTGGATAAAAACATATTTACAGAAACAGTTAAGAATGAACGACTGGTAGCCTACAATCACCGTTATAACCTACGCTCTAAAAATAGATTTTTGCATCGCCAGTTCAAACACACGCATTGTGTTGTAATGCAAATGCAAGGCATACCTGACACTCAAACTACCTGTCATAGTGGCGGGTTGAATTGCAAAAACATGTGACCGACTACAGCTCAGTTTGAGTCCCTTCTTCATCATGTTTCACTCTGACACTTTCATGCAGCCAGGTACCTAACTGAACATGACAGTGTAGCTAACGTGCAGCACAGTTAACAGGTTAAAAGACTCTTTACTCCACTCTACTTTTAATATCTGTAATAACAGCAACATGAAGTGAGAGTACTCGCTTTGCAGATCATCTCTGTCAGACAGTCTGGGGCTTTAACACAAGCTGTGAGCTAGGCCTGGGCAAATGGCCTATCTTATCACGGTATTTTTCTTGCCTTTGACGGTAACGGCATTATATCGCAGAAATACAAAATTAAAAATACATAACGCTTTAAAATCCAAATTCAAGTGTAATCAACCCCCTTCCCCCCTTAAAACAAGCCTTTGATGGCATACTCAATATATGTCTAAGCATAGGAGCACAGTTTTTTTGTTTAAGTCTCTCTATGTTTACTTCTGTCTAATTGCACTCCAAGTTTCACATGTCATCTCTATCCTGATGAGGTGTGTTAAACTCCTAATAATGCAAGCATGTTTCCTAAAGAAGGCGTTCACAATACAAGCAATTCAGAAAAATAACAGCCACGGACTTTTATTGTGAAGAGCTTGACGGAAATAGTGTGTTCAGCATTGATTCAACATCACAGCCTGTATATTTGACTCACCGTGGACTTAGAAAAGAAAGGCATAAGTTAAAAACACTCCTTTAAACGGTTGTTTAAGCCGTTGTAAGATGAATAGCGGCAGCGCTGGGCTCTAGACACACAGACTGGCCACAGCAGCACTTGGCTTGTGTTAAAGCCCCAGGCAGGCTGACAGAGATGGCACATTGACTTTGTTGCGGTACAGCGATCAAACAGGAGAAAGAACTGTTACCCGTGCTTAGTTACAGCGGCAAGAGTGTGTGACGTTCTGTTTGTTACCCGACTAAACATCACGCTAGCAATAAACATGATGCGATTGACTGGACTCAGCCTGGGTTGTCCGTCACAAATCTCTTGCTCTGCCAGCTGTGGGAATGGATATGCCTCGCGCACGCATCACAGCACAACGTAGGCATTCACACCAGTGATGACGGCATTGCACATATCCATTCCGTGTCAGAAATTTTACTAGTGACGGTATTAATACTGGTTTACTGCCCACCACTACTGTGAGCCACAATGGATTGATTCGGTTTGTCTTGAGCCCAGCACTGCAGTAACCAAGCAAAGCAGATGGATACGCCTGTTTCTGTGTCGCTCACTGGCAAATCCATCTTGCAAAGCTCCCGTCTGAACTGTTTGGGCCCGGTTAGAAAGTAACAGGACCAATCAGCAACAAGGGGCAGTACTTTTGGGCACAGCGGAGTCGTGACGTCATACGAGCAGCAACAATTATGAAGGAAGACATTAGCATGGATGCTGCTATAGCATCAGTTTTATAAGAACTTGATGACATTTCTTTGTTAAAAGAAGAACAAAGAACAGCAGTGAGTTGTTTTCTTTTCAGAAGTTACAAAGGTCATGTACTGACATGTCTACAGTCACCATGGTTCGCGTTATGCAGTTCTATATGGAGTTTACTCCTTTCGGTAGGGGCGCAGCTTGGTGGCGACTACGTCACGTGTTTCGTTGTTTTGATTGGCCCGTAAAGATGTGACAGACAGAGCGTTCGTCTAATCACCCTCTGAGGTTTTTTTTCAAAGGCTCTGCCCTTTCCCAAACGCCGTCTATGAGTTGTTTTCCAGATGGATGTGTGAAACAAATCCATCTGGCATGCCAGGTTAGCACTGCAGCGCAGATTAAAATAATTGATAACATTTTTTCACACATTGTGAAGCACTGATCTAGAAAATGGAAAAAAAAAAAGTTGTCCAGAGTGTCAGATTACACTCACATATAAGTGAAGCACTCAGTGATGATATTTAGCTCAGGAATGCGGACGTTAATCTGCAAAAAGGACCAACTTTGAGTCATTACGGTGTGACACTGTTTTACTGTTGCAGTATGAAGTGGTTCACAGAATGCATTTGTTTGACTCTAGACTAGTCAGCTAAATGTAATATGTTATCCCTACTTTAAACTGATGACTTGCTCGTTTAAAGTCCATGCTGACTCAAGGAAGTCATCAGTGGAGTTAAACGATCCCAGAGAAACAGCCATAAACACTGTAGCTCCGGGGTATCTGCTAAAGCTACATTAAATCAATGAAATAATCCATTCTGACTAGGGCTGGGTATTGTTAAGAACCTCATGATTCGATTCGATTTTGATTCTTTAGATTGCGATTTGATTTGATATCGATTCAATTCGATATTGACTTGAATGCTTCAATGTCAACCTGTTGACAATTTGTTAATAAATATTTTCATGCCCATGTGAACATATTTGGTAAGTCACCTCACATTTTTGAGCAATAAAACATCTGAAAATAAAACATTTGCACAATAATAACTTATTTGTGCATATGGAGTACAAAAGTTAAAAACCATGACAGTTCTGTATAAACACTGAAAAAGTAAAGTGCATGTAAACTTAAATTTCTTTCCTCTTGGTAATTGTGATAAACCTCACATAACATGGTTATGGTTGGTTGTTTTTTGGTCGAGTGCAGCCTCCGTCCATACACAGGAATCACACGCACAGCGACCCCCACTGGCCAGATGGTGAATCGATTCAGAGGATTTGCTGAATAGATATTGAATTGGGGGGGGGGATATTGCGATGCATCATTAATCGATATTTTACCCACCCCTAATTCTGACAAGTGTTTTTTTTTTTTTTTTTTAAACAATAAAAGCCTGTAGTTGTTATTTTGTTTGAGTGTTCTTCTTGTGAACATCAACATCAGGAAATGTGGTGTTGTCAGAACCACCAAAGCAGGAGAGAGTGGTGCAGTGGCCAAGAAGTGAACACTGAAACATTTATCTGTGATCTTAAGCTCATGACTTGAGTAAGCCATCGCAGGTTTATTTACAGGGGGCTGGGGTTTCAGTACCAGAATAAAATCTCTGATTGGTGGAGTCCTCTGTTACTTGCAAATGTCTGCTGTCAGCTACTACTGAAGAAAACGCTCATTTTGAACAGCAGAGAATTTGAATGGGGCAATTTACTTCTGCAACCATGCTTCCAAGAACATGGGTTCTCATCATAGAGCTCTGCGGTGAAGAAAGCTGGCTAAAAGATAGAATTTAAAAATTAATGTCACAATGTGGACCCATTTACAAACATTTTTCAGCCTAAAATAGTGGTCTGAAAGTTTAGTACCTCTTTATTAAATTTGGTTCCCATAATGAACCAATATGTACAAAGACACACAAGAGGTTAGAGCAGGATTTTTAGAGCTTCAGACAGCACCTGTGACCAAACAACACCTTTATGCCATTACCCTGTTTCTATTTTGTACAAATTCTACAAGAGGAAACTAATAAAAAAGGAAGCACCTTGAGTTCATCATCCACAGCTGTGAATAGCTCTGATACTCGAGCCCAGGATTTATCACATATCTCCCCTGTGATGTCAATGCCTCTGCTGGTGGGCTCATGTCAGTGGCTCTAGTTCAAGCCCAGGCTAGTTTACAAACAACTGGTGTGGCGGCCAGATTAGAAGCAGGCATTTCTAGGGTTGCCCTCGTTGGCCACTGTAAGGCTGGCTCAGCACATTTTGTGTGCATCATGGGTGACTTATGAAAGGCCTCTTTGAGCCCAAGCATGTTTGATAAACACGTTATTTACAGAGCCATGATGGGAGTTCACTGTAGCATACGTGGAAAAGAGCAACACTGGAAATTATTACCACTGTGGTCCTCTAACTCGCACAGATATGTTAGTGGGTGAACGAGGCCAGACCAGTGCAGGCTCTAGCTTCAATGTTTGTGGTGTGAAACTTATTAACATACTTCCTCTGAAAATAGCCGCTGATGCTGATGAAGCTATGATAGCTGTTAAACCTGTGGGGGCCTTTGGTGAGTCATGACCTTATCAACACTTTGGTTTCAACCACTTTGGAGAAATTGTTTCCAGCTTTCTGGAATAGGATACCACTGATGGATCTGTGATAATTAGTCTTTCTGCAGCATGCTAGTGGGAAACCCATTAGCACAGGCTGGACTAAAGGATACAGAAGAACTGCAATCATTCAGAATCCAAGCAACATTTCCAAGCAACTACAGCTTAAAAACTACAAGAAGTCAATCTTTAGTAGATTTAATCACCGGCGATGCAGATAAACCTCAATATACAGAATGTGTTTTGACCATTGTGACAGCAATTTCAAAGGCAGATCAAAGGATCACAATACATACTCAGTGTTTGACCTACAATTGGCTGAGCTCAAGTATGGCCCAAATCTGTATTAGTCAGATTTCTCCCATAAGAAATAAATACATAAATAATTAAGAAGTAAAGGCAAGATAATGGTTTTAACAGGCCTCAGTTACTGTTCTTCTGATGGTACTATAAGGCCTGTATCTACAGGCAGCACTCATTTAAAACCAATGCAGTCCAGTATTTGTAGTGCTCATTGTCCTAAGCATCAGCTGTTTTTTTAACCAAGCTCTCAGTTCATCTTTTTGTGCAGCACCATGCTCATCAATGTCACTTCTCCTTCATTGGCAAATCAAATTTAAGAAAGGTCCGGACTTCTGATAACAGCTTTGTGAACAGCATGGTGCAGGATCTGCTGATCCGACGGTCTACATGAGGGTGTATTTTTAAGGGTCTAACCTTGCAAAGCCGATGCATTGGCCAGATTCCATGTCTGTCATCATACAGCTCCATCTTGCAAAGCTTTAGTCCAAAACATTTTTTCTCAGACAGAATGAATGGACCAATCAGTGTAATTTGAGGAGAATAAGGCAGTAGCTAACTGCGTGGTTAAGTTGTACTGCAAGCCGGTAAACAATTGCTGCTGCTGGTAAAGAGAATAGCTTGAATGTAGAAATAATAGCAGAAGGCCTAGGCGATATGTCGAGTATACTCGATGTAACGCAGCTTTTGCCATGCACGATGTATAATGACTATATCGCAAACATCGAGTATAAATTATGTGTACGTTTTGAGCCGTCAGCATGAATTTCTCGCTGGAGTTTCACTTCTCCCATTGTCCCTGAACGCATCTCTCACAGCAGAGAGCTCTCTCTCTCTCTCCCCCGCCCACCCGGAAAACTCCTCCGCACATGCACGTTTTTGTATCAGCGGCCAGAGAAGCAAGGGAGAGAAAGGTAAACAGAGCAGCATGGCGAGTTAGCTGCGTTTTGAGATGGACAACGAGAAACAGCGCTGGATCTGCAGCGTTGAGCAGTCGTTCAACTTTGAAAAGGAAGAGGTCGAACTCACACAGTATTCATTAAAATACGCCGCAAGTTGACTCCGAGATATTGGCGGTAGTAACACAACACATTGCTGAAGACTTGAGCCCAGTGTTGTTGAAAAGCCAGGATTTAAAAATTTCATAAAGACACTTGACCCAGAATACGTGATTTGACTGGGCGCAAACATTTGCTGAAAACTTCCTGCCAGAGTCGTACATGTCAGAGAGAAGACAGCCCAGCAGCGGACAAATGTGATCCACTTCTCCACAACTACGGAGCTTTATCTCAGCCTAACAGTTCATAACACTGATAACGAGCAGTTAAAATGTTCCCGCCTCCAGACAAGCTCTTTTCCCCCCATGATCACACAGGAGAGCTTCTTGAATAAGGTCTAAAGATGCTCTCATGTTATGAACTTGTCAGAAACTGGTCCAGCGTTCATCAGCACTGATAACAGGACTAATATAATCACAGCTGAATGGAGGACTAGACTGCAGGGTTTGTGTCGGCTGCATGCAGGATTGGTGAGATTTGTGTAGGTTTGCTTCAACCTTAATGAGGAAAATAATCATTTTATAATCAGCAATAGTAAACATAACACAGAAAACATTTCAGGACTTTCCATACACTATAAAATACAGAGTATTTCATGATTTAGCCTGTGTATTTTTGATTTATTAGTAAAAGATTGAATGAAGGCCTTTTTAAAATAAAACTGCTAAATTTTACTTTATATTGATTTGTACCCTTTCTGCATACAATTTTATTAAAAATCTGCTGAGAGGCTGTTTCAAAACATCGCGATATATATGGTGTATCAGGTTATAGCCAAAATATATCGGGGTATCAATTTTAGGCCATATTGCCCAGCTCTAAATAGCAGTTTTGATCAGGACTTGATAACATTTCTTATTAAAAAAAAAAAAAACTGCACTGAAAGCTTTTCTTGGTGGAAAGGATGATTTTGCTCTTCTCCAGACTGGGTGTTAGCATTAGTTTGTGGAAATTACAAGCCTGGTTTAGTTGTACTGCAAGTTGGGAAACAATGGCTGCTGCAGAAGAACCAATTAGCTGGGGTGTAGCTATAGCGGCAGTTTGTTATGAGAAATGTACATTTCTTTATTCAGCAGGGCTGTGCGTGCCAACTACATCACATATCTTGTCACTCTGATTGGCCCATAATGAATGTGACAGAGCATTCATCCAACCCCCCTCAGGCATGAAATATATTCCATGACAGTCTATTTGGCTACAGCTGCAGGGTCTACAGCTGCTGCAAATGCCAGGACATGATATCTGCACAATTTCCTCATGTTTCCAGGTATTTTTCCTTGGTCAAAGAAAAATATTAAGCCTATGGTGTTATAGGTACTACTGAGAGAAGTCAACTTTCATAACCTAGAAATGATTAACACTGGTAAGGCACACTGTGAAACAGTGGTTGTGGGCACTGGCAGTGCAATTAAAACAAACAAAAAAAAACAGTTCTGGACACAAGCTCTGCATTACACAGTGCAGACCTGAGATATTGAAACAGATGGGGCAGACATCATGGAGAACTGTGTGTTCAGCCAGAAAAGTATGTCAACAGTGGATTATTTTGCCTTTTTGGGGTTGATCTGCTGTTCATTTTGACATGATTCCATGATTTCATTGCTCTGCCATAGGTGAGTACATTTTGAAGTTAAAGGTTAATGACTGCCACAAAGCTTGTGTGGTTTCATGTAAATTTCTGTGGTTGTCCACCTCAAAAGTTAGCTTGTCCTAGTTGTAGCTCTGTGACCTGCTGACCTCCTGATGACCTTTGCTTGTGTTGCAGTGTGATGTGATGTGAGGAGGGAACTGAACTAATACCTCTGACTTCTCCAGAAATTACATCAACTTCTACACTCTGATCCATACCAGGCTTGAAGCGACTACCTTCCAGCTCTGCAGGCGGAGGGCACAGTGAGGTGGAAGGAGGAGGAGGATCTGAGGGAGCAGGAGGAGGTGGCTATGTGGAGGATATCAGACAGATGGGGGGGGCGAGATTGTCGATGGCCTTAAATGCATTCAGGAGGATTTTGAATTCTATTCTGTATTTAACTGGGAGCCACTGGAGTTGCTGTAGGGCAGGGGTAATGTTGTGAAATGAGGGAATTTTGGTGATGATGCAAGCAGCAGAATTCTGAACCAGTTGAAGCTTAAGCCTTATGGTCATCCACTGATTGTGAGCTACCTCAAAAGTACTTCAAAGGATTTTCTTCAACTTTGTACAAATGTCCACTCTGACCCCAGGATGATAGGTTTTCAAAGTTCAGAGGTCATTATTGTTGGGCCTCCTGTTCATCCTTAGCTTGCAAATATCATATCTCAAAAATGCTTTGGGGATTTTCTTTCTAAATTTTGCACACATGTCCACTCTGGCTCAAGATAAATTGTTAAGATTTTAAAGGTCAATGTCATTGGGCCTCATGTACATCCATAACTTGAGAAGGATACACAGTATATTAAGATATCTTTTTATTTTAACCCACTTTTACTGTTTTATATTAATATCACTTTCAATGTTATTGTTTTTTAGTATTTTTTATGTATAATTGCAACAGCAGTTCCACATAAACATTTCACATGTTAGAACACATTCAGTACATAAAAGCCACATGTAGGAAATAGCAAAGGAAAAGAGGCATGCATGCCATACCAGAGATATCCATATCACATTCCACCTTCAGTCAAGGATTATGTAAAAGTGCAACATGTTTCCTTCAGGGCAGATTGTAAAGACCTTCAAAGGTATTCAAAGAAGGGTGTGCTTAAGGTAATGGTATTTCAACAGGTCTTTCTCTGCCAGATGACACTTATTCATCTATCATATCTGTAGAGACTTAATTTCAGCTTGGAAAGTATATTGTACTATACTGTGCCATTTATATGTCACTTATCTCAGCTTCTAGAAAAATATCAGCATCAGATTAGATAAGATCAGTCACTTCAAGACTTATCAATACCATGTGTTTTAAAACGATACAATCACTGTATTTATCTTTAATAATCGATAGAATCTAATAGTGCAGTAGCTTTGAAAAACACTACAAAACTTTAGCACATTTTAAGTGAATGAGCAAGAGAGAGCTGCAGTGATTCAGTCAAATTCTCAGGTCGGCAAATACTGACTTTTCAAGTCTTATTGGTGTTAAAGTTAATTAACAGTTTCTACAAGCACAGAAAGCTAAGGGGCTAGGGTCAGCGTAGTTCTGGCAGTTCTATTCCTTGTTTGAAACCAGCCTCAGAAATCCGGAGAAAGTCTCGTTATTCCCTATTTCTATGTGTGAAAGAAAAAAGGAGAAGAAAAAAAGAGCTGTTTTTTGTTTCTGGAAAAACAGAAAAAACATTTTTGTATCTTTCAGTCACAAAAATCGAAAAACGGGAAAACAAATTTCAAAAAGTGGGACCATTTGTTTAATTATGTTATTTTGTTTTTATTTTATTTTAATGAAATACTTGATAAAAAGGGAAATCATGTGACCCAATGAGAAAGGCGTTCATTTCTCAATTAAAAGTCCTCATGTCGAAATTGTAGCCTACATAGCCGTCCATGTTGTTTTAGAGTATAATAATAGGCGTATTTGCTCTATTACATGTATTAAAGTAATGTCAATGGCAAAAGTATTGGTGAATTAATGGACTCTATCAATACTAGGAGGAATATAATATGAATAAATAAGCATGGCCTGCCTGAGGTACGTATACAAGTACAAACAGCAGGAGTCAAAGTTTCAATTCATGATTGCACTGTTGGATGGAAAGGTTTATTCATTACTGTGAGTATAAAATAACTAAATAAATAATCGGAGAGAAAAACAACAAAACCAACTAACCGACAATGGCTCTAATTGGCTTATTTATTCATGTTAATTTATTCTCCACCTTGTGCTAATATAGTCCACTGATTCATCAGTAATTTTTCCATTTATTTTATTTATAATACATTGTATAGAGCAAAAAGGCCTATCATTGTACTGTAAAACACATAGGATGGCTATGTAGGCTTTAATTATGACATGAGGGCTTTTATTTTGAAATGTCCACTTTTCCATTGGGTCATACGATTTCCTTTCCCTCAAGTATATCAAGAAAACAAAAAATTTGATTTAAAAAATTACCCATTCTGTTGAACTTTGTTGTCCCATTTTTTCATTTTTGTGACTGAAACATTAAAAAAATGTGAAATAGCAAGTTTTTCCTCTCTTTTTTGGCATTTTTTTCCAGAAACAAAAAATGGCTCTGTTTTTCATTAAAAAAAAAAAAAAAAAAAAAAAACAGAATAAAAAGAGTTTCTCCAGATTCCTGAGGCTGGTTTCAACAGGAAATGGAACTGCCAGAAAATTGACTGCCCAGCAACAACAACTAAAATGGCACAAAAAAACTCACTTGTGCCATTTAGACAGTCTGCAGGAGTTTGCTTCCAATTTCTGGAAATCAAAAACACAAAATTCACAGTTATTGGATGCTTTGAACTCCTATTTCTGTTTCTGTGGTACCTAAATGTAATGACATTGTTTGATATTTACAAGTTTTGTCTTGCGGTGTAGAAACTCTGGCACCAACACAGCCCAAGCAGAAACCTTTTTACTACAGAATTGGATTAAGATCAGGGGGAAATGTAATTAGGAGGCACTAGTTTGGTCCTCTTGAACTTTTGGGGAAAGAAAACAACAATTTAAGTGCCTCACAAATGCAGCAACTACAGCTTCTAGGGGCCTCAAAGTTTCAGCTTAATGCAGTCTGATCTTCTATGAGAAGGGAAACCTACAAAAACAGGACAGATTCTCTCACTGTCTCTGTCTTCTCTGTTCATCCCTCCGTCTCTGCCCCTGGCCTTTCATCCCATCTCTGCAGCTCACTGCCACATGGTGACATGTTTATCTGTTGACAGACTGTGTGTATCTGTTGTCTGATAATTCACTGGAGGAAGAAGAGAATTCACAGTTCACCAGGGCCCTACGCTCAACTCAATTAAGAGATGAATGTCCCCTCTTTCCAGTGAAAATAAAACCTCTAAAAAGACTCAGCAGAGCAACAAAACAAAGATCAAATTCACTCTCCCTCTCGTCCACAGCGATGAATCGTGGACAGACGGACTTGGACACCTCCCATTTTTTTTTTTGGAGGGGGATAGAATAAATTCCAAGCTCGTTTATGCTGTTCCAAAAATCAACTTAATACAAAAGGGGAGCAGAGGACAAAGACATCATTTACCGTGCCCCCTCAGGCAGATAATTGCAAAGATAGTGAGCACCCTATGCACACAGGAACTAAAGCTGGAGACGCTGACAATTCAATATACCAAAGGCTTTTGTTGTCTAGTTCTAAGAACTGTGCTGCTGAGCCGCCATTGTCCATCAGCGGAAGAGGACGACTCTTGACAGGTGGAAGCTCCTCCTTGCTAACAATGTGGTCCTGATGTGCTGGTGGAGGTCTGTCAAGTGCAACCCAGCTGCAATGTTGCACAAGCCAGGGTCCCACGTGGGGCCTTTAAGTTGCATCACATAATTGAAGAACAGAGGAATATGGTGTCAGAGACTGAGAGGGTGACGAAGTTTGGGTGCTTTGCTCCAAAAACCCTGCCCCCCCCCAAAATCTAGCATTTATGTATGTTTCTGCTTCTTCATTTACAGAAACTCTGCGCTGAGTTATATGCAAATTATATAAAAAATACTTGCCATATGTCTCCATTCATGGATAGCACTTGATAAAAAAAAGTGTAGAATGATGAGAATATGCCATATGTGACCATTCAGTATTAAGTTAGTTTGGTTCTTCTGATAAAAAGTAGCTGTATGTATTAATTTCAAGCAATAAATGTTTTCGTCTATGCAAAATTTTATCAAAAATCCCAAAATTTCAAATGAAAGTCAACCCAATATGGAGGCTCTTTCCCTTTTACTAACCTGGTGCTGATATTTTAAAATAAAAAAGCAGGTCTCAAAGCGAGTATAGTGTGCATTTCATGCTGAGAAAGTTTGCAGATTAGACATCAAGACAGAAAGCTGCAAGATGCAAAAGTAAATCATGTGAAACAGCATTTCCCAACCTCTTCAAATTATCATTTGTTTAATTGTGCTTAATCCTCTTAATGCCAATCTTGATTAATGATTTTGTTCAGAGAAATGTTTTGCACTCTCTTGACTTCCTAGGTAGAAATCACAAGGTTTATGTAACTTATGAGCTGTCAAATGAGCTTTCTGCAAGTTTTTCAGGGTGAAAAAGACATTTGAAGGTGCAGCAGAGCCCTGATTTATCCATCACTGTGAAACCAGGAAGACGCTACGTTGAGTCATATCCAACTTCAGCCTTGCTTAACTACAGTGCATCTAAAATGACAAAATACCATGTAAATAAAAAAAGAATTTCTGACTGTAAACCCATCAGGATTAACCCATTAATGCTGTCAGCCCCAGATTAAAATGATAAAAGCCCATCTCTGTCCCACTGTCCATCGACTGTCTCAACTAAAGGCAGGATAATTTCCTATGCTGAAGTAAATAAAAGCCCGGGGAAGTTTTAAAGTATAGAAACTATTTTAGAAAAGTACAGAAGCCTAAATAGGACACTCATGTCTACATTTTTCCTATCCTGTTCTCCTGTGATAAATTGAGTTCTTGAGTTCTATCTTTGTATCAAGGCAAATTTCCCCTTGGGGACAATAAAGTATATCTTATCTTATCTTCTCAGGATTTGAATGTTTGTTTTCCTTGGTAAGTTAATTTCTGTTGTTTTCTAAAGATCTCAAGAATTAAATTCATTTTCAGGGGAAAACAGTTTTGTTATTTGAGATAACAAGTAGGGATGCGCAATATTATCAGCATGATAACGGTATCAGCAGATATTAGCTTCAAAAGATATGAACATTTCTGCAAATATTTTCAACCGATATCTGGCTGTGAATATCAGCGGGTACAGTACAAATAAGTTAGTGGCATTTGAGGCTGGACCACTAGAAGTCATTTTCCTTAATCTTGCTTAAATATCAAAGTGTACTGTGTTCTAATGACGTCAGATTTTTTCTTGTTCATCCTTAAAGTGGGGGTATTATGTCTTTTTTCAAGGCTTTACACCATCTCTCTGATACCCACGTAGTAGCTTTACATGGTTTACAGCTCAAAACACTCCTCATGTTTCTCACACTGGCGTCCTGAAAACCTCTTATTTTAACCTCCGTCTGAAACGCTTCATTTTTGCTGCTGTCTCTTCAACAGCCCCCACTCCACGGACCTGCTTTCCTCCGATTGGCTGACTTTCCGGAGGCTGGCCGGCAGCAGGACTCAATGTTTTGTGCCTGCCCCCTCTAATGTGGCAAATGTTGTTACGCTAGTAGTTGAAAACTTTGAATGAACCGGTCTGACTGAGTAAAATATGGCGAATTTTGATATACGTCCGTACGTGTTAGACCCGGAGTCTCATCCTGATAGTTTGGAGAGAGAGGAGGAAGAAAACCAGCAGCAGCGAAGGACAGAGCAGGACATATCTGTTTGGTAAGTGTTTAATTACTGTGTTTCAATGGCTAAATGGCTAAGAGCCCTTGTGGGGGCGGTCTGTTCAGCTTTGCCGGCAGCACAGACGAACCACGAACCAGTCAGGAGATAATATTGCGATGACCTCATCAGTTTGCTCCCTGTTTGCTCCATCGAAGTCTTGTCTCGGGAGAATCTCGGAGAGATTTTCAACTAACCGTTTTCATCAGTTTAAATGCTAATTCCATGATTTCTGCCACATACGTTTATCTTGCGGTTCGAAAATTTGCACACGTGAAGTATGGACACCCAACATTGTGACTTTATATTTATGTTTTAAAAATCGGAAAAGTATAATACCCTCTCTTTAAACTTTATAGTTTGTTGTAAGGACTGCAATTTCAGGTCTGAACTAGATTTATATATCAGCATCAATATCGGTATTGGCTCAAATTAACTTGGAAATATCGGTATATTGAAGGTCAACAAAAATCCGATTTTGTGTGCATCTGTAAACTAGCGCTGAACCAATGTTGCGATTGCGATTTAATATGCAATTCTTATCAGGTTCCTCAACTTGTGCATTTTTCAACAAATTAAAGCAATAAATCATTCTATATCATAACCTACAACCAGTCAGGAACACACATTTAACCATTTTATTGCAAAATGGATAGCTATAGCCTACATTTTAACTTGGCGGAGAAGGCTCTGCTCTAAAGATGCTCCCTGGGTTAGTCAAGGCAGCTGCTTTGACTTTCCCGGTTGTGCACGGCTAAAAACCCCTATATGAATGGATGCATAAATGACAATGTGCATTGAAAACAAAGAAATTATTTTAGAAGCAATCAATCCACAGTGGCATGAATCTGAATATGAAGGTGTAACAAGCTTTAAGATATAAAGGAGGCGGCTGGGGTGAAGGAGGTGAAGCTGGATATAAGCTGACCGTAGCTGGGGTATGAACTCATGGCAATCTTCATCAATATGAGACAGAATGAACTAGTTATTTCTGCTTATATTGCAAATTCGATACCCACTGCTTTATTGAAGGGGATTATCACTTTTATGCCACTCATTTTGGCTAAACATACATAAAATGTGCATAAATTCCTAGTTTCAAGAGTGTTGGGTGCATGTCTTCCCCATAAGCTCTCTGCTTATTTTCTGTCTCTCTTAAGGTGTTCTGTCTCAATAAAGGCAAAAAAAAAGCTCAAAATAAGAAAAATGTAATTTAAAAAAAATGGATAAAGGCTGGGTAATATATCAAGTACCTAAGATCAGAGCACTTTTAAATTAGATAAGCTATGAGGTAAGACAGTTTTACTCATATCAGTGTTGCACAATATTGAATTTTTGCAGATTTTAGACATTCTGATATTTACAAATTCATTTTAACTGTTACCATGATTGATATTAACACTTGATACTGGACCTGCCAGAAGTTCATAACCTCATTCATACATATGACCCATATTTACAGCTGATATATTCATAATAAATAACCCCAGAAATGTACATTTCTGCTGATACTGATAATTACCTTTTAAAGCTAACATCTGCCAATACCATAACGGTATCATGCCAGTAATATCATGCATCCCTGATATCAGTATAGTTTATGATGATTAAAAAAAAAAAAAAAAACAAAGATGTGAGGCCTCTGTTGTTTTGTGAGGTATCTTTAACATTTTAAGATGTGCAACTGGATGTTAATGTTCCCCGTTTGGCATTTTTCCCATGTATATTTTACATTTTTGATATTGTGTACAGCTATTCAACTAAACAACTATTGCGCTAGGATTTTTGGTCCCTATTTCCCAGCCCTAGATAAGTCTATTGGGAAAACAAGCTAAATTTACTCATTATCACAGGAAACAGAGCCTGCAGAAAGACACACACCGTCTTCTGTGGGTAGTGTATAGCCATTATCCTGCAGACTCAGACAGCTTCTAAGATTGTACTAAGGCTGGGCAATTAACCCAAATTTAGATTCAATCCCAATATGGTCAACTGCAATCTTCAAACCACATAAGGTGCTATACTTCTTCAATCTGAAATGTGTGACAAAATACCAGTTTAATACAATACATGTTTTGCAGCAGAGATTACTCTATTCATCATGCAAATATAGAAGTGTCTTTTTTCAAACAGTCTACAACAGAAAAATATATTTCTTGCTTTTTTAGATATCTTCCTTCATCAAAATGATATAACATAAAAAACTATCACTACGATTTTTAAAAAATCGTTCAGCCCTAGTTGTGTCTAATTTATATTATGCTGGTTAAAGTATAGAATGATTTATCGCTTGGGTTTGTTGAAAATGCCCAACAGGAGAAACTAAAATACAAATTGCATATCAAATTGCAATCGCAACTTTGAAAAAATAATCGCAATTAGATTATTTTCTCAAATCGTACAGCCCCTAGATTGTACCTTTTACTACATCTCTAGTATAGCTATCTATCTATGGATGTATATTGTAATTGCATGTGTTATGAAGACAATTTGACAAGGTGAAGCCTTAATCCTTTTCATTTTGGAGATGAATAAATGTAGATCAACTGAGCTTAAGAGGCATTCACCTATAAGGATGTATTCCAGATCAATAGAAAAAAAATAATGATGACAAAACTAGGGATGCATGTTATTATCAACACGATATCAGTATCTGCTGATAATACCATAAAAGTAAAATACTGTTATCTGCAGACACATTTCTGCCGATATTCACAACCAATATTTTGGAAATAAAAATCTGGCATTAAACTGTAGATATTAGTCGAACAAATAGGTAAGAGGAGTTTTAGGATGACCTAGTCTTTTTCTTTCATCATCATCAGTCCTTACACTTTAAAGTGTGTTTCAAGTAGGGCTGGGCAATTAATCGCAAATTAGATTAAATTGGAATATGGCCTGCTGCAATTTACAAGTCACAGAAGTCGCAATATTTCTTTAACTTGAACTGTGTCAAAATACTAGTTTAACAAATCCGTTTTTTTTGCAGCAGCAGAGATTTTATGCGCTATGCAAACATGCAGGTGTCATTTTTTTTAATGTTTACAAAAATCCTCCTTTTCGTGTTTCATGTGTTTTTCTTCATCAAAATGAGTGACATGAAAATGCTAATGTCCTTAAACAAAGGGAACGACATCACACTTGCAATATGAGCAAAAACAGTTGGCTCATTCTATCTAAAACTGATGAAGCCTAGCGTTACTTCACAAAGTCATACCCCAGCTGCTGGCAGGCAGCTTCACCTCCTCCTCCACCCCAGCTGCCTCCTTTATAGTTTAAAGTTTATCGCACCTTCATATTCAGATACATGCTCCCACGTGTTAATTGCTTGTGAGATAATTTCATTGTTTTCAATGCAAATGGTCTTATTTATGGAATTATTTACTGCTTGAATTTGTTGAAAAACACTTAAGATTGACCTAAGAATAATCGCATATCAAATCACAATATTGGGGGAAAAAAAATTGAAATTAGACTATTTTTGCAAATCGTTCAGCCCAAGTTTAAAGGACTGAAATTTGTTAATTTGGTCATCCTCATACTTTAAGTTGTGTGTTTTAAGGACTGAAGTTTTATGTCTAAACTACATTTAAACATTGGTATTGATATCATAAGCTAATGTTGATTTGCAAATACGGACATATCAACTATCGGCAAAAATCCAGTATTGTGCATCCCTAGACATATCACATAGTACAACACATTGTTTCAGTATATTATAAATAATCATGATATTTATCATTTTTGATATGGAAAACACATCTACCAGGCTTCTGTAAGGAAAGAACACTGATTAACTTTGATAAAGATTAGTTTGTCATTCATGAACTTCATACATATTAAATAAGATTTATGTATGACAACTAATTGTTAATAAACCTTTGTTTTAGTAACTCATTTTGTAGTATGACAAGGATTATTGGTATTTTTTGTAATGTATTAGAATAGGTTTTGGAAAATTAATTACTGCATAGCTTCATGAGGAAGCTAAACAATGAACTAACAGTGACTGGGATGATCAAATCAGGATAATCTGTCTTCAAGAGATGGTGCTGAGGTCCCATCCCAGCTCTTTCACTCTGAAAATGACATTTCAAGACAGCTGTCAATATATTTTAAGAAGCCCTGTCATCTTTATAGACCAGAACATTATTTTATGGTATCAAAACAACTTTTAAACCTCCACAAATCCACTCTAGAGGCAGCAATAAACAGATGAGCATGCCTAACCAGACAGGAGCATTAACTCCACCACAGGAGAAGCTAAAACATGTCCAACATGAATAACAGCCTGATTAAATGAAAAACATGCCCCAGAAGCAACCCCTGACTGTGTGCGTTCCCATTTTTATCAGACACAACCCTTTTTGATCATGTAGTCTTCACATGTCAGAGGCAAAGCTTGGGGAATTCTGCCTCAGAGAGACTGAAAGGTACAACATAAGGTTTGCATGCTCTCAATGTGTTTCCCATTTCAGCAGTTTGGACTCTGCATGCCATTCCCTAACTCTGTGAAGTGCAGAAACATCAAAACATGCCTGTGCCATCAAAACATCCCCTTTGAAATCCCCAAAGGATATAATGTCTCACGAAGTACGCCAAAAACTTTCATAACTTTGGTGTGAATGGCAAAGGTGGACTGGAGTAAGTCAGCATGATGTAAGGTGATTAGAGGGGTCTGGCTATGGCTAACGCTGCAGGGTCTTTTTTCTGGATAGCATTGTCAAATAACTATTAATTTTATACAGGCCTGATCAATTACGATATTAAGCTTTCCTCTGGAAAATGCAAACCTCACTTCAGAACAGGCTCCTTGCAGTTCATTTACAGTTGCCTTGGAACATGAGGCGGATGTGTTGTTGGCTAAATGTACACTGTAGGCAGTTTTATATCTAAAGAAGGGTACAAAACCATCCTGATAACATCTGATGTAGGCAGTACACTCTGTTTTTCACACGACTTTCACTATTTCACATGCAGCAGATGAAAAGGTGGTGTTCCGTGCTGTTTTGCTCTCCAACAGGACGTGCGCAAAACTTAAAAGCTAAAGTTGTGAATTCTTGAGTCGGTCCTTAAAAGTCTAACTTTCCTATAATTTGATAAATTCATTTGGGCATTTATCGAATCAAAAATGTGACTTGGTTACTTCGGCAGGAGTGTTATCTAACAAAACCGTTTAGAGAACTTAAATGCCAACTTTAAAGAGTGGTTGTTGCATATCGCTTCTTGCTAGCGCCTACAACGAGGTTCTATATTTCAGTAGTAAAATGCTGTTGACAGGACAGACAACAGAGGCTCCAATGTGAATTTTACTACACACAATGTTTCTTTGTTAAAAAGATACAAGCCGAACTTTGTGTCGACACCTATGTTTTCTTAAAATCACTCAATTGAAGTCCATTGAAAGCACAGCTCTTGCCAAGAAGCAAACAATCATCGAATATGTCGATTTACAGACGGAGTTCGTTGCATGAGTCTCATCACTGAAGAGAGCACAGCACTCAACAGGGCAGGAGGTAAACTTGTAATATTGTCAGCTTATTGTCAGCAAATGTCAACTTACTTTCTGTGCAACGCATCCCATTACGAAGAGTAGATATGTTGTCATAAAAACATGCGCCCCAAGCGATGTAACAGCACTCATTTTCCTCTGAATGTTCCTTTTTAATGCAACGCACAGTGAACCGTGTCCCGCTCCTCTGCTTCCCTCTCATTCACCTGAAGTGTCGGGAGCGCGCTTCCATCGTTCATGGGTGAACTGGAGCACAGGACCAGGCCCCGTCCACAAAACCATCAAGTCATGACTTTTATTAACTCTATTATAAGAAGGGTTTCCATTTAATACATTTTTAAATGTTTTGTTTATAGATTGCACTGTAGAGGCTTTTTCCAGTCTAATGGTTGTTCTTCAGCATGATGTCCTATAAAATGATTCCTATTTCACTAATGTGTCTCTCATATTTCTCATTTCAAGCATGCATTTAGGTTTAAAATTTCTGAAGGCAGACACTTAAGAGAGAGATCCACATTGAAGAACTGCTAGGCTTTATCAATTCTTGCAACAGGATAGGCATTATACGAGTGCGTAAAAGAACCCATTGAAACAATCAATTTCCTAATTTTTAGCACCTTGCCAGGAAAAGAGTTAATGCTGGTTAAAACACAGCATTGAGTGATTTTTTTTATCCTTAAAACACGACATTTTTTTAGCATGTACAAGATCAGCAAATAGGTAAAAGTTAAAACCTTTTTTTGTCCACAGGGGGCAGCAATTCATCCATAACCTGGTGCTCACAGGAGCTTTGAATACAAAAAAAGCAAACAACTTTACCAACATTTCTTCAAGACGTCTTTTTCAATTTTATTTATTTATTTATTTATTTATTTATTTTTGTTTATGTTTCCGCCCTGACACTTGTTTAAAATGATTAGGACCAATGATTTTTAAATCACTTTTTTGTTTGTGTTCAAATAAAAAATAAAATGTACTTTATTCACCCCAAAAGTGTCAATTTTTTTAAAATCTAGGGCTATATACAGAACTCTATCAAGCTGCTTGGGCCACTTTACCTCCACAGATTTGTTGTGATCTCTGTTTTCACCCTTGTGCTTGTTTTATTGGCTATTTTAATAACTTTTTTAAAAGTTTCTGTTGTGTTTCTTTTTCCCTTTGTGGCTGTGTCTTGATGTCTTGTGTGAAGCACTTTGGAATGCTCATCACGACAAAGTGAAAATAGAATTTTAGATTTTTTTTTGCGTATTTAAAATTTAACTGTATTCAGACCTTATGCAACAGCACTTGAAATTTAGCTCAGTTTCCTCTCATTTCTCCTGATCTTTGCTGGGATGTTTCTACACCTTGTTTGGGGTCAACCTGTGGTAAATTGAATTCATTGTACATGATTGCGAAAGGCACACTTCTCTCTATAGAAGGCCTCACAGCTGACAGTGCATATCAGAGCTAGAACTAAGCCATGAGGTCAAAGGAACTGCCTGCAGAGCTCAGAGACAGGATTGTTGCAAGGCTCAGATCTCAGGAAGGCCTAAAGCATCTGCTGCACTGAAGGTTCCTAAGAGCACAGTGGCCTCCATAATTCTCAAATGGAGGAAGTTTGGCACAGGACTCCTCCAAGAAATGGTCATCTCGCCAAACTGAGGGATCAGGGGAGAAGGGCCTTAGTAAGAAAGGTGACCATGACCCCGATGGTCACGCTGAGGTCTTGTCCACATAGAAACCAAAACAGTTTCTTTTTCATTCTTAGTTGTTTTCCATAAATATGGCATCATCTCAAGATATGTCTGCATAAGCACAAAACCACAGAAAACAACTGAAAATGCAGTATATTTGCCAGGCATGTAAGTGCTGCTGTAATGCTACCATAGAGAAACAACAACACAAGAGGAGATTATTTTGGAGCAAGCAAATCAAAACTTTTCTCTTACACAAAACTTTCTCCTTGCTGTTCTTCTGGTTGTTCTCCACAGTGGATCTAAGAACATGTACATGTACGAACAAGAACGCTATTCTCTATGACCTTTTGATGCTCACGGTGGTAGTAGAAGAGCAGAGGATTTTGCTGCAGGTGCAGGTTCAGAAAAGATGTGCTTGGTTACATACACGGAGATGCAAGGGGTGGCATATACATATTTGTTGACTCTGGGATCTGCTTTCACAAAGTCAGTATTCAAGCTACCAAAATGCCTGTTCCGCATAGATGAAACACCAATACAATTTTTTTTAAACTCCTAAACTCCTAAACTCATCTCCTTGTGGAGGGCCCCTGTCTGAGCTCCAGAGATCCTGTGTGGAGATGGGACAAAGTTTCACAAGGACAACCATCACTGCAGCCCTCCACCGATCTGAACTCGTGGCAGAGTGGCTAGAGGGAAACTTCTTCTCAGTGCAAAACACCTGAAAACCCATTTGGCTTTTTATGTGGAGGGTTTTTTTTTTTTTTGCAAACCCCAATCGGGCTTTTGTGTGTTACGCACTGAGGAGAGGCTTCTGTGTAGCTACTCTGCCATCAGCTCAGATTGGTGAAGGGCTAAATTCCTGTAAGACACCTCTGGCTCTGTCTATGGTAGTGGGTCTTTTTGAAAGACTTGGTGTTGTTTTTTTTGTTTGTTTGTTTGTTTGTTTGTTTTTTAAGGAACTTGAAACTCAGTAGGAGGGGTCGGGGGTCTTGAGAATTTCTTTGGACAATCAAACTTTGTTTCAATGCTTTTATTTGTTTGTTTTTCTGTCTTAATGAGCAAGTCCAAGACAAATTTCACTCTAGGAACAATAACGCTTATGTTACGTTATGTAGTGTTATCTTATCTTATCTTATCTTATGAACTCAGGGCATCTTGCTGACCTCCTTAAAAAACATCCTTATTATTGAAATAGTTTTATAGTATATGTCACATTTGATGTACACCTTTGCCCATGCCATGAGAACCCTTGGAGCATGAGAGTTAAGGCAATTACCCCTCTTTGCCCAATGGTAAACCCACAATGCTCTCACCACAACTGTTCTGCCTAGTTCTGATAGTAGAAGCTGACTGTGAACATGGTTGAATTTGGGATCTGGGATCTTTGAAATAAGGCTCAGTGTGAAAGTGTAAAAAGCTGGTTGTATTAAGTCTCCTCTGATGATGGTGATGACCAAATAAAAGGTTTTCACAGAGGTGAACCTCTACAATGATAACTCTGTCCCTGATATTTAAATGCTTCAATATTTAGACAATATTTTTGAGAAGAGTGGCATCTTGTGGACACCAAATGCAACTACAATCATGATCAAAAACAAAATTTAATGTGGTATAAAATATTCAATGCCTGTTATTAAGTCATCTCTGTAATTGACTTGGGTAGGAGTCTTCTCAGGTTTCAAAAAAGCAGACAATCAGAAAAATGTCCTGTAATGACTCATAGGATTCCAGCCTGATCCTCTCTAGGGCTGGGTATTTCCCACAACCTCATGATACATATCGACACAGACCACAATATGATACGATGTGTATTGTGACATGTTGGTTTTAGATATGAACCATGTCTTACATGGAATACACTACAGCAGCTGTTCTAATTGAGAGGCTGATGGCCCAGCCATAGCTTGAGGGGTCCTACAACTTAGAACGCTTAATTTCAGATCTGTAGAGATCCAAGCAAAACATTAAAATATTCATTTAAAATCACTGACATAATAATGAATGCAAATACGATCATATTTAATCTTTTCAAGTTGAAATGACACTCTAGGATGTCTTTCTTGCTGCTGTTTTTCATACAACAATGCTATTTTGGTTTCACTTTACCATTAGTCAATTTTGAATTTGCAATACTGACTTTTTGATTTGCATCTGCATATAAAGTGGCTGCACCACAGTTTCTGTAATTAACAAGTTAGTAGGTATTACACTCAGAATGCAACTGCCTCATGCCTTTGTTATCAGCTGTGCTGTACACCTCAAGTATTAATAAATAAAGTTTAGGAGCTGAGGGAAACCTTGACTTTACAGTGTCATTTAGTGCTAGTTATGACAGTACAAACCAGCCCTGTATAGTAAGGCCAGCTGTTGTTGCAAATTGCTAATTAGCCTGGTATCTTGTCATGTGTAGAAGAAGACTGGTGTTACTGCAGTATCTTACCTTATTTTTGCACAGCTTGCATATCTCATGACTCATGTCTAACTCCCAACTTTCTGGTGTTGGGAGAAACCTCAAATAACCCAGTTTCTTTGCCTTTAGTCTGGACTGCAGGCAGGCTAGTCCTACACCTGGACCCTTCTACTGTGAAGCCATGCTGTTGTGATGGGTGTAGTATGTGGTTTAGCATTGTCTTGCTGAACTATGCAAGGCCTTCCCTGAAACAGACATTGTCTGGATGGGAGCACATACTGCTCTAAAACATCTACTTTTCAGCATTGATGAGCCTTTCCAGATGTGTATCCTGCCCACACCTTAGGCACTAATGTAACCCCATACCATCTGAGCTGCATGCTGTTGACCTGTGCACTGAAATCAATCTGGATGATCCCTCTCCTCTTTAGTCTGCGGAACATAGTGTCCATAGTTTCCCCCCCAAAAAATCCAATTATTCCCCAATTTTTGGACAGTTTTTGATAGATTGATGAACCTCTTTACTTCTTCTGCCTCTCAAAAGTGCTCCATATACCCAGTCATGTTACTGACCTGCTGCCAATTAACCCAATTAGCAGCAAAATGCTCCTTCAGCTGTATTTCATTGGTGCCACTTACTTTTCCAGCTCTCGTCCCTGCTTTTTGAGATGTGTTGCTGCCATCAAATTCAAAATGAGCCAAAATTTTTCATGAAATGGTAAAATGTCTCACTTTGATATCTAATATGTTGTTTATGTTCTGTGAATCGAAATACTGATTTATGAGTCTGTAAATTATTTCATTCTGTTTTTATTTGCATTGTGCATAGCGCCCCATTTTTTCGACTTATGGATTGTATGCACTTCTGGCGATAAAGAAATACGGTTCAATGCTTAAGCCAATAACGTCTTATTACATTCAACAGCAGCACTGCGTTTGCTACAATCAGTGCAGTATGTACAACATACCGCTGCAGGATCCAAATCTGGTGTTGTATGCTTGAATGGCACCATTCGGGGATGCTGCAAATGAGCTGCAGGGTGCCAGCGATGTAGATGAGGGCGCAGCTCTTTGACCACAAGAGTGAAACACTCAACCACATCCGACAGCCGCTGCCACGAACAGAGTTACGTTCCCTATTCTGTTCGTTTAATAACTGTATAAATGACGAAAGTATTTGCACATTTTATGGAAATGCTTTTTGTATTACAGCTTTAAACTGTCATTTCAGACAGCAGAAAGTGCCCCTGTCTGACAAGCTGTATTGTTCTCCCAGATGTGTTTGCGCCCGCTGTTTCTAGTCGGACAGAAAAGGGACGGACACCAAACAGCCACGTAGTGAAAGGCGAAGCTCGCAAAGAGGTGAGCATATATTGTTCTTTTTATCCTTTACAGAAACTGTCATTGTATAAACTAAACACGGGGTTTGTAACGTACTCATGCGGTAGTAACTAATTCGTTTATTTCTATAAAATCTTTTAGAATTCACTGATCTTTACTGGCGTTTGCGGTTTGAGCTAGCGAGTTAGCCACTTTAGCTTGACAGGTCCCGTCGTAAACATATCTAACGTTCGCTAGCTGTCTCGTTAGCATGGCGAGCTAGTTTTAGCCACCTACCGTTAAGAATACCCTCCTTGACATAAGCCTTTATAGTTAGACTAAACACAGTCATTAAGAGAGGGGCACAAGAGCATTTGCATTAACGTCAATTAATCACTCTTTGTTGTGTCTTTTGAAGTGATGACTCAATGAAAACAGGGTTAACCCGTGCTGTGCATAGGCTAATTTGGCGAAGCAGTTCAGCTCCTTTCAGGCTAGTGATTCATCCGGAGAGTCAAAGGTTGTCATTTAGAGTTAAAATGACCAAGAGCAGCCCATATTTAAACAACATAGTTTTTAATAACATCCTGCAATTGCACTCTAAACCTGATGTTCTCACGCCTTACGCCTGTATAGAAAGAAAACCTTGTGCCAGATTCTTCCTCAAATATGTCTGTTATGTTTCCAGCCTCTTGGCGAGTCTTGCACATCAATGATTTGTATGCACGGCAATTATGTTTGAAATACTATTGCAGATTACAAACGTAGCCAATGCAGCAGCTGCACCACTCACAAGAACACGGCTAATCCTCGCATCTTAATCAAGTTAAAGTGTAACCCGTAATGGCTTGCATCTTAATGCCAGCCAATACTTCGTCGGCATGTCTTATGATCTTTAAAACATACAGAACAGGAACAAAGAAAAACATGGAGCTGTCAGATTCGTCCCGTGATGTTTTTATTAGAGGCGTTGTATCCTCTTCTCCGTGTAAAGAAAAGTACAAGGTGCAAGTGAATCTATATTTAACAGGTCAGGATCGACTTAGCTACAGACCCTGCTTGTTATCCCTGGACTTGTGTTTAAATTAAACTCCGCTGCGTTGTTACATAACATTACTGCTGTCTAGAAAAGATCACTATTGACATGCTACCATTTCCTCTTTGGTATAAACTTAATTTCTTCTCTTTTCAGTACTCTGGACACTGGCATGATCCAAACTGACCTGCCTCCAATGAAGATGGCTTTGTGAGAAGTGCTTTTTTCCATTGTGACTGTTCAGGCTTTTAATGGAGATGGATATTAATGAAGCAGAAGCAATTCAAACGGAGGCTAATGCCCATCAAGAAGATAGTGCTATAAAATCCAAAGATGCTGACGCCCATGCTGGTGAAGGGGAAACACTGTTGAAACCACAAGGGCCGGAGAATGCACAAAACTCAAATGGGAATATACCAAATGGTGAGTACAAATGCTATGATGCTGCCACCTGTTCTAAGGGGGGAATAAAACTTGGTAGAGTGTTTTATTTAATGATACATACTCATGATTCATTAGTCAAAATCACATTTTCTGACATTAGCATGTATTTGTAGATGCAAAGTTATGCATAAAGCCTCCATCTTTTAAAGCCTGCTGCTGTAAGAAAGTATAACTAAGTCATGAGTTAAAGAGTTTGAGTGAACAAAAAACAAATAGAAAGTATATAAAATGGGGAACCCTTGTGCCACTTGCAGAATCAAATTTCTTGCCGCCCAGTTTATATAATGAACTCCAAATGAAATTAGAACTGATTGATTAAGTGTTTACAAGTAACAATAAGGGTCATAAGCTCACTGCTTTTAGGTCCATAGGTATTTAAGCAGTGAAACATTTTTAATTACTTTGCTTATGTTAGAAAACATGATTTGTCAGCATTATCAAAATGAGAAGGTTTTAAAAGAGTATAAAGGGTGTGTGCAGTGGGTTACCATGGAACATTTAGATGTAGATATGTGTTTTTTGTAATGCTTCAATGTAAAACAATTTTTTGTCTTGTGTTTCGCACAGAGATAGTATTTTCATTATCTTTCTGTGTTAATATATGATGGCAGATGCTGATTGATGTCACCCTGGTGAGTTTGGTGAATTCACTTCACTAAACTCATAACTAAGGCAGTTTTTTGTTCCACTTTGTAATATTCTGTATGCTACAATGACTTCTCATGTCCTGTAATTAGTTGATTTCAAATTCAGCTCTCTAATCTGCAGTTATTTTCCCTGCAGGAATATAGCTGGTATCCCTTTTATCTAGCACTTGTATCCTGCCATGCATGACCTGTTTTAGTGGTTATTTAAAAGCCTGAGGCTTTTTACCGCTCCATGTTATATGGCTCTTTGAACTAATGTGTTAAATTGCTGAAGTGAATTGTAATTAGTCATTTGGAGGCAGACACTGCACTCTTATGGTTAAAGAGAAGCAGCTTTTGGAAAATAAGGCACAATAAAATTTTCTAAATGAAATGTTGGCATCCAAAAATATGCAGTATTGTGCAAAAGTCAAAGAGCCCACCACTAGTTATTTTGTAGCATTCAATGATAACCCATTTCATGGCATCTTGTTTTTTTAGAATAAACATATGTACACAAAATAATGATGGCAGTATTCAGGATGGCAGAAAACTGTGTGGTTTACTCACTGTGCTTTAATCATATCTGATAGACAAACATAAGAAAAATAAGAAAACCACAGTCTGATTTTGATTCAGCTGCCAGTGGAATTCTTAAATTTTCACAGATTTACAGCATGTGACACCACCTTTTGCTATCTAGGCTCTTCCCATACCAAACCAGTGAACAATCTCAGACTTAACAGTCCTGACAGAATGGCTCATACAAAAGAGTCCTATCACTTCCAGCTTATACTATACTATATAATATTTTTTTGTTTTATTTTATTTTGGCCTTTTCCCCCAGGAGTTGAAGCTGACACAGACAAAAGATAGGGCCTTTCAATGTGATTTCCTCCCAGGCTGAGCCCTGACTGTGCTTCCTGATAGGGAAAAAGCAGCTAAAGTGATGCTTCATTAGCCATGTGCTACTTAAAAGTCTGCAGTTACATTTTTCTATTAAACCATTGTAGTGTAACAAAGTTGCCCAGCCAGCAGGACCAGTGGAATAACTTTCATGCAGTCTAGCTCTCAAGAAGTTATCATGACTAATTGTTACATTCCTCACCTCATCTCACCCCCTTTCCTTTCAGGTCCCGTCAGTTCAGATGTGATGCCAAATGGAGACGGACCGGCAGAGAGCTTTGGTGCCGAGGGGAAAACTCATATCAATGGGTCCCTGTCTCCAACAGCCCCTCCTCAGAGCACCAGCTCCCCTGTCAACTCCCAGACCCAAGAGCCCTCCCCAGGTGTGGCTTCTTATCCACCCATGATGCTAGAGAGATCTGAGGGGGCTAGTGCTGAGGTCACGGTTCACACGGGTGATTCATTGCAGTCACTCAGACTCAGTATACCTATGCAGGAGACTGAATTGTGTAAGCATAAACGTACAGTATGTGGAGTGAATTTCCCCTCTACCCCCACCTGTAATTTTTAACCTATTTTTTCTGTGGGATGTTTTGCTTTATTAGCCTCATTAATCATCCTTTTTTAACCCCCTTGTTTGTGTTTTGTTTAAACAGAGGAGGCGGTCTTAGCTTCTTCTCTGCAACACATATGCATATTGGTTTTTTGATTAGAGATTGGTGTGGGTGCTTCATTTGGAGCAAACTTTGGACTAATGGCTGAGTTTTGGAACTAACTGCTCTTGCATGTGATTTTGGGGTCTTTTTTCTAAAGTCAGGCATGGTTGTCTTTCTAAAACTCAAAAATGAAATGTTTGTAGGTTTCACACAAACTAGTGATTTATTTGTTTTCGTAATTTACCTCCCACAGAAAATGTTTGCACAACTATAATTAAATTCTTAGCTTAGATATTTTTTGATGGAACATGCCAAACCAAATGTGCTTCTGTTAAGTACATAATAAAAAGCCTTATAGAATCATTGCATCACTGTTGCGGTTATAACGTAAAGAGTTTCACATGTGAGTGAAACAAGCAAAAAGTATACAACATAGGGAACCCATGTGCTACTGTGAGAAATCAAGTTTCTTGCCATGAAATTAATTGATTGGCCATAAACAAGTAACTTGGTTCACTGTTCTTATATATAGTTAAGTCCCTAAGAATTTGAGCAGCGACACATTTTTGAAAATTATTTTACATCTGTTTACCATAGCTGTGGATCTCAAATAAAACAGTGAAGATGTGACGTAACTGTAGACTTTCAGCTTTAATTTGAGGGGTTACACAAAAATATGGCATTTAACGTTAAAGGATTTACAGCCGTTTACCCGTACTTGCATTATAAGGGGGAGAAAGTATTTGGAAAGTTAACCTACAAGAATTTCATGGCCTGGTGTGGTCTCTTCCCTCATTACATTGGGACAATGAAAAAAAAATGATAAAAGGTGTGGAAATGGTTTCAAGAGTTGAACTATGTTCTGAAGCTGTTTCACTGCAATATGAAGTCCAATGAGGTATCAAGACACGCTAGAGGGGGCATAGTTATTCTGATAAACCAAATCTATGATCGAGAGAGTGAAAGCTTAAGTAGATACCAAATTAAAAATTTTGTTCATTCTTATAAAGAAAGAATGCACTGACAGGCTCCGTAACATCAGTTCTGGAAACATCAGAGGACAACTATAGTGGATGATCACAGAATCCTCTCCTTGATGAAGAAAACTTTCACAACACCTACACAAATCAAGAAAACTCTAGAGGTGGTAGAGGCACCTTTATGAATGTAAATACAGAGGTGCTACACCAAGGTGCACACTGGTTATATTTAGGAAAAGGAAGACCAGATTAGTCTTCATCAGAAAAATTCTGATAAAGCTTCCCCAGGTCTGGAATCAGAATTTTTGGACGGATGAAACAAGGATAAGCTTGAATCTGAATGATGAGCAGAGGAAAGTGACAAAGAAAAGAACAGCTCATGATTCAAAGTGTACTATGAGGTGGAGGCAATGTTGTAGCATGGGCATGTATGGCTGCCAGTGGAACAGGCTCTCTGCTGTTTTTTGATGATGTGACTGCTGGCAAACCTAGCAAGATGAATTCTTAAGTGTACAGGGCTATACTTCTACTCATATTCAGACAAAAGCTGCAAAACTGATAGGACAGCGCTTTACAGTGCAGGCATATAATGACCCAAAACATTCTGTGAAAGCAACCAGAGAGTTTTTGAAAGCAAACAAATGAATTATTCTTCAACTGCCCAGTCAGTCATCTTATCTCAACCCAACAGAGCATGCTTTTCAGTCACTGAAAACAAAACTGAAAGTGGGAAGACCCCCACACACAAGCAGGAACTGAAGGCAACTGCAGTAAAGGCCTGGTAAAGCATCTCTAGGGAGGAAACAGAGAATTTGGTGATGTTCAGGGGCTCTAGATTTCTCGCAGTAATCATCCAAATATTAAAAACTGCACTTAAGTTTTTAATAATGGTAGTTTCTCCAAATGATAATGGAAGTGCTCTGAATATGAATGTTGTTTCTAAAAGGTAAATGCCATTTTTTATGAAACCCCTTAAATTAAAGCTGAATGTCTACACATCAGTCTCACCTTGATTGTTTTTTCCATATCCATTGTGGTGGTAAATTAGAGAAAAATAAGACCTAACTGTACATAAAGAGGTGTTGTTGTGTAGTATTTGATGAGAGAGATTTTCACCTTTATGTCTTCACATACTTTCCTTTCAGCCAACCAGAAGCCATCACTGGAGATGGAGAATGAGGAGAAGATTCGCCTGGAGGCTCGTCGGCGTCTGGAGGAGCAACTCAAGCAGTACAGAGTGCAGAGACATAAGGAGAGGGTGAGTGAACAGAGAAGATAATTTTTAGTAGAATAAAGACCAGAGGATGGGCATCTTAAAAGGGGCAGAGGGCAAACCTTTCTTATCAGGAGAAATGTTCAAAAATGCATTCAGGTTTAGCCAGTGTTTTCCACTATCTATGAATTAGTTTTTTTGAGAGTTGTGAGGATGCCAGTACCAAAGTGTATGTCTTTGTTTCTGTTTCTAGTCTCACCGCAGCACCCCTAAAAACAGGCCATTCAGCACCCTGGATCCAGAGCTCATGCTTCATCCTGAAGCTCTGCCCAGAGCCAGCACTGTTGCCATGACCAAGGAGTATTCCTTCCTGAGGACAAGCGTCCCACGCGGTCCCAAACTTGGAAGCTTGGGAATTCCCCCTCCAAAGGAGAGAAAGTCCAGATCACCTCGCCCAAGTAAGATCCACTCGTTGGCTGATTACAAGTCTCCTGAGAGTGATGGTGGAAGTGGAGGGGGTGGTGGCGGGGTACGAACTGCAGACACCACGATGAGCTCCCTCCAGTCTACCATGAGCTCAGTCTCCACTCTATCTGAGGTCAGTGTGATGTCTGAAAGCAGCACCTATGAGACTGAGGCACAGCTGGGGGTTTCGCTTCAGGTCGGAGACAACGTGTCAGAAATTGACGGCAGTGAATCAGGAACAAGACCGGGGAACGATGGCAATGACAGTGACAGCTCGTCTTACAGCAGCGTGTCTACCAGAGGGACATATGGCATGCTCTCTGCTGCAGTGGAAAGACAAAGAGGACCCTACACAGTGGAGGGGAGGGAGATTGCTCCTGATGCCATGGGTCAGTTCCCCTCCCTGCAGGAGGTGCTGCAGGCAGCCAGTGAGGAACAGCAGCTGCTGGAGCTGGAGCAGGAGAGGGAGGGGACAGCGGAGCCTCGGAGTCGCAGGGATAGCTTCTCTAGCAGGTATTTGTCACCACAAACACTAGCCTGGATAATTCTAGACTCTGAAACTGCGGTCTTGTAATCTTAAGACAATGTACCTTTGAAATAGCCCAGTGAGAGTTGCTTTTCTTGACAAATACAAACTTTTGGATTGAATTGAAAGAAATTATTTTTTTTTACAATAATTATAAGAATATTCAGTTTATCTGCTGATAGGTTGTCTAATGTTGGTGACATTTGTTTCAGTGTTTCTCTGGAGAGTTCAGTGATGGGCCATGATGAGATGCTGCAGGTGTTGAAAGAGAAGATGAGACTGGAGGGTCAGCTCGAATCTTTGTCATCTGAGGCCAACCAGGTAAGATTTCCTGTCGACTTAAATAATCCCCATCTTTGTGTTTCCAATAATTCAATTACTTTTTCTGTAGGAGTGAACAAAAAATACAAAGTTAAAAAAATGCAGTCTTTTGACTAAACCTCATTAAATTAGCACAGAGTTAAAAAGCTGGGCTGTGGCCCCAGAGCCACATCTGGCCCTCAAGACTGTATTTAGTGGAACATAATTGTCGTTTACTATTTGCATGATATATCACATTGTTTCCCAGTTGTTTTCTCCCACATCGCTGTGCTCCAGCTATCCCTGTTTAAACATCTCCTGTCATTCCTGCCTGACATTTGTGCTCCACTCCAGCATCTCCCTATGCTCATTTCAGCACCTGTGATCATGTTCTTGCTAGCACATAAGACAATTAAATGTCTCTTTCTATTTCAAAAAACAATCATTTTCATCACATTAACAATCCTCATTAATGTAGCAATATCAAACTTTTGTATTGTGTAAACATTTAGAGTGGTGTTATCCTGTAAGACATGATATTGCTCAGCACTACTGAAGTGTATTTTTCACGATGCTTAAATGCATTTTATATACTATCTTTTGCTGTTCTGTTGAGTAAGCCATTGGTTCTCAACCTGAGGTCCAGGATCCCTTGAAGCAAAAGCAAAGCCTTGTCAATAATTAGATAATCCATTACAAACTAAAACCATGATTAAACACTTACTAAATGCTTTATACGTTTTTTTGGTAAGACAAGGTTGTTCAAGTTTTCTTAGATAGGGGCTCTGGGGAAAAGAGGTTAGGAACATTGGACTATGTTGTTGTACACATAATTAATATAATATTTCTTTGGCTCCTTTTATAGGATTTTTTTCCTAGGGTTGGCCTTTATTTCGAACAAATTGAGTTGCCCTGAAGGCTTTCCTTGACCTGTTGATATAGTTTTATATATTTTTTTCTTGTTATCATGTTCATCTGTTGATTATAGTTGTACCTAGTACCCTTTCTTGTTCCTTTAAGGTTCTTACAAGTTGCAGTTGGATTTAAATAGAAATATAATATGTACATTGTTCAAGCTTTCCTGTAAATTAATCTGATGTTACTAATAAACGCCAAGATGGGAGTCTTGGCATCTGAAAAGTTACATTGAGCTTCATGACTATTAGCTTACCTGGGTAAACTGTCATGATAAGTCCATGTTAAACACCAAGAATAATAGGGCTCAAGTACTTACAACAGTGTTCTATTCTCCAGGCTCTCAAGGAGAAGACAGAGCTCCAGGCTCAGCTGGCTGCAGTGAACGCTCAGCTGCAGGCTAAGAAGGAGGAGGCTCAGGTCAGCCAGGAGAAGCAGAGCGTCCTCAGTGCGGAGGTTGGCAACCTACGGCAGAACTGCAGCCAACTAGAAAAGGCCATGGTAGAACTCCAGGGCAGCCTAGAGAGCAAGAATGCCAGCCTAGCTTCATTAAGCAATGACCTAAAGGTGGCTGAAGACCAATACAATAGACTGATGGGGAAGGTGGAGGAGATGCAAAACACTGTAACATCCAGAGACAATACAGGTAAGGGATTGGGGCCTGGGCCATGGAGTTGTCATGATAACAGAAGTATGAATTTCGATATTAGACTTGCAAAACTCAAACAATATTGATTAGAGCTGTGAAAAAATATCGCGATACTTGGACATCCAATACGATATCAATACTTCAACTCTTAATATTGATTTTTTTGTAAAAAATAAAAAATTCATATTTTAGCCGAGTTGTTAGTAAAATACGACTTCTGCACCTCCACTGCGGTAGATGGCGCCAAAGAGCTACTCTGCTGTATGTCGCTGTAGCATTTCCTGTAGAAGCTGTCAGAGTGCATAGGTGAAAGGAGCGAACATGGCTGACAAAATAACACCTGCACAATTCAAAGCAGACGTTTGGAAGCATTTTGGCTTCAAAGTTAAAACGGGGATCACAAACAGCGAGTTAGAAAAAGGAAATGCCGTTTACAAGTTCTGTCTTGCTGTCGGGAAATATAGCAGGAACACCACCAACGTATTGTGTGATTTACATATACATCATCTCTATATTTTTCTTAGTTAACTGTGTAGAATATCGCAATATATCACAATATCATATCCTGATAGATCGTGATACTATCGCATCATGACCCAAGCATTGTGATGCGTATCGTATCGTGAGGTTCTTGCCAATACTCACCCCTAATATTGATACTTGTTTCAATACCACAGCAACCAAAATGATCTTCTGTCTGTAATTTCTTGTCTTTCTTATTTTGAACATTTTATGAGTGCCGATGTTTGTGCAGAGGTGTGAAGGTGTGTCAAAAGTCTGCAGGTTGAGTTGTAAAGAAAAACTTTTAGGGACCAGGAGACATCGCTGTCTCTGTCCTGTGCTCTCTATCTGTCTGCAACAGATGCAAACATTAATGTGTACATCTTTTCGAAAAACTACAGACTGGTTAATTAAACAGCTTGGTGCTGTGATAGATGGCATAGCAAAGACAGCGGGCAGAAAGAAGTACGTCTTCTCCATCTATTAGACAAGATCCTGCCCCTTCCCTTATGTCTTTGTTAAAGTGCTGGCTTGTAACTTAGATTTTTACAGTTTAACTGCTGTGAGAAGATAGCATATCCACTTTTTTCAGTTTGCTGCTTTGTTTGTCACTTACTGGCACTTTCTATCTCACTCTAGTAAGCTTAATCTGGCACAAAGCATATTTTCTCTTCATGAGACAAATGCCATTTCGCATATTGCCCCTTATACTGATAAACTAAAAAACTATTTGATTGTGCATCACTGCGCATTATCCGTCTCTCTTTGCTCCTAGCAGCTTTGGGTTGAAGATTTGATTGCATATCTGTTTTTTCATTCATGAGTGGTACTTTCTGTATTATTAAAAGTAAAAATACTGCTGTTTAAATTATATGGCATCAAAAAAGTAGTTGACTGTTAGACACAACCAGCATTTCTCATCATGCTCTGAATTACTGAGCCACCAAATATGGTGTTAGAAAACAACCTGGTAACTTTCCCTTCCACACTCTTTATTAAATCAGATGTTTTGGTCTCTCACCTTTGCAGTTCAGGAGTTGCGTCTGCAGATGGGAGGTCTACAGAATCAGCTTCAGCAAGTCCAGCTAGAGCGCAGCACCCTGCAGAGCAGGTTGAAGACCTCTCAGGCTGAAATTGATTCATTGCAGCAGGTCAGACAGTGGTACCAGCAGCAGCTAGCTCTGGCTCAGGAGGCAAGAGTAAGACTGCAAAGTGAAATGGCCAACATGCAGGTAAGATTCATGCTAACATGGTTCATCGACAGTTCACTTCTTTTAGACATGAGCAGAGTTGACTTGACATATTTGTTTTGTTGTTCTGTTTTCTCCCTCGTAGGCTGGGCAGATGACTCAGATCGGTGTCCTTGAACATTTAAAACTGGAAAATGTGACTCTTTCCCACCAGCTGACTGAGACACAGCACCGCTCCATCAAAGACAAAGAGCGGATTGCTGTGCAGCTGCAGAGCATCGAGGTACACTCTCCAACATCTTATGTATTTGTTAACACAAGTTTTTATGTGTCCACCCCAACCAAACCTAAATTATATGAGACAATAAGGGACTTAAGATTTACCAGGCTGTTCTTGTTGGACATCCATTTTTTCAAGTGTTGGTCAACCGCAATATCAGTCTTTCCTTACTGATTAAAATCGTTTACTGTCTGTGATTTAGGCGGATATGCTGACTCAGGAAGCTGCTTACAAGCAGATCCAGGATGCCAAGACCATGGTTGAAGATGATCTGCAGCACAAACTGGAGGAGTTTGAGGAGGAGCGAGAACGCTTAATAAAACTGGCCAATACTGCCAGCACCCTGGAAAGAGAACTAGAGCAGGTAGTCATGCTATATTTAAAAACTTAATGTTTTAAACCTTGAATAATCTGAATAAAATCTGGTTGTTACCTGCCCTTAACTGCCTTCTGCTCTCTACCCTACTTAGGTAAAGTTGACTCTTTCCCAGAAGGACTTGCAGCTGCAGTCACTTCAGAAAGAGCATCTGGAGCTGATGCGCCAGCTGACAACCACTCAGGAGAACCTGCAGACCAAAGAACAGTCCATCAACCAGCTGGAGGCCCGGTACCTGGAGCTTGAAGCCCAGCTAGCAGAACTGCAGACAGAAGGCAGTGCCAAGGATGACAACATCCAGTTCCTCCAAAATGAGAAGATTGTCCTGGAAGTAGCGCTGCAGGCAGCCCGGGCTGACAAGAGCCAACTTGATGAAGGAGCAGAACGGCTGGGAGAGGATGTTCTGGTGGCTTCAGATGTGTTGGATCAGCTCAGACAGGAAGTCCAGGTCAAAACCAGCCAGGTATGAGACACGTAGGAGGTGAAAAAATTAATTAAAACACCACTGGAATAAAGAAGCAAAATAAACCATTACCTTTCATATCAGAACAGATACTAGCATTCCATGTGGCTGCTATATGAAATATTTCCATTACTTTTATAGAGACTAGAGCTAATGATAGTGCCTATTTTAGAAAAATGCTGTGTCCATGTTGAGACTGAAGTGTCTTTCGCAGTTTCTCCCTTTAGTCAACCAAGCAATTCCTAAAAACAGACTTTCAATTTTTAAAGACAGAATTAAGAAAATCCATTTCGAGGAAGCTAAAACAAATAATTCATTGACATTGCTTGGAAAATAACCAAAATGAGGAATTGCTTAGCAAAATATTTTGCAATTATTTTTTTAAATTTAAGCATCCCTAAAAGAGAGTCAATGATCAGGCAAATAATGCTAGAATATTTTTCGTAGCCATGATGGCAGCATTTCCCTTAGAACATGTAAATAATAATTTAGCTGGTTAGATGTTTTTTTTTCCAAGAAGTTGTATCTTTCTATTTTTGATGATGAATGTGTGTTCCAGAAAGATTTTAAGCCATGATCAGTTTGCATGTAATAAAATCAAGAATCTATACACAATATAAGTAACGTATTTATGTTTTTATGTTTTTTTCCACAATGTACTAAATGATGAAATTGCTTTAATCTGTTGCAGATTGAAACCCTTCAACAGGAGAATACTTCTCTGAAGAAACAAGCTCAGAAACTGAAGGAGCAGTTCCAACAACAAAAGGTAAAGCCATCACTATTGCTGTGAGGTCATGCACAGCCTTCCCCTATTGTGTACAGTTAACAAAAGCTAGGACTGTATTGACATCTGTACACATTTAAACATGTAAGCAGTTTACCAGCTGGCTCAGGCTGACGCTGACATTTGAGGGTGTATTGTAGGGACATATGATTGTCATCTCAGAAGAGTGCTTGTTGCCACGCCTGTGAGAATTTAGCAATAATGGATGCTGCTAATTTGACATTGACAGGCTGTCATAAAGAGGGTGGAGTTCATTGACAAGATGACAGTTTGTGAACTGTTTTCAGATTTGTAAAAGACTTTTTGTAGACCCTTCACTCACTCCTTAACATTCATCTTTTTCTTTTAGTTGAAGGCGGGGCTGCTTTCATTACTCAAGCAGAACTAGTGTTCCTCTGGTGGTAAATAAGAACATCTGGCTGCTTTGATAACTAAATAATTGGTCATTTTTTTCTGCATTAATATGAATGAGATAAACTGAAAGTCAGTCATGTCTGAGGTACTTCAGATTATCTTAAAAATGAAGTGAAAAGTGCACAGGATACTGAGAAACAAGCACTGTTTTTTAGGTTTTATTTTAATACAAATAACCATTGTACCCTTATTTTCTGCCAGATATTTAGCATTTAAAGTTGTCTCTTAATGTTTATGTTTATGCTCAACATGACATGCGATGGCCCCTCTTGTAGAGATGTAAATAGATTTAAGTTTTGTAAACAATTAAGCCATATTTGGAAAATGCAGAGCTTTGCATCAGCAAAATTAAATTAGCTTCTTAGCTTTTCTTTGGCACCTTCCTGTAACATTTTTCCAACTTAACTTTCTGTGTAATAAGTTTTATAGATGGTTCTGTTCGGAACAAACAAGGCTTTTCTGTTCTGTCTTTTTAATTATTCCAATACATTATGAGAGATGTCTCAGTCAAGCCTAGAGATGACACAGTCTTGGGGAGAAGCCTGTTTCAATCCTTTCTCTTCTATCATTTTGGGGAAATCTTTCTCCCTCTGTCATTAAAGACTGAAAGGAGCCAGACTGTTCACTCTCATTAAAGAGGAAAATTATCCCTGTATTACTAAGACTTTTTTCACTTTATAGGTTATGGTGGAAGCATACCGGAGGGACGCCAGCTCCAAAGATCAGTTGATCAATGAGCTAAAGTCCACCAAAAAGCGTCTGCTGGCTGAGGTGAAGGACTTGAAGCAGGAGCTGCTGGGCGTTGAGGGAGAGAAGCAGAAGGCAGAGTTGGAACAGGCCCGGTTGCAAAAGGAGGTGGTGAGAGTCCAGGAACAGATGAGCAACATGGAGTCCCATCTGCAAGCAATCCAGAAAGAAAGGGATCATCTAGAAACTCAGATCCAGGTAATAATGAGTATTTTTTATTGACAATTTTTTTCCCTGGTCAAGTTTATGTCATTGAATGATTTAAATTTAAATCCATATGCAGTCTCTACAGTTTGATCAGAGCCAGCTAGCAGCAGTAACGGAGGAGAATGAAAGCCTGAGGAAACAGGTGGAGCAGATGGAAGGGGAAGCCAAAAAGTGAGTCATGTGCTGCAAAGATCATTGGAGCTTAAATGATTCCCACATTAATGATTTGGACCGCAATGAACATCTCTGTTGTCAAGTGCTATTTATAAATTCAAATAGAGTGCACTGATCATACAAATCCTTTCTCATAGATATGTAAGTCGCTACATGCTGTTAGAAAAGTACATCCATCTAATACATACCACCTTGTTTGTGTTATTTGTACAATCAAACAGGCTTCCACAGATTTTAACTCCATGCATCTCTATCTAGATTTTATATGTATGCATGCTGAGCTTTCTGAACTCTCATTAAACAGAGCCATCTCTGAGCAGAAGGTGCGCATGAAGCGGCTGGGGACAGATCTGACCACTGCTCAGAAGGAAATGAAGGCCAAACACAAAGCCTATGAAAACGCCGTGGGCATTCTGAGCAGGAGGCTCCAAGAGGCCCTGACTGACAAGGAGACAGCAGAGGCAGAGCTCGTCAAACTCAAGGCCCAGGTGTCTGATGGGGGAAACAGCCAGGCCTTACAGGTACTGTATACACCTGCCAGGGTTTATAAGAACCTTGAAATCCAACATGGAGTTTGTTTCAGGTAGATTGTTAGTTAAAGAAAATTATTCTGAGTAAAGGGTCAAGAAAGTACTTCTGTGCTGAATCTAAGCCATAGCTACACCATTGTGACCTATGCTGTTGTGAGCACTGCATACTTGTTCATTGGTGTGTCTGCAATGCTCTGTCTTAACACCAGTCATCAGTGTGTATTCTTTGCCAGTTTCTGGTCTCACTGCCCCATTACCTACTTCATAGTGTACTGGCAACTTAAACTGTTTCATGTTGGAGTTGGAGCAGATATACCATACTGTGCAGAACTTTTAGTCATGTTTGGGCCAAAAATTGAGACTGAAGTGAGGCATAGATGTGGTGAGTAATGTGCCATCAGACAGAGAGGAGGATTGACACAACCTGGGTCGTTCTCTGGATGTCTTTGCAAATTACCAGGGGCTTGGAAAAAGAATCTGTTGAAAAAACACAACAAAGTCCACACCTTTAGGGTTGAGGAAGGGGTGGATGTGCCGAGTAAGTACACATGGTAGTAAGGTTGCCACGAGCCCCTGGTCATGCTGTGGATGTCCCGAAAACCGCTGGTGCTCTCCGGAGTATTACCAGGGGTGAAAAGGCCCTAACAAAAGCTTAACCTTGGCTGCCAAGTGACACATGTGTGTCAACATGTGTCCAGCTTGGCTCTGGCCACCCTCTCCTGACCTGGTTGTGGTACATCAGGTCTGTGATGAATCCTTAGCATCCTATATGCCTAAAACTAAGCATGTGACTGTAAGCAACAGTTGATGAAACTGCAGTTATTACAAAGAGAAAAGAGATGAGACATCAGAGATGGAATAAGCTGAATCAACTGAGGCAGTAGAGATAAGAATCTTTTTCACCCGTTTGGTCACGGAGAGACACAGATGAGGAAGTGTATTTCTACAGGGCTTGTGGTCTGCATCGTTGCAACACGTTACATTTTTGAGGAGGTGCACATTGTGACGTGCTTGACGATGTGTTTATATTTCTGGAGAAGTACTTTTATGCATTAAACCATATTGTGATTTCCCTTTTTCTGATGTAGGAGCAATAGTTGTTTAAAATTAATTTCTTTGGTTTTATTCACAGCACCAAGAGCAGTATTTTGAAAATATAGAAATGCCCTTAAACAATGCTTATCCTTTCTTTATTTATCTTTATAATGAAGTTATTTGTCACTAGGTAGTTCTGAAAAATGCATCTGCAACTTGATGGAGAAATGTTACTATGAGTTATTTTATTTTTCATCCAGGAGAAGATTAATGTTCTTCAGGCTGAGCTACAGGTTGTAACCAAGAGCAAGACCATGCTGGAGAAAGAGCTGCAGGAAGTGATCACCCTCACCTCCACAGAGCTGGAAGAGTATCAGGAGAAGGTCCTGGAGCTCGAGGATGAGGTGAACAATCATAATCTTGTGACAACTGATTGTGTGCTTAATAGAGAAGTTATTTTTAATGTCTAACTTTCTCACCTAATGAGACTGTGTGAGCAGCATTTTTACACCTTTATAAACTCTCTATGCTATTTTGAGTTCATGACTTGGATTGACTTCACAGCTTCAAGAGTCCCGGTGCTTCAAGAAGAGGATTAGAAAATTAGAAGATGCCAACAAGAAGCTAGCACTTGAGCTGGAACATGAAAAGGGGAAATTAGCAGGGCTGGCACAGTCCCACAATACACTGAAGGAGCATTCCAACATTTTGGAGACAGCTTTGGCTAAGAGAGAAGCAGATCTTGTCCAGCTCAACTTACAGGTGAGAGATGAGTTTGCATTTATTAAATGTGATAGGTTTTCCCTGTGCACTAATTGGAAAGTAATACTTATGCAAAAATGTAAACAAGTCATTGATGAAAACGTACTTCCTTATGAAGTAATTTTAACCATTCATCTTTTTTCTCAGGTTCAAGCCGTTCTAAAACGGAAAGAGGAGGAGGACCAGCAAATGAAGCAGGTGGTACAAACGCTGCAGCTAGCATTGGAAAAAGAGAAAGCCAAAGTCAAGGACCTCAAAGAACAGGTAGGAGCTCTCAGCTGTACATCAGGGTGTGATATGCTGTCATTATTTCTGTTTTGCCTTTCAAATCATCCCAGATTCTGGGATTTGAATAAATATTTGAGTATTCATTCTTAAACAACTTGCTTGCCAAAGGACAAAGCCACTTAGAATACAAGAGGTGAAAAGCTGACTTGCTACGTACATCTTTTGTGCAGTAAGTCCTGTAGCTTTTCTCTCTTAAGGTTTCCAGAGTTGTAATTATACCATGTGTCCCTTAGGTGGCAGCAGCAAAGGCTGAAGCAGCTCACAACAGGCGACACTACAGAGCAGCCATGCTGGAGCTGACAGAGATCAAAAAGGACCTGCAGGCCAAAGAGGACCTGGTCAAAGCTCTGCAGAGAGAATCCAGCAAACTACAGTATGTGCATTTACCTGTTTGGAGTACACTGCCACTTCTGTGATGTAATATTTTTCTGAAAAGCTCATATTAGTGGTGATCTTCCTACTTACAACTGAATATGCTCTGCAGAGCTCAGGATGAGCAGCATGCTCAGGAGGTTTCAAGGTTCCAAGAGGAGCTGGCTGATGCCCATTCACAGCTCCAGATACTCCAGAAACAGCTAGATGAGGAACTGGCCAAACAGCCACTCACTAACCAAGAGGTAAATATCCTGAGTGAGAGTTGTACATCAGTGATACAAAGCTAATGGTCAGATCAGATATGATAGACACAACTAAGTAAGGTTCAGCAGGTGATTTGTTTTACCTCATATGGATAAATCTATACATGAAGGTAAGCATGTACTGTTCTATCATTCACTACATTTACATGCACAGTTAAGTCATGGTTATACCTCAGTCCATTAAATTGGATTACTGTAATTGTCCCAGTATATCAGTTGTGTTAAGTCACATGATCCCGGCGATGTGCAGATGTCAGATGAGGGGGCAGGAAGTGAAGGACACCAGTTAGGATTAATGGGAATGGAAGAAAGTTAGTACACTGACGCTGTAACTGGACCAACACACTGTAAATATCATCAGAATATTTCGACATACATTCACTTTACAAAAAAGCTATTTTTCCCACAGGTTAGTTGATTTACCTTGTCTGAGGGTGATCAATATCACAAATAACAGTCCTGCAGACCTTCCACAACATGTCTAGCCAGATGGAGGGAGCTAAAAGTCTTGTGCTGACCCAAGAGACTAACTGCACCTCTTTAACAGCTTTCCTCCCCTGTTTTGTCATAAACATGGTTTTAATTGAAACAATGATATACTATGAAGCAATTAAACCTTGTGGGGTAAGCAACCAAGTAATGATGGTAGCAATTATTACAATTGTTTTATATAAACCACAGGAACTTAGAACTGGTTTCCTTTCTTCTATTTTTGTGGTTATTTCATACTCATTTAAAAAGCCAAACTGATACCAAATTAAGAGCCATTTTGGAGCCAAAAGACCAGTTTTTACTGCTGAGCTGAGCCAAATGATCCGGATTAATAAAAAGAGATGGATTTCCCATTGCAACAACCAAAGCTGGCTTACATTGGCTCTAGAATCACAAGGAAGATCAGGGTTCATTGTGCCAAAACGTGCCATACTGTACTGAACCAAACTGGGCTGCTCGGTGGAAACTTTTAATCAATGTCTGCTACCATTTCTCTGTAAGCTTTAAACTCTTTTGCTTTTATGTGTCGCTGCTTTTGTGACACGCAAAGACAGCTCAAGATTGTTTATTTCAGTTTGAACAGTTAGCACAGTTGTAAACAGCGCAAAACCTTGCCATTTTGAAAGCATTCTGTGCAGGAATTACTTCCTGCACCCCATCCAGAGTTCTTTGCTATCCAATCCAATCCACTTTATTTATATAGCATATTTTATAAACTGAACATTTCCAAAGTGCTGCACAAAACATCACTTGATGTGAAGTCATCTGAAAAACAACCTAAAAGCACCTGGAGAGAACTTATTAATTCACAATATATGTCTGACTCTCCAACATTAGGTGATGATTTGCACCTTTCAGCTTGTAGCTGTTGGATCCTCTCCTTGTTTTTCTTATGTCACTTAAACAGATGACAGTCAAGTTGTTGACAAGATGCCAAGAAAATGGCAAACTGCTTTACAGCTCTGAACATTTCATACCTACAACACAACATGAACTGTGTCTCCTGAGTTGTCTAAAACATTTTGGTTCTAGCTTAGGCACTTGTTGCTGTTCAACATCTGGGTCATTAGTTTGGACTAATTGAGTTGTAAACCTTCAAACTTTTCATCTATGCGGTTGCTTTAGTCCAACATTAAGAAATTTGCCTTTGTACACTTTCAGTTGGACTAACATATTTACATTTGTTTTTTAATAAAAGTCCCAGTTAATATATTTTTTAACATACTGGTTGTCATTGGGTCTTTATGATATATTTAGATTTACTTACCACATTGGTGACACTGGTGTCTAACATTGATTGTGTGATCAGGTGGAAGATCTGAAGTGGGAGGTGGAGCAGAAGCAGAGAGAGATCGAGGCTCAGAAGCAGCAGGTGGAGATGATGGAACAGTGTCAGCACAGGGAGCTCGACAACCTGCACAGAGCTCTGCAGGCACGTATTCACTTTGTAATAAAGTATAAACACCATGCCATTACATATTACTTTCTGATTTACTAGATGTAAAAAGGAGATTAAACTTGCATATACATAACATAGAATATTTTGTAACTAAAGTAAACAGTCGATAAAGCATGAAGTGAAAGCTTGAGTTACTGTTGTAAAGTTTTTATCTCATGATTACTACCTTCCACTTTGCACGCAGAATATGAGTAACACAGATCATTTTGTGTCTCAGAATATAAAGGTGGAGCTGGAGTCGGTGCAGGAGGAGCTGAGCAGCACCAGGAAGGACAAGTTTATGCTGCAGGCCAAAGTTGGTGAGCTGAGAAACAGCATGAAGACGGTTCTGCTGCAAAACCAGCAGCTCAAACAAGACCTGAAACAAAACCGTATAAGGAAGGTAAGACACAGATGTTTTTCCTGTCACAAGTTATGTCTTTTGGTTCTTTTACTGTTTTACCCAGCCTTCCACTTTGAAATTCAAGTACAGTCACTTTATACTTGTGGTCATTTACAGCCATTAGAATCTAATCATTGTCATTTAAGCTAGTAGATCTAATGAGCTATTATTTGCCTTTAACCTTAGATTACTCATTAACTCTGTACTGTGGAGTCACTCATTAATTGTCCTTTCATGAAGGCTTCCAAGAACTCAGAAAAATATATATTAGTGAAAATACTGTCGTAGTGTTTAAATCACTTACATAACTGGATGTGCTGTATGCCTGTAACTGTAACATAACAATTGAACAGCAGTGGCTGTGTTTTGCACAGCTGGGATGTAACCGCTTATTTCTATGACTAATGCTGACAAAGCAGACACCCTGTCCTTTAAAAGATTTTAAAGGCCAATCTCCTTAGTTCAGTGCCAAGTGACAAGTGCCTGCTGGAAATAAATGACTAAATTAATCCCTGCAATGATGGTTCTTGGTTTGTTAAAGCAGCAGCGAATGGAGCTGAAGAGTGAGGGGAACCCATCCAACCCAGTGACACCAGTTAAGATCCCAGACTGCCCAGTGCCTGCCTCCCTGTTGGATGAGTTGCTGAAACCATCGACGTCAGTCAACAAGGAGCCCCTCAACAACCTGCATAACTGTCTACGGCAGCTCAAGTAAGCAGATTCTAACTACATTTTAACTGAAATCTGACAGATATTTTAATCCTAGTCTTAAAATAAAATGTCTTTGAGGTTAGTCACATTTTAGTTTTTTTTTTCTAAGATATATTTTGGGGCTTTTTATGCCATTCTTTTTAGAGACAAGGACAGTGGATAGAGTTGGAAACTGGTGAAGAAGTTTGGGAGAGATGTGGGAAAGGATCCACAGGCTAAACTTGAATCTGAGCCACCTGGGGGCACGACCTAACTGCTAGTCCATCTGTGCCCCACATTTTTGTCATTTTCTTCTATAGTTTTAGACTAGATTTAGTAGACGAATACTCAATAACATTATAGTCCAGTTTCAGTTGATAAAAACTCACAGCGTTTAAGTCATAACTTCGAATTTTAAAAAATGCTAATTTGATCAGCCATTTTGTAAAATTCATATGAATGTGAAACGCTATACCTTGGATTTTGAGTGTTGAACACTCCTGCACTAACATTTAAGTCTTTCTTAGACTAAAGTGAAAACTAAATTGACTTTCCAACAGAGATATATTGTCCAAAATCTAATTTAAGCTAGTCTTCGTCTTGTCTTTCCCATGGATAAACAGTTTTTGTCATATCTTAATTGCTGAAATGAACACTGCATGATACATGTTTTTTTTATTCTCAGGGAAGAGATGGACAGCCTCCAAAGGCAGATGGAGGAGCACACAGTAACAGTACATGAGTCAATGAGCTCATGGACAAACACAGAGGAGGGACTGGCTCAACTGGGAATCGAAAACAACATCTCCAAATCACCAACGCCACTGAATAACATGGTGGTGGAAAATAACAATGAAGCCGAACAACAGCAATCATAACAAGAACTTTTCTCAGGCCAATTGAGGGAGAGTGGAGTTTTATCCACAAAGGCACTTTTAAGCCCCTTATTCCCTTTCTCTTTTCTTAACAATTGCTGCCAACATTTGGCATTCTCCCATCAGCACAGAAGTGCTTTGCAGAGTAATACTTTATATACCATAGCTTTATTCTTTCCTCCTCGTTTGATGGTTGTTTTATACATTTGTTATGCTATTTTCACATTTATTTATTTAGACTTGAGGGATTAAAACTTATCTGACAGCTTCCCCCAGAGAATCTCCCCCAGATACAGTTTTGTCATCTTAGACACAAATACTGTGTAGTGATTCAGCTTGTCTACTGGGCCAGTTTTCCCTGTTGAGTCAGCGGTTTTCCTTACATAAGGTATTCAGTCATCATCATCCCCCCCAGTATAAAATCAGCTGCTTTGATGCTGCTCGACTGACATTATTTTTAAAGAAAATGTGTTTTTGGTGATGGAAACAAATGACAAGTCTTTAAAAACTGGCTCTTAACTGTTCTTCCATATTGTTGTGCCTGTGAACGAGTGAAGTCCATGATTTAACTTGACGTTAATGGTTTCTTAGAAGTCAATGATGAGGCATCACTCATTTTCATGAAGTTAAAAGTCATGCATAGTTGTTGTTGTTTATTTATATGGCCTCTTGTTAAATGCAGTGTTTCTTAGATTCATGGTAACCATATCGCCCAAGGTTCCTAAACTCTAAAATCAATAATCTCAGTTATGTATGGAGGTATTCTGTTTAGCATGGACTGCAGTCATTTGAAGCAAAAAAAAAAAAGAAAAAAAGCCTTAAGCGTTCTTGAGTACTTTACTGTACGTTGGTTTGAATGGGTATATTTCTGCTTGGGGTGTGTGCAAGATGTAAAATTTAATATTGTAAATGTGTGCAAATCCTTACTGAAGAATGGTTTATTGTAAAATACGTTAGTCACATCAACTAACATTGCACAATACATGATAAAGACTTTACTGACAGAGAGAGAAAGAGAGTTGTGAGATGAAGCAGAAATATTTCTTCTTCTAACAGCAGGTGCAATCCAGTGTTTTCATTTCTGTTACATTTGGTACATAACTGTATTTACAAAAAAAAAAGACTACCCCTGAATCATATGTTCTACTTGTTTTATGGCTGTTTCATGGTTAAGGGGAAAAATTAATTGTTTTCAGAGTTTAATATATGAATACACTTCCTTTTTGTATGATTGTAAATTAATCATAATTGTTAAATAGTGTAACAAAGAATATCAGCTCAAAAACCATAAATCAAAGCAGACAGTAGAGGGGTCATTGGATGGTACATTGGCTTTCTGCAGTTAAAGTGTAGGTGCTCATCATTCCCACACAAAAACTTTTTAACACCACTGTAAGCTTATAATTTTCCAAAGGGATGAGTTATATTTTAAGGAAATTGCTTATTGTGGAAAATAACCAAGAATATATTACAATACTGTGTATAATGTATCTTCCAAACAACCTTCCTCTGTAATGTTTGGTATTATGTCACAACATTGCTGGGGCACCTGCGCTCTATGCACCTTGCTGTATCTGCTTTTTATTTTACAAGACTGGGATTAATTCATTCCTATGTTATAACATTTGTTTTGGGAGATGTGATTGTATTCATCATAAAATTGCACTATTCATCCGTCATAATGGGTTGTGGTCATTTATTGAATGTTTGAATATTTCTAGAGTAATTTCTAGGTTTCCATGTGGCAGACAGTATTTCTGCTCAGGCATTGTGTCAGCCAGACGCGGGTCCTCGACCTCTGTATTTTGAAACCGTCGCGGTGAGAAGACACCTAGCAACTGTAGCCGGGGAGCGAGGAGGAGGTGGGCATAACACTATTTTGTGATATTTTTACATTTATAGACGCTCAATGGTTTACAAAGGTGTATGTTTACAGTTTTGTCTACATAAATACCTCAACAGTTGTGTTCTTACCTTAAATATTGACGCCTGCTTTTGCTAACCGGCGTCTTGATGTAGCTCCCTGCTTTGCTAGGTGGCTAATGACTGTTAGCATGCCTGTCAAATTCAGCTTTCTGGATTAGTAATGAGGGTTACGGCTCTTTATCTTGGGCCTTTACTTATCTTTAACTGTCAGTAGTATATGTAGGTCACTCGATTATTCTGATCGGTTATTGTTTTATTGTCTAGAGCATCATAATGTCCTCCTCTGGGTCTGCCTCATACATGCCTGACCAAGCTGGCCTTCATAAATAGGACTGGGAAACCTCCATTATTGCTTTCTAGAGTCAATATATTTAGATAGTCCGAATTCTTCTTTGAACAAACATAAGTGCTCTGTGAACTAAAAATACTACCTATGAGTTTGCTAGGTTATCGTTTCCTTGGATTAGTCACGTCTTCAATGAGAGCATGATGCTGCATTCAAAACTCAAGAGAGTACGTAAAAATAAGAGATGTACTAAAACTTCCATTTTAAATTTCTCTTTAGTCGCTATCGTTATTTCTTTTACCATCGGTAGCTGTTGTGACGATACAGTTAATGTATTTATGATACTAAAAAAGCACCTCCCAGTTTATTCTGACTCCAATTACTCCACTTGTTGTTAGCTTTACTAGTTTTACTTTTCGTTCTGTGGTTTGGTGAAGTTCTTACAAAGATAAGCTGAGTCTGGCCGTTGCTTTAGAAAATTAAAAACCAGTAAGGTTTAGGTTCTTAGTTTTTATTCTTGTTTCGTTTGTCCTTTTGGGGGTCGAAAGTAACTTAACTTAGTACAAAATGTAACGAACATTGTGTTTGCTAGAGGATTTATTTGCCTTAACAATGCTTCATAAATGTTATACTAATGGAAAGGTTGTTTACTCCCTTTTTAAATGGTGTCACTTTTATAAGATACATGCATTTGTGGAATGAGCAGCAGAGCTGAGTATGTGGGTTGCACCCATGAAAATTTTGCTAAATCTTCTCTGCCAACGCCAAACGGCTTATTTTACTGTTGCTTCTGACTCTTGTTTTGAGCTTCTGGTTCCCACAGGTGCCTGATTGGGATCTGCTATGTTCAGCAATGAGTCTGTCTATTAAAGTTGGATTGTGGAGTCAAAGTGTGGAGATGTGGAGAACGCTATGCTGGTTGCTGCACCAGTAGAGTAACATCTTTTGTTGGAGGCAGTGTGATGGTGTGGGGCAGTATCTCCCGCACTGGAAATATTAGGCTTGTCTTCATTAGGGACAATCTCAATGCAGAGAGATAGCAAGATTAGATTCTGCAACCAGTGGTAATCCCATATCTCCATAGTCTGGGACCAAACTCTATCCTTATAGATGACAACGTTCAGCCCCACAGAGTGGGGTTTATCAGAGACTACCTCCAGAATTTAGGAGTGGAAAGGATGGATTGACATGCCAGCAGTCCTGACCCCAACCCAATTGAACAGTTGTGGGATCAGCTTGAGTGTGCTGTTCATGCCAGAGTGACCAACACAACCACACTGGCTGACTTGCAACGAATGCTGGTAAAAGAATGGGATGTCATCCCACAGCAGTGTGTGACCAGGCTGGTGACCAGCATAAGGAGGAGGTGCCAGGCTGTTGTAGCTATGTATGGTTCTTCCACATGCTACTGAGGCTCCTGTTTGTTAAATGAATAAATTATCAAATTGCAAAAATGTCTTGTTTCTACAGACTTCAATCTTCCTATCCACAAAACAAGAGTCAGTGGCAGAGAAGATTTGGCAAATGTTTCATGGGTGCAACCCACATACTCAGCTCTGCTGCTCATCCCACAAATGCATGTTCCTTACAAATGTGGCACCATTTAAAAGGGACATTAAGAGGCTACCAAAAGCAAATTTCCTGACTTTTTGTGCTAAGTTTAATTATATCTACCCAAATTACTGTAATTTAGTTACTTTTTTTGACAGTATTTCGTAATCAATCATTTTACTTAAATGTACTTTTGGGGAAGTATTATACTTCATTACATTTTTAAAACATAATGGACAGAGTTAAAGACAAATCACAACTTAAAACAAAGAGGTTCTAGCTTTCTGTCAGTGACATGTAACTAACCAACAGTTTAGCTTTAACTACACATGGCAGTCAGTAGCACATAGAGAGAAAATGATTCCACCACACATCCCAAAACAGCTGTTGGATTTCACTTTATTATTCAGATGTGACTTTACCTGAACAACATTGCTGGAGAGCCATAGTTTTATTCTGTTATTGCCAATAACAGCAAGTACAGTAGTCTCGTATTTTTTCCACCTCTCCAAGGGATGCATGGTATTATCGGCATATCAGTATTGTCAAAAATGCACATTTCTGCCGATATATATAAATGGCATTTTGGCTGTAAAATAATTGCGTACATCAGGTGTACATATTGATTAATGAACAGATAATTGAGTGGAGTTTAGGCTGAACCAACAGACTTATGATAGCTGAAGTCTTTTCTTTATTCATCATCATTCCTTACACTTGAAAGTCTGTTTTCAGAACTAAAGTTTTAGGTCTAAACTACATGTAAATATCATGATTGATGTTGGTTAAAATAAATGTTTAAATAACGGCATATTGGATATCAGGAAAAATCCAGTATTGTGCATCCCTAGTTTTTACAGCTGGTTTGTTTGTTTAGTTTAGTTTTCATTTTGCTGAAATTCTTTGTTTTTGTTCAGGGTTTTTTTTCTATTAGCTGTAGTGTTTTTTTGTTTGTTTGTTTGTTTGTTTTTTGTTTTGTTTTTTTCAGTAGCATGAGATACTTTTCAGGAGGGAGACCCAAAACAGGATGACAAGTAGACTTTATACAGTTATATCATACAAGATTCTCTTCGGTCCCAATTCATTGATTCAGATTTGATATTTGAATACAGTTCAAGAACTAGATTTACCATCGTGTGAAGTCTTGACCAGTCAAATCAGGACATTTACACTCCCCAAGCCTGGGTGGACCAACATTTTCAATTTAATGCTAGAGGTTAAAGTAGATATGGTAATTGGAAATATGCCGTAGAGCCAGTAAATACATGCAGTTTACTTATGTGTGAACACATACTTAATTCTACCACTACATAAGTCTACGTCACTGTTATTCCTCATAAAGTATTGATTATCCTTTTTTTCTGTCGAAAAAGCTTAAGAATACTCTTAAAGAAAAAAAGACTTAAATACTAGAGGAAGTGAGTCAGTAAACTTGAGTCAGTGACTAAAAATTTGGATTTTTTTTTCTTTATTTCAGATTTATTTTAGTTTTGTAAGCACATAGTTTTTTTGTTAATCCTTGTTCTTAGTGTTATTTCAGTTAACCTTGCAAACCCGTTACAAAATTTCTTATGACCAGTAAGTACATTTTAACCCTGTTTCATGACGTTCTTCGGTATAGTTTCATATGTTGTAGTACGACACCTTTCAAATATTTCTGCATTTTCCCCCTCAATTTCTTTATATATGCTAATTCAAAAAATGTTGCAGCCAACTTTAAAAGTTTTAGTTTTCCTACGGAACTGGAATGCAGCATGAGCCCTCCCTTGAAACTGCGCATGCGCATAATATGTTGTAAACAATGAGACTCTTCCAGACCGTCTCCAGCTTTGTGTCTATCCAACAGTTTATCAGTGCAAAACTAACAACGTTTTCTCATACCTCCGCGTATATTAAATAAACATGCCATTTGGTAAGTAGAGGGAAACACTTGTTAGTAGGTGTCATCACGTACACGTTGATTTTATCGGCATCATCACCACGAAGACGTATCAAATTTGTTACAGCCTGAAAACCCACCTCGAATGACATACTTGGGCGTGACAGCATGCGAATGAACCGACTACTTTGCCACTATTTATCCAGTTTCCATTGTATTTATACTCCTTGATATTTCGGCACTCGTTGCTTGCTTTACACTCTCACTCTGGATTTTCATCCGAGCAGTTTCCCTCATGCTAGCTTTGTGTGGTACATTCCCCGGCTGCTAAAGCTGACTTGTTGGTTAGCATGCTAGCTAGCCGATGCTATTTTAAAATACATGCGGTTGATTCTGATGCTAGTTATATCCTGTTACAGGTCAATAATTTGCGGAATATATGTACATCAGTGTAGGCATCACTTGCTTTATTGTAACATAGATCCGTGTTTATGAAAGAATTTGCAGCAGCTGAGCCACACGTGAGTTACGGAAGAGATTTGTACTGTGTTCCTGGGAACTTTTGGCGCTGAAATGCATTGAATTGTTGGAAAATTGAGCCTGTATTGGATCAGAATTTGTGGACGCTTGCTATTCTATAGCAGGGACTTATGACATTCAATGTTTATGTGCACAGAGCATGTACATGCTTTCGGATTGCACTAGGTGTCATTCTTCTGAAGACATGTGAAATGGTTTGTCATTAAGAGTAGTTTCATCAAAGTTTTGGTTCATGTGTCATTATAAAAGTCATAAGTAGTAGCTGTCTCATACACTAAAATGACAAAGTTTGATAAAGTGATGTGTTAAGATAATTCTTGGGCAGATAGCTTGGTAGAATTAAATGTTTTTCTAAAAGCATTGTTGTTTATGTTAGTAGTCTTAGTGGAGTTGTAGGACAGTAAAAGAAAACATGCTAAAATATGGGCCTTCTTTTTACCCGTGCAAGTCATCTTGCCTCAATAAAGTCAGTTGTTTTTAGTTTCTCATTTGCTTTTACAAGCATTGAGGGTTGGTGTTTAACTGTGTTAACTAATAATTCAGAAAATTTTATGTTATTGTTCTTAAAGAAAAAAACATTAAAACACACTGCGTGTCAGAGTTCCACTTTTTTGTTCCTGCTATTCCACAGTATTAAATATATAAATTACTTACGATTAACGATTATTAGAACTTTATAAATCGATTCAGAATCTTCCACCTTCACCTCACGATGCATCTATGAATCAGTTATTTCTCCCACGTCTACAAAGTTTCTGGTTTCCTCAGAAGATTGTAATTTAATGTGTAAACAGTTGGTTAGAGTTGCTGAATTGTTTGTTGTGATGTGTTGTAGGGAGCTGAAGCATGGAGGCAGTTCTGAGCAGGCTGCGGGGGCTAACTCCTGATGAACTGCGTGAGGAGTTTGCCCGAGCAGACCTCAAGTGCGGCCCCATCACAGCCACCACTCGAGCCACCTTTGAGAGGAAGTTAGCCCGAGTCCTCGCCGGGCCAGAGAGCAGTGCTACTGAATCAGACGGCAGCTCTCCAGCTGGAAGCACAGGCAGTGCGGCCTGCGTTGCCGAACATGCCAAATCTATGTCATGTGCCACAGCAGTTGCGTCCACCTCTACTGCTGCAACGAGCAGCAACCCTGCTGAGACTGCCAACGAAGAGTTAGACTTTGGTTATGGTGTGGGTCTCAACCCTCCAGAGGAAGAAGAGATCTCCGTAAAAGCCTCAAAATGCACCACTGAAGGCAGTAACTCTGAATCCAAAACAGAAACCCCCTCAAAACAGGCACAAATGTCCCCAACTTTTTATTATGGAGTTTGTCCACTGTGGGAGGATGTTCTGGCTAGAAATGGTAAGAGAGATTTATCTTTTACTTTGTGTCCTGCCAAAAATGTTTCAGTGTAATACATAGAAGGTAGTGCTGTGCAATTATAGCAAAAAAATCTGCACTATATTTATGTTGATTGATGTTAAGGTCATGATTATTTAGTACAAATACTAGTTGATTTTACAACACCTACATCACATGCATTTTTCTTTACACTACAGTGTTCTCAGCACTTTGGAAAACAGGCATTAAATGAAAATTGTGAGTTAAACAAAGTATCAGTGATATATGAAATAATAGGGATTATACATAGGAAAGATCATGTGCGTCTTCACTCTTGTGGCTAAAATATCACAATAATCACTGAAAAATTTACTGCCCATGAAAAACCCTATTGACACACAATGGAGCATGCAGCAGAATAATCATCAATCATAATCTTGATTTTCTTGTTTTTATGATTGTGGGAAGCCAGCATTGTTAATCAAATTAAATCTCAACTTACTGAACAACACTAATAGCCTGTTCAAGACTTAAGAGATGTACTGATTGCAAAAATAAGGGCAGATGCTGATTTTTAAAATGATAATTAAGCATATGGCTGATATTAAAGCAGGTGTTATTTTATTACTTTTTCAGTATGGCACTCCTATAATGCCCACATTTTCTCTTATGTCTGAAAACAGATCAGAGCTTTTATAGCAGGTCACATCTTCTGCCCAGTAATAAATCTTTTTTCTAAACCAGAAGTTTGGTGCTAAATGCCAGTAATAAATTGATATGACAAACCATGTAAACATCTGCTCGTGACATCTGTTCATGCTCACATTATTTGGAGATGGATGACGTTTGTCAGAGCTGATATCAGCCAATAACGATGGCAAGCCAGTGGACCTGTGCATCCCTAAATGATTAAGATTGCAGTGGAAAAATCCTCCTTCAATTATTGACTTGACCTTAAGTGCTCCATTCTTAACACTATGAATTTTATGTTTGAGTTATTTACATAATCAACATATTTATTATCTATATAGTATAAAAGTCTTGTAAAGAAATATTCTGTAAAGGTACTTAAAACTGACAAAAAAGTGCAGGTAGTTCTTTTCATTTCATTACTTAATATTGCCTCAATAATGTTTATGAATATACGGAAGAGTATTGGGGCCACTGAAAAAAAAAAAAAATTTGGGACGAAAATTTTTTTTTCACTTGTGAGAAAAAACTCCAAAATCTGAGATTAAAGTCAGAATTCTGAGAAAAAAGTCAGAATTCTGAGATTAAAGTCAGAATTCTGAGAAAAAAAGTCAGAATTCTGACTTTATTCTTCAAATGAAAAAAAAGTCAATTTTTTTTTTCAGAATTCTGAGATTAAACTTTCTGACTTTAATCTCAGAATTTTGACTTTTTTCTTACAAGTGAAAAAAAAAATTTCGTCTCAATTTTTTTTTTTTCAGTGGCCCTAATACTCTTCCGTATGAATAAAATATTGATTTATTCATAATTTAATAATTGGTACTTGTGTACTAATTATGTTGTAAAGGACTGTAACTTACTGCCATTACTAATTAATGGCAGTAAGTAGTGGTCACTGGGACTAATATTGTAGGGATACTAGTGATGAGTGTTTTTTGATGCTTGCAACTGATGTTGAATATTTTCCCCACATTAAATATCAAATATAACTGATCCTTATTAACACGACAAATGTTCACATTTATTCCCCCCACTTCTCTTACCTAAGTAATACTCTAGCAGAAGTAGGAGTTGTATTAAACATTTTATAGACATTTTCTTGTCTTCAAAATGTGGCCAGTCATATTGCTGAATAATAAGTTGTGTCTTTTTGGCCTGTTGACAATGACATATTCAATACAACAAAAATGTAGTCTGCAGTTTGATTCTTGCTAAGGAGGATTTATGTAGCGAATCATTCCTTTTTTCTTTCTCATGTTTTCGGATGCCTTATAACTGTCTGCTGTTAAATACAGCCGAAAAAGGCCATACTAATAAAACTTGGCATACATGTTTTATTTCTTCTACCTAGAGAAACTGAGTGATAGTAGCTTATATGATACATACAAAAAGGGGAAATCCAAATATATAAAAACCCTCATTTCTCTAACAAAAAAATAAGTGCCATTTTCTTCAATGGATCTAATGTTTGTTTTACATTGACTCAAGGCTGAAGTCTAGTATAAAAGTTGGTTATGCTGCTCATCTTATCTACTGTTTGGTGCTGTTTTGTATTTGTTTCAGGGAGTATCTGCTGCTCATGTAATCTGACATCCACATGTGCTTGTTAAGTGGATGAAAATATTTGATGTTATTTCTTTGGCAGCAGGAAGCAGCACAGTGGGGCTGCCTGGCTTCTCTGATATAGAGTATTGATCTAAATTCATCTTGAGCTACCACAAGAATCAATACTAGTAATGTTAATCTGACAGGGCAAGCTTTTATGGTAACTGCCAAAGCAACGGTTCTTTGTTGATAATTTTACAGAATGAGCAGGCCAAAAAGGAGAAAAAGCAAAAAGTCTGAACTACTAGTCAGAGAGCCACATTATTAGACAGTTAAATTAAGCAGGGACATGACGTTTCTCATTATGAAGAAAAAAATGTTGATTTTGAGTGTTTTCTGTTTTGTCTGCAGAAAGAGCACATGTATACACAGATAAGAAAGATGCCCTTCAAGCAGTGAAGATGATGAAGGGGGCACGCTTCAAAGCGTTTCCCAATCGGGAGGATGCTGAGAAGTTCGCTAAGGGGATCTGTGACTACTTCCCTTCTCCCAACAAATCTGCACCCTGTGTTTCTCCAGTCAAACCAGGCCTGGTCATCAGCAAAGGTTAGAAACACTACAGAAAGACCTCTAATGATACACATTCATCATTTGCTCTTTTTCAGCAAAATAACGTACCCACAGTAAAATGTGTGTAATTTGCAGTGATTTTTCTCTGCCTTTATTGAAGGGTTTTTTGTACAATTATCATGCTTTAGAAATATACTTTAGTGATGAGATTCTTCTTCTGAGTTTTTTAGGTCCTTAGTGTCTGACACAAAGTAAGCAGATGAATGAGCTGATTCCCCGAGTATAGCCTTGAACATTATTATTTTTGACACCAGTGCCTGTCCTTCCCTCCCCTCCCCTCTTACACCAGACAACATGGAGGTTGATACCATCAACCGAGAGCGAGCAAACAGTTTCAAGAGTCCGCGCACCCAGGACCTAACCGCCAAGCTGAGAAAAGCTGTGGAGAAGGGAGATGAGTTGGGCTTCAGCGAGCTGGTATGGAGCAACCCAAGATATCTCATCGGCTCAGGGGATAATCCCACTATAGTCCAGGTGAGGACAAAAAGTTAACTTTCTGGCCCTGCTTTCCTAAACACGGGGCAAATAAAGCCTGTAGTCAAATGGAGCAGTGGCCATGTTTGAGATTGTTTTAACAGTGTGGTTTTGGTTTCCAGACTCAGTGGAAACTCTTTGCTATTAATAGAGATGCATAACTTTGCATGGAAAGTTTTCTTTTGTTGATATGAAAACATCTTTTCCAAATCCATGCCAACCTCTCACCTAAAGCTCTGTTTGAGTTTTCACCTGCTAATATGAAGAAGACAAATGTACCTGTTGTGTGTGCTAATGTCTGCACTTTTAAAATACATTTAGGATTTTTTAAAATTTGAACCATCAGATCATTTCTGACGAAAATTTCCCTGTTCTTAATACCTTTTATAATGTCTTAAGACCCCCTTCTTTAAAGTATAAGAGAAGTTTTAACTTGAGCAGTTGAAGTTAGGGTCAGAAGGTGCTTTTGGACAAATTAGACATGCTTACCTGTTGGTCAAAGATTGTTTTGTGATCTGTGTTTGTTCCACTGGTTTTCCTTATCAGGAGGGCTGCAGGTACAACGTCATGCATGTTGCAGCAAAAGAGAACCAGGCGGGAATTGCTCAGCTGCTATTAGACACCTTGGAAAACCCTGAGTTTATGCGCCTCATGTACCCAGATGACCAGGAACTCATGCTGCAGAAACGTATCCACTACATTGTAGATCTTTACCTCAACACCCCAGATAAGGCTGTGAGTTCTGTTGCTAGACCTGTTCAGCATGATGTCATTATGATCTTTTGTTTTTCATTGTTTGAACTGAATCTGGTATCTTTGTCTGTGTGCTTCAGGGCTTTGAAACCCCGCTCCACTTTGCCTGTAAATTTGGATGTCCGGACGTGGTCAATGTCCTGTGCTCGCATCCTGACATCGATAAGAACTGCAAGAACAAGGACGGTCAGAAGCCTTGTGATGTAAGCAGTTTTATTTTTAACCCCCTTATTTAAATAAGTAACATACACAGCAGGGATGGACATTGCAAGCAAAAATACTGTTCGATAATCACGGGGAACTATGCAGTGATTAAAGACCACACCTCCTCCTTGGAAAAACTTTTGAAAAAAAAATGAAATTGTGATTATTTTGTCTCTTATCACATATTGCATATGAATGTTTGTATTGCAGTGAGTGATCATTTTAGTCATTCTCATTTTGATTTAAAAAACGTACAAAAACGAGAAAAGAAGGAATTTTGCAAACCACCAGGCTATGAAAAAAAACATGTGAAGTGTAACATCTGTTCTGCAAAAAAATTCTGTAATTAACTGATTTTTTGACACATAATGAAGTGTTGTACCTTTTGTGTTTTGGTTTGAGGTGTAGGCTTTACTCACCACATAATCATGTTCTGTCATATTCTGCATAAAGAGTGGATTAGCAGCTGTTAAACAGAAGTTACTTTTAGCTGTTAGCCTCTTTAGAGACAGCTAGACATGAGAGGCAGCACTGTAACAAACACTATTTAGAAAAATGCTTTCCTCTAGTTGGTCCAGTGAGGTAAAAATGGCATATCTGTGGCAGTATATTGGTTACTTTGGATGGTACGCTCTCCTAGTTAAAATTAATCTTACATCTCCATGTTGCAGCCAAACACTGATACAACAAAAGCTACAACTTAGCTTGTTTCAACGTGTATTTTATTGTGGACTTGTCAGCAGAGCTCAAGAAAGAATTTAATAGCTGGTACAACAAGCCACAGTGGTGCTGCAACCACTGCCTGCCAGTAGTAAAGAGTTATAACAAGTCACTGGTAAAAACAATGAAAGGGAGACTTAGAACGTATCTATCTTTAATTTATCTAAAGAAGTTAATAACCTTATAAATATCTGAAATCCTGAGTAAATCATAATGCACACAGCACAAGAACACTTTCAGTATGGCCTTGATTTGTCATTGCTATTTGGAGGGGGTGTTAGTATACGGAAAGTTGTCTTGAATATTTTCCCAAACATAAGAGAGCAGTCACTCAGCCTCACACAGTATAGCTGACATCATGCCAGTAGTTGCAGAGGGAGGTGCTGTTATGCTTACTCAGGTTTTGAAGCTGTGACCTTTAAGCTTGCTTTTTAAATCTTTGGCAACAATCACTGAGTGCATATTGAAGGCTAAACATAGACGAGCATGAACAGAATCTTTCCCCTGATAATCCAGCTGCAGTTTTATGTTCTTGGCTGTACATGCATTCCTTATAGTTCCATTTTTTTGTTTCTTCTCGCTGCAGCTTATTTGTAGCAGAAAAAACAAGACCCAAGAAGTGAAGCAGAAGATATGTGAATATTTGGAGGGTAAGAGCACACATTTTTCTGTAAATATTACAACATAGGATGTTTCTCAGAGGACATGAGCAACTTCCACACAGAGGCATGATTTAAAAAGAGCGTCAAGTTACACCGTGCAGTTTGAAATCAGCTCTGTGCCTCAGTTTGGATTTATTTAATTCTGTTTCGTCTGACAACACCACATGTAACAGACATTAGCAACTTAAAATAGATTTTATTTTAAGATTCCTGCTTAAAGTTTCCTAATGTTTTAAATTGCCTGTTGTGTCACAGACCGCTGTTACATCCCTTTACTGAGGGCAACAGACAACACCTCTCAGCCCATCATCGGTGCTCTTTGGTCCCCTGAATCCTCAGAAAGTCTCTCACAGATCCAGTGGCATTCAAGAAGCCCCATGGACCCCCTGATGACTGTCACAGCCTTCGCCGGCCCGCTGAGCCCTTCAAAAGCAAGTTCCATACCAGACCTGTCTATTGTTACTTAAGTCACTAACATCTTTGCCATGCATCAGTGAAAAACATGAAATGACCAGAGTCTGCTGTGTTTACCCCGTAGGCAGATGATTTTCGGCGGTCCTGGAAGACACCACCCAGAGACCGAGCTGAGCATTTTCACCACATTCTAAAGTCTGATCCTGACCGTGGGGCTGAGAGAGTGGGCAGGTATGATTAAGAACTTGACTCTGCTTCTGTTTTCATGTTTTTATTTCGGTGTTGTGACTCTGCTGAAGGTTGATTTTACTAAGCTTAACTGCTGTCAACTTTGATTCATGAACCAGCAGCACAGACTTGTCTTTGGGGATTACAGGCATGCTGGGCTGTGTGATACACACCCTGAGCTCAGACCTGCTGCAACCTTTGTTAAATATATCTTTGCTGTCTCATTTTGCAGTAAACCTATTCCCACTGATAAAAACATGATGAACAGACAAATAGAGGCATTAGTCTCCAGTTTAACATAACTCAGAAGTACAGCAACAGTCAGTTAAATCATGATCTGTTGAAAACTGTTATAAACAAAAGTACCTTGCAACATCTAACTGTGTATAAGTTACATACATGAAGGCTAGATCCATCACTGTTGTGTTAAGATTTTATTATTTGTACCACACAGACAAGGACCTGAGTGTCATTCATTTCACTTTTCACCTCATGCACACGGCTCAAGGAGAACAAATTCTACGTTTTGATTAAAAATGCATGAAGGCTTTGGCTGTAAAGTATCAAATTAGCAGCAGAAATGGCTCATAAGCACCTTGTCTGTGTGCAGAATTACTGGTCAAACTGCTGGTGTTGCACAAGCAAACATTTGATATCAGGCTATTTAAATTTCAGTCTTCTTTTGAAAAAATGACAAATCTGTGGTAGACAAGTCTATGGCAGTAGGTTCTCAGCAGGGATGGAAACTTACTAATTACATTTACTCTTATTTCTGTAACTGAGTAATTTATGGTATGCTCAAACTTTTTTGGAGTCTTACTTAATGTGGGGGAAGTATTGTACTTCACCATGTTTAATAACATTTCTGAATGAACGGCAAAAGAAGCTTTTTTCATCTACATAAGACAGTTAAATGACTTACATTACTGCGTGATTGTCAGCAGGTTACAGTGAGAGAAGTACTTCTAATGCATCCAAAATTTTCTGATGCATTTCACTTTGTTCTTTAATCAGACAACCTGTTTTGACATCAATATTGTCTTGCTGTTTTCCACTGAAAGGAGAAATTTTATTTTACTTTACAACCCCCTCAGTGGTTGAAAGTAATAACTCAGGAGAGTAAATATTAAAATTACCTACTTTTTTTATGTTGGTAGATTCGAAACCCAGCAATTTTGCTACTACTTCAGTAAATTTTAACCAAAGAAACTGCGTGTTTATATGGGTGCAATATACTTTAGCTCTTTTCATTTCTGCTGTAAATTATACTGAAGGTGTATTGCCTGCTTATCTGAGAATATACAGTGCATTCAGAAAGTATTTCAGAGTGGGCAACTCTAGGACGTTCACAGAGTTTTCCGTAAGCCACTCCTGTGTTAGGGTCATTGTCATGTTGGAAGGTGAACTTTCAGCCCAGTGCTGTGGAGCAGGTTTTCATCAAGGATATCTCTGTATTTGGCTCCATTCAGCTTTCCCTCAACCCTGACTGATCTAACAGTCCCTGCTGCTGAAAAAAAAAGCACACAGCATGATGCTGCCACCATCGTGCTTCACTGTTGGGATGGTATTGGGCAGGTGATGAGTGGTGCCTGGCTTCCTCCAGACATGACATTTAGAATTGAGGCCAAACTGTTCAGTCTTGAGAGCCAGCCCGAGAGTCCTTCAGGTGCTTTTGTGCAAACTCCATAGTGGGTCTTTACATAATTTGCACTGAGGAGAGCCTTCCGTCTCGCCACTCTGCCATAAAGCCCACATCAGTGAAGGGCTGCAGTGAGGGTTGTCCTTCTGGAACTTTGTCCCAACTCCACACAGGATCTCTGGAGCTCAGAGAGTCACCATCAGGTTCTTGGTTTAGTATTGCCATTGGAACTATGCAGTTGTTAACCAATAAATTTCAAAGGCTTGGGTGAGGTGAATTCGTTGTAATCTCAGTGATAAATCATCTTGTTTCTGCAGAGACCTGGCTCATGTGATGGGTCACCCGTGGGCTGAGTACTGGGACTTTCTGGACAGTTTTGTGGATCTGTCATCAGCTGAGGGGCTGCGCAAACTTGAAGAGTATCTTAGCAAGAGAGATTTTAGCTCACGGGCCCATGAAGAGACCGGGGAGAATGAGACCAGCAACAGGTTCAGAACCCCCTCTCCAGGTATCTTTGCCTATTCTGTTTCAGAGAGGCTGCAGTCCCCCTTTAAAGAGCTAATTTGGATTGTAGTGAAATAACAGACAGATACAGTGTTGTGCATGATATGTAATCAATCATACAAATTCCCATTGTATAAACCATAAAGACTTCTATGATAAAATGATGAATTGTTCTAAGTTTGTTTGTTCCCATGTTCACAGGCAAGCTCAAAAAGTTCTGCAACTCCATCTCTGTCGGTGCCTTCCTGGACGAGGGTGACGACATCAGCCTTGAGGAGATGAAGAATCGTCAAAACGCAGCACTCACCAGCATCACCGCCTCTGCTGCATCCAAGGACGGTCTGAAGGGAGCAGTGGGCGGCCGGGAGTTTCACATCCTGCCCATTGCCCTGCACCACCGAGGGGCTGACCTTATCGAGACAGCGGCAGAGCAGGACCTGCTGTGCTGCTGTGATGACAGCCTCCTGACGCCTGGGGTCGTCTGCAAAAATGGGGTGTGCTCCTCCTCCAGAGACAGGACTCACAATGGAGACAAGGTCACCCCTCGCACCTCACCCTCCTCCTCCTGCCTGCTGTCGCCAATCTCCAACCTCATGGTGGAGTTTGAGCGCATGTCGTTGCAAGAGCCACTGGACAGCCCCAGCAGCTGCAGGGAAAGGAGGAGCAGTGGAGGGAGCCGGCACCGGGACATCCGTGACTCCTTCAGCTCTTCCTCAGCCACAGACCTGAGCTCCGGGCTGAACCGCTTGTCTCTAGGTCACAGCAGTCAGGACGAAGAGGGAGTGGATATACCAGGCTGGAGAACGGAGGTAGGAGAGGCAGAGGAGAGGCGCAGCAGTGGGAGCTCAGAGGAGTACTTTGAAGCAGAGGAGAGTCTGGAGATGCTGGGAAGGACTAGGGGGTCAGGATCAGGGGGGCGCAACTTCTGTGCTAGGTCCAAGTCATGGGATCATGGAGGGAGGGACCTGAGCAGCTCAGGATCCTCTGGGTCCTCATATAAGTCCTTAGATAACTCAAACGAGTTCCTACCGAGGACCCCACCGCACATTAGAAGAGGACTTTTCATTGATGGGTGAGTTTCTGCTTTCTCTTTGTAAAGTAGGGTTATCCTGGGAGAGACGGAAGAAAATTTGAAAGTCAGCCTGTTCCTACAGGGTTTGATAGCCTGTGACTGTCAAGTACTGATAGTGATTAAAATACATGTATAAAATCCAATAATTAATCTGGTTTGCGATTGCAGGGATTCACCGACTAAGTTGGACAGGGAGGTCCTGTCAGCAATAGAAGCCGTCGACGTCGACATCGACTCCCAGAAGTATCCCAGCATTCATAAGTGGAAGAGCACAATTAAGTCATACTCTGCAGCAGACATGCAGAGGTTAGTGGGCTTGAATGATTTCTTATAACAGTATAAATGCTTTCTTGTAGTTGTCCTCTAATATGATGCTGATCTTCCCTGAAGTGGATACTTTTTGCTGATGACTCAGATTGCAGGATAAAATGTTTAATCCAGTGATGCATGTTAGGGACGCACTGATGTCTTGGTTGGAACAAGGTATCAGCTGATGTGTCGGCTGATGACCTCAGAAGATTTCTGTTGCACCAGTTCTGTTAAGTGTTGGAAAGCTAGTGCACTTATGTGCTGAATCAGGCCTATTCCAAACTCCAAACCAGGTTTTCCTTCTTTTGTTTTCAGAATTGACCATATGATTTTAAAATGTTATACTCTGACTTGTGTTAACAGGGAGGGAAACTATTTGTCTCAATGCCAGTCCAATTTGCAAAGGCCTGAGCCTTTTTTTCTCTCACTCTGGCTCAGTACACACAACCACAATTGTGGGGAAGAATGCTGACTTTACAAATGTCCAGAAGAAAATCATTGTCATCTTCTAAAAGAAGGGTAAACCACAGAAGATCACTGCCTAAAGGCAAGGCTGTTCTCAGAGGTAGTATTAAAGCATGTTCATAGAAAGCTGACTGACGGGAAAGTGTGGTAAGAAAAGGTGCACAAGCAACAGGGATGAACAGGGATCTTTATCATAGATTCTCTATGGGGTTCAGGTCAGACCAGTTGGCTGACCAATCAAACACAGTAATACCAGAGTCAGCAAATCAGTTTCTTGTTTTGGCTTCACTTTGGGCAGGTGCCAAGTCCTGCTGGAAAAGGACATCAGAACCTTTATAAAGCTTCTCAGCAGATTGAGTGCTTGAAAATCTCCTGGTAGATGCCTGACCGTGTTGATTCTGGACTTGATAAAGAACAGTGGATCAACAGCAGCAGATAGCATGGCACTTCAAACCATCACTGACTGTGGAAACTAAAAACACTGGACTTCAAACACCTTGGATTCTGTGTGCCTTAGATCTTCCTCCAGATTCTGATTTCCAAATTAAATCCAAAATTTATATTAACCTGAAAACAGGACTTTGGACCATTGAGCAACCCTCCTGCTCTTTTTCTCCACCCAGGTGAGATGCTTATGACATCTGTGGTTCAGGAGTGGCTTAACACTAGGACCGAGACACTTGTAGTCCATTTCCTGGACATGTCTGTGTGTGGTGGCTCTTAATCCACTGATTCCAGCCTCTTTCCACTCTTTGTGAAGCTTCCCCAAGTTCTTTAATCTGCTTTGTGTGACAGTTCTGTAAAGGCTGAGCTCGTCACTGTTGCTTGTGCACCTTTTCTTACCACACTTTTCCCTTCCAGTCAACTTTCCAAGAATATTCTTTGATACAGCCTCTGAGAACAGCCTGCCCTTTCAGCAATGACCCTCTGCGGCTTACCCTCCTTGTGACAGGTGTCAATGACTGTCTTGTAGACAAATGTCAAGGCTCAGGAAACCTCACAAATTAGACTTTCCTGCAATATTTATATTTCGAGATGGTGGATTTTGATTTTAATGAGCTGTAAGCTGTGTCATCAAGATTAAAACAAAAAAAGAGTCTCAAGATGTTTCACTTTGAGATAAATCCAGGATTTATAAAAGTTTAACTCTTGAAGTAAATCACAGGAAACAAACTGTCATGATATTCTAATTTTTTAGATATACCTGTATTTGTAGCAAATACATACAAAAATAACCACTTACTGTTTTGATGTGTGTTGTCCAGCTGGCCCAGCCCTGCGGTGGTAAAACCACGACTCAGGATGCAGAATCAGACTCCCGGCTCCCCAGTCAGCGGCCTGATGTCTCCCACCGGTCGCTTTAGTCCCGCCCGGCACGCCGCCTCACCAGATTTCAGCCCCAGCCGTTACAGCCCTGCCAATGCTAGCTACATCCAGCGCATCCGCCTCAAGCACTTAAACGAACCACCGGTCTAACCGCCAACTACAGCCCTGCCTCCTCCCATTATGGCCATACCCTTTCCTTCTGACCCCTCCCCACCCTCCCACTACAAACTCAGCTGCACCCAGGTGTCTACACCAGAGCTCAGAAACCACATACCTAACAGAGATATGCACAACTGTCTGGAAGATTTGTATTAATGTACGGTACTACTCTGTAATACAGGAATCCTCATCACGTTGGGTTGTGATGTACACTCAAGACTTTTAAAAAGGAAAAAAGAAATCTTGGTAATTTATGTACTGTATGGGTGTGGACCATGTTGAATTGACGGTAATGTTATTTGTGGCCAGTGTGAAGCACCTGTATCATAGCCTGAGTCAACTTTTTGAATATCGTGAAAACAAGCCGCACTCCCCAAAGTTAGTCATCACTCAACCTTAGTGTGGAATCCTTAAAAGGAATCTGTCACTGAAGATGTTCTTAAAAAAATTAAAATGTCAATATTTTAAAAGTTATTTTTTGTATGTTGGTCAGTAGCACAAAAAAAGTAAATGTTTTTATTAATGGTGTTAAAACCGACTGCCATTTCCTATGTTTCCCTCAGTTCAGGAATTGCCTTAATTTTCTGAAGTGATGGACCAGTTCTTGGTCAGTTTGGACACACTCTCTCTAGCTCAAACACAAAAATATCTTCTGGAAACGGTGACCTCACTGGCAGCGTTGCTCACAGACGATTACAGCAAGCATGGGACAAACAAATGGAGAAGACTGAGAGCTTCCATGATTTTATTTAAATCTTTAATAAACACATACATTTTCCATCTCTTCTCAGTGATTCCTGGACATGTCTTGACTTTTCCTTTTCCTGCCTCTACTGGCGGCCTTAGACTGTGCAATTTTTAATTTTACTCAAAATATCTTCCATTCACAAGCATTTCCCACAGTTTGAATGACAAAATTCCCCCTCAGTGAAGTGATATTTAGACTACCTGATGAGTTCACCTTAAAGCTGTGTTATGTGATTTTATCCACTGGGGACAAAGACTTAACAGTAACTGAATTATGGTTCAGTGCTTGGTTATTATGGCCATTTTGTTGATGAAAACTGCCTTACGCTCACAGAAAATTAGCAGAGATTTTCACTTTAGGCTGTTGACTCCTAGAGCGATCAGCAGTACTCACCTTTTTCACTTTACATAGGTAGTTTGGCAAGATTTTAAATGAAAACTAGCACTTACTAGAGCTTTAACGCCCTTCAATTGTCAGGAATTTGGTTTAAAATTGGCACACAGTAAACTCCGCTCACACTGAAGGTTCATGCAGTCCTGAACGCGGTAGATCTGAAGGTGGAACGTGAATGTGCAGAAACCTGTTGTATCGAATAATTTGTACTTCTGAAGTCACTGATGTACGAGGGCTTTTCAGCTGTGTAAAGGTCAAACAAAGCCAATCATTTTAAATATTCAGATTAACACTCTAGTTGGTGTGAGAGGAACACGTGTTCTGAATGTAAATTTTTTGTGAACTAAACCTTTATCTGAGAGCACAAAACTACTTCACTGAGAAGATTGTACCGTCATCTGCGTGCTCTCAGGTGACTACAGATTGAATTCTGGTCTCTGAATGTTTATGAATGTGGAACTTTTGCAAAAATGCACCTAAAAACTTAAAACATGCTTCTTGTGCTTTTAGCATTCTGTGCTTTCTTAAAAAAATAACTTTCATGGTGAATTCTCTTTTCTGTATGTCTAGACCTCATTTGCTTTCAACTAATCAATAAAACTTCACTCCTACTTTACTGCCAGTGTCTGTGTAAGAGTATTTCTGCTCACTTCAGCAAAGAACTTCAATACAAGCCAAGGGATTTGAGGTTTATTGACTACAGCTGCACCAAACAACACATAATCCTCACTGTAGCGACATGACAAGTTGACAGCATGATTTGCATATACAACAGCTATACAAATACAATTTTTGGTTTAAAAATCAGTCATGTAAAAATCCTCAGTTACATTCAGAAGGAGTTGCGATGCAGCCGTTAATCACTTCTGCTGGCGTTCTATGGCACGGAAGTAATTACAACCACAGAGTCTTTCAATACACGATGGTAGTTTCAATTACAAAACATTAACATTAACAGTAATTTTCAAGACACTTAAGGAAAAGACTGCGATTTGACCCTGCAACCGACTGACTGAGTCCCCAAAATGTTTATGGCTGTCAGGTTCGTGTCAGTTTATCTGGGGGCATGAACCCTGTGTCTCCCAGAGTTCTGAGGGCCACCCTGCCGCTAGGGCGGATGGTGAGCCACGTGATGCTGCCGTTGTTTAAGCCCATACGTAACCAGCCCTCAGGAGGGAACTGCAGAGCCCTGAGAGAACAAAAAAGACAGAGGAGAATCATGAGGAACTATAGAGACACATTTCACAGATGATGGGGTAATAACTGGTCATTAGGGGTACTTTGTGCCTTTGTCATAACTTAGTTTCTCTTTGAACGGATAAAAAACATATAGACACCCCAGAGAATCCAAACAGGAAATTGTGATTAAGCAGGATTTTTTAAGGCTGACTAAAGAACAATCAGACTCATGTCTAAACAGTGTATGTGTACTGCATAGAAGAACAAGTACACTAAATCAGTGACACATATTCAAAAGGCTATACTTCATCTGCTTCCCTCACACTTGTGGGATTTTATTTATGTGAAAACTGCTGGGAGCTACAGTCTTCACTCAGTGACTCAGTCACAAATTTACAGTGCATTCAGAAAGGATTCAGATCCCCTTCACTTTTATCTATTTTTTATGTTATAGCCTGATGCTACAGTGGGAAAACAAAAAAAAACATTTTTATTCTCATAAATTTACACTCAGTACCCCATCATGACAAAGTGGAAACAGAATCTGAGAAATGTTTCTTTATAAGAGATCCTGTGAGGAGATGAAGGACAACCATCACTGCAGACATTCACCAATCTGGGCTTTGGGCAAAGTGGCTAGACTGAAGCCTCTCCTCAGTGCAAAACAAATGAAAGCCCACTTAGCTTTCACATGGAGTTTTTTGCAAACTCCAAGTGTGCTTTCATGTGTTTTGCATTGAAGAGAGGCTTCTGAATAGCCACCCCATAAGCACTGAGTCCTGGTTGCCCTGAACTTCTTCAATTTGAGAATTATGGAGGCCACTGTGCTTGTGGAAACCTTCAGTGCAGATTATTTTTGTGGCCTTCCCTGGATCTGTTCTTTGCAACAATCCTATCTCAGAGCACTGCAGGCAGTTCTGTTGACTTCAGGGTTTTTGTCTTAATATGCATTGTCAGCGTTTAGGCCTTCTCTAGAGAAGTGTGTGCCTTTCTAAATCATCCACTCAATTTCATTTGCCACAGGTGGACTCCAATTAAAGTGTAGACACATCTCAGCAAAGACCCAGAGAAATGGGAGGAACCTGAGCTAAATATGAAGTGTTTTTGCAAAGGGTCGTATGTCAATTAATACATTTGCAAAAAAAAAAAATCTAAAATTCTGTTTTTACTTTCTCATGATGGAATACTGAATGTAGATCAATTAGAAAACAAATTACCTTTTTTGACTGTAGCGTCAGGCTGCAACATAAGAAAATGGAAAAAGCGAAGGGGGTCTAAATACTATGGATGCATGGTACTTTTGCTTTATGTCCCCAAAGTGCATCTTCAAATGGGTAAAAGGAATTTCAGATAAGCTGCTCCTGTAGTCTGGAACCTGCTACAGGAGATTTTTTTGTAAATTGTGTAGGTAACTGTCTTGACCAGGACATTATTGTAAAGAGATTCTTCATCTCAATGACGTTTTCCTAGTCAGATAAATTTAAATAAACAAATACTGCAAGCCAGTAAACAATGGTTGCCTGCAGAGAGATTTACTGTGATGAAGCAATAGCAGCAGTTTTATCATAGGTGCACCACATGTCTTTGATAAAAGAAGAGCAAAGAACCACACGAAAGCTATTCCTAGTGTAAAATCTATTTTTGCCCTTTTTCCAACTAGCTTTGGCAAGAGTTTAGCCTTTTTGAACCCGTTTTAAAACCAGCCACAAACTCCAAACAGGTCCTTATATATAAATAATTCATCCTCTGGTTGACAGTCTTGTTTGTTTTTGTACTTTGCAAAAACATTTTCGATTTCAGGCTCATAACAACTTTAATATTCCTCACAGTAGCTGTACGTTTTTTCATCTGAATATTCTTGGCTAAAACGTAACACATACTTGTATTTCAAAACGGCCTAAATCTTACTTTTAAAATCTTCCACTCTGATAAAATAATCCACTTTAAGGTGACTGCATCTCATTAAAATATTGGGTATTAAAAACTCTAGAAGCACAGTGACAAAGCCCATAAATTAAATGCAAAAAAATTGCTGCAGGGTTTAAACACAATGGTTGGCAAAGCAAGAAGGCCACAGTCCAGTCTGAGCTGAGTCATGACCAGCCTGTCCAGCAGAAACACAAACCTGCAAACAAAATAGCGGATGACATTGGCATGACACACGATGATCTCGTAGCTGTCCTCCTTCTGCTTGGGGTCAGCGCGGTGGATGTAGCGGCGGAAGGCTGCCTCTATGCGAGCTCCATCTTCGTGGTACTGCTGGAGGATGGTAGAGAGGTTGAAAGCCACCTTTTGTCACACGTGGGGGTTCTGTATGAACCCCCCAGTCAGTACTGAGCCAATACATGATGCTGCCGTACATTGTGGGGAATGTAGTCAGAGATTGATTCCAAAGTGAGGCCAACAGGATAGAAGATAGTACTTTAATTTGAGGCTGCACTGCTCTCTGCAGGATGGATGTATTTATCATGTAAAAGTCCTATTCAGAGGCGTCCATAAATATGAGGTTTTCTTGGATTGTTCTACTAATAATCCACACCTAAATATGTCTGGATACCGAATAAACTTAATGCAAGCACCTTTCTCTTATTTGTGATTGTGTAATATGAGGCACAATCTAAATAATTTTCAGTAAATAAAATGACAAATGACTTTCAGAAGTAGCTTTTGCTACAGTGTAAACAAAATCCTTTAAAGATTTATTATGCAAAATTTCATTAATGATATGGCATCAAATCAAATGTCATAACTGTAATGTAAAACTTAGTGATGACTTTTTAAAAAAGATCAAAGTCAAACTCCCTCTAGGTTTGTTGTTTTCAGCTCTGTGTTCACACAGGCAGTAGAGCACCTCCTTGAGCTTATTTTTGTGTTACTCAGAGATGTTTCATACATATTATTTTCATGTCAACCATTAACCCTCCAGCTATTAGCTGCAATGCAAATGGGGGAAAAGAGACAGGGGGGAAGAATAACAGCCTTGCCCATCCAGGGGCGCTGTATGTAGAGGATCAACGGCAGAGTTTGTCCAAAGACTATCACTGTCGAAAACCAAACCAGGAGAGGATTTAGTTTGACCTGAAAAACTTTAAATAAAAAAAGAGGAGGGGTAGTGGTGTGCTTAGGCACAGTGGAGGTATGGCCAAAGACAAGCTTTGTTTTAGTCTAATGTACATCAACATTTACTCTAAAATCTAGCAGGCAGACCTCTTTAAATGTTGGCCTTTTGGAAATTCTCTCTTCCTATCACCCATTCCTGTGACAATGCACTGATGTATTGGTTGATCTCTGCAGTTGTAGCTTAAACAAGCACTAGACAGAACACCTGCATGGGCACATGGGTAGCAGAAAGTCTCTGAACTAAGGTACACACATAAACTAGGCCTACAGCTTCCTCATAAAGTGCTCAGAGTGGTTGTAGCCTCCCTCACCACAGCATCAGGTTTCCAGTGAGTGACAGGTGGAACTGGCTCGATCGGTGCGCCCTCTCTCAGCAAATCACAGCTCAGCAGCTCCACTCCTGGACCCGTAGGAGATTGAAAAAGCAGAAAATATGTTAATATCCTCTAGTGAAGGACATGTTAACTGTACTTGGGTGGGCTGCCCTGGTAAAGTATACTGAAGTATGTTTGACAGCCCGTTTTTGCATTGTTGTTTTTTAATATCTAGCATTTGATCTTGCATACATTCTTGTGGGACGCACTGTGGTACTACTTTCGTTGACATAACTGTAATTGTATTGATTATGTGGCTCTTTATTGAAATAAATCTCAATGTTTTAGAAATGTACAATGTGACCGTACTTGCAGATTTACATACTGCATATATGCAAAGTTATTAACACATATGGAAGTTATACTGACAAGTATGCACATACATTTCAAAAACCAAAAACTTTTGTATTAACAGAGTTTTTTTTATCTAGTACAGTGAAGTTGAAAAGCAACATCATAATACTTTACACTTCCATGATGCTTGGTGTTCTTTATTCCCATCACTGTACATATAAAAGCAGTAAAACTTTAATCTGCAGCAAGAGAAGACAGAGTATTAAACTTGACTCTCAGTCAAAGCATGTCCTCTTTCCACTACCTGGGAGGTGTTTGCTGATGATGTTCGCTGTCTCTGTGGCCCGGGCCATGCTCGAGTGAATCAGGACATCATACTTCAGTCCCAACTCTGCCAACCGCTTACCCGTCAACTCAGCCTGCTCACGACCTGGAATTGAAGACACAATACCCATTGTGAAATCTCAAGCAGAACAATAGAACAGACTGTTCTGCCATTATGGTGGAGCAGTACATGCAAACTGACAAATACAGAATAACATTTTAGCTTTGTATCAGAGTACACCTGTGACTATCTGTTTGGCTGCGATTACTCTAAACACCGACATAAGGTGAAATAAAGACCTAATGGGGTGAGGATCCTCTCCTTGTCGCTGTTCCCGCTCAAGTTGTACTGAGAGTGTCTGATGAGGAGGATGTTTCGTGTAGCTTTGGGTTTGCCATTGTCCTGCTCAGAGGTGGGGTCTTCGGCTGGGTTTTCTTTCTTCTTCCCGTTGGACAGTGCAGATGGGTCTCTCCTGGACAGAGTTAAGACAGGGTGATTTTAGGATTAAAAGTGGCTTTGTCTCACATAGTTAACTTGAAGGATAATGCCTGGGCTGACTAAGCTATGATTTAAGATGATGATGGGACTCCGAAGCACCTCCTTCGTTTTGAATAATCCCTACATCAAACTCTTTTAAGAAGCTGCTATTCATAGATGGCTGTTTAGTGTGCTTGAACAATGTTTGACAAAGGTGACATTGTTTCTTAATGTGATATGAAATGATTACAATTATTCTAAATTTGTGGAACTAAAATGGCCAGACTCTAGGTGTGCCAAGGAAATTTGAGCAAACACATTATTCAACAACTAAAGATACTGTAGCACTTATTAAAGAGGCTGTTTTGCATAGATTTGAATATGGTGTGAATTGAGATTTTGGCTTGATCTTAGGTGTGCCTTGGGCAATAAAGTTCAAGAACCACTTTTCTAACTGAATGATTTTATAGGCTTCAATATAGACTATTAACACTGAACCTTACCGTCAAGGTTAAATGATTTTGGAATTAAAATGTACTTTGTCTTAGGCTGGCACTATAGGAAGGGACAATGTAATGCACAATACTATCTATGAAACCTTATGATAAGGATAGAGTGTGTGATAATGAAAGTAAAACTAAAACAGTGTGTATTAGCTTGAGCTATACCGTGTTCCTTGTGAATATCGCATAAATCAAGCATTGTAAACACTAAATATCCAACAATAATCTGAGGCTCATATGACTAAATGTTTACACATATGCTTAGTGAGAAAGCTTCGTCGTTTATAATGTTTGCCCTGTTAACTGGGAATGCTTATTTTGATACGAAATTGCCATTTATATTGCAGCCATAATGTTCTTAAAATCTATATTAGGTTAGATTCTATAGGCGAACAAACCCCAAATAAATGCAGCAGGATTTCCAAGATTTAGCTCATAGTGTTCCTAATCCTGATCTTTCACAGTCGTGGGTAGCCTGGTTGAAAATTGGCAGAGATCTGTGTAGCATACGAAAGTGGAGGGACAAACATGGCAGGAATAGAACAGTACTGAGCTACGTTAGTCTAACAAAACTGTGAAACTACAACCCCTTTGGGGATCACGTACTTGTCCCAGTTGAAGTCCCAGGAGTGTCCGGTCGGGGCTGGCGTGTGGCTGGCAGGTGTCCACGCCGGCTGCGCAGCTCGAAGGACAGTGAACCTCGACCACCGACTGCCCGCCTCTCCCTGCCGCTCACCGAAATATCCCCGGGAGTCAGCAGCGGCAGCCGCGAACACAACAGCAGCAGAGCCTCCCGCCAACCCGCATATAAGTTTCAAAGTTCTCCTGTAAGACATCCTGAGGAGACACGCCGAGGAAACAAAGTACGGCTAGCTAATTAGCACAGCTGAGCTGGTTCTCTAGTAATAAAATGTACAGCTCTCTAGCAACGTAGACCTTTATTTTCCTTACTTAACCGGTGTCTGAATAGTAAATAAAACTGCCGAAAGGCACACAAGAACACATAAAGTGGCACAAATATCCTCCGGGCGGTGGCTCCAGGCTGGAAACTAAAACCTAAGTCGGCACCATGGTCAGCACAAGAGATTGCAAGCTAATCTGAGCAGTTTCCCACAAACATTACGGTGGCTCACATAGGACAAAACAGATGGTTTTGCAATTTATATACCTCCATGGTACCACTTGAGGACGCTCGAATCCACACATTTAGAGAAGAACCTGCAGTCAGTTACTTAGCATGTGTCCCCGTTTTAAATGCACTATTAATGCACAAATAAATAACAAATATGTGAGCTTCTTACACATTAATTTGTCGTTTAAAATTGAAGCATATATATATCAATATTTACCTTGGAAATCATTTAAAGCTTTCTACAGCAACCAATGAAATAACTCTACATTTATTTGGGACAAGTGTCAATATTAGATAGGCCTTTAGTTATTTACAAACAAAAGTGGTGCAGTGTAACAGTGGCAAATACGACAAAAACGTAAATTGACAACAAAAAATAATATCTAATAGCACAAAAATAGGATTGTGATAAAGAGATTGAGTTACAAATTATTTATTTGGTATTGCGATATAAGACAGGCAGCCTATTTGATTATTTTTGATCCACCACTAAATGCATAGAAGCCCCTATTTTATCTAGCTTTTTTCTTTCTTTCTTTCTTTTACCTGTACAAAACAGACAAAAATCAACCCAGTGAGAAAGTACACTGGCCAGCAACAAAAATATTCTTTTTAATTCTTTACTGACAAAATATGGTTTTACAAAGGTTAAGATATAGGCAAGAATCTCAGACAAACATAGGAACAAACCTACCGAGAAATCTGATGAAAGCAAAATAATCAGAATGATAAAATGATGATGAAAAAATCAATAGATTCAAAGAAAGCACTATTTCTTTCTTTTCTTCTTTTCTAAAATAACATCATCATTAGATGAATAAAGAAAGACAAAAAGGTCATGTAGGTTAAAAGAAGTGTGCTTAACTTTATTTAAAGTATGCGTTAAGTTCACAAAATACTTGCTTTTAACCCTTGACACAGCCTACTTCTTCTCTATCTCTGCAAACTCTTCAGAACAGACTTTTTTAATGAATAGATTCTCATTATGCTTTATACACAGGTAGCATCATAAATATTTGATCATTGGCAGAGTGAGGAGGTGTCTTACACTGCTGGAGCCCTGAATGGTTGTTCAGAAGTGAATCTGTGTGCCAGTCTAGTTCAGGTTGTAGAGCGGGCATCCACAGAGGCTGGCGTCCTCGGTCATGGATTGATTTCTGATCTCTGCACCGTTTGGTGCATGTCTTCCCCTGCCTGCACCTTTAACTTTTTAACTGTACTACTATTTGAATAAAGGCAAAAGACCAAAAATTATCCTTTTAATTAAAGCACCGAATCTCTTAGGGGGGCAAAAGGTATGTTGCTGCTGAGTTTTATGATCAATGGATGCAAAAATAAATAGGTCTAGATAACTGATTATGATTACAGTATGATGACTGGAAACTGAAAAAAATCTGCCATTTCTTTAACTTCTAAGAGCTGCAAGATTAAAAAAAAAAGACCTTTAACATTGTACTGAATATTTACATTTTCAAAATTTCATGAATAAATCTTTTACTTTGATGTCCTTTATAAATGTTAACTTTTACACTAAATTCCTACCATACCTATGTTATGTAGCTTAAGAAATAAACATCAGATGGCTTCTGCCCTTTATAAGTGGTATAGTGAAACTTCTGGCTCTTCAACATGTTAAATCATTGGTTCCCAACCTGAGGTCCAGGCCCCCCTAGGGGTGTGGGGCACCTGCCCTTTTAAGGCCTGTTTTGTTGGGATTTTATCACTGAAAACAACAAGATGATAATCTTTGACAGCAATGTTTCTTTATTTTGTCCATGTTGGTCCAGGGGGAGATCACCAGTTTTATGGTACACATTGGGGGAGCTCCAAGGAAAAGGTGGGAACCACAGTGTTATAATATGGTTTTAGAATAATCAGGGAAACTTTGAAAACTGATTAAAAAATACAGTATGTTAGCTCTGAAAGTTGTTTTTTGTGGAACTGCTTTTTACCCCTCAGATGATGTAAAGTTTTATTAGAATTTAATTTCTAAACTTTTATTAAACTGCTTGAAAACAGAGTATTTAGCTGTCTGATGAGCAAAAACTGTCCAATGTCTCACTGGACTCTTAAGTTTGGGCTAAGCCCAGAAATTTAGCACCTTTGGCTCCACCTTTGTATTCGACTATAACTTTGAGTAAAGAAGAAATATCTGTGGGTAGGATTTTTCATTTAGGGAATAAGTTTGACTGTAAATGGCTCATAATACACAAACATAGTCAGAGTAGAGGGTTGGCTTACAGGGCTTTAGCCCTGAATGTTTTCCCAGAAGCCCAGAGTCTTGTAGGTTGGTAAAAAGTATTTTTCTGCTGAGTAAGAAAGCACAACTTAACATTGCACACAATTTGAACTTCTTCTGCATTTTCATGAAAAAATCTATTTCTGGACCCACATGATTTTGCTTTTTATGATCTTCTACAACTGCTAATTTTAAACTTCTATACTTCATTGCTCTGCCTTTGTTCACTGATCATCAGTGAAGGGGCATAGCATGGGGGGGGGGGTAAAAGGGCACTGATTACCCGGGCCCACAGTTGGCAGGGGCCCTTGAGGAGCCTGCAATGAAAAGTGTGTTTTTATCTATTTTTTCTCAGTAATTAGTGTCTTCATTGAATCAAAAGCGACAAAATGAATCAGTCAACAGACTAAAATTTGTATCAAATAGAGTAAAATAAATACTGGGGGGCCTCTGTTCCTCCCTTAAAAATGTCCAAATGGTATAGTCCAGCACTGCGAAATAATGTAAGTAAAGTCAGCTTAACCATAGTAAAAATATTGCTCATAAATTGGGGAATTATGCTTCAAAAATACATTCAAATACATAAATATTTGCAAAAAATGATGCAACATTTGTTGCTTGGCTAGCCAGTTACAGGAGAGGGGCTTTGTAATATTCTTTCTGGGGGCCCAAAATCCCTAGCTATGCCCATGCATCATTGTGTTGGTTTCAAAAAGGATTAGGACACTGAGAACATTTAAACACTAAAAATTACATTTGCTTTAAAGGATGAACTTTTTTAGATGGAACTGAGTTATTTTGGTCTGAATATTGTGGATTTTTGTTAGCATTCTTAATCTGCATTTGCATTTAAAATTGCTTAAAAACAGTGCGTATAACTGTCTGAAAAGCAATTTCAAGGTAGCACGGCCCCGGATCTTCCTAAGTTGGAATCCCCAGGAATTTTAACTCTGCTGGCTCCGCTCCTTACAACAAGGATGTCAACATAGGTGTTGCCATTAAGTAAAGATGGACTAATGGCACGAGCTTCATGCACTATGTTGCTTTGTGTGCATCAAATATGAGGTACATTTTATGTATAAAATTTCTTTCAGTGATTAAGAACTGCATTTAAAAATGTGGACTAGGGGCCAGGAGTGAATAAAATAGCATCAAAATAGATTCTGATTATCCAAAAAAAGTTCCTTAGGTGCACATCTGCACCGACAGCAAGGTCCAAGCCCTTGATAAGCCCCTTTATATCAATTAAATTATAGCTTTTATGGATCCCTTTATTCTTATACGTTTTACCTTGACTAGAGGCATATTGACTTGTGGTTAATTTGAGTTATGATGTTCTTTTAAGAGCAGATTGGAAGGTACTGTGGGATATTTACATCCTTGTTAGGAGAGCAGAGATTGCTTTTGGTTAAATGGAGAAGGGGGCTTATACATGTCTTTGCCTGGGGCCTCAAAGTGGCTAAAATCGCCCCTGACACTGAATAAATACAAATAGCAGAAGGGTTTTTTTGTTAGTTTGTTTTGTTTTTAAATATTTCATTAAACATTAGGTCAGGACAATCATTAAAACAGGATATCAAATCACAAAGAATGACATAAATGTGGCAAATGAGTATATAAAAAATAATAGCATTTAACATATTACAAAGATAACATAAATAAAACAAGAAACTAAGATTATACAGGTGTCACAGTAAGTCAAGTGGAAATCACAGGGAATAACTCATTGTAAAATGATAAAATGCTTTGGCATTTTTTGTTTGTCATATAGTTTAATGTATTCATATAAGAGTTGAATTCTATCATGAAAACATTAAAGTTTGGGAAGGACTTTGAGAACTTTGCTTTTTACATGTGGAATTTGCCAGTTAATATAATGAGGTTCATTATAAAACATAAAGATTCATTTTTAGTTTCAAACTTTGTGACTGTGTCTTTTGGTCTAATTACAGTAGGATTCTTGGTCCTGTTTCATACAAAGTTCTCTACAGCTCACTACCACAAAACCTGCATTTAGCATCTATGTCTGTAAACTTGGAAATCTGTACGTTACAAGGATAAACGTTATGCAAAATTTTGAAATGCACTTCTCTAATTTTATTTGACACACAAAATTGGAAGGGACATAATTACGCTTTCTTCCACTTTATAGTTTTAAAATGTGAATTCCAAACTGCAGAAGTTGCCACTATAAAAAGCACCATTATGATGTTTGTGTTTGCATCAGGGCAAATTAGTGATCAAATAAAATATTGTAAATTGGGTATGGTTTTGCTGCACGGCTACGATCCTTTGCAGTTTATAGCTTTATCAGAATAAAAATGTTTTGAATAAAATTAATTTTATAGACATAAATGTTGTTCAGGGCTACAAAGTAGGCGTGTAAGCATGTATTTTCTGCAGTACATCCTGTTTAAAAGCGATCATAAATGAAGGTAGTCTACATCAGAGCTCCTGTGTGTTTGAAATGAAGCCACTTGCAGGCTTTGCTCACAGGCTCCACCTTTCCGAGCGGTTCAGTGACCTCACCAGTGGGCAGGATTGTAAGGGTGGGATTTCCAGGCTTCCACAGGAGCTCTGTGTATTCCTGCCTCTCTATCCCAGGATCTATGCGGCTCCAGCGACAGCAAACACGGACTGCTTGTACCTTTTCTGGCCAAAGAAACGCCTGTATACTGCACACTGGATCTTTTTTTCTACATGCGACTCCTATCGGAATAAATAACTGAGGAATGTGGAAATTACAGAATGCCCAACAGCGCTGGAAAGAGATTTAAACCCACCAAATACATCCCAGTGTCCACTGCTGCCACTCTCCTTGTGGGATCGACCACTTTATTCTTCGTTTTCACGTAAGTTTGCATCGCTTCTTCTTCTCTCTTCGTTGCATTGCCGGCGTTTCCACACACCGTGTGGCTGCAGATTAAACAGGCTAGAGTGGATTTGCAGCTCGAAGTTTGCATGGGTGGATTCAGTCACTTGGGTGGAATGAGTGGTTTTATAGTAACACATCTATCCTAACGGGGGAGCTTGCAGCTGTAGTGGAATGGGTTTGCAAAAAGCAGCCGTATATGTGCAGCCTCATTCAGAGAAATCAGCCATTGTACCTACAAGGCAAACTTCCATTAGACCGTGCAAGTTGACCAGCGCTGTTATCCTGACCGGAGACCTCACTTTAGGCCCTGGATACTCACTTTTCATTGAAGAAGTGCCGCAGGGAGAAGCTAATACAGTTTCAGTGGTTGTATTGGCTCAGCAGGCGGTTTGATTCATGCACACTAGGGTGGGATAGTTACAGTGTCACAACCTGTCAAGAAGGATTAGAAACCTTTTAGGCTCTGGGCGCCTAAAGTTGCAGGAGCCACCATGTCCCACCTAATGTGCATGCAGTAAATAAAGCTTTCTATAAGGATTGTAGACAACTGGCAGGTTTATAGGCTTCTCCCTTTAAGGCAGATTTTCATTTTCACCACAAGCATGTGTTAGTGGTCCAGTCTGGATGATTACAGTGTCACACAGCAAATCAGCCTGCAGCACTGTCACGCCAAAGGCATCTTTCATCCCCAGGCTACCTTATCTGATAGAGGAAGTTAGTGCTTATAGGATGGGAGATAACAGGAGAGAGTGATGTCTGTGGTTTGAATCATCAGACCCTCAGGTGAAATCAAACCGTGCTAAACCCCAGGAGGTTTTCAGGAAGCTCTGACATGGTTTTAGAAAAGTAGAAACACATCATTCAAACTTTATCTGCAGCTTACCCATTTTTTCTGGCAAAGATTGAAGAATGGTGAAATTGTTTTCATGGCTTACATGTTTGACAGAATCCAACATGCTGCACAGTGAGCCATTTCTGTCCAAAATCTGTCTGCACTTTCTACACATCTTTAGGAATTAATGACTAATGTATACTTTAAGTTTGGTGCTTGTCCCAGGTGATCATTTCTGCAGGTCAATCTACAATGTAGGGATGCACAACACAGGGTTTTTGAAGGCATTTCCATATTCATTTGTAAAAACCATTACTTATATATGCACAACTTTTTTTTTACTGTGAATAAAACCAAGTGTCTCTTGTGTAAAGAGAGGCTGAGTCAATCAGAACCAAGAGGAGCAGGGAAACAGACAATGTGCTTCATTGGAAATATTCAGGGCTCATGATGGGCCTCCTCGAGTGTCTGGCACCCTCGGCAGACACCTATAACTGATGGCACACTTGTATATTTTACCAATATTTAAAGGTGTAGTGTGCAATATTTAGCCTAGATGCATTTTGCAGAACAAACTTGGTAAAAAATGAAACATAATATTTATAAGTAGGCATATCCAAATCAGTGTTTAATCACCTGAATGCAAAAATCTTTTGTATTAGCTCAGAATAAGCCCTTTATTTATGCATAGGGAGGATCCCCTCCACGGAGGCTGCCATCTTGGATTTTTGCCTTTTTCATGTTTCCACATCACTGCAGAAGGAACCAAATAACAGCTGCACAATTAAAAAAGTCCACTGGTTGCCACAGTTATCACCAGAATAATGAGCATCACATTATAGAATTAGCTGTTAGATGTTGATATTACCCCACATTGCACCTTTAAGGCCAATATATGATATATACTGCCGATAAGTACGGCCAGCTGTGAATATCTTCAGAAATTTTCATATCTGCCAGACCGGTACTGTACCTTTTATGCTATTATCTGTCGATACTGATATCCAGGTATAGAAAATAACACACTCAGATTACTGTAATTTATTTGTTTATTTGTAAAGGGACCATGTACGATAATAAACATAAATGTTGCCATTGGATGCATTGTACCAGAGTTAGCTTAAAGCTAATTTACATCTGCATTTAGTGGCATTTGTGTACTTTTTAAAATCAGTGATTCCATATTTTAAAAAGCATCGAGTGCTGAGTAAGAAATGAAACCTTTTAAGCCGAGATGAGGAGGTCTAAGCTTTCTGCTAACAACATGAAACTGGCCCGTTGTTTTACTTTGACACCACATGACGGTCAGTGGCACATTGCAATGGACTGATTCCACATTCCATCCCAAAACTGCTGTTGCATTTTACGTTAGGTTAAGTTACATTTTTTAATTACCAGCTTGGTTGGAGATTCATATTCTCTTGTTGTTAATGCACATGAAGGAAAGATCCATTTTTACTGCACAACCTCGTCAGGTATCAAAAGTCGCTGCTCGGTACTTTGAGTACATTTTGAATGACCCACTTTTACTTTTACTTGAGTAGATTTAACTTCTACTTAAGTACATTTTAACCATAGTCACAATACTTTTACTTGAGTATGATGATTTAGGGGTTGACTGATATTTGGCATTTAGTCGATTATTGGTATCGGCATTTTATTTTCCCGATAACCAGCCTAACCATTGACTCTTAAGGCCTGAAGACTTCAAACTCAAGGACTTTTTACACCCATGTTTCACAGACAGTGTCAAGTTATCCTCCTGTAAAACACTGGGTAGCCCCATCAGTGATGCTGTGTTATTAGACGTTTTGTTGCCTCTCAGAGCTGAGGCTTCTTCTTCTCTGGGGCTTTCACATACCATTGCAACCTTCTGTTTCAGAACGTGTCATCTCATGAGGAACAAAACAAACTCCTACATTATTAGTGGATTTTATCAGTTAATATTATATTACTGGAATTGTAAAAATACATCAAATATTTGCAATATTTGCTGATAATTTGTTGGTACTGATAATTATCCTGCATCCCTAATTAATTTCCCAAAAACTCACTGGACTTTTATATTTATTCCCCCTTTATCTTTTTTAAATTTATGTATTTGAGAAAATTCTCAGCAGTTTTCAGTGAAATACTGCCTTTGTTTTCGATTCCCAGCCATTACTGCTACAGATTTCATTGCGTGACATTAATGATGTCATTATCTGCTTCAAGAAAAGTGTTTAAAATCTCTTTTTTATTCTGCTGATGAATGCACCATAAAGTCCACTATGTTGACTTGTTGAAGGGGTTTTTCTTGTTTTGTTTTGTTTGTTTTGATCCGTCCCAAGACCAATCGATTAATTGGTTATCTGCGATTTTAGTTGACCAAGTTTTTCTTTGGTTGACTACGGCCCTAAAAATATTTAATAATGATATCTGCTGTAAATACCGGTCATATGTAGAAATACGTTTGTGGAGTTTTTGGTGGGACCGACAGACCTGCATCAACCAAGTTTTATCTTTGTTCAGCCTCATTCCTTACATTTGAAAGTTTGTTTCAAGGACTGAAGTTTTTTTTTTTTTTTTTGATCATCTTTAAACTTTCAAGTGTGTTTAAAGCACTAAAGATTTCGGTCTGAACTTCATTTATATATCGGCGATGATTTTGGCATCAGACTGCACGGCGGTGCAGGGGTTAGCGCTGTTGCCTCACAGCAAGAAGGTCCCTGGTTCGCTTCCTGGTAAGGGCCTTTCTGTGTGGAGTTTGCATGTTCCTCCCATTCTCTCCCAGAGTACCCCGGGTTCCTCCCGCCACCAAAAACATGCTTGTTAGATTATTTGGTGAGTCTAAATTGGCCATAGGTGTGAATGTGAGCATGCCTGGTTGTCTGTCTCTATATGTCAGCCCTGCGACTGACTGGCGACCAGTCCAGGGTGTACCCTGCCTCTCGCCCAATTACAGCTGGGATAGGCTCCAGCCACCTGGCGACCCCCAATGGGATAAGTGGTATAGAAAATGGATGGATGGATATTGGCATCTGCAAAAATGACTTGATATTGGTAATAATCCAATATGGTGCATCTCTACTCATTGACTAAATTCACAAATAAACCGTTGACGGCAGCTCTCCGGCAACTCCCATGTTCTGCAATGTTTAAGTCTAGACTGAAAACCCTATTCTCTATTCTCCCTGGCGTTTCATACCAGCTAGACAGGATATCTTGGAACTCATGACTTATACTTATTTGTCTGCTTTTATGAATGATATTATGTGTGTGTATTGTATTTTACAGTTTTTGCTGTTCCTTCAAGTGAAGCACTTTGGTCAACTGAAGTTGTTTTAAATGTGCTATATAAATAAACTTGAATTGAATTAAATTGAATGTTAAATCACTGTTTTTGTCGATAGAGGCATGCAGCTTTAAAGAAAACACAGTAATGGTAGGTTTCTACTATCTATTTGTCACTCAAACCCCTAAAACGTTAAAATTAGGGGCCAGGCCAGGTTTAAAAATACAAAATACCCCTTAAATTTGTCTATAATTATCATCTACTGAGTATTTAAGGCTGTGTGTTTCATTGCTTGTTGACCTAGACCTGTATTTGATGTGAATGTGCAGCACTGAAGTGAGTTCTCTGCTTGTCTGAGGAAGATTTGTTCCTCCTTGACAAATGCAGGAAGACACAGAAAATGCTTTAGCTGCCCCCTGAGTGGTCCTGCACTCTCAGTCTCAGGTCAGCCACTGAGACTGAAGGAAACATATGGTGTTTGTGGGCTGTTGGTGAGTTGGTTTGTAGCTTTAAAAATCCCAGCACTCCTTTGGTGTTCTCTCTGGGGCTTTGCATAAACAAATGGCCTGATTTACAAGTCCTGATGTAGAATGGTTGTGTTGTGATTTAATAAGAGATTTTCCTTTCAGACGTTTTGTTTTCATATAGAGGAAGTCAGACTTTCTGCTGCCCACAGTGTTTTTAAAATAATGTTAGTTCTTCCTTTGCCGGGTTCACTTCAATCTACACATTAAGGTTCCAGCCCCCCAGCAGATGGTTCATGGGTGAGGATTAAGACTTTACTCCGTTGCTCCTTCATTTCCCTGTAAAAGGTCCAGAGGATTGAGTGGCGTATAATGGAACCCCCCGGGGAGCCGTGCACGACCAAACTAGGCCACATCGCCTCGTAGGCAACACACATAGAGTCCATTATGATGAACTCAGTCTAGCCTCGTCTTTGGCTGCAGTGCATAGCTGCACATTTACATCACGGGCCACAGGAGTGCTATGCCTTTTATCTCAAATTTCTTATCCATACTAACATGCAACAAGTGTAAAAGTAGAAGGGATGTTTCAACATTATGAAGTTTATTCAGCAAACTCTATACTTCACAAAAGCATTTCAGAAAATTTCCAGAAAATCTGTGGACAGACTGTCACTGAAATCTACCAGTCTTGCCTGGTCAGCATGTGCACCTCACCTCACAGCAGGAGACTTTCACTGACAGAAGGGTCAGTTAGGGTGCAGGAGATGACGTGAAAAGAACAACACGGAAACGGTGGACAATATATATATATATAATATAATATATATATAATATAATATAATATAATGGCAGTTTTTGCCTTTACATCAATGCCACATGTAGTTGGACCTACACAGCATCAATACATGAGTGGTAAAGAACATACTTGCAAGCAGAAAAGAGCATGAAGCTGCTTCAAGTGGCGCAAAAGTTGAATAATACATATGTCTCTCATATATGCATTTCACAGGGGTTTTCAGCCCATTGTATTATCAATTAACATTAGCACTACGTCTTCAGTAACAACCTGATATCAGAAATCATTTACCCGCCTGTTATGCAGACATCATTACCATGGCTCTCTTACCCCGGCTTAGTATGCCTGCATGCTGTGTGCAGAGAAGTCATTAGTGATTAGAATGAATGGGGGCAAATTAGCCACGTGCTAAGAGGCTAGCAGCTTTTCTCCCTGCTTTTGACATAAGCATGCTTTTAAAGGACATGGTGATAAACTATTTAGCAGATAAAAGTGGTTAGATTGAAATAATTATTCAAGACAACAAGTGAGCAGCTGGCTCTGTTTTGCAAGCAAGCATCAGGCTCCTGTTTGACACATGGTTTCATCTTTTTCCATTTTATTAGTATTTCAATTATATAAAGAAGGCAAAATGGTTGCAAATAAAGAGCCATTATGGAGCCAAAAAATTGGCTTGTATTACTGAACTGAAGCAAATACTCAAGATCTCTAAAAAGAGACACATTTCCCATCAGTCTGAATGAAGATAGGTGGATATAAACTAAACCATACATTTGTTTACTAGTAGAATACTGCAGATCATGTTAGTTGAAGGAGCGGTCCATAATTCATGCCAGTACACCTTGCATTTATACAACTAATACAATGTGGATGAAGGCATCTGGAGGAACCTATGAGCATTAGTTTTTAAATAGGACCTAATCTTTTTCCAGGCAGGCGCTCCACCCAGAAGGTAAACAGTTTTTGACTGCTGATGAAGACTGTGTGGGTGAATTGTTTGTTCATGTTGGAGAAATGTTTGGATTAGAATTGTTTTGTATGGACACAGTGAAGTTTGGAGCAATAAACGAACACCATGTTAAAACACACACATTGTCTTGGATTCTCTTCATCAGACATGGCAAAGTTTGTCAGCATGTCAATAAGTTAAATCTGGGCGTAAAACCAAAGGGGCTTCAAGCATTGGCTTAGCCTCTACAGGATCCTAGACCACCTTTATATGCAGTCTGAGCTTTTGGATATCAAACAAATTTTCAGTACGCTTTGAGGTCCGTCTACAGTACTAAGGATTACCACTTGATGTCTGTATGCCCCCAAACTAGGGGTCTGCCAATTATCGGCCTGGCCGTTTAATAAGGCAGATATTTGGCATTTGGCCAGTTATCTATGGAAATTTAACTTTACTGATAGTCAGTAAAATTAAACAAAACGTGTGCCACTGTGGCTCCACTGTGAGATGTGTCTTCCCCTTGACTTTGTTTTCACTCTCCAGTCTCATTCAGTGTCCCGACCACAACATTTTCTGAATTGTGCAGCCAATCAGCACTAAGACCTGAGTGCCACTGACACAGTGAGCATCACTTCCTGTTTTCCTGCTGCTAGTGTTGCCTCACAACAGAAGGTTTCTTGTTCAAATGCCAGTCAGACAGGTTATGTGTGGAATAGGACTGAACGATTTTGGAAAATAATCTAATTGCAATTTTTTTTCTCCAATATTGCAATTTGATATGCAATTATTCCTTAACTCTCTTTTATTCCTAAACAAGGGCTGAACAATTCTTTAAAGATATCTTACTCTGATTATTTTGACTCATATTGAATATGAATTGTTGCATTGAAAGGTTTTTGTCATTATCAAATTTAATAAGTAAAACATACAAACGAAGACAGGAATTTTCTACAAAGTATTGTAAAAAAAAAAAAACGGCACTTGAATTATTGCATGATATGTCATGCATAACATCTCTGCTGCTGCTGCTGCTGCTGCAAAAAAGTTTAAAATGGTAATTTGACACAAATTTAAGGTCAAAGAAATATTGCACCTTCTGCGATTTGAAAATTACAGCAGGCCATATTGCAATTTTATCTGATTTTTGATTTATTACCTAATCCTAGTGTGGAGTTTGCATGTTCCCCCTTGTATGCATGGTTTCTCAGGGTGCTTTCCACAGACCAAAAACATGCTTGTTATGTTAAGTGGTTCTGGGATTGGCTCAAGCACCCCGCGACTCCTAATGGGATACGCTGCATAGAAAATGGATGGATTTCGATTTTCCAATTTTCCAATTTTACTTTGTCAGAGTTCCATTAACTGCCGTCAACCCCTCCCACCCACTCACTGTGAATTTTCTTGAACACGACCTGCTTTTTTCTCACATCAGCTCATCCTGACTTTACATGGAAATTTCATTCCAGGGAAGTCGGGGTAAAGTCCGGGTTACAAATCTGCGTTCACACATGCTGTCTGCCTAGAAACTTTCTGAAATCTCTCAAGAGTTTTGTGTTTGTTTGAAAAAGGCTTCCAGACATCCAAGGGTTAAAACTTAAGGGCTTTACTCGTCCATCATGTACACTCTATTACAGTGGATTGCCAGGGACACAAATCTTTTTTTATTCCTTGGCTGCAGTGTGCTAAAGGTCTCACTGATGCCAGCAGGCCTCTTGGTGTCATATGGGCGATCGAGGATGAATCCTGAGGCCAGCACTGGCTCACACACACAAACACACTCTCTGTTTGGCTTACTGATGCCTGACAGTTTGTGTTTCCCACAGAGATTGAATTAGAACACATTAGTACAGAATTATTTATATCACCACAGCATGACCGCGACTCGTCATAAAAAATACAGATGATAAATTAAGCTTTTAGTCATGGTGAAACCATCATAATATTATCCCGGCCTTATCTGCCTCTATAACGAGATTCTGTTATACAGTAGCTTAGACTTCTCATGATGTCTAAATCTGTCCCAGCGCTGCAGAAGATTTCTTTCACCGTTTACTAATTCCTCTGAATGGCTTCATCACTGTCCTTTACCATATGCCAAATGAATAACCTGTTTGGAAAACTGATCTGCCAGGCTGGCCATTATCATTTGTACCCAGGCCTAATAGTTCATACTTTGGAGTAGGTATGGATAAATGTGTGGAAAATATCAATCGATCATCTGGACAAGGCCTGCATCAGCATTTTTTTTTTTTGCTGTGTGGAGGTGAGTTATGAGAGAGGCAGTCAGTGCTGGCAGTCACAGCCTGTGTGTCACTCAGCTGAGAGCAGAGCTGCCCATGAAAACAGGCCTGACAGGAATCTAATCTTCAGCTTCCACATCTGTTTCCTTCTTTTCTCTGTACATCCATTCAATCAGACTTCATTCACATCCCACTGAATGAAGCCCAATGCAGTTTCACTTCACTGCGTGGTCCTTTGAGAGATTTAAATGGGTATTTCCACAAGAAAGTATGTAGATGTTGAAATGTAGGAAAGGTAAAACAAGTGCTTCTATTCTTCTGAATCTGCAGGCAGATGACATTAGTTTGGTGTTGGAAGCATTGCAATTGAGTAGTGTCCTCTTGCATATAGTACAGGTTGTATTTCCTGTGTTAAACCAGGGCCCATGCATAGTGAATCAGTTCTACACAGGAGAACAGTCTGAGTGGAGGGTGAAGAGGTGGAGCAGTTTTGCCACAATGCAATGTAAGTGCATAGACACACAGATGCTGTCTAAACTCCAACTCTTCTGAAGTTGCTGCTCAAACAGTAAACAATGCAGTTCAAGGAAAAGGGAAGTCTTGGCAAAAAGGCCTTTATTGCTGACAGGCTGCACAGAGACCCTGAAAAGTTGCACATAATTCCCTGAAGCTATCAGATGAAGGGTTTTGTGATTGTAGATCTTGGTTCAGAAAAAGCATTTATAAATAATTCTCCATACAAAAACTGTATGGTGTTGAATGGTATCCTGTCATATTCTTTCTTGTTGTAGCCTCTGGATTTCTTTTTTTTTTTCTTTTTTTTTAATTTATAATGTAGTATTGTATCTTCTTGTATCTTACATTGTTGTATCATATGGTATAGTTTCATGCCGTGTTGAATCTTGTATCTTGCATCATACCTTGTCTTGTATCATGTCATATCTTGAATGATATCGTGTTTTATTGTATGGCATCATGCAGTATTGTATCCTATTATATTTGTTGTATCTTATTGTACTGTGTTTAATTGTATCTTATCGAATCATATCATTGTATCATATCGGATCATTACATATTGTATCATGGTATCATTGTATCATATGGGATGATATATACTGTATAGGTAAAATTACATTTAGATTTTATTTACTTGTGTATTTGCCCATTAGATATACAAATTGTTGTGATATCGATACATCTTTGACAATGGAAGTATGAAGCATGATATTGTGATATCGTATCATATCAACATAACATTTCACGGTATTGTATCATATGGTATGGTATCATGTCCATCCATCCATCCATGTTCTATACCACTTATCCCATTTGGGGTCGCGGGGGGTGGCTGGAGCCTATCCCAGCTGTCAGTGGGTGAGAGGCGGGGTACACCCTGGACTGGTTGCCAGTCAATCGCAGGGCTGACAACTCGGCACGCTCACATTCACACTAACGGCCAATTTAGAGTCACCAATTAACCTGATGAGCATGTTCTTTTTTTGTGGTGGGAGGAAGCCAGAATACCTGGAGAATAGAAAGGCCCTGACTGGGAAGCGAACCAGGGACCTTCTTGCTGTGAGGCTGGTATCATGTCATATCATCATATTGTATCGTGGTAATGTATCATCTCATTATATCAGGTATCGTATCATATGATCATACGGTATATTATCGTCCTCATATACGGTATATTATCATCATATCTTATCATATGGTATTGTTTCAGCATATCATTGAATTATATTATTTCATGTTTTATAGTATTGTGTTTTTTCATATCTTCTTTCATCATATCATATTGTAATATATTGTATTGTATCTTCCCATATTGTATCATTTTTTTTTTAATTTATCACATCATGGAATATCATTTAATGACACACAGGCAAGGCACATATCAACTCAGATTTTTTTTTTTTTTTTTAATGAAGAAATGTTAAGACTGGGTAGATGTTTTCTTTCACATGTTCCTGGACTTTGTAAGATCAGTCCTGTTAGTCTTTTTTTTTTTCCTGCATTTGTAACTTGTTTTACATCATATTGTCCAGGTTGACTTGTAGTAATGGCTCCCTTGTGGTTGCAGCCCTCTTTTTCCTTTGCTGAATAAAACATTCTGATTTTACTTGACTTATTAATTGAAAGTCTAAAAGCATAAGTGATTGTCATCGAGCCTATCTGTGGCCTACATGTGTGGCGAGCTGCTGTCCTCTCTTTGTGTAGTGGTTAGGTAAACATTGTAACCATTAATGCCTCACCACTTTATATCAGCGTCCATTAGGGCCTGCGTGTGTAACCTCCTCCTGTGTGGTGTTAGTGGCGTGTAGGCGCGCTGTGTTTGAATGTAAATGAATCGTGCTATTTAAAGCCAGACCTTGTGCGCCTGATTTAAATATTGTTGTATTGTTCTTCTGATTTGTGTTGAGTTTGTTTATGTAAATTTAAAGTTTGAGATGTGACAGAGGGTTTCACCTAAGAGGGAAACTGCCAGAAGTCATATCACAATTAGGGATGTAACAACACAACACTATACAATGAAGTTTAATGCAAATATGAACAGTTTAAGATAATTTGACAATCATATGTGATATAGGACTATTCCTAGATGACCCAACTTTTTAAAACATGAATGAAAACTTATAAAAATAAAGTTGAACAAAACTGGTAAAAAAACACGTCCTGTGAAATTCTTCTGTGCTACAGTGCAAAGACAGGACTCCCACAAGTCCTGAAAAACCTGGAAAACTATTGGAAAATTTTCCAGTCATTAAGAATGCATTTAAAATAAACCAGAGAATCTTGCAGTCCTGGAAGAGTATTTAAACACTCTCCTTATTTCTATCAGAGTTCCCCAAAACACATGACACTGTCTCCTGGGTGGGCTAAATTATGTTAATGATGGTAATTTATGCACTGGGTACACCTTGAAGGGCAGTTTATCATGTTTGTCCACTAGTGGGGCACCTTGGGGGGCACTTTAAGCATTTTTTATTGTCAGGGAGCTGAAATGAAAGAATCATAATTGTTCATAAACTGGCTTCAGTCTTATGTCTTTATAAAATTTTGGAAAAAAACATTAATTGTACAAATGATGTATTTGGTATCATGATATGGGTGCATTGTTGGTTAAAAGCACACCCTAGCAGCTCCTCAGTGTTTCAAACAAGACTTTCTGTCACACTCAGACAACTTTTACTGCCGACCACATTTAAAAATTGCTCAATCATTCCCAAGAAAGTTGCAGATTGCATCCCCAAGTTGTCCTCATCGGCATTCTTCCTCTGCATGTCTTAGTCTTCTTGCTATTTGAAGCATGTGCAGAAGTATCCAACCCTCACACTCTTTCAGTGATACATTTCAGCCCCTCTGCTCAGGTGGATGAGCGGCTCCCCTGTCCTCGACGCACTCTTATTATCTTGACCCAAAGTACCCGAACAAACTCACCAGGGCCGACGTATTCCCTGAGCTTATTCATAAAATCCATGTGGCGGTGTCCCCTGGTTTGTGGAGATAACTGCTGTATTTTGTTCACTGGGGATGAAACCAGCAGCAGCGGGTCGTGCGGTGTTTGTCTGATGAGATAAAGATGTAATTTCCTCTGTAGGTCCTCGTCCATCAGCACCTCAGTGAGAGAGAGAGTGGAGACTGACACACAGTGCAGGGTTGTGTCACTTTTTTAAGAAGGTACTTAATGTGACAGGAAAAAATGAATGTGGAGAGTCTTGTTTCACTTTGAGTTAATGCAGAAGAAAAGGCCACACTTATAATGCGACCTCAAGTTTTTTCAGTGTATTATTGTCTCATTTATTTTGACAGCATGTTTCCAGTCAGTGGTGGTTTATGGTTAATTTTCACTGGTCTATGGTTTACCACAAGGCATGCTTCCAACCTGTGGGATCATTTCAGATTCTTGAACAATCCTCTGCTCCTGCAGCTTCACAGCCTTCAAGAGTCATCTCTGTTTATTTCGCTAGCATGTTTCCCATAAATGAGGCTACCTTGGCCTTTTAGCTGCACTCTTCATTTTTTAGTTTCAGGGAGACTTACATTTGAGAATGCAACATATATCAGGGACAACTGCACAATACACATGTGTTTATCACTAATCAGACCTCTAAATCTCGCTATTCATGCACAGTATGTAAATTCTGATGCCAAAATTTCTGCTCTAAGTCAAAACAACAACAAAAGGTGTAGATGCGCTGGTTAGCTCAACCAACATCTACTGCTTACTTTGTTTAATTAAGGGCTCTGCTAAGTAAAAACTGGACTCCTTGAGGTGTATTTACTAAATTTCATGGATGCATTTCACATTTTCAGGGTGAAAAGCAGTTAAAAGGGGCTGTCCTGCTTCAACTACTAGCAAGGCTTTCTAGTATGCCCACAGCATGAACCAAAAAGGTCACTTTTAACAGCTTTTCTACCTCATTATGTGAAAGTCATCCATGAAACAAGAACAGATGGTTTACTGTTTAGCAAAGACACCTTTTTATGTTCAACAGACTCTTTTATTTAAAAGTAGGCAGTGTAGGTGGTTGGAAGAAGGTAGAGCTGTGCAGTGTGTCTCCACCTACAGTCTGTGGTCTCTGTGCAGCTTGGAAATGTCTAGTGAGGCCACACTGAATAGGGTAAATGGAATATGGAGGAAGCTGCAGCGACAGAACATGAAACATATTCCAATGGTCACCATAAATGTGTTGTGTCTTGTTGTGGGAGCGTTGTCATGATGGCTGCTGTGACGGGAAATGGACTACTACAATTTTAAAAAATAAAGACCTCACAAAGGTAGCAGGGCAGCTAACTGTGGAGAGTCACTGGCAAAGTCCACATCACCAATCCAGACTTTGCTAATGATGCTGGGATCCTTGCGGAGACTGTGGATGTCGTAACCTGCTGAATGAGGAGGCTGAAACATTGGGTATCTCCTGGGCCAAAACAAAGATCCAGGCATTTGTGGATGCCTTGATTGTGCCTGTGAATGGTAAGCGCGTGGAAGTTGAGGAGATGTTCACCCACCTGGGCAGCATAATCAATTAAGCCACTAACTGAATGGCTGAGATTACGTGCAGACTTGGACTTGCATGTGTGGCAAGGTGGCGTAGCATTCACAGCATCTGAGCATGCGGACGAAAGTCATAGTTTTTTGGTTCTTGGTCCTCCTGGTCTTACTACATTCTTGTGAGGCCTGGGCTTTGATCGATGCCCAGAGACGCCAGATACTGGATGACTGGGACCCAGTAGGCTGGAGAAATCATCTGCATATCTTTATATCTTTACAAATTTTTAGTTGTTTATTTGTTAGTTGTTATTAATTTAGACATTTCAGACCTCTCACACTCAGCTCACAATAGAGATGATATGATTTCATCACTATTTTTGCATAATTTTCTAATTTATATACAGACTTGAGATACCTTTCCCTTTCATTTCAAAGCTCCATCCTGTGCCTATGATAAGAAATAGCAACCAAATTAGCATTTTTAGGTCATTATTTAAATTTCATTGGCATGCAAGTGGACTGCCCAAGACACAACTGTGCCTAATTTCAGTCTTATTTAGTTGCTTAGTTTGCCTTGGTATTGACCCATATTTCTACATTTAAAAAAGGGGCCTAATCCTGCTATTAGATTTTTTGGCGCTTAGTTTATGTGGAACAACATCCAAGGTATTTTTAAGTAGTATATTTCAGTGGGAGGGAGTTTGAGCTGGAACACATGCTCTGAAAGTAAAAGCCTCAATTCTAGCAGTGGAAACAGCAGCCATGTTTGAATCTGGACTCCCTCACTAATTCAGAAATATTTTTTATCTGCTGCCTGTTTGACAATAATGACCTCAAAATTGACTTTATGACGTGTGTGATCCAGTAGCCAAAAAGACTGCTGTGCTTAAGTGACTTTGAATGGGACTCTTTTTGGCGCACAGTAAACCATCACTGACCGCAGTAAACCAAAGATTCAAACTCTCTTTGCAGTCTCATCTGTGGTGACAGGGAGCTGCCGTATATCTGCCAACGACGGTATGTCCAGCTGTTGTGTCTCCTCAGGGGAAAGCTGTGGAGTTGTGGTTTTCATGGGGGGGTCAGGAGTCCTTTAAAGGTCCTTTACAGACCTCAAGGGGGGCAGAAAACAAGTAGTTAGTTTAATTCTTTAGTTCGTGATGGTGATGAACGTCCTTAGACAAAACCTTCAACTTCTGAGGGATATCGTCCTGATCACACCTCATCTCCTCACGATCAAGGTTCAAGTAGATCTGAGCATAGAGCTGCAGTGAGCCTTCATAAAATCTGAGTGGTCTGTCTCCACTGATATTGACAAGTGAGAGAAGCCAGGGGACAAAAGGCCAGGTCTCCTAATCACATCCCCCCAGCCGTCCTGTCACTGCGCGACTATGAGGTTTAGATAATACTGACAGATCTCCGTCTCTCTACATCCGACCACATGAGGAGTCACTCCTCATGAAGTAAGACAAACACAACCTGATGACTTTAAACCACAACCTTTTTATGACAAGGCAGGTTCTCCTCATTAATTTCACTCATAGTTTCAACAACGTTGCCACCTTATCTACTAAATGAACTCCTTACCTCTTCATCTGCGGTCCTTCCCTTTAAAATAGTTTTATTTTTTTTAACTCAAACTTTGGTTAAAAATGTTAAGTCACCAACCTTTTTTTCTACAAAGAAGACAGGATTAAGTCTTGCTAAAATTAGATCCCGGTAACAAAAACTCTGACAAAAAGTAAGTTTATTTATAGCCAAGGAGACTAAAACAAGTGAATCGCAAGTTCTGTACTGTTGAACTTCAGAATCCGTGATCTTTCTCCTCTGTGCAGATGGGGTATATCAGTTTTCTTATCCATTTATTTTAAATCAATGAAAGTGTCAATAGTTCATTGACATGAATGCTTTACATTTATGTTAATTTGCAAAAAAATTTAGAAAATACTTTAATGTAAGAGCTTTTTATTGTCTTAAACTGGACTAAAGTGTTTTTGGGTTTTCTTTGACTTAAACTTGTCTAAAAGTGAAAAAGATAAAATGACTTGAATGTGACTAAACTAAGACATCTTAATCTAAAGACCAAAATTGAGACTTAATTCAAAATAGCTGCCAAAATTCATACTGCTTTAAAATGGTCATATTTAAGGTGTTGAATAGTCAAACAGTTCTAAAACAGTTTTTTTTAACAAACATATATTGTAGGATATCTATTTTATCAATTAATGTATTATAAGAAATCACAAAATTTCTCTTGAACTTAACTGCATTAATACAAACAGCATTTTTTTGAAGTTTTTGTTAAGGTTTGTTGTATGATAAGTCTGTATTATTAACCCTTAGGCGTCCACGATCACACAGCGTGATTTCATCATCTGCCATTTTTTTTGTCAAAATTGCATTTTAGATGTCTAGCCTTTCATCACACTTACTCTCAAAGTCAGAGGCTGATGGTTTTTTTTTTATTATTGTTTTGTTAATTTGCCAATTAAGATCTGACATCATGAGAAACTGGATACAGGTGCCATTTTCCCGTGCCCCTGGTAATACGTAAGGACATCCAGAGCGTGGCCTGGGTTGTGTCGATTTTCCTTCCAGCCTGGTGGCGCCCTTAGGCAGCTTACTCACCACATCTAAGTCTTACTTCAACTTCTATTTTTGGCCTAAACATGCCTAGAAGTTTTGCACAGTACTGTGTATATAATCAACTTACAAAATCATGAAAAATAAAGGCTGTGAGCCTTGCTCTAGGATATCTATGGGTGTGTTAGTTGAGTGCACTGGAACCACAAAAACAAGAATTAAATTCCTAGGTGCCCAATATAAGGTAATTGATTGATTTAAATCATGGGTGTCAAACTCAAGGCCCGAGGGCCAAATCTGGCCCGTGGTACAGATATACCCGGCCCACCAGATCATATGATATTTTTATTATAACTGGCCCACCAGTATGAGGTCTGCAGATTTCCTCCAGTATAAAAATGAAAAACGTAACCTTGATGATCTATAATATCCTTGTTGAGTCACAAAAATAAAAAAAAAGTTAACAGTAAAAATAATTTGAAAAAAAGTGGAAAAGAAATTCATGTTTTCTCTATATTTTCAATTTAGGATCTCACAGTTATGACTAAAAGTTATGGTTTTGACTTTTTATCCCATATTTGTACCTTTTAGATTCATAATTTTAAATTTTAAATCCTATTTTGACCTTTTAAAAATCATGATTTTGACTTTTATCTTATGTTTAACTCATATATTGACCATTAAAAATTATGATTTTGAATTTTAGATCAGGTATTGACTTTTAAGATTTATGGTTGCAATATTTTATCTCATATTTTGCCTTTTAAAAACATGATTTTGACTTAAAATGTCATGTTTTTACCTTTTAAATTTAAAAGATTGGCTTTTTATCTCAGATTTTGAGTTTTTAACTTATCACGTTCACCTTTTAATCACTGCCAATTTTTTAACCCTCATAATTCATTTCTGGTGAAAATAGGGTTGACATTTTAAGGTTAAATATTGACGCTGTTAGGCCCTCAGGGTAGACCCAGGTTCAGAATCTGCCCCCTGCTGTGATTGAGTTTGACACCCCTGATTTAAATGATCAAAAGTTGCAGGCAAATTCTTGCACAGTATCCAAAATGCACAAATGTTGGCAACTTTTGGAAAGTAGGTGAAACTTGTTAGGCAACTTTTCCAAGTGTTGCCAATGTATTTGCTCTGTCTTTTGGTTACTAATTCTTCTGAAGATCAATAACTTTCTGTGCTTTTTGACTTAAAGATCATTTTCAAATCATTTTGAAACACATTGTATTTGACAGTGTGGAGAATTTTTCGTGTTGCCAATATTTTTATACAATTTAGGCAGTGTGTTGAAGTTAGGCTGCAATTTTTCATGATTGAAAACAAAAAAATCTAACCAATACTGGGCCTCTAGGATTCTTTTATGTTACTGTGGTATCAAACAGGATTCAGTCTTGTTTGTCAAAGTTTTTTATTCAGGTATTTTACAACCAATTTTCATTACAGAAAAAATGTCAAGATACCCATTTTGACTTTCAGCTAAAAAATATTTCAATGATTTTGGGTCTGCATTGCCCAGTCCTAGAAGAAGGTAATTCTTCAGGATTAGCTTGATCTTATTATAAATAAATACAGACATCCGCATCCTAATCTGCAGGATTAAACGATCGAGAGCCAAGATCATGTTCTTCATATGATTTCCAAGCATGTTTGATAGAAATCAGTGCTTTTCTAAAATTAGCCTGTCCTCTTTCTGCCAAACTCCGAGCTTGTGTTTTCTGGCTCGTGTGCTCTTTTCTAATATGTCTGAATCTGATAAATTTAATATGCTTTGAAAAACAGAGAGATGGTGTCTTAAATGTGTCTGAATGTGTCATCTCTCGTCTGGATCAATAGAGTTCATTTTGTTTCCCTCTGCAGCTTGTGACTGTGTTCCTTTTCTTTGCGTCTATTTAAAGTCCCTTTGGTTTCTCTGAAGCACTGACCTTCTGGAGCTCTGCTACTTGCCAAAAAAAAGTAAAATGTGCCTTGTGATGCCATAGTTGAGCTAAATGGATCCATGTGGACGCAGTGCACGGCAGTGTGTGGGCGAAAAGTGCGGGAAAGTGCAGCGAGGTGCTCTCCGAGTTTGCTCTACTCCACCACACGCCCCTCAAACTGAATAAGCCAGAGCCGCCTGGAAAGTCTCTCCTTCAGGAACATGTGGGATTAATTTAGACCTCCAGCCTCTCCCTCCATGGGTGTCTCCACCCTGTTTCCCCCTCGTGTTGTTTTGCCACAGGGAGACCATGACTAGTAATAAGTAGAAACAGAGCTTGTCCTAACACCCGCAGCTGGAGGGACTTTCTGAGAGATCAAGAAGTCTGTAGAGGGCTGAGGCTCAAAGTGTTTACACGAGTGGAGCAGTGTCTGACTCTGGGACACAGAGGAAGGCACACAGGCAGATAAAGTCTGTGTTTATAAGGGCTGGTCTTCCGTATTTTGCCACTTTTTGAAGAAAGTGGTTGAAGAAGTCTTTGGAGAAGAGTGGGCAGGACAAATAAAGTCTTTACTCATCCTGTGCAGAGTCTTACCAGTGAGTCAGTCCTGATAGTATTCCTTTTCCACTAGAACAACTATTTAGAAAGTTACACAACTAACTTTTAATGCTGTCCCTCATCATGAATATTGAAAAAAAGTCACATTTTTAATTCATGAAGGCAGAATTCTTGAGGAATACTCTGCATTCAGGAAGTATTCACACCCTTGGATGATGGATTTAACTGTGCCTTGGAATTTGTTTGTATCATCCCTGACTTATGCTTTTCAATAACCTTTTCTCTGAGTTACTTGGAGTGTTCTTTTGTCTTTTTATGGTGTAATGTAGCCACGGATTCTGATTGACCAGCGACTGGACCTTCCAGATGCAGGTGTCTTTATACAACAATCACTTGAGAAACATTCACTGCACTCATCTAATCCCCATTTCACTAATTGTGAGAAGGGGTTGAATATTTATGTAGTCTCTCACATATTTCTAATTATTTGGCATTTCTTTTTAGAAATCTGAAATTTTCCCAGGAGAGAAATAAATCCATCAAAGTTGCTGACTCGTGCAATCCATCTAAGCATATAAATGAGAAATTTTCACTGTCAGTGCAATTTTGACTAGCGCCTCCCAAGACCCACATGAAAAAAAGTGGCATATTGCTGTCATAAATACACATAAACTTGAATTGTTTTTATCGTTTAAAGCCAAACACAACAGCCCAGAACTCAAGTGTTATTAGCAAAAGACTTTGGTATGAACCATTCATATGGGAACCCTCCAAACTTTCTCGCGCCCTCCCAAGGGGGTCCCGGACCCAGGGTTGGACACCAAGGATTTAGACAGTGAGAAAGAGTTTACCTGTAATTTCTGATAAATGTAAACAAACATGGTCCAATACTGGGTACCTGGGACTTCTTTTTTCTGTGGTATTGTCTATTTCCTCTTACTATGAAGAGTGCATGTGCTAAAGTTTGCAGTTAAAAGATTTTGGTGCATGTTGATAACAAAATAAACACAATCTTGAACAATGCAATAATAAGAAAACACCTGGAATAGAAATGGGAAACAAATATGTCCACAACACAGCTCTTATTGACTCATTAACCATGTTGCTCACTAACAGCTTTTTATCATTGATTTTTACCTTCAAAAGCTGTTATTTAAGCCTAAAATGTGTAAAATCCTATACACACATTAAATGACTAGCATGTGAACTTGTGCCTTCTCCCCCTAAAGAGCTTGGTATTGAGGAGATGACAGAGTCGCTGTTTTGGGTTTAAGGCCCACAGCTGTGCTGTTTTGGTTCTCTCCCGCTAATCTCATCAACGTCACTTCCAGACACAGCAGGGACAAAGCTCTTTAAACCCACTGCACACTACCTGCTCAGCACCAAACACTGGACAAAGACTGTGGAAAACAAATTAACACAGTGGAGAAATTTAGCTGCTAAAAAGCAAGATGTGTCTACTGTATGCCTGAACAGGCTTGGTAGGAAGTCCTAATGATGCCTGAGCTTGCCAAAGATGCGGGTTGCAACAAGAATTTTCTAGGTAATCTCTTCTTAATATAACAGGAATGCATGATTACATATTGTTGCATGACCCATTGAGCTATTATTGTTATGATACAGTGTCTGATGTCCTTTTCTGAAGAGAAGCCTATAAATACCAGCGGTCATGTCCGTCTTTGAAGGGGCTTTTGTCCGACTGATCTCCGTTAGGTTTGGGCTCTGTGGCTTTGAAGTTTACTTTAAGATGACCTATAATCATGTCTGAGGTTGTTGAAATTATCCTATATCTTTTAAAACCAACTATGCATAAGTTCAAATGTAGGGTAGTTTGAATGTAAGTTCTAACTTCTGCTGATGAAATTCGCGCTCTACTTACATTTAAAGTGTTACACCAACTGAGATAGTTTCAACTTAGCCTTAAGTTACAACTGAAATACTATGCCTACATCCCAGTAGGTGTAAAATATACATCTTATAACATATGGTAAGTTTGAGGGTGTTTTGAAAGGCAAAGAGTAGAGGATTTTACTGGCTCATTGGTGTTTGCTGTGCATTTTCTGTGATTGATTATATCCCTCAGAATTGTAAGGTGACTTTATTTTGACTGACACTTTCCGCGAACAGAGATATTTTCAGCTGCCCAACAATAAATTATCATTAGATAATGTCATGCTATTGATGATTCTACCACCCAGTCACTCTTATTTTTCACTGGCTGTAGGTTTAGGGTGTATAGCAGGGGTGTCCAAACTTTTTCCATTGGGGGCCACATACAGAAATATATAAGGATGGTGGAGCCACTTTTATAGATCTCACTTTGATATTAAAGTTACCAAAACTAATCTAATGTTGGTTAAGATATGCTCAGTGATTGGGTATGCATAAATGGCTAGTTGATGGCTGACAAAGGAAAATAGCCAATCATTTTAAGGATTCTGGGGAGGCCAATCAGATTTCAGGGGGCTCTAGTCAGGCTATCACTAGCTATCTGCTGCTGTAATCCATTATGGCTTTATAAACGAAGATATCTTTATTTTTTTGGGGTAACAATATTTTTACTATTTATAGTGTAGTCTCCATTCAGTCCTGAAAAACATCTGTAAGTCCTGGTCAAATTGTTTGTTTACAGGATTAGCATTGTAGCACTGCCTTGTTTTGAAACTAAGAAGAATAATACAGTGTAGCACTACAAGGGGCCCTCAGGATGATTTATCTGATAAGAACAAATGTTGGTAACGCAACAGCTTAAGCCATGTCTGCCAAATGCTTTTATTCATGCTGTTCAAAGAGGCGTCACTTTTTTGTATCAAAGCTTGACTTATGCACTGACGTACACAGTAAATACAGCATATAAAGTACTCATTCATTTATTCAATAAAACCTCCATAAATGCAGCAGCAGTGCCGGCTGCTATAACAACACAGTGAAGTATTTCACTCTGTCATTGAGGGAGTCGTATTCTCAGAAGTTGTTCTGCTCTGAAAAGAACAAACAACCTGTTTTAGACATTAAGTGGTACGCCGTGTTGTGCATTAGCTGCTTGATGCCTCACCTTTTCAGCCTTCAGCTCTCCATCATGTGCTCACATATCTGAAATTATACTCAAGCTCCACCATGATAAAACACACTAAGGCAAATCCAGCCTGATGTTTGGTGTTTTTTCTGCTGGATTGGGTTTGTTTTTGTGTCAAATCAATGCCAACATGCCAAGCTGTCACTTTTTAATGTGTGGAAAGAAAAACCAGAGCTTCACCAGTTTAGTCTAGCCACCGTTCCCTAACCAGGTACTGTTGTCCTCCTGTCAGATGCCTGTTTGAAGGAGTGACATCATGTTTGGCAGTTGGGATATTTTAAAATGAGGTTAAACTCACAATGGACCAGTGTGCTCAGCCCTCAGGCCTCCTCTATTCTCTGTGGGTTACAGGTCTATTTCCATGTAATATAGAGCTTCAGGGTGTCAAATGGAGAGAAATGTCTGTCACAGCTTGATTCATAAAGGTAGATCTGAAGAGCAAGAGCATTTATATTTCATTTTATGTTGGTGTCTTGTACCTTGAATTGCTTTTGAGACTCCCAATTTGATTTATCTGTGAAGTCTTTATCAGAGTATCTGTCAGACTCTTTAAAAGGGTAGAGATTTATCACGTGTAATTATGGGGAAGGAAGTTGTTGACCATGTGTATGACAGAACTAGTTATCATCAGCAGGAGAGCAGCCAGCTCCAGACTGTGGATTTCCTCTGATGGACTGTTTTCTTTGGCCCAGCAGTGAGAGAAAACTGCAGAAAAGTCTGATTTTTTTCTGTTATCAACACCCACATGATGAAGTCATAGTTGCTGCATCTTTGACTGGAGTACAAGTTTGACTTTGGATCTATAAGAAAAAAAAATTTTCATTTCTCTCTCATACTTGCAGGAGATTCTTGTGGAATTAAAATAACAGAGCCTCCCCATACTATAGAAGTAACATAGCACTGATTTACATCTCAATGTGACAGGGTCAGTTATTCACTTTAATGAGGTGGTATGTCTTTGTTAAGGGTTTTCATTGTGTGATGCTCAGATTGTGTTTTTGCTTTGTCCCAATGCAGTGGAAGTAAAAACGAGAACCATGAAAATAAAAACAAGCAGGAAAACATGGCTTCATTGGAGTGAATTAGAAAATGATGGATGGATGGATGGATGGATGGATGGATACATCGATGGATGGATGGATGGATGGATGGATGGATACATCGATGGATGGATGGATGGATGGATGCATGGATGGATACACTGATGCCTGGATGGATACACTGATGCCTGGATGGATGGATGGATGGATGGATGGATGGATGGATACATGTTACATGGAAACATGGATGGATGGATGGCTGGCTGGATGGATGGATGGATGGTTGAATGGATACATGGTTACATGGATACGTGGATGGATGGACACATGGATGGATGCATGGATGGATAGATGATTAGATGGATGGATGGATACATGGATGGATAGATGGTTAGATTGATGGGTGGATACATGGATGGATGGTTGATTAGATGGATGGATGGATAGATACATAGATACATGGATGGATAGGTGGTTACATGGATGGATGCATGGATGGATACATGGAAACATGGATGCATGGATGCATGGATGGATAGATGATTAGATGGATGGATGGATGGATGCATGGATAGATAGATGATTAGATGGATGGATGGATGGATGGATGGATGCATAGATGGATGGATACATGAATACATGGGTGGATGGATACATGGATGGATGGATGATTAGATTCATGGATGTATACATGGATGGATGGATGGATGGATGGATGGATGCCTCTGGAAAATCTCAGTTTAAAGAGAAACTGTACAACATTTCCCAGCCAGAGCCAAGCTCTTCTCATTGTCTATTTGACACTGAGAAGTGTCACTATAAGTGTCAAAATAGTGTCCTATTGTTTATAAACATCATAATGGGTTCGCTTAGCAAGACAGTGGTGTTCTCAAAATCTGAACAAGGAGATGAAAGTCAGAGTCTTTCGGTCCTTCTGGTCTCAATGAACTCTTTTTAGGCATGGATATCGACTGATGGCCAGAGTCGCCCACTTGACATCTTTGTGACTACATTGGGTATTGTTGGCAATACCGTGTGTATGATGCTCTCTGTGGTAAAATGCATCACTTCATTTGTACATTGCACTAATCAAGTATCCCAAATGATCTTATCTCCCTCATGTAAATCTGTCCACATCCTTTCAGATTTTTTATACTGTGATCATGTCTAGTCAGTATCCTTGCACCCCTTGCACATCTTGCAAGCATGCTATCAATGCCCATGGACTTCATATTCTAAAAACAACACCAGCAAAAGCTGGAACATATTCAAAACATAATTTTAATACTTTTGTAAGTTTATTTATTTTTGTAGTGAATGTTTAATTCCTGTACATTGAGAGCAAAGCTAACGGGGGTCAAATTCCTTGTTGCTTAAACATACTTGGCCATTAAAGCTGATTCTGATGTGCTCAGGAGAGTGAGGATGGGGAGGACCAGTTGCCCAATACAGGAATGGCAGCTGCCCTTTTAATGGCACCTGGCATGCTTTTCTGGGCCTAATCCAGCTCAACACATATTGGGTGCCCAGGACCCCCCTGTTCCAGACACCAGGGGCAACCAGGTGTTTTGTGGAGGTGTCAGCTGGGAGAATACCTGGAGAGAAAGGGCATGGGCCTGTGCAGGCCTGGAGGATGGCCATCAGGAGGCCAGAGCAGCACTGGACCAAGGTTGACGTAGCAAAGTGCTGAACCGGTACATGCTCCCATACTTTACCTGAGCTGAGAGTGGTTGACATCTCCTCCAAGAGAAGCTGTGAGTGTGACTCCTCTTAATAAAGAAATGTGGCCCAGTTCTGATAAAGAGTTAGTTACATCTGAGCTTATCGATACACTGGCGGTAGTAATTGTGTATACTGGCTTACAGTACAACTGAACTTAATGAAAAGCTTTCAGTGCTGCTCCTTGTGCTTTATGTAATAAATAAATGTAGTTCAGTCCTGATAAAAATGTCACTATACTGTAGCTACATCAGAGCTAAATGCTACATACATGGTGGCTGCCATTGCCATCGATGTAAAGTAGCCCCACCTGTAGCTAACCCCCCCATTTTCCTCAAATGACGCAGATTGGTCAGGTCTGTTCTCAAACCTTGCTAAAGCCGTTTCAGACTGGAACTTTACAAGATGGATTTGCCTGATGACTGGCATGAAATCTAGCTAACAAAAATGCTTGAAAGGTCAGAAAAGTTTAGAGTATAGCAGAAGGTGACCTTTATAAGACACTGTGCCATGTATGGTATTAAGCTCAATCCTCTGGTGTTCAGAAATGATCATTGCTGCAAAAGTGCCTAAAACATGAAGAGAGAGACTGGAGATGAATCCCAGGACCAGAGGAATACAGCCTGTGCACAAGGGCGCCTGTTCCACCAATCAAGCCAAAGCAGCCCTTAGATTTATCTTTTAATATGTATGAATTTGGATAGGGTTCAGCTCACTGATAGGTGGATACAATAGAGCTGTCTGACAATTGATCTCAGCTTAATCCCTCTTTGTCTAAGACTGATCAGAAGCTGGGTGGAGAAAGCATTTCCAATATCACAACCGCCAGTGATTGGCATCAAAATATCTCTTCAAAGCCCAGTGGTTGAAGTCATGAGACTACGTCCATGTTGTTTTGGTTAGTACACTGTATGCCATGCTGTTTTACTTGGCATCCCATACAAGGACCTCCATCCTTATTCGTCTTGCGTGAGGATGATTGTGTCTTGAGGGAATTCACTGAAATGATCCTTCCTGGGAGATTTTATGCTTATTTGGCTTTGGCTAAAGTTCAGAATATCAGCTCGCTTGAATGCCTGATGAACTAAAACAGAGCCCTGGGGTGAAAACGCTGAGAGCACCGTGGATTCCCCGCCTCACCACTGAGCCACTCCACTCTGAACTTGGATCGTAGTTTGAGTCTTAATCCGATCAGCACATGGCAGCGTTTTAATTCACTGACCTGATCAGAAGTGACATGAACAGCAGACTTTGTGTGTTTCACAGTGCCCTGCCCCCGTCTCTACTCTCCACCATGTGAATTCTCAGAAGTGTGAATAATTGCTAAAGTCCTGATTAAACTTCTGTCAAACTATTAGCAACACGGCCAAATCCGGCTGATCCCTCAAAGCTTTTTAGTAGTATGCTCTGTTGGTATCAAGGCCAAACAATTTACAAATGTTCACATCAATAATGAAGGGTTGATTGACATTTACTGTCGCCAAATCCTGAGATCAAAAGTCATGGAAAATTAGGGCTCCAATCAGAAACATGCTCCTCAGTGTCTGCTTGATACCAGAGTTGGAACAAGCAGTAACCCGTGGTATTAAAAAGTAAAGCAAATTTGGAGGTGTGTCAACTTAAGGCAGGCTCACAGAGACCAAAAACAAATCCACATTAAGCCCCTTATTTAAATGTTCATTTAGAGAGCAGAACTAAACATGTTTACAGCCTACAGAAATGGCTTTGGCCTCTTTACCTTCTTTTTAAACTATGGAGGTTTTAAGCTTTGCTTTTGAAGCACTTAGTTTATTCTTACCAAGTAATCTGATTGGACAAGAGGCTTTCAATGAGTGCCAATATGAGGTATGTTCCAGTTAAGAGGGTGCAGCATACAGAGTGTGTATCTGAAAGCAGATTACATCACAGCTGAGTGTCAAGTGTGGCCTTGTCACCTCGACTAACAGAGGATCCATCAGGCAAATAGAGGTGCTGGAAAGAATCAATTCAGGTCACAGTCACAAACATTAATTTTTAAGATTCACGCTAAATTCAAAATGTCCAAAAACGGATATGTTAAGAATATATTGTATTTATTCATAGTGCAATTTTAACAGCAGACTGTTTGAGAACAGTTAGTGTCTACTTTCCACTTTCCCTGGTGCAGATTCGATAGGTGTGTGCTGCACTGTTAGCATTAGCAGCCCTAGCTCGGTGTCAGTAATGTTTAGACTGCTGTATCTCAGGGCTGCGTGATCTAGGTCAAAAATCATCTCAATAATTTTAAGCTCATATTCTATATTCATTTCTATTCTGAAAGAAAATAAAAACAGTCAGCTTTCAGTCAAATCCACATAAACCAGGTACAGGTGTGTAAGCTGATACATTAAAAAAATTAGGTAAGGGAATGGAGAAAGTGTTGGCATTAAGGTAGGAATACATGTAAGTACACTTGTGCACCCAGGAGTATGGCCAGGGATTTATGGCCCCCAGGAAGAATATTACACAGGGCCCCCATTAACAGGCTAGCCAAGCAACAAATGTTGCATCATTTTTACAGATATCTATGCATATTAATCTATTTTTGAACCATAATTTCCCCATTTATGAGCAATATTTTTACTATGGTTACTATGGTTGACACTAATTACTAAGGAAAAATACATAAAAACAAACTTTTCATTGCAGGCCTGGGTAATCAATAGTGTTATTTTAACTATATCGATAGAGATAATGTCTTACACTACATCTTATTTTCAAATACACCAATATATTTGAAAAATCTGATGTATCGCCCAGCCCTACTGTATCTGACGTACTTTCTACACTGTCTATGGAGCTGGGTTCTCCCTAAAGAAAAGACTCTCTGGATTCTAAAATCCCGGGGTAAGAGAAAGCCTGACCTGATGTGCCAAACAGAAGAAATGTCCTACTTCATGAATGGTGCATATCATAACACATCATATCAGAACACCCCCATCCAGAGTTAAAAAAAAGCAGAACGGCAAACAACTTCTGACCAACATGGACAATAAAAATAACAGGATCTATTTTCTGTTTCACATTAAAGGGGACATATTATGCAAAAAAAAATTACTTTTTAAGGCTTTTTTAACAAAAGTATGTGCCCCTGGCCTGTCCACATTCCCCCCGAGTACCAGAAAAATCCATTCCCACCCTCCCCCACTAATATAAACTTGTCTTAAAAGGGTAAAATATGTCCCCTTTTAGACTGGTGTTATGGTTTAATGAGTGACCAGGTTAATCTGTGACAACCACGTATCGTATCAAACCTTGTTTATTTATTGCCATTAAGCTTTTAAATGTCAAATAATAAATGACAGCTCTTTAAAGCAAAGCAGACTGGACTAGATGCTGAAATATTCATCTTGCTTCTGGTAAACCACCCTGCTGTTCTCCACAAATCAGCTCCAAACATGGTCTACCTTGGCTCCAGAAAGCCAACGTGGTGTTGGTCGGTATGCTGTACTTTTTTGCAGTCAAGTAATCCATGTGTGATGTGTTTTAAACATGTTTGAAAGATCCAGAAATCTTTCTACTCTTTGCCAGCCTCCTACTGTGTGTTTGGTGATGTTCAGCATCTATAAACATGAGGCATCTGCCAAAATTGCCAGAACAGCCCTAGTGAGCTGTGCTGCATCTCCAATCAAATATTTACCCAGCTCAGTTATTCCCACACGTCTCCTCTTCTCCCTCTTCGACAGAAACTCCACTTCAGTTCCACTTTACCCGCAGAAGTTCAATTATGCAGCAGATATAATGTACCTCTTTGCAAATTCCCATGAGCATGCTGGCTTTTAGCATCACTGAATATCAGGCAGGATAACCTGTGAATATCAATTAGTTTGCGTTATCGATCTTTATACACGACCATCCCCAGCTTGGCACTTCCCGCCAGCCTTCGTTCACTTTACATTCTGATCCAGCTCGTCCTCTTCTGCCACATGTTTTGTGGAGATGTCAACTGGTGTCAGATCCCCGTTTTTCTCTCAGCTACATCCAGCTCTGTGAAGTTTTAGTGTAAATGATGAGCAGGAGGCTACAGAAACACCTGTAATGAGTTAAATCACATCTGTCAGTCTGCCATCATGGTTGCCGTGATTGAGTCTCTGCGGTCAGTTCCTGACAAGTAAAAATGTCTGAGGAGATATATGCATGTTTTATCTCCTCACTGTGGCAGGTTAAAGCTCCCCTGATAACAGCCTGTGGGTTTAGACTGCCATGTGAAATATATCTCGCTCCGTCTTAATGAAATCATTCAGGGTTGCGGGGCTTATCTGTGAGAAGCCCCGGCGTTCCTGGCTCCGTATAAGCATATTTCTGCCTCACTAATGCGCTGGGTGCTGCAAAATGAGAAGTTTCCCCTCTGAGAATGTGTGCAGAATGTCATTAGTGAGTCTTATGTCCTCCCTCGAGACTTTAGACACATTTTACTTTCTTAAAAAGTTTCTCCTTTGATTTGGGAGAAACAGATAATGTTCTTGAACATCCAGAAAGTTTCCTTCCATCTGTTCCTATGTTTTATTATTGTGTACTTACCATTCCTCCAGCTGTATCAGTTATGCTAACAGCTGTTACAGACTGGGTGCATGGCAGCTGCATCTCAGCTGTGTCACGACTTGATTTTCATTTTGGTGTGCGTGCAAAGTTGTCTGAGCAAATTTTTATGAGAGTCTTGGTTCCTTCATTTAAATACTTGACTAAGGCTTGTATTTCTGAGAGCACAGTCAGTGTGTTGCTAAGAAGCTGAAAGTTTTAAGGGGATTTTACTTCTGTTTTTCTTCCTTTTTTAACCTTTGTTTGATTGTGGTGATGCATTGCACAGGAGTGGCAATCAGACTCTATTGTGATGACTTCATGTACTCTAAAGTGTAGCGAGGCCAGCAGCAGGAATAACTTAACCCTATGATGCTGCTGCTGTCATTCTTGGTCAGGTCTCCATTGAAAAGGAGATCTCTGATCTCAGAGGGACTAACCTGGCTAAATAAAGGTTAGATAGAACAAATAAAAGTGAAAAAGTGAGGTCTTTAAAATTGCCTGCAGCAGCACCACGTCTCAAGTGCCTGATACGCACGTGCTGAGATTCTAGAGAAGGCTCGTTCATTTTTTTCCTCTCACCCAAAATAGACAAAACAAAAAAAATATATGAACAGAGAGACATAATTACCTTGTATAAGCAGATATGTATGTCCACTAGGGCTGAACGATTTGCATAAATAATCTAATTCCATTTTTTCCCCCAGTATTGCGATTGCAATTTAATATGTGATTCTTATTAAGTTCCTCAACTTCTGCATTTTTCAACAAATTCAAGCAATAAATCATTCTATATCATAACCTACAACCAATCAGGAACACTCATCATACATTTAACCATTTTAGTGCAAAATGGATGTAAACATGTAAACTTGATGGAGAAAGCACTGCTCTAAAGATGCTCCCTGGGTTAGTCAAGCAGCATGCTCTGACTTTTCAGGTAGTGCATGGCTAGGAACCCCCATATGAATAGATGCATAAATGACAATGTGCATTGAAAACAAAGAAATTATTTTAGAAGCAATTAATCCACAGTAGTGTGAATCTGAATATGAGGGTGCAACAATCTTTAAACTATAAAGGAGGCAGCTGGGGTGGAGGAGGTGAAACTGGCTATAAGCTTACTGCAGCTGGGGCTATGAACTAATGATAATCTTCATTAATATTAGACAGAATGAACTAGTTATTTCTGCTCATATTGCAAATTTGATACCCATTGCTTTATTGAAGGGGATTATCACTTTTATGTCACTCATTTTGACTAAAACAAAAACATACATAAAACATGAAAAGAGGATTTTTGTAAACCATTGAAAAAAACGGACACTTGAATTATTGCATAATGTGGATAAAATCTCTACTGCTGCAAAAATGAATGTATTAAACTGCTATTTATACAAATATCAAGTTATGGTAATATTGCACCTTCTGTGATTTGTAAATTGCAGAAGGCCATATTGCGATTTAATCTTATTTGCAATGAATTGCCCAGCTGTAATGTCCAAATCAGTAGAATATGTTTGCAATGAGTTTCATAATGGGCCTGATGAAGGCCATAACCTGAAAAGCATACATTTAATAAAGTTTTTTCTCATAACTTAAACAACACTGGAGCTTTCCGTTTTCACATTTGTACATAGACTTTGTCACAGGGAAGATAAGCACCGTACAATTGCACTCCCTGTTTGTGTTTTTCAAAGTAAAAGATAGGTGGCATTTTAAAGGTGAAACCATACTCACCTTGTTTGTGTGAAATGCTTTTATTCTGAAATTTCCCGTCTCAGTTCAGCTATGCGATGAATCAAGTCACTTTTAGGGAGATTTACTGAGGCAAACTTATGATGAAAGACAGGACTGTAGGGAGGCACAGCCATCATGCAGCAAACATCGTTCCTGTGTGAAAGTCATGATGGAGCAGATACGCAATGCAGCCGTCGCACAGCAAACACACACCTAGTCTGAAATGGTCATTAAGACCACTACATAAGAAAGTTTATACTGCTACTGGAAGCCACTGTTCTGTTGCTGTATCACATTCATATTTTGCGCTGCTTACTTGTAATAGACAATGATTATTCTCTGCCTATGGCAAGTTCAATCACCCAAGCTTGCCCCTGTAATATGGAACCCCCACCCTACAACCCCATAATGTTGTCGTTCCATAAGGCTTTCCTAGCTAGGCTCCATCTACCTCCACGGCTCTTTTCTCATTTTAAATAGAGGACTCATTTCAATAGAAACTGCGCTCCATAGGGTTTATTTAGCATTTACCAGTAAGGAAACCACTGTTTTGATGTCATGGATCAACTTCACATAATAAGGGAGAAAAGCTGTTAAAAGTGCCCTTATTTTGAGTCTTCTCTTCATCACCATTGAAATGTTATTTTAAGACATTGTGACCTATTTTGTGCATATTTTGTATAGCAATGCAACAACACAAGTAAAAGTCAATTATTATGTTAGTGCAAAGACATGGTTGTTATTTTTTGCAATGTGTGCAAAAACATGACCCATTTATTTGTGATATGTGGCTTACCCCCCCCCCCCCCCCCCCTTTCTGCAGGAAATCAGCAAAGTTGGGCTTGATTTGTCCTTGGTGCTTTTAGGAATATCGCTAGAGTCTGAGTGCAGAGCCAAGATTCCTATCAGCTACGCTGTGACAGATTTGATTGAAAGCTCCAAATGAATACTTCCCTGAGACCAGAGGAGGACGAGGAGGAATCACAAAGAAACTGCTAAGCTGTCAGAAAGTACACCTGGCTCTGGGAGGCACAAACAACGTAAACAATTGTTCAGGATGGTGCAAAAGTAGCGACAGTACAGCTGTCCCAGCCCCCCTGAGCTATAAGTAAACACCCAAAGGAGCCTGAACTCAAGCGTAGCTCAAATGTCAAGTTTCAGGTTGAAGCCTAGGAAAACGTCGGCTCAGCTCTGCCGGTGATGTCTGAGGACTTGTTGTGTCTGGAGTCGCTCGCTAAAGCTCCATCCCAGCGCGCAGAGGGGGGTTGTGACAGCAGCTGCCTGAGTAGCCTGCTTTCATGTTGGCTGAGGTGTGAGGGCAGCTGGAGGAGTGCAGACGCACATTTCTGAGGCTAAAGAGGAGAAAACAGAAAACAACAACTCGTCTCGGTGAATCAGCCTCCTGCCTCGACTGTAGATTCCCACAAAGTCATATTTTTAGAGCAGCACTGATTTAAATCACAACTTCAGGAGCCCGTCATGATGTTAGTCATGTTGACTGAACAGATTTGTCCGTCTGCAGTCTGTGAAATCTTACTACTGCATAGTTTGTTATAAAGCAGACAGGGGCTTTCACATGGCAGAGAAAAACAGTCCATACTTAAAGACGCCTGTGCAAAAAAAATATATATTTTTGTACATTTACACTAAAAAACTCTCCAACCTCAGGTTGGCCCCTTGACGAATCCTTAGCATCCTAGATGCCTTAAACTTTTGCACATGACTGTATATCCTTGTATATACGTGCAAATAACATCTGTGTTATTTGCACGTATATACGTGCAAATAACATCTGTGTTTTAATTGAGCAGCTGTACATCCAAGGTTGCTTATATATATCTGAGAGTGAGATCAACATGTGTGGATCTAGACAGGAGGGAGCAACAACTTCAGATCAGATCATGATGAGAGAATTAGATTGCTTTAGACAAATTAAGGTCTGAAAATCCCTTTTCACGTTCAGATAGCCTGTGAACTTAAAATCACTTAGAATAACAAATTTTCAGTGATGTAAAGCAGTGCCAAATACTAGGACCCTCACCCTCCATGGATTCCACTAGAAAAACCTCTTTATAATCACCTTTCTACAGCTCTTGGGGTCAAATCCAGTGTGATGTAGCCTTTGGGTAAGCAGTCGAGCCAGTTATGTGACACAGTCTGCCTCTGAAGCAGAGTTGTGTTCGCTCTTTGCAGACATGTGGCTCCATCCTGAGAGCTGTGTCGACTGGGAGAGGCTGCTGGTGCTGCCAACACATTTTTCAACTGCTGTCAGGGTGATGCCTCGTGGTGCTCTTAATGAAGTACAGGCAGAGTATCGATCCTCCCATCTCATGGGTAATTCATGAAGCAGGGGCTAATTATTTTCTGAAATCGTCTGAGGCAGTAAAATGAAGAAAGTTCATGAAGAAGTGGGTGGCATGAGTGAATCTTTTTTTTTTTTTTACTTTACCCTGGGTTCACGTCCTCAAACTTTTATGGGTGACATAAATTCATCTCAGTCTAGATTTGAAGGATCTTTCATTGGGGAAAAAAGCAGGAATTTGCTACAGAGGCTTCATTGCCAGTGTATGAAAAGGTCCAACAAGATTAAGAGCGCTGCTGGTTGGTGCATCAGTGAAAAGCACTCTCTTGCATACAGTATTAAAAACACTCACACATAAAGCTAACACTGTAAAAAGAAACTCATTAATGTAGAAAAACAACCACACCATGCCCAACATATGAATAAATAAAAAGTGTGGTAAAGTGCCAGATCAAAGTGCTGTAGTCCAATAAAAAGCTTAGGTTTATATAAAGTGCTAAAGTCATTAGACAACCACAAGAGTGAACAGAAGTTATTGTAAAGCTCTGGTTTGTTATTGCTGCATAGAAGATGTGGTGAAGATGTTCTTGAAGTGATTCATGTCATTTTGATCCAAAAGCAATTTTCCCCACCAAAGTTATGCTGGGAGTGTTATCTTGGCCGGCGAGGAAGCAGGAGGGGTGTGTTTTATGGGAGCCTGTAAAACAAGACAGAATCAGAAAAGACAAGAGGCGTGCTGGTTTGACTACAGAAATTAACAAAATTAAAGCTCTCCTAGCAGATTAGCTAGTAAAGAATATTAGAACAAATATTTTTATTATAACAATGCTGAAAATGAATACCTGTAGTGTGAGAAGTGTCTTTAAGAGAGCTTTTGGAGAATTTTTATGTGATTCTGCATTCCCAATTTTTCCTTGATTTAATTTAGCACCTTTAGGGGTATAATGCTGTCAGAGTAGATGTGCAGCAGATATAGCAATGTAGCATGAGTCTCTTAATCCTGACTCATGAATCTGCAACAATTTCTCTACCGTCATGAGTATTTCACACTTGTGTGTTGGTGTGTCTGCATAGCTCTGCAATTAGCACTTAATAGTGTGAAATCTTTGAGTTGCATATATTTGATAAGTGAAAAGTCAATGTCTTGAGATGATTTGACCTACTATTAAGGAACTGCATTGTGAAATTCACAAGCAGTGACTTCCTGTTGCCAGAGGATGGCGCTGTGCAATTTATCAAAATTTGAAGATAATGATTTTTTTTAACAACTTGTAAATATTGGCAGAAATGTTTGGATCTACCAGTACTGCTAACAAATGTTTAAACTAGTATCTACTGATATTAATATAATGTCATAATATCATGCAGGCCAACTTGTAACTTTGAAAATGTTTTATTGAATTTGTTCTTACATTCTCTTTTATTTGCTTTTATGGTTCACTTAATTTATATTAAAAAAATGGATCTAGCTGTTGGGCTTAGTCAAAACCTGCTGTAAAATCGCAGGCACTATTAGTGATCTGACTGACTTATTCAAACTCAGAACTCTTAAAAATGCCTAATCAATCCTTGGTGAACCAGACCATTCACTCTTTAAGGAGTTCATGCTGCTCCCCTCTGGACTCAGATATGTCCTTTCATTATGTAATGATGCCTATAGCCTTTTGAATAGTTCAAGGTAAAATCTGTGTTTGACATATCTATTTTAATGCTGTTGCTATCATTTCCTATGTGTCTGCACATTTCTTATGTGTCTGAACTTTTATTTCTATGGTGCGAGGAACTGTTTGTATGGTACTGCTGGCTGTGAAGCAAATTGCGCCAGGTAATAATGAAGATACCCCTAATCCTTGAACTCTGTTCAAGGAGCAAGAGGTCACTCGGAAACAAGGATTAGGGGTGAAACTTAGAAATGGGGCTCAGCTGAAGTTTCCAAGTTAGATCCATATCTTGCAGAGCCACTGTAATTTATTGAAAAATGTACCTATAATTAAACAATATAATAATAACTATTTATATAGCACCTTTAAAAACAAATTTCACAAAGTGTTTTGACAATAAGCAGAATTTGAAATAGGACAAAGCATCAAAACACAACACAAGAATAAGAACACAACAAGAAAGACAGAATTCCAACAACGGAGGAGCCCATGAAAAATTTGTCATAATAACCCAGCAAACACATTATAAAAACAAAGAACAAAAACAAAAAACCCAGAATAACCTAGATGCACCCAGGAAACACAGGATCCAAAGAGACCTGAGGACCAGAAATGTAAACTGTAAGAACAAATAAAAACAAATTTAGATGAGTAGTGATTATTAGATCAGAGTACAACAATAAAAGGTAGAAACTGTAAGATAATAATAACAGTAATAAAGATAATGTGATTGCAGATCCATATTCTCTTGTTTTATCACATGAAGGAAAAATCATATTTACTTTTCAACCACCTGATTCAGAAGAGCCAGCACATCCTTCCCGTCATGGAAAGCTTTTAGTCTTGTTTTTACTCCTTATTTCATGCGGAAACAAGGTCAGCTGTGGTAAAACTGCTGCTATGCTAAAGCTATCATCACAGCACTGGAAGCAGCCACTGCAAATGCCTTTAAGTAAACTCCATAGCTGATTGGTCCGATCAGTCTTCGTTTGTAGATTTCAGATTTTCAAGATGGATTTGCATGATGAAAGAGACGGAGTCTGGCAAATCTATCTGCTTTGCAAGGTTTTATCAGCATATCCAATATTGGCAAAATAAAATCAAACATTCTGCCTCCCTAGTTACAAGGATTAGAGGCAAAATCTTCCCTTACAAAATGGGGCAACCCTTAAAGTTTCTAATACATCATCAGTTGTTAACATCAGTTGTATTAACAGAAGTGGCGACAGTACCAGACATTTCTACTACAAGCAATCATTCAAGAATGCATTGGAGAATTTTTGTAGTAATTTTCAAATCTTATAAATAATTTGCAGGGCATTCATTTTTGAATGGATGAGATTATTAGATAGCATTATTATTATTATTTAAAATGTCAGATATTAAACCTCTAAGCTCATTTTTTAGGTTTGGAACCAATAACTGTTTTTGTTCATTCTGGCTGCTCTAACCAGTCTTGTTTCTGGAATCTATAAGCAGCCTCTTTTAGCAAGAACAACCAAGAAAGCCGGTCTGCATGTCATTAAAGAACAAAGAGAAAAAAGTAAGCAATGACGTGGTAAACATGGAGCAATTTGCCGAGTGTGTAGAGGCCTAAACTGAAGCGTATGTTGAATGGTGTTCATTAGAAAGACAGTAAAATCACTCTGAATGAAAGCAAATTGTGCTTAGAACCTACAGCATCTCTCTGGTTGCAGATTACTGACAACTTTGCATTGATGACACATTTATACAAATTTAATTCTCTCAGTTAATTTATCTTTCTATAACTGTCTTTAAGAACATTTCATCTTCCTGTCAGCATCTCAGTCTTTCAGCATGGACTGTAATTGACATTTAATTTGTTGCTAGACTAATAAGAGGGTGTGATTAGTCGCATGCGAGGACATGCGACTGTCACACGTCTGTCACATTCCTCATAGCCCAGAGGAACCACTTCATCCCTCTGTGTCAAGCAACGCCCCACACAGAAGGCTTTCTGCCATAAGCTCGTCAATCTGCAACCAGTCTTTAGCCACTTTCGGGCACTCATCATCTGTCAAACACTGTTACAAAGATTGATGTGTCCTTAGCTGCTTCCCGTCCCTCTGAGGGAGGAGTAAAACGGAAGTTTAGAGTGGAAGTGAAACAAAGATAGACGCTTTCATTTCCACGTGTTGGTAAACCACTTTAGGAGTCCGACTGCACAGAAAAATCATTATTTCTTCTCCCATGCTCACACAGAAGACGGGCTGCTGCTGTCCTTATCTGCCCTGCATACAGACCCTTAATGCATGATAAGTGTGTTTACCGCTCAGCCGTTAGCGGTGTGTTGCTGCTTTACATTCAGTGTGTGTGTGGGAGCCCAGAGAGTCAGTGACAAGGGCTGCCATTCAACCACTTCACTGTGCTCATTTACAATCTGCTCTCCACATTGCCTGGCTAAGTGGTGACTGAGTGAGGCCTATTTTTACCTCCCTCTCCTGTAACTGGAGCACAGCGCTCGCTCATTTAAATGGGTAACAGAGCTAAACGGCAGGTAGGTGTCAATCACCAACTATGGATGCATATAAGATGTAATTCATTTCCATTTTGCTTCACCTTCTTCCTCCTTTTCTTTTTATTTTACACAGACAAGTGGATCCAGGATGATTTTTTTTCATTTTAAACGCCAGCATGGCAGCTCAGGGATCTGCTCTTTAATATAAACGGTGCTGCTGGGAGCATTTAAGAGTTTAACTTTACTGAGAGATTCATGAAGCTCAGTAGCAGTTTGGGCTCCTGAGTAGGCTGCCTGCCAATTCTTATCTTCAATTCAGAGGAAAATTTTATCACCTTTCTGTGTGTACAAACCAAAGAGGCGAACACATCCTGGCCACTTTACCGAGCAAACTGCTCTGATAAACGTTTATCTCTTTCACTTGAATGTTAAATGCATCATTAGCTATGAAAGTGCAAACAAATACATCCTTGGACCCTTTTGTATCTTATCAGGAACTTCCTGGCAGATTTCCAAGCTGTCATTTCACATTCACAGAGTTTTTTCTGCAAAGTCCAGGCTCATCATCATTGGCTTCGACCCATGTCCGCTGGAAGTAAGTGGAACAGATGGGCAGGGGGGCTTAAGTGGAGGAGTGATTGTGCTGGTGACACCTGTGCATCACGCGTGTGCTGCATGCTCCTGCAGCTGTGTGTGCACAAATACACGCTCTGATCCTGTTATGCTGGCTGAGATCGGATCAGTCTCGGCCATATGGGCATAATTAGCTGATGTGGCTGAATCAAAATGCACCAATTTATCAAAGTGTTTGGCTCCAAACGGCAGCCACAGAATTAGTGCCATCCCTAAAGATTCTTTCTGTTGAATTAACATTTTCAACCAGAGAAACTGCAGACTTTTGACTCAGCTATTTAATTTATGCCAGTGCTGGCTTAGCTAAATCCAATTTATACATTAGTGATGTTTAGATAATGAGGCTTGCATGTTATATATATATGATTTTTCCCCTACTTGTGTATTTTAACTATAATATTTATTTTCCAGTAGTTACAGTGATTATATAATAACTCTGGTATTAATAAGACACAGTAGTGGGGGGGGGGGTGTTAATGGGGGGTTGATGGGGGGTTGATGGTGCCCCCCCTGTGTGACTTCCTGGCTGTGCGGTGGTGTCCCCAGCGAGGGACTGGTGAGGCAGGTGGTGATGTTGCATAACCTCTCTTTCTCCCAAGGGGAGAAAAGAAGGAGGGGTAAACAAACAAAAACAAATCTCCACATGGTCTGGTAGATCACAGCAGGATGGGGTACAGGCCCTCAGGTCCCTAGCTGCCTCTTCTGTGTCTCAGTCTGGGACAGTGCAAATTAATAAAGACCTTGAAATGTAAAATGCAAACCTAAAGTCAACTAAGAAGTTTTCCTAGCTGGCTGTGCTTGGGACTTTCTCTGCTGCTGGGGGACAGCAGGTTGAGGGTACTCTGTGTCATAGAAGGTCATGAAGGTTGTGATCATGGACAATCATCTTTGTATGATCATTATGCTTATGTTATAGAAGTTTTTCAATTATTTATCACATCTATTATTTACTTTTTAATGTATGTTATTATTGACACCATAGCTATACTAAAAAGTAGATTGTGTCACTTTAGATATCTGACTACTTCATCAGAACAGAATAATTCATGTAATTGCATTTATTTTATTGTGTGTTACTTGGTCATTGTTGCTGTAGTCTGTAGTTCTCTCAGACTGACTAAGCTTGTCCTCTAGGATTGTCCTGTATTTTGCCGCAGTCATTTTACCCTCTACCTTTGTAATCCTTCCAGGGCCAGCGGCTGAGAAGCATCCCTGCGGGATGATGCTGCTACCACTGTGCCTCACAGTGGGGATGGTGTGTTTGTGGTTATGGACAGTGTATGGTGTCTTGTCTGATGGCCAATAAGCACCATTTTGATCCGATCAGACAAAAGAACTATTTTCCATTTGACCGTGGAGCCTCCCAAATGCCTTTTGATGGACTTTAGTCAAGTTGGTGTTTTTCAACAGTGGCTTTCTCTTTGCCACTCTGCCATAAAAAAGCTTTGACTGGTGAAGAACCTGGGCAACAGTTACTCCATAGCTGCAGGAGCTTGTAACGCCTTCAGCGTAGTCGTAGGTGTCTTGGTGGCCTCTCTCTCTCCTTCTAGCACTGTGGCTCAGTTTGTGAGATTTGCCCGATCCAGGCAGATTTACACATGCATGTGCAATATTCCTTCTATTTCTCCATGAAGGATTTAACTGAACTCCAGGTGAATGTGTAGGACTTATACTTTATACTCTACCTGACTTATACTTTCTAATAACATTTTCTCTGAATTTGTCAGGGTGTTGTTTTGTCTTCATGGTGTAATGGTAGCCAGGAATACTGATTAACAAGTGACTAGATCTTCCAAATACAGTTATCTTTATACTACAATCACTTGAGACACATTCACTGCACTCAGGTGATCCTCATTTCACTAATTGTGAGCACCAGTTGGCTAAACCTCTGTTGAATTAGGTCAGTCATTTTAATAGGGGTGAATGTTTATGCAGACAGTTATTTTACATTACATATTTTAGTTTTATTAATATTAATTTGTAGAAATCTGTTTTCACTTTGATATTAAAGAGGTTTTTTATTTTTTGTCAAATAAGCCAAATTATATTGACCATTATTGATTTAGAAAATCAATAAAAGATTAAAACATCCAGTATGCCCATGTGCACCATGCTAGGCTACATTATATCCAGGTAGTGATAATGCTAATCTACCTGCCAACCCTACTACACCGCCACTAACAAGCTCCTCCAACTCATATACAAGGACTGATGGGCAGCAAGAGCCAGGACATCACTGGAGTTGTCAAGTAGAAGTCTACCTTCATAGGTGCTTCATCCAATTAGTCCAACGATACCTCAGTGAGGTTGGATAGTGAGCCCAGATTCCTAAATCGCCACTCATCATGCCTGCTCCCCGAGCTCCACCACACCAACACAGAAACCTCCTTAACCATACCTAACACATGGCCTGGAGATATGATTACCTCTTTAAATGTGCAATGTAATTATAGCCCACCAAATCAAACTCAACAGTTTCTCAAATCTGCACACTCTCTCTTGTTTTTGTGAGTGGTTATTAGAAGATATGTTGTATAACAATGATAAATCATGTTTTTAATCTAATGGGTAAATTTTGGTTTAAAAATCAGTAAGAGAAAGTTATAAATACTTGTATGTGGAAAGACTGAATGATGTGGGAGAGCGTATGAAGATGGATGCTGTGCTCTTTTCTAAGATTGGTTGTTGAAGTACATGCTAGAGTATTTTGATCCCTGTGAACATTTCTGATAAGCTCTTTAAACTTGGCTCCCCCATTTTTGCCAATCAGTTAAAAATCCTCCCTGCTGAGTCATGGGCTCTACTGTAAATAGCAGTGTATTCTGGCCTCTCTGATGGAGAGCTGGTAGTTTAATTAAAGACATTTTCATTGTTAGGAAGCTATGACACAGCACACTTTGAATCAATCTGAATATTGCAAACTCCCTCTTTACTGAAACCTGCTGTGCTACAGAGGAATTAATGTGTCTCCGCTCTCTCTTGCTCGAGTGCTGCCAGTCTCTTTGATGCCAGGGACTAATGAGGCTTGCAATATGCCACAGCTGGCAGGCGCCCGACCCAACACCGGATACTGACTGAAGAGGTCAGGATCAAATCTCTGCTGGCAGACAGTGGTACGTTTTAAACCAGAACCAACAAAGTGGTGCATCTGCAATCATATAAATGTTTCTGAGTGTTACATAAGCAGTGTTGGGTGTAACACGGTACAAAATACTGCTGCTAATATAGTAATCACATTACTGTTTCATTAAATCCTTCAACATCCTGTGAAACGGGAGCATGGAGTAAACAAATCAAGTGCCCCTTTTAATACACACTCATACAACACTTGCTGACTCGCATGAATGACACATCAGCTCGAGTCCACGGAGAAGCAAGGAGATGTGTTAAGATATGACCAACACTTTGGATTAGTAGCTCAATAGGATAAGAATGTGACAATATAGTTTAAACTCTTCCCGCACCTGAAAAAACTCCACTGTTGTGAACACTGCATCAGATCTTTCTAAACATCTTCAAAGAAAGCAGACTGATGTCATGTTCACAACAGACGTAAGTGATGCCCTATTGCGGGTATCTGCACACATTAATATAAGGAGTTTACTCGCTTAATTATTTTAAATTCAAGCAACTAACGTGCTCCACTTGTGCATTAATCGCGAAGGGGGGAGGGGCTTCCTTCTCTCACATCTGGCATTTCTGTTAGTTGTCAACAAACATGGCAGAGCTTACATACGCTGAGAGGATTGCTGTTTTGTATCTGATTTGGAAAGCCTTTAAGCGATGGAGACACTGCTCCACCTCCAAGTGAGCTCCTTTTTATTCCTATGCCAGTAGAACACGCATATTATGTTGTATCGCTCAGGGTAGCCACAGACAGACACCACAAGTTTCTCCTCCATTTTTCAGTTGAATGAACCCCCCCCCCAGACTGGTCCTTTTGAGATCTTCTGTGGACGTTTATGAAATACATCACTGGAGGATCTCCATGCTGATATGCCATTGAAGTACAAGTGATCGAAAAAGTGCATGAATAAGAGAATGAAGCCAACAACGCAAATTCGCCTCATTTGCACCACACATTATTGGCATTCACACTGCCCGAGGTGAACTTGTGTCTACTTGCATCTTTCCATTAACTTTGCATGTTATTAAGTTTAGTGTAATTAAAGGTACAATGTGTAAAATTTGGCATTTTAGTGACATCTAGCGTTCAGATCACATCACTAAGCGACGAGAGCTTGTGAAGACCAAAAAGGGGTTCGAATCGGGCCTGAGGCCCTTTACCGCATGTCTCTCCCCCACTCTTGATCCTGTTTCTGACTCTATCCACTGTCTTCCTCTATCTAATAAAGGCACAAAAATGCCCAAAAATAAATCTTAAAAAAAAAGCAGACAAGGCTGTTTAATCACTTTTAATATAACTTTTAGATAACCCTTTTTGTTGTTGTTTTAAATACTCATACTGTAAGTTTGCAGTAGCAGTATATTGTTACATGACCAGTAAAGCATCACGCTGACAGCGTCTGGAGCTCTGCTGGAGGCAGAACCTCAGGATAACAAGCACACTGCTGATGTTCACACCCCCACACACCTGCTGTAAGTCATGCTTATACATTTACACAAACACACACAGTTGGCAGTGGCTGTTTATCATGTATAAAGTGAGGCTTGTGGAAAGCAGCTGGAGAGAGTGAACTCTGCTTTGCTGAGCCAGGGTTGAACAGTCAAATGGTTGTTGTAACATTTAGTCCCAGACTTCACTGCATGAATAAAAGGATTTTCCTCTAAAGCAAAGCCTTCTCCCCTGGTAGGCATAAAACAGTTCAAATTCATAGAAGTGAGGTTCACTGACAGTTGGAAGGGTTACGTATTCTACTCAATTACATTTTTTAATGTAATTGAAATCTTATAGGCATTTAGTGGGACAATAATCTTTGTTGCTGCAGCCTCATAGATTTTATTTCTAAAGCTTTTGCTAATCTAATTTAAATGACAATATTGGATGGGTTTCAAAGCATTTATTTGCTCTTTAGTGAAGCCTGGTAATGCTGAATGCTCCTATTGAAACCGCTCATTGACTGCTGCAAGTATAGAGTTGCTCTTGCAAATTGGAGACCTTTCAAATTGAAGATATTACCTTCTTGTTAAGCTGCTCTTTTCAATTCATAATGCAATGAGACCAACTCTTAAGTTAATGTGTGTGCAGTTGCTGGTTCTGACACAGCTTTATGAGTGGTGTGAGTGCCTCTCTGTATCAGCAGAGTAGAAGCATCACTCTTTCTGCACATGTGGTGGGTGCTTTATCAGATCGACCCCACAGGGCAGAGGTGAGCTTGGAAGTAAAGAAGCAGAGTCAGCATTAAGAAGAAATGCAACTTATTGTTCTCTTTTTAAATACGGGTGTTTAAAGGCAAAGTTGTGCTGACATCTCTTCCACTGTCGCAGCTTAAAAAGCCAAACAAACGTGTAGGAGTTAGTAAAAGAAGCTGTTTGCATACAATGCAGGGGCAAGCCGAGGGGCAAGGTGATTAACTCAGGCTTTAGCTTGTGTTTTTTAGCCATGCACCTTTGAATATATGTTTGTGTGTGAACTATAACCTCTGACAGCTATAAAAAGGTGTGAAGTCATGTCAGGGTGACTGAATGCAAGTTTGCTTTTCCCTGACTAATCCCTGCAGGCAGGCTGAGCGGCTCCACATAATCAAAGAGCACTGATTACGTCCTTACGCTGCTCATTGTATCAGCACTTTCTGCCGCTCTATCTGCTGTTTAATGGATGCTTTTATGCAAAGCAGAAAACTAAATATGTATTCACTCCTGCTGCCGTTCTACTTTTATCCATCATGCTGTTCATATTTATTATCTTTGGCTTCAGGAATAATGGAAACAGTATCTCTGGCAGCATGAAAGCAGTGAAAGATAAACCCACCTAAAGTTAGGTTGGAGCATTTCAACTGGAATGACTTCAGTACAGATTTACCTTGTTGCCAGGCAATCTGAGTCTATGGAGGGCATAGCTCAACAACATCTAATTTAGCACTACAAGGCTGCACCAATGTGTGCACACTACCAATTATACTGAAGAGCAAGAGAAAGACACATAAAGTTGGCTTAATTATAATGAAAGTTTATGCTTAAAGCATACTTATTATTAGTGGATTCAAACAGGTAGCACTGCAAAGACTTCTATAAAAATAAAAGGAAAAAAAACGCAAAAGCATGTGACATAATTTTATAAGTTTGTTTTTTTTTTCACTTATTTTACACAACCCCAATCCCCCAAAAAGTTGGGACGCGTAAATTGTAAATAAAAACAGACTGCATAGATTTTCAAATCTTATAAACCCATATTTTATTCACAATAGAACATAAACAACATATCAGATGTTGAACCCGAGACATTTTAATGTTTTATGAAAAATATTACATCATTTTGATTTTGATGGCAGCAATGCATCTCAGAAAAGTAGGGACAGGGCCATGTTTTCCATTGCATAGCATCCCCTCTTTTTTAATAACATTATGTAAATGTCTGTGAAGTGAGGAGATCAGTTAGTTGAGTTTTGGGAGAGGAATGTTGTCCCATTCTTTTTTGATGTAGGATTCTAGCTGCTCAACAGTGTTGGGTTTTCTCATTTTATGATGCTCCAAATGTTCTCTATTGGTGAGACTGGTGAACCCCTGCCCATGTTTAATTCTGAGAGACTCTGCTTCTCTAAAATGCTCCTTTAATTCCTTGTCATCATGTGATTGACCTGTTGCCAGTTCAACCTTATTAGCCACAAAATGCTCCTCCAGCTGTTTTTCTTTAGTGCCACTTTTCGAGCCTTTTGTTGCCCTGTCCCTACCTTTTTGGGCTGTGTTGTAATCATCAAATTCAAAATGAGCAATTCCTTTTTCATGGAATGGTAAAATGTCTCAGTTTCAACACTGGATATGTTCTTTTGTGGATCAAATATGTGTTTATGAAGTCTGAGAATCATGGCAGTTTTTTAAAAAAATATAAAGCATCTTCAACTTTTTTGGAATTGGAGTTGTAATTGGTTGGGGAAGTATATTCAAGAATCTTGAACAAGTCCAGGTGCTCGTTTTTGGAGCAAACTTTGGATGCCCTTCTTTGTATTTAAAGGTCTGATGAAAGAATGGATCAAGGTTGCGTGGACCTAGCCAATCACAGTAACGCTTTGTGGAGACTCTTGCAATAGCTTTGCAACAGTCAAGCTACAAACTAGAATCATCCGAGTCCTTTAACGCTTTTCACTCATGCAACCAGGAACATTTCTGAAAATTTTCAGGTTAACCTACCATGAAAATGTCCTGATTTGCTTGTTCACAGTAGTCCCTCTCTTCAGGAATTCTTCACTTTGCATGTCAGTCAATAGGGAGATGAGGGAGCTGAAACTCTTTGCTGTTTCCATTCACATGCATCCTGCTGGGTTCAACAAAATTTCAACAATGATTTCAATTTTGGGAGAATATTTTTTTTACCAAAGAGACTCAATGTTTTGAGGATTTTAACACAGCTGCTTCAAGTGGAGGTCTGACTAGCAGCAGCAGAAACCAGGGATACCAGAACCAAAGCATTATTACAGATACCTATGATCATACATTTTAAATAAAATTCTAATCATGACTGGCTGCTGATTAATCAAATTATACCTTTCAGAGACATCACGTTTGTGCATGATTTACTGCTGAATACTGCTAAGTGTATCACTTGAAGGTTTATTTTTGCTTGTCTAGGACCGTTGTTTGTTCTCTATATGAAACTTTTTGCACTGCTCTCAAGGCCAGGTCTTTTTAAGACAAAGGGTAAATAATTCTGCAGATGTCCCTCTAATCCAAAGCCCTTCATCCTGTAAGCATATGCTTGACTCTCTCTCTCTTAACTAGACTCTTTCTAAGGTTAGCCACTGTATGATATAATCATGATATCTGTTTCAGGATTGTAGCGTGCAGTTTTGACGTCTGCTGCCATTGATTTTGGGATTATCGACCAGAAACACTGAGTGACACAACCAACATCAATCAATGTCTCTAATCCAGCTGGAGTTTGAGGTTGAATGATATCATGCACAGGACCCCTCCACTGCAAATACCGCAGGCTCTTTTAAACCAGCTCTGATGCTCTCTAAGTTTAAGACATTCTAAGCTACATGAGTTGTTTCAAAATGCTCCACAGCCCGCAGAAACCTGAAGGCGACTACATATTGTCAAATGGCACTTTAACAGTCCGACTGAAATAGAACAACTTCCTCTTACATTTTGCAGCTATAAATATTTCACAGCCTTCAATGGAAAACTCTTTTGTCTTCGTTCTGCGCAATTGCATCGAGACGCGGCTCTCTGCTTGATGGAGCAATGGCTGGGATGTAGGGAGGGAGGGTGGGCTGTGCATTTTGGCAAGCATTTATTTAAAAAAGAGCATTTTGTAGTCCCAAGTTGACAGGACGCTTTAATGTTAGATTTGTAGCAGGAGACGGAGGGAGGAGATCTCAGAGCCTGTCATGATGTTTCCTCCAAAAGTAATTTGCTCTGCTAGAAGAGGACGGATGGTGCCGCTCTGCCGAGATAGATAACCATAAAGGATGGTTTCCAATGAATTACCCCTATCCTATCATACATATAAATAATGCTTTAGGATGCTAGTTGAGGCTGTGATAGGGATAAATGGGAAGTCCTACAGTGTAATACAGCTCTTTTAAAGGTCAAAAGCAGGCCTATCTGAAATATTCCCATCAGTGTTAAATTATTCCGTCTCATTAAGGCTGCTGATATGGGATAATGTATTTGTGCAAAGATGTCTGCTATAATAACATGCTTAAAGCAGTAAATTCTGACTGTTTTCAGCCCTGATTTGTCAGTGGTGTGGGAAAGATGTAAGAGCAAGGTTAATGTGAGTGTGTTAGGTTACAAAAACATCATTCTAACCTACTCTTGAATGTTTATCTTTTGACGATTTATGAATTAATTAGTGAAAAAGTGCAGCTGAGTGTCACAAACCCAGATTTTCTGACCCTGTGTTGTCATGTAAGTGGAAAAAGTGTCCGTTTCATGCCGCCTTCTTCCCGCCAAAATGTCACAACCGTCTCCGTAGCAGACTGCGACATTTGAGGTGAAGTCCCTCTTGTTTCCACACTGCATAAATGCTCACCGCCCTCTGGCATTGAAGGCTGAGTGTGTAGGCAGGTGGAAAAAGAGGAGAGGGAGGAAGGAAGGACATGCAGGAAGATGAAACAAGAGGCTCTGTGTGTTTTTCTACAGGCTGCTAGTTATCACAGTGAAGGCTTGGACCATAATGCACTGCAGTGTAGCTGTTCATTACCTGCAGCTATTGTTGTCATGAGCATAACGTACAAATCCAATGATGATTTTGGGGTGGAAGAAACTCCTTGTTTCTTTCACAGCTGCAACCTCCAAGTCGATAGCCAGCCTGCATTTTGTTGAGCTCCATAGTCCTATGGACTGAATGTGTATCTCCCCCTTTTGCTAATTTGCTCCAGAATTTCAAGTTAGTCAAAGTAATCATCAGTATTTTTATTCATGTCAGCCCACAATGCCTTCTAAATGTTCTACAGAGATACACAGTACTGTGCAGAACTTTTAGACATGTTTGGGCCAAAGATTAAGGCTTAAGTAAGGTGTGTAATGACAAGTAAGAGGGCACCTGAGGGAAAAGTCCACACCTTTTGGTCAGAGTAAAGAAGGAAGTGGGGAGTAGCACGGCCTAGAGCAGGCGTGTCAAAGTCAATCACAGCAGGGGCCAGATTCTGGATTCAGAATCCTCCCCATAGCTTTGCTATGAGGAGGAGAGTGGCTCGTGTCGTTGCCCCGAGCCCCTAATTATGAATCTTAAAGCTCAAAATATTATATGAGAAGTCAAAATTATGAGTTGAAATGCTCACGGTACAAAATAAAATGTCAAAATCCTAAGTTTGAGTCCTTATTGTGAGATGCAAAATTCAAAATATGAGATTAAAACACAAATTAATTATTTTTCCCATATTCCTGACTTCTTATCTAAATATTTTTATTCCTTTTTCAGATTTTATGATTCAACAAGGATATCTTAAATCATCAAGGATGATGGGCCAGTTATAACAGAAACATGAGATAATCTTGTGGGCCGGACTTGGTCCCAGGGCCTTGAGTTTGATACCCGTGGCCTAGAGCACTGTTTGGGCAGGTAGTAGAGCTGCCACAAGCCCCTGGTTGCACTGTGGATGCCCTAAGGACCCAAAAACCACGACGGTCCTAGGGTGTCGTACCCGGGGTGAAAAGGCCCAGACAAAAGAGATGCTGTTGAATTTGACATTGGCTGCCAAGGTCAAACTCACGCGTGTCGACATGTGTCGAGCTTGATTCTGCCCCCAGGCCTTATGATTAATACTTAGGCCCTGTTTGCAACGTTTTCAGGTGAAAATACAAAAGTTTTGTTGCATTTTAGCTGTCTGTCTACATGAGAATGGAGTTTCTGGTGCCTGAAAACGGAACAGTTTGGAAACGAGCTGCAGAGTGAAACATGTTCAGGACACCCCATCTCTGTTGCCATGTAGACAGGCAAAACACAACTTTCTGCACATGCACACTATGGTTGAAGCCAATTGACATGCGCAACTAGAGTTTTCGCACATGTGGGGGAAGGAAGGATGGGTCTCTGTGTATGTGCATGTTCTGGTTCAATGCAAAATCCCACTGCTAACTACTGGCCTTGTATGTATACTACAGCTTCTATGGTGTTTCCTGTGGACTTGTACAGACTTGCACAGAGCTCATTTTCATAATGTTCCCATCTGCACGTGGAAATATCTGAAAATGAAAATGGAAAACAAAGCAGAACGTTGTTGTGTTAACACGCCTGAAACTCATGCACATGACAGGAGGTTGATATCTTTTACAAAACACAGAATTGTTGTCAGCAGTTTAGATTTTATCCTTATCCATGGACACATCACACTAATGGGCTTAATTTTTGCCCATTTCTGTGACAATATAGCTCATTCAGCTACTGACATCAAACATCCACAGAAATGTCAAGCGTGTTCGATAAGCATCAGCACATCCGTGATGAGGTAGAGAGCATGGGAGCAGGAGGAGGGTACCGACCTTTTAACAGAGAGGGCTTTAACCTTGACTCTAAAAGCTTCTCCTGTCATCTACAGAGTGCTCAACCTCACTCCTAATGCAGATTTCATCTGAATGAACCAGGAGGAATAAAGCACAAGGCTTACCACATAGACCAGGGAGACCTGATGTGATTATTTGGGCAAAAATATGGTAAAATAGTTTTATGGGGCAGTTATGTTCACAAATAAAGGTTAATATAGTTGGTGTGTGGGCTTAAACAAAATTAAGTCTTGCCCCGTCTCCTTAGTACATGACGTCATGGCACAATTGCACAATTTACAAGTTTTGTAATAAACCCTCCTCCATCTTGTCCAATGCAGTCTTCATTATTTTTAACCAGAAAAAAGTAACAGGAAAAAGTGCAGAGAACCCCCTAAAGCCTTATGTTGTTCTACTGTATTACTCTGCTGGTTGAAATATGGTTGGTATTTTTGCCCAGGAATTTATACTTTACAAATTAGGGGAATAGGGGATCTCACACACCTGATGTGCACATCTCACATGCAGAGAATTTAGAGAATTGAGGTCTCAGCTATTTTTCTGCATGCCGTGCATGGTTATTAGCCAAAATAGACAAGGAAATGGTAAATGGAGAGCCATATTTACCTTGTTGTAGCAAATATGCACATCCACAATAGTAGCCGCCTCCTCCTAGTGAGTGAGGAGGCGGAATCGTTGGGACTGCACGTCTTCTTGGCTAAAACAAAGATTCAGGCATCTGGGGATGCCTTGGATGCTGCTGTGTCTCTGAATGGTGAGATTTTCGAAGTTGCAGAGCAGTTCACCTGTGTTGGCAGCATATTCTATTGATCTGCTGACTGTGAGGCTGAACCGCAGACTTGGACTCATGCATGGGGCAATGGGTTTGCTGAGCAAAACTGGGTGGCATTTCTGGCATCTGAGCGTGAATCTTTCGATCCTTGGTCCTCCTGGTCTTACTATAGTCTTATGAGACCTGGACATTGACTGATGGCCAGAGGCACCAGCTTGGCGCTTTTATTTTGGGTTATTGTTGGCAGGATTGTATTTCTAATGCTGATGTGCCCAGGATAGTGGGAATGGGAAAGGTCAGCTGCTTGGTACAGGAACAGCAGCTACGCTTTTATGGGCACCTGGCACACTTTCCCGGAACTTTCCAGCTCACCACATACTTGGTGCCCAGGACCCGGCAGGCTGGTCCAGATGCTGGGGGCGACCGTGTGAGTCATGGAGGTATCAGGGAGTATACCTGGAGATATGAGGCAGGTCTGGATGATGGCAATCAGGAAGCCAGAGCAGTGATGAAGTGCCAAACCGGCATAAGTTCCCATACCCGACTTCACCTGACATCAGTAGACTATGTTTGCAATTTGTTTCTTGATGACCTGGATGAAGACCATGAGATACAATTCATACTTTTAATAAAGTTGTTCTCTAAACTTCTGCCATGGTTTTTCTTTTTTTTTAATTTGTTCTGTTTCCACACCAATGCAATATGTCACTGGAAAGATAAACAAGTAAACTTCCAGTTTGTGTTTTTCAAAGTAAAACCCAAGTTTCGCATTTCTTTGGAGAAAATTTCTTTGTTTTTGCAGAATGCTTTTATATTGAATTCTTCCTGGTGCGGTTCCACTATAAACTGAATCAAGTCAGTTGTAGGGAGGTTTCTTGAGGTAAAACTTAGGAATAATGACAGGGCAAAACACGCTGGAAGTCATATGGTGTTGCTCATATGTTGGCCAACACAGGACAAGATTTGTGTTGCATATTCTGACATGGTTTGCAGGACAGTCTTAAGAGGTATATCCAAACCAAAGTGGGCAGGTACTCAGTTAAAAAAGAAAGAACTGAGTGAACGGGAAAAACGTCTTCCAACTTGCAGGGCTCCAAAAGTTCACGTTGCACCACAGCAGTGACATTTCATGCACTGCTTCTCTCCGTCTGACTAAATTGACAAGTACGTAGCGCCTCATTATGCACAGGTGCAGGTAATTGCATGAAATCTGACTCGATGGCATCATAAAAGATAAAAATAAAAAGCCTTTTAGTTTGATCTGACCTATACAGTTAGTGCTTAACTTGCACACAAGTCTTGCTGTGTGCTTGAAAAACTGCCATGTGATTTGAAGACAAAGCTGAACGTTTAACCTTGAGATCCAAAGTCACTCTGGTTATAATCCCTCAGTGCAGGACTTACAAACGTCTGTGTGTAAAGTTGTAATATTCGTGGCGAGACCTCCCACCCCTGCTGTCCCAGAAGCCTCTTTCTCCTACCTGCTGCTGGGTCGTCATATTTTCCACCGTGGGCCGAAGCAGCAGACCATCCCGGCTCAATAGAGCCTCCATTCATTCATTGAACTTTGAGGGAGGGAGGTGGAGGCTGCTCCCAGAAACGGCTGCTGTTCTCCTCTCCTCGTGAAAAGGTGTGGATGTAAAAGGCTCTGACTCATGAACTGTTGGGTTTATTCATGGCTCAGTAGAGACCGGCGCTGTTAATAATCCCGACTCAAGGGATGCTATGTGGACTGAGAGAGAGAGGCGGCATTGTTGTGAGGAGAGAGACGGGCTTTGCTCCGACTTCGGTCGACTTTAATGAGATCCTTTTTCACATGGATGTGTTTACTGTAAACTCTTCCTTCCTGTTCGTCTGAAATGCGCCACCAAGCAAAGAGTTCGACTACAAAAGAGCCCAAAGACAGACAAAAAGAATCGTACACTACTTGCACTAACACTGAAGTCAAAATGAGCCTTTACAAATTACTTTCATGCATATGTGATTTTGGCCCTGCACCCCTTTTTTTCCTGCCTCTCACTGTATGATTAATGGTTCCACGATGAGCTGAGTGCCTCTGGCTGACAGAGGAACAATTAATACTCCACTCTGCTGCTGTTTTTCTCTGCAGACAGAATGAGACTGAACCCACCCCACCCCTGTCAGAAAACTGCTGAGCACAACAAGACAGGGCCAGTAAATAAAGGAAATAATCCTCTAATTAAATCTTTTTTGGCTGGGAAGTGGGAACATTAAGTTATTTTGACAGTGTTTGTTTTAAAGTGCAGCCAGAAAGGAGAAACGGGATCATGAAAATATCCGTTTCCAAGGTTCGGAGATAGTGAACTCAAGAGCCAGCTACAACCCCACACACAGCGCACATCAGCTGCTCTCTTAACCAGCCATAAGAGACACATTGAAGTCTCTACTCCAGTTGGCTGCCTGCCGCTGCTTCAAATTGAACCAAAATTTAATCTCCTCTTGATTTTATGTGTGTCTGTGTTACAGACTGTGTTTTTTTTTTTTTACATTGAGCTACTTGTGCGATGCTTAAAATATCTTAACACCTACATTAGGGCTGGGTAATATCAGAATTTTACAATATTTAAACAGTGCTTTCAGAATGTGCATTCACTTTTTTCAATTTTATGTTGCAGCCTGATGCTACAACCAAAAAGATCCCTTTTATTCTCATTAATCTACAGCTGGTACCCCATCATGACAAAGTGAAAACAGAATTCTAGAAATTTGGCAATTATGTGGAAATATTCAAAACAAAAAACTGAAAAGTCACATTGGCATAAGTATTGAGACCCTTTTGTAAAAAACACTTGAAATTAACTCAGGCTCCTCCCATTTCTCTGGATCTATGCTGAGCTTTAAAAGGCACACACCTTTCTATAGAGGGTCTTACAGCTGATAGTGCACGTCAGAGCAAAAACCAAGGTATGACGTCAAAGCACTGCCTGCAGAGCTCAGAGACTGGATTGTTGCAAGGCACAGATCTGGGGAGGGCTGCAAATCAATTCTGTTGCTTTGAAGGTTCCCAAGAGCAGTGGCCCCCATGATTCTCAAATGAACAACTATGGCACAACCAGGACCAGGACAGTTGTCTGCAAATTCCAAGCAAGATTTTATGTGTTTTCACTGAGAAGAGGCTTCCATCTAGCTACACAGTGAATTTACCTGAGTAAATTTTACTCAAACTGATTAAAATTTTACTCAGAAAAATATAACATTTGGACCCAGTCTGTTTGGAGTAAAATTTACTCTGTTTGCAGAGTAATGTTTTCAGAGTTGTTTTTACTCTAAAAAGTGTTTTTATTTAACTCTAAATGATGATTATGTGCTCCACGATGAACAAAATGAAAACTCTACAGCAAGTATTTCAGACCTTAGTTTACTCATTATAGATGTAGTGTTGTATTTAGTCCTTTCAGATCTGTTTTTCATTCCTTATAGAAATGTTTCTACTCATTACAGAACATTTTCTGCTCCATATAGAATTGGGTAATGGTTATGTAGAGCTGTATCTTACTCTAAATAGACTGATCTGCCTCTTTATATAGAGATTATATATAGGTTTTCCTCTTAATCAATAATTCTGCCTTTCCACCTATAAATAGCATAAAAAATAGGTGTTTTTGCCTATACATATTAGACAGTGTTCTAATATAACGATTATGATGAACATATGACAAGAACTCAGGAGCAGAGCAGACAAGGTGGTAAAGTTAAAGAAGTTTATTTGACAACAATGGTGCAAATGATGGTGAGTGTACTGGCTGGTGGTTGGAAAAAGCAGCGGCAGAGAGACGGAGATGCTGCAGAAAAAGAGGACAAATGGAGTTAGACAAGGCAAAAAAACTCACTGAAACTCACTAGATTATCAAAGGTTGAAGAGGAATTACCTGACTAGAAGCTGTAGTACAAAGGTGTCTGGAGGTTCATCACCAGGTGAGGAGGTCTTGATTGCCAAGGATTATCTGCAGCTGGGACATCTAACGAGCTGCAGCTGTGACCGTCCATGAGTGATGCCAGCTGAGCTGGAGCTTAGGTGGGTGAGGTTAAAAGTTTTACTCCAGCAGAATTTCCTCTGTTTTTAACTCCGACTCTTGTGGTGGCTGGTAATAAATATACTCAATAAAGAGTAAATTTTGCTTTTTTTGAGAAAAATATTTCTTACTCTGGAAAAATTACTCCCCAGATTTTCCTGTGTACTCTGCCATAAGTCCATATCAGTGGGACCGTTATCCTTTTGGAACTTTTTTCCCATCACAGGATCTCTGAAGCTAAGCCAGAGTGACCATCAGGTTCTTGGTCACCTCCCTACTAAAGTCCTTGCTCAGTTTTGTTGGGTGACCACCTCTTGGAGGAGTCCTGGTTGTGCCAGACTTCTTGTCTGTTACAACAACAGGAAACCAGCATGTTGATCGCCCATGTGCATGCTGTCTATCTCTCTCTCAGCTCATTGCATCTGTAGTTGAAATATGTTTGTTTTTGAAAACTTTGGTACTTTCGGTGCTAATGAACAGATACATAAGGGATGTTGTATTGTCTCAAGCAGTGGTTCTCAACTGTTGTGCCGGGACCCAAAAGTGGGTTGTAGGGCTCTTTTCTTTGGGTTGCGAATGTGTATCCTGAAGCAGGAATTGTCCCAAAACATCCATGAATCTTTTTAAAAGCATGCTTGTTTTGTCCCCTCTTTGATTGGTCATGTGTTTTGTGCTGTAGAAGGTCAAAATTGTACTCTTTTTCCTTATATAGATCTAATTGGTCAAATAAATCTCAAAAATTTGGGTCACAGTTTCTCATTGAGGAGTGGAGGGTGGGTCCTGAGGCTCTACCAGATGAGAATTACTGCTTTAAAGTATGTGGAATCAAAAAAGTATCTGAGTACCTTGCAACCTTGCAATGCAGATGGATACGCCCGTTTCTGTGTTTCTCACTGGCAAATTCATCTTGCAAAGCTCCCGTCTGAACCGTTTGGGCCCGGTTAGAAGGTGACAGGACAAATCAGCGATGAGGGGCGGTACTTTCAGATGCGGCGGAGTCGTGATGTAAGCAAGCAGCAACAAGAGGCCGGTGCAATTATGGCGGAAGACATTTGCGTGGATGTGTTATTGTACAATTTAGGTCTGCACTTCATGATCGTTTAAAACGAACAAAATATGGGATATTGGGTGTCTGGGACTTCTATTTTTGTTGCTGTGGTTTCAAACAGGCTTCAGAACATTCTGAGTTTTACCTGCCAATTCTGGTATTGTGCCATCCATTTGTTATTTCTTTACAGAAAACAAAATCCAGATGTTTATCGAGCATCGCCTTTTTGCTAAAACATCCAGATATGAATTTTGGTCCATATTGCCCCTCCCTATGCTACATCAGCACTCCTGATCTCTTCAACTTCTCCTGCAAACCACCAGACATGAAGCCAAAATTTTTCTCAGGGAAGAAATCCCAAGGAATCCCACTGCTGATCCAATCTCCCTGAATCTGCAGGAAAATGAAATGCTTTGTTGCAAGTTCTGCCAGGAGTGAGGTGGTATGAGTCAGATCAAGTGTTTGGCTTTTTCTACAGTGTTTAAGACGTGGAGCAGATTCTCTCACGGAGAAGTTACAACACAGCATGCAGCACCTGAGTGTCGAGAACACAAGAGTTTAACAGCTAGAAGATGGAGAGGAGGAGTGATATTTGATGTGAGCGATAGTGTCATGAAATGTTCACTGACTGGAGTTTTTAGAAAAGATGATATCAGGAGGCACTTTGCTTTCTATGAGGGAAGAAAGAAAGCGAGATGGAGTCATGACCGGGTTACAGCAGGGAAGAAAAGAGAGCAGAGAGTAGGTAGTAGAGCAGGGTCGAAGCTTTTACTCACAGAAGAAAATGGAGAAGGAAAATCTCATTCATTGCCACCTCCTTCTAAATGACCTTATTCCTGCCAAGATCAGGGGAGTAAGTGAATGTGTTGGCCCGGAGAATGATTTCTTTGGAAGCAGGATCAGAGAAAATACCCTCTGCACCCTGTTGCATCAAACTGGGCCGTGTGAAACAGCTCACTGAGTTCACAGAGACATTACTCTCATGCTCTTAGTAGGAAGCCTTTCTTTACTTCTTAAAAACAGCCATAATACCCAGGCATAAAGAATGCTTCCCTTTGGAGGCTGAACTTCATTTTGCTGAAGAAGGTTGTGAATTCAGCAAGGACGGTGGGTATGAATAGGCTAGTGGGGCTAAGCTCTGCCTTTCTTTAAAGATGCAACAATTGCAACTGAAATGCAAGAAACTCCTGCGATATCTCCAAATGGGCTTACTTTCAAAGCCCAAGCACTGTTGCATTGTCCTCCATTCACTTCCAGAGTTTAACTGATTACAGGTGGCATGGCACGCCCCCTTGATTTCTGAGTATTTGGGCTAATTTCACTCAGCCCACAGGTCGATGTAACCTAACATGCTAGATAGTCTCACATATCCATTGCATGGGATGTAATTCACATCCATCTGGGAAACAGCCCATAGTCTGTGTTCAGGGAGGGCAAAACCTTTTAAAAAATTCAGTGGACGATTCGATGATTGGTTCGGTCCATCACATTCATCAACAGTTCACCATTAGTTGGTAAATAAAACTCATTCTTAAGTAGGTCAAGAGAAAAGGAATAACATCTTTCCTGCCAAGAAGAGCTTTCAGTTTGGTTGTTTGCTCTTCTTTAATGAAACACTGTTGTCCAATTCTCTTAAACTGCACTATAGCTATATCCAAGCTAAGTAAATCTGAAGCAGATCCTTTGCTATTGCCCTGTTCTCCTCAAATGATGCTATACGTTCTTAAAAATTCAGCTTGAAGCTTTGCAGGATGGATCTGTCTGATGGCAGACACGGAATCTGGCTAATAAATCAGCTTTGTGAGGTTGAGGTCAACGACCTTTGACCAATGATACTACTGTGGCATTACAGACTGGAGAGATGAAACTAGCTTAGCATCTCTCTACTCATGCAAAAGCTCCACACGTGTCATACACTCCCGTTCGTTTGGGCTCCAGTTTAGCTCCTCAGCTTAGCTCATCAGCTGTCCTGTCACAATGCCCCGTTATTTTTTAATACAACTCATCCGTTTTGATGTTATGAAAAGTTGGAATTAGTGGTGTGCCACATCTGACAAATCCTAGGTTACACTTCTGTGTCAAATCTGTGCCATAGTGGCCTATGCCAGTGTGAGAACTACACAGCTGCGCCATGTTTTCTGCTTGTTTTAATACAGGAAACCATAGCAACTTAACCTGAGTGTTGTGTGTTGGAGTTGGAGATGATAAATATTGAGCAGCAGCTGGTTATACTGCATTTATTGCAAAGAGAAAAAGAGAGGACTGTACTAATTTGCTGAGAACAATCACTCTGGTTCTACTGTATCACAGAGAGTTGGTTCCTTATGTATGGTTCCCTGTCCCATAAAGGGTAAAGAGATTGAACAGTTTTTTGCAGAACAGAAAATACACCTGGAAATACCCCACTTCCCCACCCCCTCACCTCTTACAAAAGGCCACTGGTAACAAGTCACTTACAAGGACTACAGAGTTTGATGGGGGCATTATACCCCAACACGCCAAACGTAGACTAATACACTAGTCCGCCTTTATTCCAGTTTGTGTTTTGGACTGGAATTACTCCAATGCAAACTTTGCAATTCATTAGTCATGCTAAGAAGAAAGCCTTTTATACAAATGGCAAGCGAGTGAAATAAAAGTTGCAAGTGTAGCGGTGGGAATGTGGAAGTCAGTCAACCATGGTGTACTTCTTTTATAGTCCAGTCATAGCTTTTTACTTTTGTTTACACTCCAAAAATTATGAAAGTAGTTTTCATTTGTGGATTAACAAAAAATATTTATATTTTTACTACCACAGAGCTTATTTTATGGAATAACACAAAACCCATAAAGAAAGTAACACTTAGGTTTTTGTTGGTGGACCCCACGTAACGCTGACTTAAAACATCCCTGTAGCACTCTAAGGCCATTTTTATTATGTTATCTTCAAGTTTATAAATAAAGATGTACATCCTGAACCACAAAGCAGTTGGACATCTTCTTGAACATGCTTATGTAGCAATCACACCAAATCCTCAGGTCCGTTAAAGACCTGCTGGTTTGATCAGCATGGATCTGGCTGATCACTCTGATAATGCAGCAAAGGGCAGCTCTAAAGCAGGGGTGTCAAACTCAATCACAGGGGCCAGATTCTGGATTCAGGTCTAACCTGAGGGCCCAACAGGGTCACCTTTTTAACCAGAAACTGTCAACCTGATTTCACCAGTACTAAAATATGAAAGAAAATTATCACTGATGATAAATGCTTTACACATTAAAAAAGATTAAAAGATAAGTTTGAAGGCTCACAATCTGAGAAAAGTCAATTTATGAGTTCAAAAAGGTCAAAACATGAAATTGAAATTTAAAAATAATGTTTATAAAAGACAAATATATTAAAAAGAAAGTCAAAATCATGAGTTTAAAAGGTCAAAATATGAAATAAAATTTATAATTATGACATTAAAAATCAAAATATGATTCAGATTTTAAATTGTGTCTTAAAGGTCAAACTATGGCATTATGAAGTCAAAGTTTGAAGTTGAAGATGTGAGATCAAATACAGAATAATTGGTTAAAAAGGTCAAAATATGAATTAAAAATGTAGAATTATGAATCTTAAAGCTCAAAATATTATATGAGAAGTCAAAATTATGAATTGAAATGCTTAAAATACGAAATAAAAAGTCAAAATCCTAAGCTCGAGTCCTAAATGTGAGATGCAAAATTGAAAATACGAGATTAAAACACAAATTAATTATTTTTCCCACATTTCTGACTTCTTATCTAATGATTTTTACTCCTTTTTAGATTTTATGACTTAACAAAGATATCTTAAATCCTCAAGGATGATGGACCAGTTATAACAGAAATATGACATAATCTTGCGGGCCGGATTTAATTGTTCTACAGGCCGGATTTGGCCCCCCGGGCCCTGAGTTTGACACCCTTGCTCTAAAGTCTAAAGCTGATCCAAACACTCACAGATCCCTGGAGGCTCGTCATCAAATCTCAGATGTTGCACACTATCTGTGTTACAGCACTGTGGACAGGATTTGATTTATGTGTTGCGTAGATTCAGACATAACAATAATGCAATCCAGATTCAGTCCACCTCATTGAGTCTGTTATTGGCTTCTTGTTCTGATGTTATTAGATTTTCACAGAGTATTGACTCAGCAATCTAAGCACTTGGATTTAATCGCAATTTGACAGACTGTTTAATTTCATAGATCATTTGTAGCTGCACTCAAATGACAGAGCCGAACGCAGAAATTATGCAGAGGAGCTACACTTGTTTCCTGGATGATGTGTTATATAAATATACTGAAATAACATCACCACCATCCACCTTAGATAAGTCTTTGTACTCTTCTCATGCACTGTATTTGAATATCTCCGTTGTCTGCTGATGGAAATAATCAACACCATTGTTTACAGATGCACAACTAATCAGTGAGAAGAAGTCTGAGGCCACAGTTCACAGTAAAACATTGCTTATTTATTATCTATTATTTATTTATTTTTGAATAATTCACTTCAGGTGGAGCTTCTAAATGCACAAAATCTTAAGAGAGTAAAGTCAGCACTAAAGCAGAGAACACAACTGAAAAAAAAGTGCTGTATTCAGTTTTTAATGCCCTCAAACTTTCCCCAAATTTTCCTGCAGTGTTCAGTATTACAGCTCAGAACAAGCTCATGTCAGCGTCCAGTGCAAAGAGTGTGCTTCCACACAAACTTCATTCAGTCCTTTAGAAATATCCTTCTCTTGCTGAGTCTTAAAACGTAATAAGTACAAGGAATGTTTATTGAAAAAATACCAAAATGTCCCTTTAAAAGTTGGATTATTGGAATTCTAAGAAACATGCAAGCAGGCCCACCCAAAGAAATGTCTGCACCCTTTAAAGGCCCAATGAAGGGTCCCAAACAAGATGTGAATTAAAAGGCAGCAGCACTCCCTGTACCATTGTGCAGCCCCTAAACAACATGTAATATTTTACTTTTGTCTACTGGAACAAAGGAAAGTGATCTTGGTGGACAAATTAAGTCAGATTTAGATATTCCTGTCATCAAACTGCTGACATGTAAGGTAGTAGAAAGTCAGAGGCAAAAATATCCATGTGTGTCAGTAAATGAAAGGCTCACTGAGCGATTTCACTGCTTTGGTCCCTAAGGTGAGAGAAGTCTCACTCCAGCCGCTGATACTCTGTGACAGTCTGTCCACTCTTTCATATTTCACCTGGAGTATCACGCCACAGAGGTCACAGCTCTGCCAGCCTTCTCTCCCCAGGCTTTCTGTCTCTCCATCGTCTCTGAGTAGGAAAAAAAAAAAAAACTCCTGGCTCCTGTGTCAGAGAGATCCAGCACCAGGAGAAACAGCATGAACACAAAGTGTTAAGTGTTTCACTGCCAAGTCATGATGGGTGCAGCAGCACACTCCTCCTCACTGATGAAATCCACTTTTTCGGATCAGAAAGTGAATCTGCAGCCCCAGGGATGTTTGGATGGGTTTGGCTTTAATAGGTTCCCAAGTTTTCACTCCCAGATAGTTCTTTTAACTTTAAGCACTCGCTTTAAAGGAGGCTCTGTTGACAGCCCTTCATAGGAATGTAAGAGTGCTTCCCTGATAACTTTATTACCATCCTCCTCCGTAGAATTTATGTCATTGGACATACACATACAGTCTTCTGGATGAAAATTTGAACTCGTGAAAATTTGTGCCACGAAGTTAGTTGTAGCTTGACTCCAATGTAGGAGATAAAACTTTATTTATGCTCATCTTTTGCGCTCGGCGTCTGGCATTCCTGGAGATTTCTCATAACAAGCTTTCAGCTTTCAGTATCTCATGAACTGAGTCGATTGGAATCAATTAAGCTTAAATCAATTAGATTCTGGTGTCACAATTTGATTCAGAATCGATTTTTGATTCAAACTCATTCACACCACATTGCCAGAGATTTGCAATGAGGTGCTTATTTCAGCATCTACTCCAGTCTGCCATGCTCTAAGGAGCTGCAAATCATTGTTTGACATTAAAAATCTCAATAAAATGTGCACAAGTTGAGGCATTTTTATCAGCTGAACACAACAATGTAAGTGCACAGAGGAAAACAAAAAAAGGGAATGAAGCCTAGCACTGGTTCATGCAGGTCATACGCCAAGCTATAATCAGCTGATCCCAGTTATAACCTCCCAGCTCCCACAGCCAATCCCAACTCTTTCTCTTGACAGAGCAGTCCATTTAAATCTGGCATAGTTCTCGCTAATCCTTGATTGCATTAATGCTGCTGCTGGCAAAGCTTCACCTCCTCCACCCCAGTCACCTCCTTTATAACATAAAGCTTGCTGCACCCTCATATTCAGATTCATGCCACAATAGATTTATTGCTTCCAAACAGATTTTATTGTATTCATTATACATTGTCATTATTGTATCTATCCATATGGAGGTTTCTAGCTATGCACTCCTTGTAAAGTCAAATGATGCTGCTTGACCAACCCAGGGTGCAACTTTTGAGCAGAGCCTTCCCTGCCAAGTAAAACTATGTCAATTTTGCAATGAAATGTTAAATGTATGATGAGAGAGTTCTTGTCTGAACATAAATTTGTGCTTAAATTGCGAAGTTGTTTGAATGAAATGTAGCTTAAGAGCCACACGTCATCCTGCTGCATGGTGAACATGGTGCACTGAGGAAAATACCAGCAGTGAGTTTGCTGTGCTCAATATTTCTGCTGTTGAAAATGCACTTAAGATGTAAAAGATTGTAAAGTATATTTAAAATTATTAATTGTGGACATTTTTGAATCAATTTAGAGTCTCAGAAGTTAATATTTGGGATTTTTATTATTTTTTTCCCCAGAACCTCTAAGAGTTGGTTAAGAGTGTGCCTCTTAAAAGTCTCTATCTAAATGGCCATACATCCCTTAAACCTCATAATTTCCCTCTATTCTAACAAGGTTTGGGACACCCTACCCCTAGATGTGAACCTAAAACGTAGTGGTAGGGCTACGTGGTAGGGGCAAGGGCAGAATTGGGACTTATCTTTGGAAACAGATCCACAGAGTATTTTTCAGATTTTGTTGGAAAGCTAAATAGTACATTTCTATTGACTTTGGTTCCTCCTGGAAACAACTAGTACTTCTTCCAATTTCGGTTTCAGTTTTAATTTGCTTCATTGGCGTGAACAGATTAGTTACTGCCAAAGCAGTGTAAAAAATAAAAATGCATTAAATATTAACGAATAATATAAATTTACACATTAAATAATTCCACAAAAAATCCATGTCTAATGAAAAATAAATCAGATTAACTAGATAAAACAATAACACAAAACAATAATAAGAGAATAAATAAATAAAAATGAATAAATACAATTCAGTGTGTTTATTGGGAAGAGACTGATTGGTCGTCCTTCTTCCCTCTTGTAGCCTCCTGGCTAACATTTGCCTCCCGATCTGCTCTTGATCTTTTGCTGCAAAGTGATTAAAGTTTGTTGCAGATCCTGGCATGGATACACCATCCAATAAAACTGGCAGTAAGTTCAGGTTAACTGGCCCACCTAATACCAATCAAAACAAAAAGAGAAGAGCTCATACCATCTTAAGGATAAGGGGTTTGTGGTTTTGCTGCTAACCTTCATGGGCCCCAAAAGCTTTCCCCTTTCCCCCCTTTATTGGCAGCCTTGTTCACCAGGAATCTTTCCTTTGAAAATGTGAAAAGCAGAGCTGTGAATCACTCCAGCTGTCATTTCTTACTAGTTGGCCTCTGTAGGTCATAGAGGCATCAGTATTCACTTGAATAACCAGCTTAATACTCCTCTAAGGAGCTTACTGTAACTCACCATGTCTTTCAGGTGTAATTTCTGTGGTTTGATTGAGTACCTATCATAATAACTGTCATCAACAGCGTCTTTGAAAAGAAAAATCGTCTGGTTTTGAAATCCCACATTAGCTGGAAATCATGATGGACTCACCAGGTCAGACCACAAAAAGAAAATGAGGGCTTTTAAGAAAGCCAGGAGCACGTCCCACTCTCAGAAACCCCCGGCCTTTTCCTTCTTTCTTTACACTGCACGGCAGACGCAGAGCATGCATGTCGTATTGTGTCCACAACAAAAGGCAAGACTGCCCAGGCTGAAAGAAATTCATATTTAGAAAGGTCGTGATTGTGTTCTTGTGAATGGCTGTCTCACAAGACTCGCCCTAGGGGTTTGTCAACCTTATTCCCCTCTAACAACACAGCACATTTGGAGAGCTACAATAGAATTTGTGTCTGCTCGTTCTCTATCTCCTCCTCCACCCTCTTACTGCGATAGGTGGTGAGGAGGGATTACTTTCTGCATTTTTCAAGGCTGAACACAGACCCTACTGGTTCTTAGAAGAAATTGTTTTCATTACAGCTTTTCAAACAGCGCCATGAGCCATTCTGTCAGCGTGATAGGGGAAAACTTGGTAGTATTGAAAATGAGACAAATTGGTTTTTGGCCCAGGGGGGAAATTATAATTAGCAGTGCTCAAACCCGGCTGCTTTCATGAGAGCTTTTAGTTTGCAGTATTCTGCCTCTGCCATCACCATCCTGGACCCAAAGGGGGCCATCAATCTGTCCTGTGGCTGCTGTCAAAGCAAAACTCGCACCATATTGTCCCGTCACTCAATGTCCACCAGGTGTTGCACAGCCTGACGGGCCTCCCGGTTCTTCAGGAGGCCTCAGGGTCAAAGAAAACAAAGGAGAGTCTAAAGTAAATCTTGTAACCCCCCTCTCTCCTCCTGTGATTCCTCTGCTTCTCTGTCATCTGTTGCCTTAGCACTCTGTGTGAACTTTCCTTAAGATGATTCCTTAGCCTAGGATCAAGAAAATCTCCACTCTTTGCTGCCCCAATTATTAATGACTCATCTTGTGCAGCTGTACAGATTGGGCAGAATGATAGAGCTGTCAAAAAAGTCATCTTATGCAGAAACACTGTGACTTATCATTAAATGCTCTGCTCTAAAAGAAATAAATACATCTTTTTCTATTCCTGACATGCTGACTTGGACTCTCTTCTGGCATATTAACAGGCTTCACATTTGAAAAAGGCTTAAAATTAAGTCGTAGATGCTCAGTGCTTATCCCTATGGCAACATGTAGTCTTAATATAATGTAAAAATCTGGATCTATTTATGCTATGATACTGACACCGCAAATATAGATGTTTTCTTAACTCACAGTGGAGCCTTTATGATATAGTCTGTTTTTCAACAGCTTCAGCAAGCAGATTTAAATTTTCAATTGTGTTGTACAAACCTTTTCCAACATATTTTTGTTTCTTGATGTATGCAGACATTAGGGTTTATTGTGTCCTGTTTCTGTTGTGTTTAAAGAATGAGTCCAGTTTTGACTTTGAGCTCTGGTTTGGTCTCCAAGGATTTCACTGTGAAATAAAAAACAGTATAAAACATTGGACATATGTGACATATTGGTTTTATATTGGTGGGGTTTTGAGGCTCAACAATGGCAGTTACCATACTTAAAATGCCTCAAACTAACCTTCAATCGGCCTAAAAACTGGGAAAAATGAGGGGTGATTTAGCTTCTTGGCCATGACACCGCCACCTGTTAACCAGCCCAGTCCCTCTTCTAAGTTTGCATATCTCATATCCTTACAAAAAGACAAAATTATCTGCCAAAATGTTGTTTTAATGCTGTAAATTCTGAGCATAGTAGTAGCATACAGATCACAACATACATCCATGTCATTCTGATTGTGCACTTGAAGAGTTTTTGCTGTGTGAGTGTGCTCTGTTTCCCATGTTTTGCATCTCTTATCCTCAAAATCAAAATGGATCAATTATGTAAATATTCTCATGAGTTATGTGGAAAGAGTGTGCTTTTTTAATTAGGCTTTGCCTGCTTTCCATGCCTTGGTAGCTCTTATGAAGGCTTTTCTAACAAAGCTAGAACTTCTGTGACTTTCCTGAGTCTTCATATCGATATCTCTGATATTTAACCTCTTTTATCCATTTTTCAAATCAATTTTTGATTGTTTCTGCCACTATGGGCTAATGGCATCTGCCATATTGTCTGCTTTTTATCCAAAAATGCATTAACCTTGCAAAGCAGATGGATACGCCCGTTTCTGTGTTTCTCACTGGTGAATCCATCTTGCAAAGCTCCAGTCTGAACCGTTAAGGCCCGGTTAGAAAGTGTCAGGATCAATCAGCGATGAGGAGCAGTACTTTCAGATGAGGCGGAGTCGTGACGTAAGTAAGCAGCAACAAGAGGCCGGTACAAGTATGGCGGAAGAGATTTGCGTGGATGCTGCTAAAGTGCCAGTTTTATCAGAACTTGACAACATTTCTTCGTTAAAAGAAGAATGAAGAATAGCAGTGGGTTGTTTTCTTTTCAAAAACGACAAAAGTCGTGTACTGACATGTCTACATTTACCATGGTCCGCATTATTCCTTGGGAGCAGGGCACGCGCTTCTCGGTCGCGGCTACGTTGTGTGTTTTGTTGCTCTGATTGGCCCGTAAAGATGTGACAGACAGAAAGTTCATCCAATCACACTCTGAGTTTTTTTTCAAAGGTCGCCCTTTCCCAAACACTTAGTATTGAAGGTTTCCAGAAGGATGTGTGAAACAGATACATCTGGTGTGTCAGGTTAACAATGCATTGAGACTGGGCCGTAACAACCAAAGGCAGGCTGTTTTGTTGTTGCATCATACTTTGTTGAACTGCGTATATATCTCCTAGAGGAGATGGACAGAATGGCTCATATTTGAGAGAAAGTGAGACAGAGAGCCTGTGATGTGTCCCTCTGTGTTACTGCAGACAGAAAATAATATTTTTTTGTAAATGTGAGAATAATTTGAAGATTTTTTTATCACAGAATACTTTTTTTTTTTCACTTTTTGGTCACTTTCTTGTTTGTGCAGTGAAGTCTTAATCGTTCTTGTTTATCGTGTGCCACACATAAAAATCTTCAAAGTGACATTACTGTTGCACTCACACATTTTAAAGCCCAGGTTGTCCTAAAAAAGATGCTTAGGGCTTGACTGTGCACCACAGAGTTGATGTTTTACAAGCCAGGCCAGACAAAATGGTCACAAATTGCTCAGAGCTTGAAGGGTTAAGGATGTTCCCTGGCTGCTATTCCCTATTCACCTAAACATACATTTAAATTGCATTTAACAGACTAGTCTAAAACGGAGAAAATATTTTGAAAACAGTCAAATTCTTCTCTTGGTCATTGTGTCAGTGTCTATATGATGGGAGGCTTCTGTGCTCATTAGAATGTGGCTAAAGTTAGCAGCTAGCTCCGCCAGCCGTCAGTCCTCTTTGCAGATTAATATCATTCTTGATGTGGTTTTTCATCACTTCGGTTGAGTAGTTATACATGAGTATAACCCTCAAGAGTGTACATACAACTTTATATCCGTTTTCTAGTTCAGAAACACTGCCATAGCATGCTGTTCTTAGGACACGCTAACCTCTCATGTGTACATCCAGTGGAAGCTCAGGCAGGAAGGCAGCGACCTTAACTGAAAGTGCGGTGGCTACCAGTGGCGTGTGAATCACTACAGTTTTAGAAGAGCATTTGAACAGGATTCAGGCCTGTGTTTTTAGAAAATGATACATAATTAGTTCTAATTTGATATCCAAAATAACCATTTTTTTCTGCTAACCACCCGCATCCCTACTTCCAGTCATGAATATTTGATAAATACTGGCCAATCAGGATTTGCAGATATCAGTCAGCATACCCTTATTTCAAACTGCCCCGCTCCAATGAGATGCTTCTACTTTACTTTGCTTGTTCACTTTGTGCTGGTTCCTGTTTAAAGTGTTATGGATAATGAGAGTAGTGAAAGTTAAACAAATTAAAGCAGTGGAGTGGAAAAAAAAATTAAAATGAAGAGTTAGAAGAGCCTTAAAGGCTTGTCCGTGGTGGGTTGGATGGTAATTCTGCAGTATTTCAGTGGTTTTAACTTTGTCTCATTACACAGAGCCATTAAATCCTTTGTAGATATGAAAACAATGAATGCAGCTTTACAATAAACCCTTTTTTGCAGGCTGACTGTCTTGGAGCATTATGGGTGTGCAGATAATGGTAGCTAATCATCCCGTGTTTTACTGACGTGATCCACAGGAAAGTGTGATTCTAGCAGCAAGAATGAGAAGTGCCAATCCACCATTGTTTTTGGAAATGGCGTGCTCACTTAAACACCACTGCTCTGTCTCAGGGGAAAGGGTGGCGAAAGCTTCGGTTTTTTAAGTGGTTTTCCTCATGCAGATTTCCGCAGCTCATTCAGGACTTGCTGCTTTTGTTTCTCTGCTCATAATCCAGGAAAGACAGAAAGAAGGAAGAAAAATGTAGAAGAAAAAAACACATAGAGTGGAGAATGGGCGAGGAGAAAGATTGTTTAGATTCCAATGGGTGGATTGGAGAGGATTTGGTCCTTTAAATAGAAGCACCTGTTCATCTGGGATTAGTTGGAAGCAGGGCTCTATTTTGGTTCAGTGGAGATGCTTGCCCATCTTGCCCTGGGTCCTAATCGGCGCTGGGTGTGAAGCTGACTCCTTGTACTCTCATTTTGGGTTGTGTGAGAGAAAATAATTCATGCGTTTTACACCAGGATGTAACTGAGGGAAGCTTTTTCCTTCCTCAGAAAACACCATTAAGATGCCTCTGAGCAAAAACACTCACTGGTCACCACCTAACAGTCGAATGACTGATCCAATACCAGATGCAAATGTTTATAAAAACGGCTTTATTGACAGCTGTGGTGGAGCATGAAAGCTAGTAAAATCTGGCTTAATGCAGGTAGAGTAAAAGGATGTGACTGGGCTGTGCCTCAGGCAGGTTGTTGTGTTAATGAGGCAGATTGGAAAGGTGTTTGTGAGAGCAGATGACAAATTACTCCAGGATGTCAACTCTGCCATGAGCAAAACTCTGCTTTCAGCCACACTGGTGTTGTCATGAAGGGATTAGAAGTAGTTGTGACAGTCACAATTAAAACCCCAGCCTTCCTGTTGCCGATGAAGTCGGATGAACAGTGAGACTTTTTTGTTGCATTTTACAGATTTTAATGAGAAAATTATAATAACTCTGTCTTCAGTGGTAAAAATGATTCTGCAGCCAAGAAAAATAACTAAAACTTCATCGTACTTTTCTACCAGTGCAAAAAAAAAAAAAAAGATTCTAATTGATTCTGTTGAATTTGGAATAAAATTCTAATTAGTATTTGGGGATCTCTATCTATCTAAATGAAGGCAAAAAGCCCCACATAAAAAACATTAGATTATTAGTTGTTGATAAAAATGAGGAAACATGAAGTTGTTATTTTTCACACTTGCCATCATTGTGTACAAGGAAATTGTTGGTATTGCTGCACAGCAGGGGTGGAGCGAGAAGTGTGAACTATCTGAGCCCACACCTAAGGTCCAGGGACATGCACCCTTAAGTTTTCTGCTTATTGGGCATTAATAAACACTTAAACACAGCCATTTTTAATACAAACTTAGATCTTAAATGCCAACAAATCAGTACATCATTATAGAAGAAAAAAGAGGAAGAAGAAAAAAAGCATTTAGAGCCAACATGATATTCAATATCTTATTGATCTTGTTAAAAAAAAGTGATTTCACTTTGCCTTCTTTAAAAAAAATCAGAAAATGTTGCTTATTTCTTTAAGTGACATAGGGTTAATAGAAATTTAGTGTAAAGATAAAAGCAAAATGGTATAGATTTTGACATGAAAATGCAGACATTGTTAACATTTTTAATGCCCTTTTTTTTTTTTTCTTTTTTACATTGCATTGTCTGGAAAAGGACTATTGGTATAACAAGTGGTTTGATTTTCTCACTTTGGCTACAAGAATACAAAATATACAATGTTACAATTAGCTGTGTCTTATTTATTTTTACATAATGCATCATAACACTGCAGAAATATACCAACCATAAAGATCAGGGCTTTTGAGAAAACATTTGGGGCTTTAGCCTTGTAAGCCACCCCTTTGTTCCACCAATGCTGCATAGGAAACTCAATTGCAATTTCAATTGTGATGCCAGGCTGTGCAATTAGATAATTGCATTAAAGGTTGCAATTATTTTTGTATTAAGTAGTACTTGAAAGATTTACAAAAATGCCCGCAAAAAGTAACCTGACACGCCAGATAGATTTGTTTCACACATCCTTTGAAAAAAAACTCGAAGGGTGATTGGATGAACGTTCTGTGTGTCACAGCTTCACGGGCCAATCAGAGCAACAAAACACATAACATCTTAGGTGTGCACCGCTACTGAGGAGTAAACTCCATAAAGAACTGCATAACGCTGTGAACCATGGCGACTGTAGACATGTCAGTACGTGATTTTTGTCGTTTTTGAAAAGAAAACAACTCAATGCTGTTCTTTGTTTTTCTTTAAATGAAGAAATGTCATCAAGTTCTGATAAAACTGGTGCTTTAGCAGCATCCAAGGCTAACCTCTTCCTCTGTAATTGCACCAGCCTCTTGTCGCTGCTTGCACATGTCACGACTCTGCCACACCCGAAAGTACTGCCTCTCAATGCTGATTGGTCCTGTCACTTTCTAACCAGGCATAACGGTTCAGATGGGAACTTTGCAAGATGGATTTGCCAGTGAGCGACATGGAAACGGGCGTATCCATCTGCTTTGCAAGGTTATGCAGAAAGGCCTCAAAGTTTACAATTGTGGCTCAGTAGGTAGTCGGATGCCCCATGGTTGGAAGGTTGGGGGTTCAATACCAAGCTCCTGCAATCACATGTTGATGTGTCCTTTGGCACTTAACCATAACAGTTTGCTCCAATTGCTTTGTCGGTTACATGTAAATATAAAATATTAATGCATATGAAAGGGATTAGCTAATGCTGATGTCCAGTTCTCCATTGCAGCCTCAGCCATCAGTGTGTGAATGAAGAATGAATGGGGTGAAAGGGTATGTATGGGTAGGCGTGGCCTGCAGTGTAAAAGTGCTCTAAAGGGAGGCAACCCAGAGGATTCCTGATGAGATGCTCAAACCACCTCAACCTGCTCCTTTTGATGTGAAAGAACGGCGGCTCTCTGAGCTCCCACATCTCATCCTATCTGTAAGGTGGAGCCCAGCCACCCACCTGAGGAAAATAATCTTCACTGCTTGTCTCTTGTATCTGTGACCTCATCCCGATTTCTAGATGTGTAGGAATAAGGATGTCCACATGTACATATGGACAGGAGTGCTTTTTATCTCCTCAAGCTGATGATGAACATCAAATTGCAGAACTATTTCTTTACACCATGTTTTCACCTCGTTTGGCAAGGTGGTGAATTGAGTTTGCACTTGTTGCTTCTTTAAAAACTCATTAAGACCTCCTTCCTTTTGGCCTTTTCAGGGACTTTCTGGCTTCTGTATGAGCTGGAAAAGTTGACAGCATGCAGGGAAAGAACAACATTCAGGCTTCAAGAAACTTCCTTCAGAGGTCTGATAAAAGGATGCACATGAGCACTCAGACCGGATACATTTGGATTCACCTCATGAACAGAGCGTATAGCATGCTGACAGATATGACCAGCTCAATATATGGCTGGAGTGTTTGCACGGTGCATGCTGAGTACGCTTACACATGCATCTACAGTTGCTGTCTTATTTCACTCCTGTTATTTGTTGTCTTCTAAACCTCCCGATGCAAATGCAAGGGAAAGTGAACGTCTTGTTTGACAAAATCTGCATAGATTCTTGTCTGTTTCTTTAAATATCCGGCCCTAATTGTTTTCAGAGTATTGGCAAGCCCCACCCAGGCGACTCAAGGGGATTTTTTTGGCTGGCTTCAAACAGCCGAAATCACAGATGACTCTACTCCACCTATAATTGGGTCAGCATGTGTATTTATAGACGGAGTCTGTCTTTCCAACACTTTCAACACAAAATAAAGCTAGTTGTACTAAATTGCTTGAATTGTGCTCTCAGTAAACACCAGTTTCTCTCATTTATTCCCTGTGAAACAGCATTTCATTGACTAAAACACACTGTGGTTAGAGCTCATGCAGGCTCTAATAAAGCTGCAAGAAACAAATAGTAAGTGTTGGTTTCACTGTCACTTTGCACAGCAAATAATCCCACATTCTTCCACCTACTCCTGAGCTGAATTCTCAGAGTAACAAGAGTAATACAGCGAAAAAGCATTATACATTTGTCTAATAACAGCAATCCATCTTCATTCCAGCATGTAGCCAACTTCACTGAGCCTTTCAGGAGATGATACGCTCAGGAATCACTTAACAGTCCAGTAATGAAATCCCACACCCATAATGTGAATATGTTGTTATTGTAAAAGCCTAACAGGGCAGCCTCCAAACCCCCCCTTATTGAATCAGCAGTGACCTGACATCAGCGTTTATCCTCGCATATGGCTCGTGCTCGGCTCCTGCTGCTCTGCCCCTTGGCTCTTGCCTGCCGCGCCTGCTGTGAGAAAGACCCTGACAGCCCCCCTAAGAGGATCAGACCTTACATATTGCTCCACAATTTCATTAAGGGTCACAATTCGCAGGGCTGTCAGCACCATAATAATAAACTCCCCAGCGAAGGCGAAGCAGATGGCACGACCCGAGCACAGAGGGAGAGGCATGTAGAGGAATCCCCTTAATAAGGGAAGTAGGCCAGCAGCAGGCGCTTTACAAGATCACGCCTGCCTTTTCATATGATATTCACACGTAGATTCAGATGATTGTAAATCTTGGTTTGGCTTTTCAGGGAGGAACAAGGTGCTGCTTTTTATTTCTTATGATCAAATAACTGTTAATTGTTTTATTACAGGATTACCATTGCAGTATTTAATCATTTGATTATGGAGATTTTAATTTCCCCTCCATTACAATGGAAATGCCTTAATGGAGCTATCCAGTCCTAAAACCTGAGTGCATGCCATTTCCAAACATCTGCCATTTTCTGATTTTCCATATTTTCCCAGTTTCTTTTTTCACTCATATTAATTTGATATGTCAATCAAGAAAGATTCCTTACCCCAGAGTTTCTGCGAAGGTGCATCCATCCTGGAATTTTAAGAAAAGTCTCTAGAAGATCATGACCAGTGCTATGACCATTACACCTTCAGGGACCGTAATAACATTGTATTCAAACACATGTACTTTAAAATGGAGATGGTCCTTTTGCAGTTATAACAGCCTCCACTCTTCTTGGAAGGCTTTCCACAAGATTTTGGAGTGTTTTTGTAGAAATTTGGGCCCATTCTTTCTGAAGAGCATTTATGAGGACAGTCTCGCAATCTCAGTTCCTGTTCATCCCAAAGGTGCTCGATGGGGCTGAGTTCAAGGCTCTTCAAGGCCACCAGTCAAGTTTGTCCACACGGGACTCATCAAACTATGTCTTTATAGTCCTTGCTTTGAGCACTGTGGCACAGTCATGTTGAAGCAGGAAAGGGCCTTCCCCAAACTGTTGCCACAAAGATGGAAGCATAGCATTGTCCGAAATGTCTTGGTATGCTGAAGCATTAAGATTGGAGATAATAGGCCTAGCCCAAACCCTGAAAAGCAGCCCCATACCATTGTCCCTCCTTCACCAAACTTCACAGCTGATACAGTGCAGTCAGACAGGTAATGTTCTCTGAGCACCTGCCAAACCCAGACTCACCCATCTGACTGCCAAACAGACCAGCACCATTCGTCACTCCACAGAACACGTTTTCACTGCTCCACAGTCCAGTCTGAGTGTGCTTCATACCACTCCATCCAATACTTGACATTGGACTTGGTGATGTGAGGCTTGCATGCAGCTGCTCAGCCATTAAAATCCATTCCACGAAGCTCCCACCGCACTTTTACACACCATGTGTCTTAGCTGTCACTGACCCCGCTCTATGATTTAATATCCTCTTCCGCTTCTTGGCTGAGTTGCTGTTGTTCCTAAACGCTTCCACTTTCTAATAATATCTCTTACAGTTGACTGTGGAATATCCAGCAGGGATGAAATTTCATGAACTGTCTTTTTGCAAAGGTGGCATCTATCATAGTACCAGGGTTGAAGCCACTGAGCTCTTCAGAACAATAAGTTTAATATCACAAATGTTTGCAAATGGATACTGCATGTGTAGGTGCTTGATTTTATTCACCTGTAGCGACAGGTCTGATTAAAACACCTGAATTCAGTTATTAACAGATGTGGCCAAATACTTTTGTCCTTATAGTGCAGCTGTTAGCCAGGAGGCTTAAGGCCTGCAACAGTTCTTCCTTGTGTCTTGGAATCTATTTGTATCCATCCCCTGACTTATACTGTTTATCAACCTTTTCTCTGAGTTGCTCCAAACGTTCTTTTGTTTTTGTGGTGTAATGGTAGCCAGGAATGCTGATGAACCAGTGACTTTTTGTATCCATCCCCTGACTTATACTGTTTATCAACTTTTTCTCTGAGTTGCTTCGAACGTTCTTTTGTCTTTGTGGTGTAATGGTAGCCAGGAATACTGATGAACCTGTGACTGCACCTTCCAGACACATTCACTGCACTCAGGCGAACCCAGTTTCACTTGTTGTGAGACTACTAGCACCAATCAGCTGGACCTCTGTTGACTTAGTCAGTCACTTTAACAGGGGTGTAAATTTATGCAGCTGATGTTTTTATATTACATATTTTCAATCAATCAATCAATCGTTTATTGTCATTGTCATAATGAATATAACAACAACAATTTTGTTCAGAGCATTCATACACTGCATAGCAGGAGATGTAAAAAAGTGCAACAATGGTGCAATGACGTGCAAGAACAGGTGCAATCTCTAAGTCCCTTAAACACCTACTGTGTAAAATTAGCACACTATACACAGTACTATACAATACATTTTTGTTTCATTGAACTTTGACATTAAAGAGGTGTTTTACCTTAAAGCTAAATTATATTGGCCATGATTGATTTATAAAATCTGTAAAAGGGGGTAAAACCTCCACGTACTTTTTATAGGCACTGTAATTACATTTACCAAGTACCAAAAGCACCTAAGTATCCCTACAACCTATGTACCACTACTTTTAGCCCAAGCTCTTATATCTGCTATCCATCCCTCTTATGTTACAGTCCACAGTTTATAAATGCTGCTTTGGAAAGAATGGTTGCCCAGTCCAGCGTGGATCACAGGAGGAGCTCTTATTTTTGTCGTCGGAGCTGCAGCCGTCCCTCATCAGCGACCTATATTTACATCTGACAACCGGCAAAGAGTTTGCCAAGCGAGCAAGGCTCACTGGACAGTTGCGTGTGAGTTACCACTGACGTGAAAGAACATATTGATGCTTTCTGTAAAACAGTTACACTGCTGTAATATCAATTACGCAACAGTTCAATGTTAGCGTGAATGTGCCCAGTCATGTATGTGCCGTCATGCTGCTCTGTGCTGCAGCTACAAGGCCTGCATTTAGGACGGGTCAACCCAGTTTACTGACCCTCCCACCCTCTTGTCTGTCCCCCTCTTTGTTTCAAAGTTCCCAGAGAACACTGGTGGGACTCTGCCCGGGGCTGTCAGCCTCTGATGCTTAAAAGAATCATTGTCTTGTCTTGATAAAAATCAATGGGATTCTTTGTTCCTCCTGCAGCATGTAGGACGTGGAGCCCTGGCCTGTATTGACACGTCATGATTGCGGCAAGACTCAGATCATATTTGTTTGTCGTCTGTGCTTTTAGAAAGCTTGCGAAAGAAGCGGCAGTAACATTTCACATTTCATTCCAAGCCCTGCAGCTAGAGAGGGAAGAGAGCTATGGTATCACAGAGCTGCCATACTCCATCTCCTAGGAGGTTTACCATCCTGCTGTTTCTCTCCAAGACTGAGTGTGCCTGCTTCCCTATGTACAAGCATGCTCATGCATATGCACCTACACACAAATATATATTTCTACATATGTGTGCATTTTTAGAAAGTATATATGTTCATATATTTAGCTTTTATTGCTCATGGATTGAAGTGTGCAAGATCCACCTCCCCTCAGTCCCCCAGCTGATCTAGACCACTTCCTCACTGGATAGAAAATCCCCATTTGACAATATACAATTAAGATTCCTGCAGATGTGAAGGGGCCACTGATGAGTTCCTTCAGCAGGAGAGAGGGTGGGAGGCGTGGAGACAAAGATGAAGGAGGAGAAAGAGTGGGTTGGGGGGGGGGGGGGCTCTTCAGGGAGGTTCAGTGAAAGCACCTGCGTCAGCTTCAGGGCTCATGATGGATGAAGAGGAACGACTGAGAAAAGGCAGAAGGGAGGGGGGCTGAGTAGGTTTGAGCTTGAAGTGAAGGACATTTTGGACTTGTATGAATTCCTCACTTCATCCTGTTCATCACACATCAATGCAGCGCAGGCACAAAGACAGCAGGGATGGGGTTCATTCATGTTAAATCTCTGCAAATAAGGAAGGAGTCTTTTGAAACGTCCCAAATGGATTTTTCTTTACCGAGGAATCGCTTCTGAAATCAAAAGATGCTTTAATTTAATTCAGTGTTCCTGCTTAAATCTGTTTTGACTCAATTCACATTTTCATTTGATTGGATTTTAAATTGCTGCTTAGGCTATTTTGCCATCAATAAATCATTACAGCATTCATTTTTTTAAACTCTGTGTACTTCCTGCAAAGAAATAATCGAATTGGCAACTTCTACAGAGACGTTGCTGCATTTTTCATGGCTTGCCAACCTGCTGCTTTTAGCCAGAGGATTCATTAATAGAACAAAACCCTATGAGTAAGTGGTTTTAGTCTATGTGGTCTTAAAGGAAAGATTTGAAATGGAATAAAATGCCTTTTTTATTGGAACGTCTGCATTTCTTATATCTGTTAGGAAATAAGGCACAGCAGCTTTACTGAGTATTTAGCATCCAGGCTGCATGTGGGATAAACAACCATCCTGGCTCTGTTCAGAGTTAGATTACTAGTAAATGGATGTATTCATTATTAAACATAAAAACCCAACCGTTAATAACTCAGAGGATGATGGCAATTTTGCAGCTTTTTGGGTGATTTTTTTGTTCTGTTTTTTTTCTTTGTATTAATATTTTGTGTTAATGCTAACTACATATGTTTTGGAGGGTATTTTTTTTTTCTTTCCAGTAGAATTTGCAATATTTCCTGTTCGTTACAAAAAGTCAGCCATTCCTACATCGTTGGCGTGAGGAGAAATTGCATGCTTTTTCCTGGTTTCCTATATTTATGGCTGTAATAATCCCCTTCAAGGAAATCCAATTTGCATGTAGTATATAAAAATATTTTTTGTGTTTGTATTTTTTTTTTTTTGCATGACAAAAAAAAAATAAATAAAAAATCAGGGTTATACACTTGAAATGGCATTTTAATGGATAAATTCCCCCAAAATAATTAATATTAGATGCTTATAATCAGGTACAATCTCTTAAAAGATTTATTGCAAAAGAAGTTGGAAAGAAAATATTAATGTACATTTTTATTGTTATTTATGTATGCTGCAATGCACTTACACTGTCAGTGCAGCAATTTCTTCAATACAAAAAAAATAATAATTTGAAAAAATGTTGTTGATTAAAAGTTTATTTCTTCCACAGAGGAAAAAAAAAACTGATGTTATCTTCAATTATGTTTAATGCAGTGGTTCTCAACTGGTGGGTCGGGACCTAAAATTGGGTCGTGGAGCTGTTTTCAGTGGGTCACTAGTTTGTCTGTCTCTTAAGTGCTTTTGTTCCATTGTTCAAGCTTTTTACAGCAAGGATATAATTATTTTTACCCTGAATTATTACAGAATTTTCATAGAGAATTTATCCAAACTCAACAGTATTTTTCTCCTTTATTATCAAGGAAACTTCAGTTGATTTTTGAGGGTGTTTTCTTTGGGCATTTCCCCCTCAAACTTTTAAAGAAAATTTCACAAGGAATAAGAGACTTTCAGGACTTTTCCCAAAAACTTTCAGCAATCGTCTCCAGTAGTATTTTAGCAATTTTCAAAGGAAGATTTAGGGAATTTTCAGATACAGTTTTTATTGATTTTATCAGCGATTTTCAGAAACGTTCAGGAATCTTCTATAATACTTTCAAGGATTTTTTATTCTTTATATGTCTTATTTTCCTCAGTGTCTTTGTTCTGTCACATTTCTTTATAAGGTTCAAACAGCACGATCTTCTATCAAACAAAACTGAAGGATTGACAAATTCATCTGAAATTTTGGCTCATCATTTGTAAAATGGAACACGTGGTGAGTCCCAAGGCTAGACCAGTAGAGAACCAATGGTCTAAAGCAACCGTTAGCCTTCATAATATGAGCTGAACTTGATGTTATTACTTAACCTGACACGCAGGATGGATTTGTTTCACACATCCATCTGGAAAACCTTCCATAGACGGTGTTTGGGAAAGGGCAGAGCCTTTGAAAAAAACTCTGAGGGTGATTGGATGTCACATCTTTACGTGTCAATCAGATCAACAAAATGCACGACGTCGTAGCCCCAAACTGAGGTGCACCGCTACCAACGAATAAACTCCATAGAGAGCTGCATAACGCTAACCATGGCGACTGTAGACATGTCAGTACACGACTTTTGTTTTTGAAAAAAAAAAAACCAACTCAATGCTTGTCTTTGTTCTTCTTTTAACGAAGAAATGTCGTCAAGTTCTGATAAAACTGGCGCTTTAGCAGCATCCATGCTAATCTCTTCCACCATAATTTCACCAGCCTCTTGTTGCTGCATTCGTCACAACTCTGCTGCGCCTGAAAGTACTGCCCCTTGTCGCTGATTGGTCCTGTCACTTTCTAACTGGGCCCAAACGGTTCAGATGGAAACTTTGCAAGATGGATTTGCCAGTAAGAAACACAGAAACGGGAGAATCTATCTGCTTTGCAAGGTTAGTTATTTCTTGTATTAAACCAAACATGTCTTCTGATGTCAGTGACGGACTGACCATCTTGAATCTGGGCAAATGCCAGAAGGACCACCTAATTATGGGTCATGTGGGCCACTTCAAATGGTCCATTGTTACACAAAAATGCGTAATCAAGAATATTTTCTCAGGGGTGCAAATGGACTGGTGGTTTGGGGCACGCCCCATTTGCACGGGCAGCCTGAGTCCGGCCTGTGGCCGTTTCCTGCATGTCTCTCCCCAACTCTCTCGTCCCTGTTTCCAGTTCTATCCACTGTCCTCCTCTATCATTAAAGGCTCTAAAATCCCAAAAATAAATCTTTACAAAAACATATATATATATATATATGCTGCTGTCTGCCAAAGCATGTTCACTTACATGTTTACTTTATGTGCTATCATCAGTTTTGTAAATGTATTTGTCAGTGCATACTAGGGGTGTAAAGACCGAACGAATACACGTGGAGCCAAACTCATACACAGAAGGAAAACCAGAAAACAGCTCACTGTCACACTGTCCTGACAACTACACAACCACAGCAAACGACAGCAACAGCCTGAGTATTCCCAGATAAAAGTGTCCTGTTTAGGAACACTTTGTTTCCCAGTAAAATACAACAGTGGACAAAGACAACAACAATAACGCTGACATTATTCTGCAGCTGTGTTGCTAAAAGCACGTCGTCCAGCGGACCAATCAAAGCGTTTGAAAAAGCTCCACTCAAACAAGAACGTCACTGTAAAGAGGAGGAACAACAAAGTCTTACCAGCCGGTTATAAATTTCCTGTTCTTTATGATCCTTTTTATTATAACAGTGGTGTTCTGGCTCTGTGAATCAAATTCATTTTACCTTCATATGTCAGCCTCGTAGGAGGGAGAGACAGACTCTGCGACTGCGTCCTAACCTTGTGCAGGAGCACGAGAGAGCACAGCCCAGTGGGAGTTCCACATACAGTCTGACATGCACATGCATACACGTTTTTGCCTGTGTTACACCCCTGTTTCTACCTCTGAAGAAGGCTCTGAGAGAGGATCTCTTCTTCCCCCATTATACCTCTGCAATGTTCATAGTGTAGGCAAAGCATCACTGACATCTCACCTTGAGAAGGCACTGTGAGTGAGCCTTTTACAGTTCGTTATTCTTAATGGTGGTGTGCTATCAAGAAAAGATGACTGTTTCTATGCATAATTGGTCCGAAAAAGTATTTAACACAGCTGTGCAATAAAATAATAATAGTGTCGCTACTGATGTGCAGTCATTGCACCTGGCCATGAAACTGTCCAGCACATATTTCCTTGTAGAAATGGTTTAAATTTTTGTCAAAGAGTTCAACCCTGAGCACTCACTTTAACCCGCATGGGCTGTGGTGCAAAGTTTTGAGCTCCTTTATTCAAAGTCATAGCTTTACCAAACTACATTAGCCCACATGAGTCTCATGTTTCACAGTGCATGCCTGCTGTTGACAGTACATTAAAACATCTACAGCTGACTGCTTTCAAACCTGGCTAGCAGCCAAACTAGCTCCTCAAAAAAGCATCAGAGAGACTCTGCTTTTAACTTTGAGATGTTTTCTTCCTTGGATATAAGTGTTGTCAACAGCAGCTTGGCTAGCAGACCTGGGCCTGAAGATCAATGGAAAAAACATACCTAATGTGTTTGTTATATGTAAGTAGAAATAAGGGCTGAAGCTCTCAAGCATGTCAGCGTCCAATGACACAAACTCACAGGTAATAATGAGACAACATACAAATATCACAGGAGCAACAACCAGTGCCTACATGCTTGAAACCACACTTACACTCTTATACCAGCCACAGTTACTTTTCTACCTTCAGCACAATGGTAGGCTTTAGATCAAAACCCACAGGGAGGCACATCTGGACATCAGTGGTGGGAGAGCTTGTCTGGACGTAAGCTCGGTCCGTCATAATACATGTGGGCTGCAGTGAAGGCTCTTATGAGCCCACTACCACACCACAGAAAACTCCCTTCACCAAAGCATAAGGCTGTGCTCCTCACAAGAAACATATGGTCCATACTGTAAATGAAAAAAACCCATAAATGGCTACTAGCCTTGAAAAATCCTGTGAAGCAGCTGTGTCTTACTCAGTTTTCTACACAAAGGCTTCTTGTGCTGCACAGAGACCCTCTATATGACATTCTTGTTTGGTTAAAAAAACAAAGTTGTGTATTCTGGATTTAGCCTTGCACACGTGCTATAGAAGCATTTAGAAGTTATTGATAAAGGAAAGTCAGTGGTGTTTAGATTATATGGTCAACACTGTAGCATTATAGCATATTGCCAGTTGACATGAATGTATAATCACTCAGGATTGAGATTGCTTTTGTGACTTTGGCTCAAGCACAATGCTGACTTTTGTCAAAACAAGTGTTGTAGTGTGTGAAGTCTGGAGTCAGGCTTTGACTGGGATTATGTTAAAGCTTTTTAATCCCGGGCAATGGAGGGTTGTGTGAATGATGAATTAGAAGTGAGTTGTTGTGTTTAGTGTTTGGTTTCAGGTTAATTTAAAGAGAAAGTCAATGATGTTATCTCATTAGTTTACTCAAAGGCTGGATGTGACTGATGCACGACTGTTGTTTCTGCTAATGGGGTGTAATATCTTTAAATTACATTTAAAAATTCAATTTAGTTTAATTTGTATACTTTATTAATCCCTAAGGGGAAATTCAGCTTTACACTCTGTTAAGAGACACATTACTTACACACATAGGCCTGAAATACGCACATGCATACATAGTATCAATACTCATGCATTGAGAGAGAGAGATGTGAGACTGAGGGGCTGCACATAGGGGGCATCTTGAGCAGTTTGGGGTTCAGAACCTCATTCAAAGGCACCTCAGCGGTGTGAACGAGCATTTCTAGCTACCAAGCCAATTTTCACTCTTTGGTCCAAAATGGGACTGGGGATGTGAAGTATTAGCCAGTTCAAAGATTGACACCTGGTTCCTTGGTAATTGGCACCAGTGTTATTGAAGTGCTGTAATTTGCTGGTACAATGTTTTACCATTTTTTTTAAATTCAATTTTATTCATAAGCAAAGCCCAATAATAACATTCATCAACTAACTTTATTTAAAAAATTACAGACTAAGAAACATTTCATCAATAAAACACTGGGAAAGGTCAGAGGTCTTATCTGGGATTCAATTATGAATAGACCTGTTTTAGAAGTAGTTACACAAACGGTGGCTCGCTTTAGCTCTCTTAGCTTTAGCTAAAGCTAGCATAGCTACACTAGCTACATAAGTATGGTTCTACGTAAGCTAATGTAGCTATAGATATGAATACAGATGCCGTATCTACCTACAGTAAAATACCAAATAATAGCCGGGGCATTTATTTGTCTCAATCCCTGAGCAGACCAGGGGTTTATTTGGGACTAGGCGGCTATTTGGAACAGGCGTTTAAATCCTTTCTCACAAAAATCTTGCTTAGCAAAAACTGGAAAAATATGGTAAATTTAATCAAAGTATTTATTTACATCAGTATGAATATCACCTTTACATTTTTAAGCCATGATTACAGTACCATAGTTATACTTTTGTCTTCTTCTGTCAACTCAACACTCTCTAAACACTTTAAATACTGGTAAGGAACTAAACAAACACAAAGTTGACGACAGACAGTTTAAAGTTAATGTCGTACTTTTTATTTTTTCCCTGCACCGGGGCATGGCGCTGCTATCTCACTTGAGAAAACCAGCAAGGGATGGGGGTGCCCCAGCCAATGAGGAGGCTAGTACTCGCAGCCAATCAGGCTCAGGTCAGAGGGAGTGTTCCTATTGGCTGCTGTAGCTTCCGTATCTCAGCTCAGTGAGAAGTTGATTCAATGGCGGAATTACGGCAGTGTTCGGTCCTGTGTAGAATTTGTTCATGATGAGATGAAGTGTTTTCTTGCCTGTGTTTCGGCCGTTGATTTCAGTGGAAAAGCGGAGCAAAATCACTCCACGAGCGCTTTGCCACTGTCAGTATTCAATTCAGCGGACATTCTCATCCGCGAGGAGGTACGTAAAGAGGGGGGCAGAGCTATGAATGTAGCTAAATCAGCTTTAGTAATGTGAGCTTTAGCAAACGTAACTGCATTGGCTATGTAGCTATATTAGCCACGTATCTTATGCAGCTAACAGAGCTATGTGAGCTACACTGTGTTCGAATTTCTCCATGGAGGATGAGCTTTTTTCCAGTAAACTGACTGTTCTTGGCTATTGAACACTTTGGAATCAGGGTTTGGAGTTCAGGTTTCAACTTTTATCTTTTCCTATCCTTGCTGTTATCTTGACCCTTTCCCTAATCCTGAATGGAAATTTAATCCAAATGTATTTCAGAAGTTGTTGCATGTTTTTCCACTCTGATAGAGACAGCGTCTCGGATGAACAGTCTGTGAGAGTGGCCATCAGAAATGAACGGTCTGCAGCCAGACCTCTCTCAAAGTCTAAGGGTGTACAGAAGCAGACATGCATCTGTATATTCTATTCTCACTCCATTTTCCTGTGATGATGAGTAATTTTGGTTCTGTACCTGAGATCTCGACTGTCTGCTTTTTAAACATGTTTATTTTGTTCTGTCTCTTTGTTCAGTCTGTTCCACTTAAGGTCCAAGCAGCAGCAGAGGGTAAAATTTGAGTCGCAATTTCTCATTAAATAGACCAGTTGAGACCCACTGCTCTACACCACATTGCCACTCATACTTTCTGCAGCATTAATTTTTAATTACAAGGTACTAAAGGAGCCAAGTGAGAAAATATTTGTAGTCATATCTGCTTGTGTAATTCTGTTTTGGACATGACATTTAACAAGAACCAGGAAAGAGGCTGTGCTCCGGTTTTATAATGATTCAAAGGAAAGTGGCATAATTGTTGAGCATGTTATGTAATGATGCTTAAAAGGGTCGAGGAGTTTAAAGGAGAGGCTTTGTTTAATGGTTTTCAGACCTCTGGATTTTGTCAGTTTGTCGATCTTGTCTTGACATTGATGACCTTTTTATTTTTGAGACCATATCTGTTTTTCTTATATGGAACTAAAGACATTGTTAACTGAAAATTTAGAAAACACAAACCAATACTCAATAAATCCTATACTAATACTACAATAAAAGATATATTCAGATTACTACTGCACACTTTTGCTCAGTTCAAAATGTCAAAGGACTTTTTAGCTACATCATTTATTTTGTCAAACTGCTTTGGTACATTGGTAAAACAAAAGGCATCTGCAAACTGTCATTTTTACACTCCATCTAGACTCCTCATTAACAGAATGTGTAATAAAAATGTGATCATCTGGTAGTTATTGTTTAGAACTGTAAACAGACTGTTCTTGTGTAACACTTTTCTAGTCTTTTGTCCATTCAGAGCTCTTTTACATGTAGGCTAAGATTCCCCTAATCACACACTATCACTGATGGACAAGCATTAACTAATCCCATTAAAACACATTTCCACTCCACTGGCACTGTCATTAGGAGTAATTAAGGGTTCTGTGTCGAGCTCAAGGACACATTGACATGGGGATTGCAGTTGGCTGGAATCGAACCGCTAACCTCCCCAATGACACATAAGTGACCGTGAGCCACAGCTGCTCCATTTGTTTACCCATTAGCAACAGTTTGACCGCAGCTAGTACTAGCATTCAATCACCTCCAAGATAACTGTTCTGCTCAACAGTTTTACAGATCACAACAGGACAGGTAGAACTCTGAAAGATAATGAGCATGTTTTAAGCTTGAAATAAGAATAAATTGGGTACTCCCAGTCATGGTTAGAGCTGCTTGAAAACTAAGAATACCATGAGCTAGTGTATCTCAGTTGTCACTGATCATCATGTATACCACTGGATGATTTTGCACCAACTATTTTATTCCTTTTTATTCATTTAGAGAGTCTGAAGTCTGTCAGTTATTCAGCCTCCAACCCTAAAGATATCAAAATGTCATGTCATGTGATATTACATAACGTTACCTTACATTACATTGCTATTTTATGTTATGGTATGTTGTAATGTTACATTGTTACTCAGTTATGGTACTTTCCAGTTAGATTGTTACTTTGCTATGTTTCATTGTAATTTTATGCTATAGCATTGCATTGTATCATTATGTTGTTTTGTTGCATTAGTTTATAACATTATGTCATGTTGTTATGTGTTACATTACGTTAAGTCACGTTTTATGTCAAGGTGTCACATCATGTGAATTAATGTGACATTGTTATGTCACGTTATTATGCCATGTTGTGTCGTGTCACATTGTTACATAATGTTACACTGTCATATTTTTTTGCTATTTTTCATTGTAATGTTGTACTGATACATTGTTGCATTACGCTGCTACGTTGCATTGTTGATGTGCTTTTTTTTGGTTGTGTTGTAACGTTGTTACACTGTAACGTCGATTACATTGTTGTGGTATGTTGTTGCGTTACGTTGTCGGGTTAGGTTGTTACGTTACATTGTTGCGGTTTCTTGTCACATTACATTGTCGCTTTACGTTGTTGCATCACGTTGTCGCATCAAGTTGTCTCATCAAGTTGTTCCGTTATGTTCTCAGGTTAGATTGACTTGTGTTACATTGTTTCGTTATGGTGTTGCGTTAATGTGTTACTTTGATGCATATTGTTGTCGTTTGATGCAAGTTGTTTTGTTACGTTGTTGCACTACGTTGTTGCACTATGTTGTTGCACTATGTTGTTGCACTATGTTGTTGAACTACGTTGTTGCGGTACGTTGTTCCATTAAGTTGTTCTGTTAAGTTGTTGCATTACGTTGTTGCATTACGTTGTTGCATTACGTTGTTGCGTTACATTGTTACATTACATTGTCGCGTTGTGTTGTTGCATTACACTGACGCATATGTTATTGCATTTCATTCTTGAGTTATGTTGGCATATTATGTTGTTGCATTTGGATGACACGTATCATTGCCAGGTCATGTTCTTGCATGTCGTGGTATGTTGTTGTGTTACGTTGTCACATTATGTTGTCGAGTCTTTTATCTCTTCTTTGTGAATATGGTATATTAAGGTTGCTTTAAGGATTTAATTTAAACATTGCACAAATGCCTGCTCTGAATCAAGATGAACTTAAGACATTTTTGATGTCTAAAGTCAAAAACAACATCAGCCTTTCTCCTTGAATAAACTCTGTCTGTCACTGACTGGCAAATATTTACCACATGAAGCTATATTACCATCTGCTGGTATTTCTAGCTTTTACCACATGTATGAAAGATTTCTGCAGTAACAGAAACTAAAACTTGGACGCTGTTATGTGCGTTTTGATTTTATTTAGACATTCATAAAGGTTTCATTAGCATTTAAATTTTTAATTCCTGTCAAGATGGTACAAATAAACGAGATATTTTTCTAAGCTTTTGTAACAGCCAACTCATTATTAAGCTTTCTTTTCCTCTGTGGAATCCTATGAACACATTTCAACCATTTCTGGCATCCTCACAGGTTGTGTGTACGCAATCCTCTCCAGGATGATTCCCTCGCTGTCTTTTTGTATCGGATTTAAAGCTCTGTCTGTGAGGGAGGAGGGATATGTGTAGACATCTCTTCTTGTTTTATTACCGGCGGAGTCTGGTGCCATCCGTCTCTGCCAACCTCTGTACCAGTCGGGGCCTGTGTGTGTGTACATTAAACTGATTGATGAACAGTTCATTAGGCTGATGGGCTCTGCAGGGGTAGACAGGCATCCGGCGACAAGAAGTAGATTTAAAGTACAACCAGGATTTTCAGAGGCCTGACACTGGCTGCGTCTGGGGTTAATCATGACTGTGCAGACTCTGTGATACATTTTTGTGCAGCGAGGATGTTGCTGTTACTCACAAAATAAAGATGTGCTTAGATATGTTGTGTCTCACATTGTGTGACAACATATTTTATGGTTAATAAATGTGGTCAAGAGGATTGGCAGCTAAGACATGAGTAAGCTGCAAAAGACAGTTTGCCCAGGCCACTTAATCATGGTTTTTGGAAAGGTGTGAGAGTGTTGTTCTGTAAATATCACTAGGAACAGAAGGCAGGCAAGCGGCTGATCCAAGAGTTAGTGCCAGCGCTGCCCTGCAGAGAAGCAACATGACAGTACAGAGCATGGTGTGAATGTGGGAGGGAAGCCTTAATTTATCCAAGATACTTTCCTCATTTAAGACATCTTTGTGCCAGTCATTTTCATGAAATCATATGGTAGAAGATCTCCTAACCATGCTGCTTTTCTGTGTGCTTGATTTAAAAAATGGGTGTAAATGTGCGCTCTATCCCTGATTAAAGTTTCCTAAATCTCCACATTATGTCTGCAGCAGACGGAGAGGATTGCTGTTTCTTAAAGAGCAGCCTGTGTTTGTGTGTTTTTGTGCCCGTTCAGTTTAAGCTCAACCTCAGCTTCCTGCAGGAAGCAAGAAGAGAATTGGACTGACCTCACTGGTGTGGACGGAGCAGCTTGCAGATGGCGCTTGCAGATAAACAGTCATAATTATGTCGGAGGGATCACTGCTGGGGTCGACTAGGCAGTGAAGGTTCATTGTGCATTAAAGCGTGGACATTGAGGTCAACGACATCTCCTCCCCTTTTAAAAACCTCTCATAGCAGAGTTACTTTTACTATCTGCCTAAATGTGTGAGTGTGCTGTCTGTCCACCGTCTGCTGTATTTCTGGAGTGCCTCCTCATGTTTCACCTCAGTTCCCCTTATCTCTCCACTTCCTAGAACTGCTGAGTCTGGACAAGGCAGACTCTTGTAGACAGGGTTTGGCACTATGAGCCCTTAGCTTTGGCTGGGAATCTACAAAGTGTACTGATTGGCTTCTACCAGCTACACAAGCTGAACAAGAAGCAGGAAGTGGAAACTGGAAAATTTGGAGTCAGGCTGGCATGTGAAAGCACAGTCTTGAACTGTTCAACAGTTTTTAACATTATTATCTTAAATCAGAGAACCTCATTAGCTCTTCTTGGCTGGTTTAATAAAACACTTTAGCCCCAAGGCCAACAATATTTACAATGTCAACATTTTGGGCTGAAATTAATTAGTTTCACTCAGGGATCCGTGGATCCGTGTGTTCATAAATTGGTAACGACAAATGTTAAAAGCTACAGAGCTGGATAATCCAAATCAGAAGAAGCTGTTGTAGCACATTTCTTCTGCCTTATCAATTTATTCATATACGTATTTATGTGCACTTGTTTTTTTGTTTTGTTTTGTTATTTTTTGTTATTTTTTTAATTGAAAAGAGGCAGAGCTTAGGCTGGCTTTTTTAAGTTGAGCAGGAATACTTAAAGGGACATTTCTGTGTTTTTAAAGTCAGATGTATAAGGTACTGGGCAGTAGTAGTGGCATTAGCTTTCAGTTAGTATTCAGTTGAAGCTAGGCTAAACAGTGTAGTAGATGGGTACAGTTTCTCCTTATAATTTAGTGAGTTTAAGGTAAAAATGGGCCAAAAAAACAATGCTTGCTCACCTGTACATGATATTGAGAAATTTTGAAGCGGTTTATTTTTCAGCCAAAAAGCCTCTATGTTTGGCACTATTTTGCAATGTGAGCCTCGGCTACTGTCGATGTGCTCTTCCACCTCAGCATGTCTGAGCAGCTGTTTTGTTTTGCGAAATAACAGGTTACAAATCTAAAACTAGGTGTTTCAGCCCAGATTTCCATTTCAACAGCTGACACAATATTCTCTTAAGGGAAAACATAACATACCAGCTGTAGCTTGTCTTGTTATCAGCCATTAGAAGAATAAAATAATAGGTAGAAACTTACTTGGATGACAAATTCCCCTTCAGCTCTTCAGGTCTGGCTCAGTTTTTCCAATTTATCTCCAGAAAGTTGAAAAAGGATGGTAAAGCAGCTGCGTTTAGTAAGGTGAGGAACTCTGAATGGGGAGTGATGCAGGCTGCAGGCGTCTGTGAACCTTTATCCTCGATCAGAAATGTCCTGAAGTAGTGTTGTAACTACGTTCCACTCTTGACAGCAGCAGCTCTCATGGGCATTAGCTAACATGTTTCCACACTGATACCACCAGCTAACCCAGAATCTCTCCTGCTAACCAGCCTTCACTAAAGTTTCTCCCTGCTTTGTTTTTCCTGCTGTAGAAATTCCCTTCAAAAAAGTATCCCCTCACATCCACAGTAATCGGCATGTCAAAATCACTCATTTTAGTGTTATTCAAGCTTAGCTTGTTAATATTTCCTTTAATGAAACCCGCACACTAAAACAGCTGATCAGATACACTGAGGTGGAAGAGCATATAGCAAAAGCTTGCATTGTAAAATGGTGCAAAACACAGAGTCTGTCTGAGTGAAAAATAAGAGACTTAAAATTTTTGATAAATTTTGGCCCGTTTTTACCTTAAACTCACTAAATCATGCGGAGAAACTGTACCTGTCTGCTACGCTGTACAGCCTAGCTTCTGTAAGTCCATCCTGGGGCAACGCTTGCTGAAATCATTGGAGGCTAATGCCACTACAAACTGGAAGTATCAAATACAACGCAACTTAAAAAATACCAAAATATCCCTTTAACAGTTTACAGTTCATGTTGTTGTCTCAAATTAGTCATGAAAAATGCATGTCAACAAATTCTTCAGGTCAAAATTTTTGTTTACAGCAAAATTAACACAACAGCACCACAGAGAGTTGAAACTAAGAAGTACAATAAAGTCAAGCACAAATGTCATGTTATAATGAGGGCCATATCTTAGTTTATTTTTACAATTTTTCATGGGCCAATTAAATATGGAACACCATAGTTTTGCCCTTAGCCATAGTGTGGAGACCCCTTCCTCAACTGGTCTTAGTCTTTTTTCATTGCAGCTTTGTCAGCATTGTCTTGCATTTACTCTTCAAAGTCTCGCAATAATTTTGTTCCTGCTTGGCAACTGTGATTTGCAGATTGCATATATTTCAAATATGCAATGCTTAACAAATGTTTTCGCGTATTTAACATTAATTTTGTGTTGATTTGCTATTTGCAAAAAAATAAAAATGACCTTTGACTTGCTGTGCCCAAACAGTGGCCTAGTTTACTTCTGAACAATAATTCATAACACACCTCCCCTTTATAGACTCTTTGTTATTTTGTCTTTAAGTTCCTGAACTCTATGAAATCTCATAACTGACATCTAAACTTTGGAGCAGGAACCATGAGAGCAGCATGTGACTACAGGGTTATTCCTAGGACCTGTTTACCTGAAAACAAGCTGCAAAAATCAGACTGAACCCAGCGTGTCGCTGCTTTGACTCATAACTCTCAGAGGTCCTAACAATGGCCACACATGCAGTTGGCTGTGGTCGGGGTTTAGAATAAGAGTGGCTGGGAATGTGACAGAGGGCAAGCCAGCTTTCTTCAGCATACTTTGTCTTCATATGTATCAGCCCAGCAACTGAGTCTGATCCCAATGGGTTGTGTGAAACATCCAGATTGTGTTTCATGCAGATGCACATATTTGATACTTGCAGAGCTCTTTCAGTGGCAACAGTTGTATTAGCCAAGCCGACTGGGCCTTGTTACTGCGGTCTAAACACCCACAAATATTTACTATACTTGTCTTCTAATGCCTTAGTTTCTTTAGCCCTGTAAGCCTCATTTATTCCATTTGACCCATGGCTCTGTACTGGTTTCCAGTTTCCCACGGGGAGCCTGAGAAATGGGCAGCACATGTGCCATCACCGCTTTGGGGAGATTACAGCACACACCAGCCCTCACAGCAGATTGTGTTAGTGAACACAAACACATGGGTTTTTTGTTTGAACACATGTCAACGCAAACTGTTCCTCCATCAGGAAAAGTGACTGACATTTGATTTTCTGAGTTACTGGAGCAGATGTTGTTGATTTATTTGAGATTTAGTGGAATTTTGGAGTGTGTGCGTGTGAGAATTGTGATTCTGTGTATTTCTGATATTGGCAAAGCATAGTGTGCATGTGTATTCCTGTTTATACCATCTGGAAATATTTGTTTTATCACCTCATGAAAAATGTGACATCTGCTCACACAAAAGGCTTCCCAAATAAAGTAGACACTTGCCAAATGTGTTCACCTAAATAAAGTTATGTTGCTGTTAGTAAGTACTTCTGCATGCAGTTAGAAAAAGCAAACTCAGTCCCACTAAAACTGGACTTTAAAATGCATGAAAACTTGGTAGTCATGCTGTGATGGTTCCTAAAGCCGGACTAACAAACAAAGATAACGTATTTAGAGATCAGTTTACTATTGTAGATCTTTTGCATGTTACAACGCACTTCAATCCTGCGTGGTTCTACCAACACCTGGACTGAAAAAGAGGCCTGTTACTCACTGGATGCCATACTATCAGATAGATGCCAACTAAATAACTCTTCAGTGTCGAAATAAAAAGATGTAATCAAAATTAAGTGACTGTGTAAATACACCCATACACATTTAGTAGATTTATCTTTGGCTGCAAACACAGCACTGAGTCTGTATGGATAGGCCTCAATCAGACTTGCACATTTGGACACTGCATTTTCACTCCATTCTTGTTTGCAAAACTGCTCAAGCTCTGTCAGGTTGCACGGGGGTCAGGTGTGAACAGCCCTTTTCAAGCCCAGCCACAAATTCTCAAGTGGATTGGGGTCTGGGCTTTGACTCAGCCACTCCAGAACATTCATCTTGTTGTTTTTTAACTGTTCCTGTGTAGCTATTACTGGATGCTTCTGGTCATTGTCTTGCTGGAAAAATAAACCTCCCAAGCCATAGTTCTCTATCAGACTAAATAAGATTATCCTCTTGGATTTTCCTCTATTTTATTGATTTCATTTTACCCTCTACTTTTACCTTCCAGGGCTGTCTGCTGAGAAGCACCCCCACAGTGTGATGCTGCCACCACTGTGCTTCACAGTGATGATGGTGTGTTTGTGGTGATGTGCAGTGTTTGGTGCCCCTTCAAACATGGCCAAAAAGCATCATTTTGGTCTCATCAGACCAAAGAACTTTCTTTTACTTGACTATGGAGTCTCCCACATGCCTTTAAGTGAACTCTAATCAATATGTAATCTGAGTGTTCTTGAACAGTGGCTTTCTTTTTTTTCACTCTCCCATAAAGCTTTGACTGGTGAGGAACCCAGCCAACAGTTGTTATATGCAGAGTATCTCCCATTTCAGCTGCTGAAGCTTGTAACTCCTTTATAGGTGTCTTGGTGGTCTCTCTCGCTAGTCTCCTTCTTGCACAGTCACTTTGTGACTATGGCCTGATCTAGGCAGATTTACACATGTGCCATATTCCATATTTTGTTGCTGAATTTAACTGAACTCCGGGGGATGTTCAGAGCCTTGGAAATGTTTTTGTATCTATCCCTGACTTTTCAATAACATTCTGTCTGAGTTGCTTTGAGCGTTCTTTTGTCTTTGTGGTGTAATGGTTGCCAGGAATAGTGATAACCAGTGACTGGACAGTCCAGACACAGATGTCCTTTTACTACAATCACTTGAGACAGACACACTGCACTCAGGTGAACCCCAATTCACTAATTGTAAGACTATTAGCACCAGTTGGCGGAACCTCTGTTGAAATAGGTCAGTCACTATAAAGTGGGTGAATATTTATGCAGTCATTTATTTCAGCTTGCATGTTTTTGTTTAAATGGCATTAATTTGTAGAAATCTGTTTTCACATTGACTTTTAGAGGGTTTTTTGCAAGAAAAATCCAAATTGCATTGACCATGATAAATTTATAAAATCAATAAAGGGGGTGAATACTTTTTATAGGCACTGTGCTTCTTCCATAAGTCTGTTTAACCTGCTGCTTGTATAATGAGATAGAGACAGTCCAGCTAAAATTCAAGCTATAACTGCAGCTTGATTTATACTGAGTGTTATAAAAATGTTAGATATCAGTGATTTTCTTAAGGTCAAAGTTTAAAGAAATAAATAAGTTTTGGAATGAACCGTCCGTTTAATAATGAGCCTCATATATATGGAGCCAGAGGATATTTGTAATAGTATCAGTGCTCGCTGGGCTTATTTATAGTGTGATGTAATTTAGTGTGGTCATCCGGTCAGACTATTTGTGGCCAAGGGAAACAGAAATGTTTCTCTTCATGGGATAGCTTCTCTGCTTTTCTCTCTCTGCAGACAATAAAACCAAGTTATGAATATGTAAATGAGAAAAAGGCCAGCGTTTAGGGGGAAGAGCATTTTATTTCATTTCAAATGGAGCTCTTATACAATTATGAAAATGCAAATTGCACTGAGCTCTGAGCTGAAAGGCAGATGGAAAACAGAGTGGCCAGCAGCTGCTCTGGTCCTTCCTCTGCTCTTTACTTATTGTGGAGTCGCCCTCTTCTGCAGGTTTCGCTTCATCAATAAACAGAGCTGAAGATCTAATTCTGTGTTTCTCCTAAGTCGGGATTCTTTTGAAAGTTTGTTTAAGAATAATAACATTTAGGAAAAAAATAAAACTGTCCTCTAATCAAAACACTTTTGCTTCACCTTGATGCTTTGCCCTCTAGCTGTTTTTAAATGTGTCTGCTGAACAGGGAAAGTTTTTCTTCTCATCTTAAATTGAGTTAAATATGTGTGTGCAAGCATAAATCTGTGGCCTCATTAGTAGATATGCACCAATTCCTTTTAAAAACAACAGAATATTCTGAAAAATTTCAGTGTTGACCATGGATGTTGATACAGATAAACATTTGGCATGAAGATCTCAAGAAATAGCATATTGTGAAAAGGTCCAGTTTGCGAAGGTTTCCTGAGCCTCCATTCACTCACTCTGGTTCAGTACACACAACCACAATCATGGGGAAGACTGCTGACTTGACTCTTGTCTAAGGCTGGCCACATACTACAGGATTTTAAACCCGATTTTAGCCAGGATTTGCATCCCCCGACGGTTGTGGGGGCATATACCAACTGGAGCCTCGTCACAAACAATTATTTGTCTGAGTAGTCTGCATTTGTGTGGTGTCAACACGATTAATTTACTGCTCCAAATCGCGTCGTAGCCTCCCAGACCCTGAATCGTAAATATCAGACGTTTGATATTTACGATTCTAGGTCGTAGTGCCGCTGACGGAGTACCCACAACAACCAATGAGATCAAACAATCCAGTAGTGTCACCAGAAAAATCATACGTACTTTCACTGCTCACAACCATAAACACAACTGTACCTTAATTCTAGATAGGATTTCATCCTGAGTCTTCCCGATGTTTTATGATTGTTGCTGCACTTGTAACACACGCCAGGACAGATGGTATTGACAGACATCCGTGTTTTGTTTTTCTGAAGTCATATGATCACATTAGGTTGGAGGCAGGTGTGTGGTCTCCAGTGATCTGACAATCTGGCTGAGTCGTCTAGTGTGTGCGTTCAGAGGATTAAAGATGAAAAATCTTTGGAAATTGTCCTGAAGTCTGTGGCCTCTCAAGGTTTAAAAATCGTTTCAGATTAAAATATCGTCTAGTGTGTGGCCGGCCTAAATGACAATCATTTTTACCCTTTACACGGAGGGTAAGCCACAGAAGGTCACTGCTGAAAGGGCAGGCTGTTCTCAGAGGCTGTATCAAAGCATATTCATGGAAAGTTGACTGAAAAGGAAAAGTGTGGTTAAAAAAAAATGTGCATAAGCAACAGGGATTAGCTCAGCATTCAGAGGATTGTCAAACAAAGCAGATTCAAGAACTTAGGGGAGCTTCAACAGGAGTGGACTGAGGCTGGAGTCATGGATCAAGAGCAACCACACAGACAGTTCCAGGAAATTGGCTACAAGTGTTAAATTCTTTTTGCCATGCCAGTCCTGAACCCAACATTATAGACATCTCATCTGGGCTAAGGAGAAAAAGATCTGGACCCGTTACTCAGTGATGCAAAGTCTTGTTTTTAAATAAAACTAAATTTTGAACTTCATTTGGAAACCCAGAGTCTGGAGATCTGCTGCTGTTGGTCCACTGTGCTTTATCAAGTCCAGAGTCAACTCTGTCAGCCATCTACCAGGAAATTTTAGAGCACTTCATGCTTCCATCTGCTGAGAACCTGTATGGAGATGCTGATATTCTTTCCAGCAGGACTTGGTACCTGCCCACAGTGAAGCCAAAACTACCAGAAACTGGTTTCCTGACCCTGGTCAGTGGAAACATATAGTAGATTATCAAGACAATTAACTCCCTTAGTATTTTAATCAATCACTCCTTCAATCAATGGTTAAAGGAGTAAAATATGAATATCCAGCTCAACCCAGCAATTGTTGCTCTTCATCTTGTTGGCTCAAAAAAGAGAAAATCCCCCTTCCTTATGAATAACTTATGTCTTAGAGGAAATACATTTCACGATGCTCAGTCAATCTGTTCAGCTCTGACCTGCCTGGAAGTGCTCTACTTCGCGCCTCCAGCAAACATCACTGCTGCCTGCACCGACAACAGGCCTGCTGCTCTGTGCGTTTGTGTGCAGAATACTAAACGCCATGTGTGTAAATGCAGAACCTGGGGTTGTGTTTGCGTTAGGGAGTGGCAGGTCCCCCGGGGGTTAGTCGGCGCAGAGTGATGTGGCTGTTCATGAATCCTGTGAGGAGTTAAATCTGACAGAATCAGTAAAAAGGTTGTTTTCTGGGGAATAACCTTGGCGGTGTTTCAGATGGTGTAGGGATGATCTAATAAACAGACACGGTGAAACAGATGGGGGAAGATCATGACTGAAACCTTGATAAGCAAACCCTTATACCCTTGAAGAGTGTAGTCCTCACTTTTTAAAATCATCATTAAAATCTGCTGTGGTGAAATGGCTTCTATCTTTGCAGTAGGTTCAGGATCAGTGGTCTCAGCAGGCGGCCTGCAGGAGTACGCCCTCCATGTCGTCTCAGTGTGCTTAGCATTAATGAACTAATCAATGGGAGGGGGCTCTCACTGTCTGCTTAACATGTTAGAATCAGATTTCTACAAGTTTTCACAGCTACGTCATCGAGCGTTACAAGTGTGTGTCATGCTCACAGGCCTTACAGTCTGCAACGGCTCAATCTAGAAACCCATCAGCTGTTTTCTGATGGTGATCCTGCCTCAGGAATCAGTGATCAGCTTTTAGTGACTTCTAGTTAGCCTGCAGTTAGCAATAAAGCACATATAGACAAGAATTCCCTTTCTGTGCATTGTCTTTGTATACAGGCTGACTTTCAACAAGCAAGAATCATTCAAAGGTTGAAAGCAAATCTCAGAGGATATTGTTGCTGCACTTGCAAGCAGATATCTGCTTTTATTGATCACTCAAAGCTAGAATTGTTGCTACATGACTCACTATCTTTTTCAACTGGATTGCTTTCCATGGACAAATCTCATTTTTGGCCTCCAGCCCATCCTATTAAAGTGTTAGTGTACAGAAGGCCTTATAACTACAGCTGCTGTGTTCTCACCAGTGTTTATTGCTGCTAGGTTGTGACAGTTTGCTTCTGCTTTCCTCAGTAGAATCCATATCGTCATTTTTAGATAGCTCTGTGTTTATTACTTTCCTTTAGTCATGGAAATATCACCAAGAAAACAAAAACAATTTAAAGGAACCCTATCCTGGCATTTGCAGTAGTTTTAGACCTGGAGACTTTACCTTTGAAAAGATAAGTCTGATCAGTATTTGCTCTGCCAGTGAGGGAGAAATGGGCTCGACAAGTTCTGCACTTTTGTATGGAAATGGAAGGGCAACTGTGAACATTTCAATCAGGAGAGACTTAATAAGAGTTTAACAGTAATTTATTTTACAAATTGAATGAAAGAATTGTGCAAAGTCCTTGGCGATTAGATTCCACCGTGATGATATCATGTATTTGAAGGGGTAGTGAAGCAAACAGCAGGAATACGATACCCCCCTATGGAGTCTAGACACTGGTGGGGGTGTTGAGAGATGCAGGATCAGATGAGGAGTAGACTTCTCAGAAGCTGCCCAGGAACTAATGAGGGGGCATGGAGGAGGAGAAAGAGACCTGTGAGGATCTGGACTAGATGCTTATCAACTGAATGGAGGTGGCTGGGGTGGAGGAGTGTTGCACAGAACGACTGGCTGACTGTGAAAGAGAGAATGACAGATTTAAAATCTGACAGGTGCATGATGATTGGTCAAACAAGGTTGTGGCAGAATCTGATTAGCTGAGTACTTGGGAGAGTGAACGCCCATAATCAGCTGATCATCAGAACGGGAAGAGAGAAAGAATGGAAAAGAGAGAGATGTGAATGAGTGATCTCTGAAGAATGAGCTGAAAACTACCAACCAAAACCAGCACACTTGCAGTACTAAAGAACAAACAGCACCTTTAAGTCTTGATTTTTTGTAATGAAGACTCCGTCATTAGAGATTAGAGGAGGCTTAATTTCTGTCCCTAATGGTATAGTTCTCAGGAGGCTGTTGGTGGAGGTTGTACAGTTGTCCTCAAAGCTGGCAGTTTGGATTTAAGTGCCTTCTGTGACTCCTTTCCTGCACGTCATTCCCTACTTGCTCTCTCTGCCCTGCTTCTGACTCCATCCACTGTTATGAAATGCCAAAAAATGAGTATTGGAAAAAGTCAGGATTTCAGACTTCAACTTTAACTTTACCATCAGCCAGCTAAAATCATACCAACCAGCATCAGCTTGAAAATAATCCTAATGACAGAAGATAACTGCGACCATTTAAATATGGTCTGATGCAACAAAAATAAAATGAGTAAAATATTCTAACAGAGAATTCTTTAGTTGCACAGTTTTTGATTTTTGTCATCTAACCTTGAATTTTACCTACAATCTTGGTTTTATTTTATTTTTATATATCAAACTATAAAAAACAATTTATCTGGTTCCCTTCAAGCTAAAAGCTCTGTGGTTGAAAAATGAAGACAATGCAGAGAAAAAGACTAGTTCAGTCAGGATCACTTTCTCAAGAAACACACGATTTCCAGTTATAAATATTTCTCTCTACTAGCATTTATGAATTTTCACTTATTACGTTCATTTAAATTGCATTTAACTTACTAGTCTAAAGAGAAAAAAATATGTAGAAAACAGTCAAATTCATCACTGTGTTAGCGTTGCATGGGTTCCCTCAGTGTTGAGCCTATTTTCAATGGATTTCTGGATTATTGCTGAAAATAAGATCTGTGCCCAATAAAAGTTTTTGAAACTTACACGCTTTGTTCATAAAGATAATCTTCATAAACTGATAATTTAAGCATCATATCTGGTTCGTTTATCTAACTGGCGAAAGGAAAAAGCTAACGTCATGCTATATTGAGCTACAACACGGTCAAATGAATTTAATGTCATCACCTGTGGATACAAGTGAGCGGCAGGCTAAGTTGCCGTGCTTCGGATGATGACGTATAGTCTTCGACAAACGCTGTGGTCCTTGTTAGCTGTCTTTTAGCAACCACCTTTACTATGACGTAAAAAGATACAAATAAGAATTGATCATTCAAAGGTGGGGCACGTTTCAGATGTATCTTATGTTTTAGGATAAAACGTTAAACTCTCTTGAACTTGTGTTCACCACAGACCTTATATCAGGCAAAACTCATTCAAAAATCCCATAGACTTTCAGATGAGGGAACCAGAGATGCTACAGTGCTAACTCACTTCAGCGTTTTAGGACTCATTCCTGCACCACTCTATATCTTGCTTTGATATGTGGCCCTTTCACTTCGGTTGTGTAGTTCCACGTTCCACGTGGGGTGGAGGAAAGTTGCAAAAAGTGGCTTGCAGAGGGAGCAGCAAAGTGTAACCAGGCTAGAGTAGTTGAAACATGGCAGCATGAGTGCAATTAGCCAGTAGTGTGCTTGGAGCGAATCAGTTAGCCATCAGCTTATGAGGGCTTACATGAGATCATCTCATCTCAGTTATGGCACGATGAACTCCATGGCCTACCTGAACTAACGCTGTGTGCTTTATTTCTTTGACAGTCTATTTGAGGCTCATGGTTAAATTCTAGTACAGCGTACACTTTTTGACCACATAAAGGATAAAAAGGATGATAAAAACAATGCTTAAGTAGGGGGTAGGGTATCTTATCTGACTGACAGTTGGGCCCATTGGAGCTGTTTGTCAGGAGGCATAAGCTCCACCTTGGTCTGTTACTTAGCTTAAGTTTGTTTGAGACTGCATTTCCAATATGGTGTCTGCCATCACTGGGCTTCAAAATAGTGCTTAAGAAACCAGCAATGACATCTCTAGGACTATGTCCATGTTATGTTATGTTTTGTCCATGGTTCCTGCAGCGCTGTTTCTAAGTTATAGCAAACACTGTATGAGTAATATGTAAGTAGGAGGTTTTATCGTTTCTCCTCTAAGTTCTCTTGTAAAAATATAAAATGTCATGGTGCACTTCACAGTCTGGAGTTCTACATCACTGCAGACAGATGAGAGGAAAAAGTCTGAACTTCTGCAGAAAAGCTTTTCAGCTGCTGTTGTGTTTTTGAAGAGGAATGATGCAGTTTAACACATAAGGGTCATGCAGTTCCACTCATCCTGTAAGAGGAGTTGTATAACGTCTGCTCCGGCACTCCAGGAACAAAAGGAAACACAGATGATGTCATTTAGGCCATCTCAACCTGTAGATGACATTTTACATTTTTAAAAGAGCTTGTATTACAGACAGCAGAGTTTCAAAAGCTTCTGGGATGATGAAAAGATTTGTTGCATTCTGGGAATTGTTGGCTACAGCTTTGTTAGACTAAAGGTGGGAATATTTCAGCCTTTGTTGCAACAGTTTGACCTTTTCTGTTAACCTCAAAGTCACAGAGATGACGGCCACACCCTTCATTGGTAGACTCCTGCATCCCTCTACCTCCATGTCACAGTAGGAGAAGGTTCTGCCTGTCAGTGTCGGCGCCAAAAGGATTGCCTCAGTTTTCTCTTTGATGGTTGCCCTCCATACACAACCCCTCACCCCCACTCCTCTCCCTGAGCTACTAAAAGAACTGATAAGAGCAACTTCAAAGGCAGCACTGCTTTTTCTGCTCCAATTCGAAGCAGGCAAATGAAGGACAGGCAGATTTGAGTAGCTAAATAGCTTTGGGGTGTGTTGCCTGTTGCTTGCATGTAGAAGCCCTTCCATGACTTATATCACAGCTCTATTTAAAACTGAGCTAGCAAGACTTTTTCTACCACCTTTAAAGCTTTAAGTTCTTCATTATACACCTAATTACTTCATAAAAACCACAGAGAGTTTTCCTCCCTCTTTAGGTTTTTTTAACACCAGTGGGATTAGAGGCTTCATCTCGAAGTGTTCCACCCAGATTTTGTTTAATCAGCGCACTCAGCCTGTTTTTTTAGGGTGCCTGGCAATCAGCGGAGATTTTAAGACCGGATTTGTGTCCACTTTTTTTTTTTCCTTTTTTGAAAGACAGCTGGGTTATCATTACCAGAAAGCCGGGGTATTTTCTCTAATCTTAATACCCAGTGAGAGACAGCGTTACAGCCGCAGTCGCTGAGAAGACGATCAGATACTCCAGGCTAGGATTGTGTCTTCTAGTCCCTGATCTAGCATGTGTGTATCTGAGTGTGTTACATGATTTCTCTCCATCTCGGGGGGGGGGGGGGGTATCACACGCAGCATTGTTCTTATCCACAAATAAGATGAAATCCCTGCTGGGGTAAAAAGATACTGATGGTGAAATTGCTGCTGCTGCCTTAATACTCAGTATATTAAAGCTGTAGTTCAGATCAAATCAAAAATATTTAAAATGTTGGATATTACCGTGCAGTTCTGGACAAGATTTGCTTTGATAGAATAGGATACAGTAGCTTAAAGCTACATCAGTCTCTCTTTATTTTAACTTTTGTCTATTAGAACAAAAAATGATCACATCGTCAACATATTATCCAGTCTGAAGTATCAACAGTCATGTTTCTGGGAGTCTTGTGTCAAATTTAAATAACTTCATCTATTTGTTATGAAGTTCAGTAACATCGATGAGAGCACAGCACAAGACCAAAGCCCTTATGTCAACTTAGGACATTCATAGTGCGATCAAAAGTGCTTATAAGTAAAGCTTGTAAACTATCAAGAAATACTGCATGACTGATCAACAATAAATACTGTTCTTAATCATGCAAAGGTAATGGTTTGGCCGGATTCCATGTCTATCATTGAGCAGATTCTTCTTGCAAAGCTCCAGTCTGAAACATTGGTCCATCAATTCTAAGACTAGGCACAAATCAGTCTCATTTGAGAAGAATGAGGAATGCTATGAGCATTATTGTAAGCTGGTACCCAATGGCTGCTGGTGAAATGATTAGCTCAGATGTAGCTGTAGTTGTAGTTTACTGGAGCTGGACAACTTTTTTTTTTTTTAAAGAAAAGTTACAAGCCAAACTTAAAGCTTGTCTTGGCAGAAAAGATGCTTTCACTGCTCTACCTACCGGCTTCGACAGAACTCTTATTCAACAACTGGCTCCACTGAGCCTGAACCATACTACTACTACTACTACCACTACAAGCTTACTTACCAGGGTTGCAAATGCCTACTACATCATATGCCTATGATTTGATTGACCTGTAATGAATGTCACAGACAGAATGTTTTTCCAATCATACCCCAAGATTTTCTGAAAGGTTCGGCCTGTCCCAAACATGGACAGTTGGCCAGATAGATGTGAAACATATCCCATTAATTGGAAATATGAATCAGTGTATCTGGCATGTCAGTCGTGTCAGTTCCTATTGAAATATTCTGCTCTACACACTGCTCATCACCACAAACACACCACCCCCACTGTGAAGCACAGTGGTGGCAGCATCATGCTGTGGGGGTGCTTCTCAGCAGTTGGCTCTGAAGGCTTGTTAAGGTAAAATAAGTGAGGCAAAATATAGAAAAATCCTGGAGGCAGTCTCATTGAAAGCATACAACGAACGCTACACAGAAATGGTTTAAAGACAACAAGGTGAATGCTCTGGAAAAGCCAAGTCAAAGCCCTGACTTCAGTCCAATGAAGTTTGTGGATGGACTTGAAAAAGGCTGTTAACGCCTGATCTCTGTGCAACCTGACAGAGCTTGAGCAGTTTTGCAAAGAAAAGTGGAGTGAAATTGCAGTGTCCAGATGTGCAAACCTGATTGAGACTTATCCACACAGACAGTGATGTGATTTTTTTGTTTTTTTGTAATGTTATTTGTCAAAAAAGCCAAATTACACTGACCACAATTTACAAAATCAATAAAAGGGTAAAACGTCCAAGGGAGTGGATACTTTTGATAGGCACTGTATATCTTGAGATAATTACGCCCCTCCCTCTGAAGTAATCCACCAGCTGCCTTTGTCTCCCAGAGCAGCACACAACACAAATTGTGACTCTACACAAAGCTATCAACAAATTCTTACCCTGCTGCAAATCAGGTGACCTACTTTGTTATCATTTTTATTATTATATTGTTATTATGATTAAATTGAACCTGTTGTTTATGACTCACTAGACTGACAAAATAATGTTGTAAAACTCAGCTGATAGTTCTTGCCCATCATGTATCACTTCAGCTGCTTTAAATCATGGCCCTCATATTAAAAGGATGTTAAGCCAAGTAGCGGCCTTTTGGCTGAAATTGTCAACCAAACAAGAGTCAGATTTAAATGTGGAGGGTGTCAAAAGTCACCCCAGATGTAATGAACTTGATATATAAGGAGAGTGAAGCTGCAATTTGGACATAGAGCTGTTTTACCTCATATTGATCCATCTAAGGTTAGTGAGGAGACAGCGAGTTTCTCTGCTACCCTGAGGGCCAAGCTGTGGATTATTACTCTTTAAATCTTTATTCTTCACAGGCTGTTTCCTTACTTCAGCTATAGGATGATGTGTGGTTTTCATTTATTTGATTCAAAAGCCTGAATCTTATTCAAACCATCATCCTGACAGTATACAGGAATGTGCAGGGGCTTTAAAATACTGATTATCTCCAGGATGCATGTCTGTTAGCTAACCATATCCAGTTTGCCAGGGTATTAATTACCATTAAAAGACCAGGCCTTTATTTCACTTCAGCCCGCCTCAAGACTTTCACTTCAGCGCCACCAAACACATTATACTGCTTCGCTCTTGGCAGCTTGTTCTCCCTTAGCTTTATGACTTGGACTCAGTGTTTTGACCAGCAGCCGTTTTTCCTGCCCTAGTTGAGGTATCGTGGCTACAGAAGCAGTAAAATCATCCTTTAAACGGTGCTGATAAGCCCTCTGTGGTTATTTGTCACACCTACACATTTAACCAGTGTCTGTGGCCTTAATCAGGCTTCTTCTCTGTCACATTTTCCTCCCACGCTGTCTGCTCACACACTCCTAAAATGGTTGCTGTGAGCTGCACTTTTCCTCCTCTGTGGCACGACTGTATCACGCCGCGGGCAAAAACACACGATCCTTTGACAGGCGAGTAAATTGGGATTTTGTAAAAACTGTGGAGCTGCCTGCTATTGCTTTTCTTTGATCACTTTTTTAAGCGTTTGTACCTTGTCTGCTCGCTGCCAAAGCTGTGATGACACAACACGCTACTCACCACTGCTCTCTGCGTTGAAGGCAAATCTTGAAGTTCTCTCCTTCAATGTGCCATAAGTAAAAAACCAGAACTACAGCACCAATATTAAACTTTTGAACTCTTAATTTATTACACAGAATTTTTTCTCAGTTAAGTTTTAAGTGTGACTCTTATCAAGAGCACACTGGTGGAGACTCATGATAGAGCTAGACATCCCTTAACAGTAGGCTACAGAAGTGTTTTTTTCCTGATGTCTGAAAGTAGAAAGCCTCTCCTGCTCTTAGCTTGTATCCAATCAGCTTAATACCATCCAATTTTAACCCACTTAAAAATACACCGACTAGAGTGTTAGCCACGCTAGCAGCCTTGTTAAGGTGTGAAGAATGAGCTAGCTAAATGCTTACTTTAGCGTGCTAGTAAAGCCACAGTGACAATGAATGCTAAATGTTGCAGCTAGCCTAATGACACATGACATTTAAAGATTAGCCGTAAACACGAGCTAAAAACAGAGAAACGTGATAGACAAGCTAACAGTGACACAGGTGGTCACTGTGGTCAGGTATGTTGACCAAATTTCATGCCAAACCATCCAGTTTAAATATTTATCTACCTGGAGTGTTAGCAGCTTCATGACGGCTAGCTAAGTACCAGCATGCTAAAATGCCCATAGCAACAATGTTAAATTATGTGTAGCATAGATAATGTCATATGCATTATTTGGATGCTTGATTTTTACAGCTTTAACAGCCTCTATTCTTCTTGAAAGGCTTTCCACAAAATGTTGGAGTGTTTCTTTGGGAAATTGTGCCCATTTATTAGAAAAGCTAAGACCCTCGGACCCACTTGGAAAACCCAAACATTTAAATGGGCCACTCTAAAAAATGAACAAATAGAGAGCATCTGTTCATTTTTCAGGGGGGAAAAATAGCAATTTTAAAGTTTGAAAAAAGTTTTTAACTTGAGAAAGAAATCAAATTTGTGATTTTAAAAGTTGTTAATTAACATAAACAAAAAATAAAATTTTTTGAGCGTGTAAAGCTTAAAATAGCTGATTGTGTGGGAGAAAATCATACCAGATTAAACTGTTTTCCTTGCACAGGTCCTGAAGTTGAGAGCCTAATAAAATTCACTTCTTAGTGGGACTGATCAATTTGGAAATCCTTGTTATTTTAGCCTAGAATCATCATGTCTTAACTGAGGCTATCCAGCCACACACATTATAGTTTTTTGTATATTTTTGACTTTACAATATCATAAATGTATGGCTTTAAAAACTTGAAAATTTTGGGTATACAGTGTCAAAATGTATGATTTTTTTTAAATCTGACATCTTGATTTTTTTTCTCTTTAATTTGTGACTTTTTCAACTCAGAAATTCTGAGTTTAGTTTCATGTAAATATATGACTTTATAATCTCAAAAATTTAAACTTTTCTTTTTCAAAAGTTAACATGTTAATGTTTTAGCTTTTAGGGTGGCCCTAGTATGAAATGTTTTTAGTCATGATTTAAAAAATTCCATGCACATCTAATTTTGACAACATCAGAGCAGACTGGGCCCCACAAGGGACCTCAGGCTGGTCTGTAGAACATTTATGAGGTCAGGCACTTATGTTGGATGAGAAGGCCTGGCTGCGATCTCCTTTCCAGTTCATCCCAAAGGTGCTCGATGGGGTTGATGTCAGGGTTCTGAACATGTTTCCACTGCTCCACAGTCCAGTGTCGGTGTGCTTTGCACCATGCCATCTGATGCTTGGCACTAGACTTCGTGATGTGAGGCTTGCATGCAACTGCTCGGCCATGGAATTGCATTCAATGACACTCCTGCTGCACAGTTTTTGTGCTTACATTAATGCCAGTGGAAACCAGAACTCTTCAGCTATGGAATCAGCAGACATTTATGCACAGGATGGACTCAAGCTTGATAGCCCTACATGTCATTTGTTGCAGTGATGCTACACTGGCTAATAAAAACCGACATAACCGACAATCAGAGATTATAATTGCAGGTTCATAGCATCCACTAATAGTGTGCTTCATAACAATTATATCAGTGAAAATGTTATTGAAAAATCTGATATTTTTCTGCTTTTCATTAGTGGTTTGTGTGCTAGTAATAAATCATGAAAGCATTAATTTTCAGGTAACATTTAAACCAGATATAATTGGCTGAAATATTGGCCCCATATGTTGCAGTGATATCTTTAATAAAGCGCATATCCAGCATAAAGCTGAGGACCAGTGCAGACTGGTTATTAGAGGCCACCTCGTCCCTTTTAACACCTCTCCGTTCTGTGTTCGCGGCTCTCTGCTGCCACGACTCTGAATAATTCAACAAAGCAAAAGGGGGACTGGGGGAGCGGGAGAGGAGATATGGATTGAAGATGATCTGGGGCACTGGTACCAGGAAATTGACTTTTTGACGTCAGAATAAGCTGGAGACGTATGCTTGAATGTTTGTGTGTATCTACAGTAGTTAGTGTGTGAGCAGATGTGGGTGTTACAGCCTGTAACATCGGAGGAAGCTGGAAACAGAGAAAAAAAATGAATGGGTCTCCCTTTGAAGCATCTTCCTCCATCCTTTGAAGACTTTTTATTGATCCATAAATTCTGACCCACAGGATTTGTGCCCTGTAGGCGTTGACACATCTTTACTCTGGCCATATTTTATCTCCAGAGGAAGCAGACAAACAGTTTGCCTAAATGATGGCGCTCCAGGAAGCAAACAGTGTCTTGACATTTGAGTCGAGGTGATAGAGCGGGGCTGAGGGTTCAATTCAGGTGTCTCCATGGTGGGAATATTTCACAGCTCTGACTCAGTTATGACATGCAGGCCGTGGAGAAGGTCAGACTTGACGTAAATGTTGATCAAATTTAAAAGAGATTCCCCACTGATAAACTCAGTGTCTATTCATTCAGCTGATTGGACTGATCTTCCAGCACAGCAGCGAGCTGAGTACGGAGGTATGGATGGAAAAATGCTGTAGAGTCCATAGGCTGTGTCAGGTTATACTCACATATAACTGAAGCACTGAGTGACAATATTCAGCCCAGACATGTGGATGTTTACCTGCAAAGAGGATCGAAATCTGACAATGCATGCACTGCCACTATTAGTCCCAACCAACTTTGCACTGTTACTCTGAAAAAAATGGTTTACAGACTGTTTACTTGACCATAGTCTAGTTGGCTGAACACAATTTTAATTTGCAGTAATCTGAAGTAATAGTGGGATTTCATGCTGCATTGACTAAACGGGATTGTGTTTGATTATGTTTCACTTAAAATCCTAATCTCTGTCCCTTTATTTGTGTCTCTAGGTGCCCCTGGTTAACAAAGGCGATCTCTCCCATTGTGCCTCTCTACAATGGCCTCATCTTCCTCTTCGTTTTGGCCAACTTCAGCATGGCAACCTTCATGGACCCTGGTGTCTACCCACGAGGTTTGTGTGCATTTGTGTTTGCATTGCATTTGACATTTAGTGTTCAGCTGTTGTATAAATGTTTGCCACTTAAAGGAACCCTGAGGAAAACAAAGTAAATGTAACAATCTGTCATTGCTTATGTGCACAACAGTATGATTAATTTGACCCCCCTGTGCATTCAATAGCACCATATTTATCAGAGATCCATTTAATGCCTTAGTACAGCTTACAGCTTCTACACATGCAGGATATGTTGTAAGTTATATAATCCTTCTTATTATGTGGTGTCAAACGAACTTCACTGGCTTTAGCGCCCCTTATAGGCCTTTTGTCCTCACTGCTATCTGGGTTAATTAATAATGATTGAATTTGTCCTTGGGGATTTTTGTAATGTGCTTGTAAATGATAAGCACCTGTTTGCAGGAAGAGCTTTCTCTGCCTGTAAAGGGGTAATAATCATTAGGTTCTATAAAGTGCAAGTTATCTGACATTGGCCTTCTGCTGTCGCTGCCTGCTGTGCTTAATCGACTACAGAGTATTTTTTCAAGCTATAATTTTATATTACACAGATGGCAGACCCACCATTAAAGCCATAATAAAGAGTACAAGCTGTTATGAAATAGTCTCTAACTGACATCTGCTGAGAAAATCACTTCCATTATGCAGAATGTAAAAAATGAGAATGAAAGGCTTTGTAGTGCTAATAATCTTGTACTATTTTGGTCACTGACAAGGCACCATCATTTGCCGTCGTTCCCTTTAAGAAAATTCATGATTTAAGGAAATAAGACGACTAAGTGTGCATTCATGAGGTCAATTTATCAAATATTGGTCCGATCCTGACTCAGACAGAGAGCTCAGGTATTGTGACAATGGCGAGATCATTACAGCTTAGTTTCTATGCTATCCTGTATTTACAGCAAGAATGTGCCTACACTATATCACTGCCCTCATTCTACAGAAGGCCTGCACATAGCATGGAGGATGTATTTCATGTGACTACACAATTTATGGACAACTCATGCTTCGAGAGTCGGTTCTTTCACCATGGGTTTAAACAAACAAAAAAAGGCAGAGAAAACAAGAAGTTTGTATTAAGTAGTACTTGAAAAGTTTACAAAAATGACTTTAGAAAGGCTTTAAAGTTTACAATAGTGCCACTGCATCTGCTTGCAGAGGTAAAAAAAAAATTCAAAACATGAAAAACCTTTATTTCTTGGGAAATATAAAACCTGTTATAACTGTATTACGTGTATGTTTTGAGTGAAGAAATACTTACTTCAAACTTATCATTATTCTTAGCATTTGCCTTGATTAACAAGCAAGTAGACTTATGATATCATCTACTATAGCACAATTGCAATAATGTCAAGTATAATGACAGTCGCACACTATTATCAAAAATTGCAGCACTGTCTGGTACCACAGTGCAGTTTGTCAGCATGTTAATACTTTTCAAAGGTGCTCTGCCAGACCTCTGCATACACATGTAGATGAAAATACAGATGTAATATAGTATTGGCATGGTATTGGTATTAGTAGATAAACTATATGGACAAAAGTATTTGGCCACCATTGTTAATGTTATTAAATTTAGGTGATTAAATCAGACCTCTTGCCACAGGTGTATAAAATCAAGCACTCAGCCATGCAGTCTCCATTTGCAAACATTTGCAGGTTGATCTGAAGAGCTGAGTGACTTCAAGTGTGCTACTAAAATGAATTCCACCTCTTTTCTAAATTTCATCCCTGCTGGGTATTCCACAGTAAACTGTAAGTGCTATTATTTAAAAGTGGAAGTGTTTCAGGAACAACAGAAACTTCGTGAGAGCTCCATGGAATGGGTTTCATGACCAAACAGCATCATGCAAGCATCAAATCACTTGGTCCAATGCTAAGCATCAGATGGACTGGTGTAGAGCACACCAATACTGGACTGTGGAGCAACAAATGACACACTGCTCTGTAGGGCGAGTCTGGGTTTGGTGGATGCTGGGAGAATGTTACCCGTCTTCCTGCATTTTGCCGACTGTGAAGTTTGGTGGAGGAAGGATAATGGTATGGGGATGTTTTTGAGGGTTTTGGCTAGGCCCCTTATTTTCACTGAAGGCCAATCTTAATGCTTCAGCATACAAAGACATTTAGAACAATGCTATGCTTCCAACTTTCCGGCAGCAGTTTGGGAAAAGCCTTTTTCTATTCAAACATGACTGTGCCCTAGTGCACAAAGCAAGGACTTTAAAGGCATTGTTAGATGAGTTTGTTGTGAAAGAACTTGAATGGCCCAGTTCTGTCTGATGTAGGGTTTTACAGTAGCTGCCTGCATCCTGGTTCTTCTTTTTTCTGATGCTCTAAATGTTCTCTATGCAAATGCGAAAGCTTTGGACTGGGCAGACGGGTCCTGAATTCCCAGGACTGTTGGGTCAGGCTGTTATCATGCTGAGAACATGTAGCCTGATCTTGTCAAAGGTAATGGTTTCAGACCACGCTGGTGCAGCAGTGCAGCACTCATTTCCAAAATAAATCTGAAAGTCAAGATCATAATATTCATCTCTTTGCCTTCATTTGATTTTCACTGCTAAGAATTTTTCAGATCAATAATGGGAACTTTAAAATATGTTTTTAAAATGCAAAATAGCAGAATTTTGAATCAATTCAAATTTGATTATTGTGGTTAACTCGGAAAATTGTAAGCCTAAGCATGATTTTTAAAATGAGTCATTAAACAGTCCTTATGCAATGCTTTTAATTCTTCCTGAGGTTTAATTAAGTATTTAAGATTCTAATTTTGTGTTTAACATAAAATAAAATTACACCAATTTATACTTTATGCCTGTATCAAATATAAAACACTCCATGAGGGGACAAAGGAGTTATCGGGCTGTAAATCCTTATTACCAAATTTCAGTGGAAGTAGGTGAAATATTCCATCACAGTCAAGTTTTATAATTCAGACCTAAAGTGATTGTAATTGAAGTGTACAGCGTGATATTTTTGTGGTGTATATTTATAATGTACCATGAACTTTTATTGTATTTTTGGGTGTAATTTATTCTCCACATTGTGCTGCTCTTTCAGCACCTTGAGCCTGTGATACAGTGTGAATATATATTGTGTGAAATAGGCCGCTGCTCTTTGTGCTGAATGGTTGTTGCATCAAGCATTTGTAAAGAAGCTGTCAAAGGAGATGGAAGCGTAACTGCTGTTTGTGTGCTTTGGTTCGTCTGGCGGTTTACCTTTAAAATCTATTTGAAGAGACTTGACAGCCATAATAACAGAGCAATCTGCCGCTTATGGAGCTGTTTACTTCCATACTATGTCTTTGTTTCTCTCGTTTCATTCTCGTTCTCTTTTTTTTTTGTTTGTTTCCTTAAGTGTGTGTGTTCAGCTACCTGTACCTCCCCGCAGTTATTGTTGCTCTGTGAAATTATTTTCTAAGTTGGAGCTCCTTGCAGACATATAAATGTGCTTTTTGATGGGCTGAAGACATTTTATTTTGAACTGCAGTTTTAAGGCAGCAAAAGCTCTCAGTCTGAGGAAAATGGTATTTCATAAACAGTTTGAATAACTGCAGAGAAGTAGTAGTATGAGCTATGAGCTGTTGTTTACAGCTCTGGGTTTATGTAAGGATCATATCAAGCAAATCTATTAAGGCTTTTCCATACCACTTGTTTTCAAATGATACAGTCCTGGTTACTTTAAGCCATCCAAGTACTAATTTAATTGCACAAATTTGTCTTTTGTCAAAATGTGCAATTTAGACAGTGTGCAGGAGATTGCTTGTAATTTTGTATTTTGTTGCTGCGGTATCAAAGCAACAAGAGATTCTGCTATTGTGACAACCCTGGTTAGCGGTTTTTCATTTTAATGATTTATGAAGCTTTGTGAAATTAAACCAAACAACATCTGTAAAACATGAGTCACGGTGCTCTTCAGTAATCATTCTTAATGTTTAGAGCAGAATGAAACGCTCTCATCTATGAAAATGTTCACTCCTCTCAGTGGTTGCTCTCTGCAGACACCTCACAGTTGGAGAGGGGGGCTTCATTTAAGGTTCTGTGCTGTCAGATGGAATCATCAATCAAAACCAGGCCTGTTTTTGCCTCCTGCGTCTGTTTGTGCCTTTTCTTTCATGCAGTCTAACACAAATGCATCTGTGCTCAGTTAATATTCTTTTTCAATATGTATCCGTGTTTTTTTTTTTTCTGCAGCGGATGAGGACGAGGACAAGGACGATGATTTCCGAGCGCCGCTCTACAAAAACGTGGAGATCAAGGGCATTCAGGTCCGGATGAAGTGGTGCGCCACCTGTCACTTCTACAGGCCGCCTCGCTGCTCACACTGCAGTGTGTGTGACAACTGTGTGGAGGTGTGTATGTGAATGCATATGCGAGACACTGAGTATGCCAGGAATGCAGGCATAATCTAAATATTCATAAAGGTTGAAATGATGTATTATCTGATGCTGCCCTGTTGGCAGTGGTCATGTTTGGTTGTGCATTGTAAATTTTATGTGTTTTTTAGTGTGTCATTCCAAGAATTACAATCTAAAAACACTGAATATTTATGTATTATCATGTGAGAGGAGGATGTTGTACTAAATAACAGTACTGCTTTAAGTCAGTTGTTGGTGGAAGGCCACGGGCCAAGGGCCAAAGATAGTAACAGCAGTGCTGATATTTAATCCTTCATCACAACCTCAAGTGTGATAATAGTTATATACACAAAAATAGTAGTAATGACAGGGTGACCATGTTTTCAAACATCTAAATTGGGACACTTTAATTTTATTGCAAACCTGCATGTATGAGCTCCTGGTATGATGGGATTTTTCAGCAGTCCACCTTTAAGTACTGCTGAAAATGCTGCAGCAGCTACAGCCAAACTCAAAATCACTTAAAACTCAAAATTTTGATTGGTAGAGATCACGATTATGAAACACAATTACTTGTTAATTTTATAACATCTACAAACATGCATTTATTGTACTAAGAGACTCTTAACAAACATGTGAGCTAAAAAAATACATACAGTACCTTCAGTGCTGTGAAAAAGTATTTTCCCCCTTTCTGATTCCTGATTATTTTTGCATATATATCACACTTAAATGTTTCGGATCATCAAACCAATTTTTATATTTCACAAAGACAACCTAAGTAAATACAAAATGCAGTGTCCAAAATCCAAACCTATCTGACCCTTTGTGAAAGAGTAATTGCCTCCCTTGTTAAGTCATGAGTTAACTGTGATTAACCACAGTTTTTGGAAAGCTGAGTTCAGTTTCATTGGCCACACCCAGGCCTGATTACTGCCAGATTTGTTTAATCAGAAATCACTTAAATACAAGCTATCAGACAAAGTGAAGTAGGCTACAAGATCTCAAAAAGAAACACTTCATGCCAACAAATGAGAAACAAAGACATTGAAATCTATCAGTCTAGAAAAAGGTTACAGAGCCATTTCCAAGGCTTTGGGACTCCAGCAAACCACAGTTAGAGCCATTATCCACAAATGGAGAAAACTGGGAACAGTGGTGAACCTTCCAAGGAGTGGTCTGCTAACCAAAATTACCCCAAGAGGTCAACAACGACTTATCTAGGAGGTCACAAAAGAACTCAGAACAACATCCAAAGAACTGCAGGCCTCACTGGCCTTAGGCCCTGTCCACATGGAGACGAAAACGATATATTGCCATTTCGTTTTGAAAAAGTTTTCCATAAAGATAAGATCGTTTCAGGAAATATCTGCGTAAGCATGAAACCACTGGAAATGACTGAAAATGCTGTAGTGCATATGCCAAGAAAACTGACACAAACTTTCTTCCTGTTGCCCTTCTGGTTGTTCTCTGCGTTGAATTTAAGAACATATGGTTTGTGCGTTTCGTGGTGGTGGTAAAGGAGCATTAGATTTTTATGTAAAAGCCATAATAAGCTCAGTAGCTTCAGCAGCACGAACACAACCGTGTAGTCCGCCATTATTGTTTAGGCCTGACCCGCGCAGGTGCCTTAAGGGAGCTACGCTGTGTGTGACATAAACGTCTCAAGAAAGATGTGGATAGCTGTTCCTACGGAGATGAAACGCTAGTCATTTAGGATTTATGCACTCTGGGACCCGTTTTCAAAAAGTATCATTTACAGTAACCCGAAATACGTTTCCGTGTGGATTAAATGTCGATACAACAAAAAAACTTTTGCGTATATACCTGAATTTATCTCAATGTGGATGGGGCCTCAGTTGGGGTCAGAGTTCATGACTCAACCATAAGAAAGACACTGGGCAAAAATGGCAAACATGGGGGAGTTCCAAGACCAAAACCACTGCTGACAAAAAACACAAAGGCTCGTCTCACATTTGCCAAGAAACATCTTGATGATCCCCAAGACTTTTGGAGACACATTCTGTGGACTGACCAGACAAAAGTTGAGCATTTTGGAAGGTGTGCAGCCCGTTACATCTGGCATAAAAATAACAGAGCATTTGATTTAAAAAAAAAAAACATCATGCCAACAGTCAAACATGGTGGTGGCAGTGTGATGGTCTGGGGCTGCTTTGCTGCTTCAGGACCTGGACCTCTTGCTGTGATTGATGGAACCATGAATTCAGCTGTCTACCAGAAAAATCCCAAAGGCCAATGTCCAGCCATAACGACATCTGTGTCTGGAAGGTCCAGTCTCGAATTAATCAGTGTTTCTCGCTAACATTTCACCATGAAGACAAAAGAACACTTCACGCAACACAGAGAAAATGTGATGCATTCTTTCTATGCTTTTTTATCTCAAAAACAGTAAGGTTGGTCTGGAAATATAACTCTGATATAACTTTAACACAACCTTCAACCGGGTACTTTCTGAAGAAAGAAATTCCTTTCCTGGAGCTCTAAAAAACATCCCTCCTTTATGGCATGACAGCCAGCCTACTTGATGTAATGCAGCAGGTCCCATCATATGTATTAGGCTCACCCAGACTGAAAAACACGTCAGCAAATCAGGGGTGAGCCAGGACAATACTGATTGACATTACAGCCACAGACAAAATGTTGAAAGCACGGTGCATCGTTTTGGTTTTACACTGGTTAAAATCATTTGTTCTAAAACGGGACATATAATTGTTAATTAGAATTTCGTGCCTGAAAACAGGACTGTCCTAGTTAAATGAGATGCATGGTCACCCTAATAAAACCTGTACAATCTTTGCCAGCTTTTCATATAAATATCCAACATTAAAACAATAAATGTAAGCATAAAAACATTGGTAAGAAATTTGTATCTCCCTCCCTCCATTCTCAGGATTTCGACCATCACTGTCCCTGGGTCAACAACTGCATTGGAAGGAGGAACTACCGCTACTTCTTCCTCTTCCTGCTGTCGCTGAGCATCCACATGATGGGAGTTTTCTCCTTTGGCCTTCTCTTCGTCCTGCACCATCGAGAGAGGCTGGCAGCGCTGCACACCACTGTCACGTATCCTTAAAGCGTCTCCAAATCCAGCACATATACAGTTTATTTAAACAGTGGGGCACCATCATGTTTGAACAGAAAAGGGCCTTCCCCAAACTGTTGCCACAAAGATGGAAGCATAGCATTTTACAAAATGTTTTGTATGCTGAGGCATTAAGACTGACCTTCACTGGAGATAAAAAGCCTAGCCCTGAAAAACAGCCGCATACCATTATCCCTCCTCCACCAAACTTCACAGTTAGCACACTTCAGTCAGACAGATAGCATTCTCCCAGGAATCAAACTCTTCTTTCTGTTTCTGTTGTTCCTAAATGCTTCCACTTTCTAATGATCTCACTTACGGTGGACTGTGGAATATCCGGCAGGGATGAAACTTTACATACCGTCTTATTCCAGAGGTTGCATCCATCACAGTACCACGCTTAAAGTCACTAAGCTCCTTGAAGCGGCCCATTTTGTATCACATATGTTTGCAAATGGAGCCTGCATGGCTAGGTGATTGATTTTATACACCTGTGGCAGTGGATCTGATTGAAACACATGAATTCAATAAGTCACAGGTGTGGCCAAATACTTTTGTCTATTTAGTGCAATTGCGTTTATTGACCTGAATCCTGTAGGAATAAAAGCTGTCGTTTTGTCATTCTGTCAGAGTGTATTATTGTTGTTATTTATCTTGTGTTGTTGTGTTCTTATGTTATTGATCCTGACCTTTGCGTCCAGTCTGGTGGTGATGTGTATAGCTGGGCTTTTCTTTATTCCAGTCATGGGACTCACAGGTTTCCACATGGTGCTCGTAGCTCGAGGGCGAACCACCAATGAGCAGGTGAGGAGAGCATGTTTGTTCTGTATTAGTGTAAACAAACAATGATTTTCCTGTTATTTATCCAGCGTGTGTCAACAGAGCTATGAGGCACTGCTTCACAAACAGATGCAAACAGTCACACCTGGGGCTGCACTGTTTGCAACTGGGCACCTTTCATCAAAATATGCTACTTAATCTCCTGTTGCATTTATAGATATCTGAAACACAGTGAATTTACTTTTATAAATGTAAAAAAAACATCTCACATAACAAAGAATTAGCAGCAGTAGCACCATTTTTCCTTATACAAACTAATTACATGATGCCTCAGCAGCATGACTCACCTGCTCTGTATTCAAGCGCTGGACCGAAGTGTGTACATGGATTTGTGTGCTTGTACATGTGTGTATACACTATGGCCTTGAGCCTTCTCTGCTGCCGATTCTAAACGAGGCGTTGTGATCCTCAGGTGACGGGCAAGTTCCGTGGAGGAGTAAATCCCTTCACCAAGGGTTGCTGTGGCAACGTGGAGTATGTCTTATGTAGTCCCCTGGCACCGAGGTAAGATGCTTTACAGTGCTGCATGTGTGTACAGTAGCTGCTACTTTCCTGTCACTGCACATACATAATGATGATATGCAGCACCTCAGAGGATATGTGGGTACATGTTTATGCAAATGTGCACTTATGCATTATGTTCATGCTAAAGGTGGGAATGTATTCAGTTTTAGAGTTACAGTTAAGTTGGGGCACTGTATAAAATTTAAATAAAAACAGAATGCAATGATTTTCAAATCTCATAAACCCATATTTCATTTACAATAGAACATAAACAACATATCAGATGTTAAAACTGAAAAGATTTTGCCAACTCATGAAAACTATAAGATCATTTTAAATTTGTTGGCAGCAACAAATCTCAAAAAAAGTAGGGACAGGACAACAAAAGGCTGGAAAAGTAAGTGGTACTATTGAAAAACAGCTGGAGGAGCATTTTGCAACTTCTTGTTTTAATTGTTAGCAGGTCAGTAACAAGACTGGGCATGAAACTGTTAATTTTGGCAGCTATTTTTGATTTTAGTCTTACTTTAAGTCTTTAGATGAAATTTCTTTTAGTTTTAGTGACACTTTAGTCATTTCTACCCTTTTAGTTTTAGTCTAGTTTTAGTCGACCAAAACTAAAAACATTTTAGTCTAGTTTTAGTCCATAAAAATTCCTCAAATTTTAGTCTTTACTTTTAGTCCATGCATTTATTATAATTTTGTCTAAATCTGGTACCACGTCATGGTACTGTGTTCTATGCACGCTGCCAAATCTGGGGTCCCTGCTCACAGAATAGCTATAGATGCACTGCATTTTGACAGATTTACCCACGGTGGAGAAATGTCACACATTTTGAATGTCTGACGAAAACTAAATTACATTTTAGTCATTTTGATGAAAACTAAACTTACTTTTTGTCAGTTTTAGTCATCAAAGATTTTTTGTTAGTCTAAGTCTAGTTTTTGTTATGGAAAAAAGGCTGTCAACAAACTTTTCTAGTCATAGATTTAGTCGCCGAAATTAACATTGGTAAAAAAAGGAGTGTTTAAGAGAGGCAGAGTCTCACCGATCTGCAATAAACTGCATCTAAAATTGTTCCTCATTGTAAATTGTGAAGACTTTGAATATCCCACCCTCTACTGTACATAATATCGTCAAAAGATTCAGAGACTCTGGAGTCCTCTGGACTTTGGGGTCCTCAGGTGGTGCTGCATTAAAAACAGGCATAATTCTGAGTTTGAAATTACTGCATGGGTTCAGGAACGCTTCCAGAAATCACTGTCATCACAGTTGGCCATGGCATCCACAAAGGCAAGTTAAAGCTGGATCATGTAAAGAAGACACATATGTTAACACAATCCTGAAACGCCACTGCCCTCTCTGACCCGAAGCTCATTTACAATGGAGACAAAATGGAAAACTGTTCTGTAGTCTGGTGAATCAAAATTTGGAATTCTTTCTGGAAACCATGGATGCCATGCCCTGCAGACTTATATAAGGTCATGAGACTGCAGGGCTCTGTGCAAACACAGAAGGCAGGCAGGATCATCATGTGCAAATTGAAATATAAAAACAAACTGTACTCCTAGTGTAAAAACCACGTAAATAGTTATTAAGGGGTTATAGTGAACTCAAACAGAAAAAAGTTTATTGATTGTATGCTAAATAGTCTACAATAAATCAACCTTTTTCTGATATTGTGACAACCATTTGTTATTTCTTTACAGATAAAAGTATTTTCTTATGTCACTGTTTATCTAAAACTATTAAGATATGAATTTTGGTCCATATTGTCCAGCCCTAGTCCATGCTGCAGCAACACCTCTCTGCGTTAAACCACAGGCAGCAGTATATTACATGTGTAGGATGTATGCATGCACTCTGCAGAGATTGTGGAGGTGAGTTTTCAGTCCTGCCTTAAAGCATCCAGCTACCCCGGAGAGAAGCAGATGGCTGAGAGAATAGATGAACGTTTTAGAACAACAGTAAACAGGAATCAGAGCGCAGAGCGAGTAAACATGCTTTTAACACACAGCAGCGCTACAGCCCAGAATGGCAGTTTTACAACCAATAGGGACAAGTCCAATTTCATAAAACTCAACAGTGTGACTGCAGAGTGTCGACAGAAGGTGAGGGTGAAACTCCGCATTATGAGCATCTGCTGTTAAGTTGTTGGAGGGTCCCCGGTGGAGGCTTGTTGATTTACTGAACCACTGACTCAAAACATGTTGGACCTCACTGATACTGACTGAGATGTGGTGGAGTCGGTTTAAATCAGCCGTTTAATCAGCAGCATTCGTTCAGTTGCTTTTTGTAGGGGCTGATTACAGGAATGTGTAAAGACAGCTGAGAAATTAAACCACACATTACTCTCCAACTGTTCACACTCTGTATTAAACATTAAAGGAAATCACAGTGACAGCCCTTTTAATTATGAAAACACCCTGTAAAACCCACATAAATGCTGGTTTTAAGTCAGAAAGTTGTGTTTGAAATGCCTGTCTTAGGCGGTGTAACCACCCAAATGGGATTATGCAAATAGCCTTACTAATTTCATTATAGTACTGTGTAGTGTGTATTTGTGGAAAGCCAATATAGGATATTAGTAGTCTTAAAGATACAGTACAACTTGTACAAGAGGAGGACTGAAAAACATCAGTAAGGTTTCTACTTAAAGGAGAGTATTTTTAGGCTGCTTGCCTTTATTTGAAAGGACAGGGGAGGGCCTAGTAGTAATTATAATAATGTTAACAATAACAGCAACAAAAGTCTTCATTTGAATTATATAACAGGCTATGAAATATTATAACCAATGGCTAACTTCTATCTGCTATCCCTTGTAGATGTTGTATGTGCAAACAAGCAAACTAAACTGCATGTTTTATAAATAAAATCATATTTATAGTCTTACAGTGAGCTTACAAGATCATTAAGTGATGTGCAATTCTTAAACGCAACCTTGCACATGAAATACAACATACAGTATATATACTCAGTGGTGTCGTGCAGAGTACATGCAGGTATACAGAGTAGACTTGTTTTTCAGTCTCCATAGAGTATACCCACTGATAAATATTGATTCAACAATTATGAATCTTAATGGACTCTTCAAGTCAGTATTTCACCTTGCACCTTTGGCTGCAATCACAGCACTAAACCCATGTGGATAGGTCTCAATCAGGTTTGCACATCTGAACACCACAATATTACTCTATTCTTCTTTGCAAGGCTGCTCAATCTCTGTCAGGTTGCAAAGGGATCTCAACCCTTATCTTAGCCCTACCCCTTGGTTTTGCACGTTCACATTAGGTAAAATGGTGTCCCAGTTCTCTTTTGAATCGGGTAGGGCTAAGGGCCAAGGGCTACACAGCCCTTGAAATGAAGATTTTTCAGGACCACACTTGAAACCAAGGGGTATGATGAATTTTCCCTCCATGCACTGTGTTCAATTGCGAAATGACACAACAGACTACGAAGGAGACGCATAAATGAAAAATATTTTCGGCACAATGAAAACACAACAGTTGTATTTTCTCATATATTCAATTTTTAGCCACTGAGGATTTAAGTTCATCGTATTTTTGGTGTCTACACGTGTTAACGAGGGTTATTAATTGTATAAATAAGTGAAGAAGATCAACACAGTATGAACGAGATGGTCGAAGCTTTATAGTCACCTCCAATGACGCAGCTGTTTATCGGCATAGTGTGATGATAAACTGTAATCAAGTGGCGTCTCGTTTCTTAAGGGAAGGTTTTCAACCCTACCCCTTACCACTTTGTTTCAAGGGGCAAGGGGAAGGGGTACACAAAGGGGTAGGGCTAAGGGGAAGGGTTAAGGGATAGAAGTGGGATTCACCCTTAGACTCGGCGACTCCAGAACATTCACTTTGTTCTCTTTAAACCATTTCTCTTTAGCTCTTGATGTATGCTTTCCATGAGATTGTCCTCAAGGATGTTCCTATATTTTGCCGCATTCATTTTACCTTCTAACTTTACAAGCCTTCCAGGGCCACCTGCTAAGAAGTACCCCCACAGCATGATGCTTCCACTACCATGCTTCACAGTGGGGATGGTGTGTTTGTGGTGATGTGCAGTGTTTGGTGTCTGCCAAATGTAGCGTCTTGTCTGATGGCCAAAAAGTACCATTTTGTTCTCATCAGACCAAAGAACTTACTTCCACTAGACCATGGAGTCCCCCACATGCCTTTTGGTGAACTCTAGTCAAGGTATACTAGTATTCTGAGTTTTTTTTTCATCGGTGACTTTCTCTTTGCCACTCTCCCATAAAGCTTTGACTGGTGAAGAACCTGGCAACAATTGTATGCAGAAGCTTGTAACTCCTTCAGAGTAGTCACAGGTGTCTTGGTGGCCTTCCTCACTAGTCTCCTTGCACAGTCACTCAGTTTTTGAGAACAGCCTGATCTTGGTAGATTTGCACATGTGCCATATTACTTCCATTTCCTGATGGTGGATTTAACTAAACCCTGGGGATGTTCAGTACCTGATTTTTTTGTATCCATCCCCTGACTTATACTTTTCGATAACCTGTTTGTCTGAGTTGCTTGGAATGTTCTTTTGTCTTCATAGTGAAATGGTTACCAGGAATACTGATTAACTGGTGATTGGGCCTTCCAGACACAGGTGCCTTTATGCTACAATCACATGAGACACAAAGGAAGTCAGTGACTGTTTCCTTTGCCTATAATGGGGTATTTCATGGGGTTTAATCAAAAGGACTTGTGAGCTATTTAGATGTTCATGATGTCTTCCCAGGTAAATCTGCACTTAAAGGGGCGACACATACCAATTTTTTAAATTCCAAGTAACTCTGATTTTAATTAAGACACAAATTAACATAAGTGTCTAATAGGATGAATTAGTGAAGTGATGACATTCTAAACTGGAAAGGTCAAACGTCAGTTTAACTGTGACATGAAAATGCCCTAAAAACATAGTTCAGCCATGTGTGTCAAATTTATCAGGAATGCCTGGGAGGAAGAACATCCTCATTTTGTAAAATGTGCTGCTGATGATCTTGATGAGGATTAAGTCATTGAACTCCAAGCGTTAAAAATCTGTTGACTGCTGGCCTGTACTGAACATTTGACATGGGGAAAACGGTGTTGTGTGCCGACAAATGACCTGTTTGTTAATGCTTGTTGTGCATCCTTTTTATGCAGGTACACGCTGGACCCCAGGAAAAAGTCCCATGTCAAAATTCAGCCCCCATTCATCAGACCCGACCTGTCGGACAGACAGATCACCATCAAGGTCAGCGACAACGGCATCCATAACACCATCATCAGCTCCAAGGTAAGTTTTTATCCTTTTACTTAAGAGCTGCTTTTTTCGTTGTTACTCCATCATCAAGTTGACCTCCTTCTGCAGAGACATGACCATTTTTTCTTCCTTTCCCCCATCGTCTAATGACACAAAAGCAGGCTTATATCAGAGACAACATAAATATTACAAGGATGCATTAGCTCATTCACGTCAGATACTGTATGTTAGAGAAGTTCTTCTTTGCTCAATCAGGATTTTATTGGACATTTAAAATCAAAGCCAAGTGACTCATACAGATGCAGCCAAGGGTTTTAGTTCATCCCATTAATTGTGAAAATATAATTTATGGTCCTTGAAGGCATGAAAGAGTTTTTCTGGATCTGTAAAAATACTCTCATTTCATTAGTCTCAAGTAGGAAGTTTGGCTGCTGTGATTAAAAGCATCCTATTCCCTAAAATAACCCAAAAGATTGAATTATTTCTTTTTGGCTGGAAGTGGTCGCTGACAGCTCTAAAAATTGAGAGAATCGAATGACATCCAGGAGGAAAAAACTTGTTTCAGGCTGTATGAATGCACATGTGGTAAAGAAGCCTTTTGTGAGGGACAAGACTAATACATAGAGGTAAGATTAGCAGACCTCATCTCACTCCTCATATCTGGCTGAATCCAAATATATGGACTTGACTGGTCTTCCAGACATTGCTGGAACATTCCCAGGAAGTCTGTGAGGCCTGAGGCCTTTCCAAACCTCTAATTCATCCAGACCTCATGAGGGCCCAGCTGACTTACTGCAGACTTCCAGAGAGCCTGTTTGGGGTGCAGTTTTCCCCAAGCTTCACTGATTTAATTACCCTTAATGCATCAGAATATAGATGTAATATTGCAGTTATTCCAGCTGCTGACATAACAGCAGCCTTTTAATGAATGTGTAAAAACATGAAACCAAAACATAGCTCTGCTTTTAGTTAATACACCTTATGAACAAAATCCTGTGTTTTTTTTAAGTAAGGTTCTAAGAAGGACAGAGCACTGAATCAGAGAATAATCCTGGCTTTTCACAAGTAAGCAGCACAAATCATGAATGAGACACAGCAACAAGAGAACTGCAGCTTTCAGTAGCAGTTCTAGCTTTCTAATGCAGCAGTCTTCAACCTAACATCCAGTATTATAATAAGCATATCTTGTCTTTCATGACAGTTGCTGTGACATGAAATGGATTGTTACCACTATGAAAATTAAGATTTATTCCTCCTTAAAAACTGTTGAAATATTTGAGAAAATGTAAGTACTCATAGGAGGGATCATGTTTTAGTTAACGTAGATATTTCATTGCAGAAATTCTACATATTGTGCCTTAAAGCCATCCAGTCTTGCACACTTGCAGTCCCAATGCGAACACTGCACTTCATACAACTGAAATCAGCAAAGGCTCGGTTTCAATTTAATCAAGTCTCTGCTGAGACCAGAGACAGGAGGTTATATTTGCTCTATTTCAATTTCCACACCAATGGACACACAGACTCAGAGGCATTTTCCCTCTAAGCGTGAGTGTTCGGGGCTGTCCCTCAGTCAGATCATCAAGTGCATGAGGGCTTTATGCAGACATTACAGCGCCAAGTCGTGCACTGTCCATAAGCATATCTGCAGGGTTTCCTGTGGGACTTACCCAGAGTTCACTGTGAGCTTGAGATGAAAATTCTCATTTACAAAGTGTCCTGGCCAAAACAGGCAGCAGCAGGTTCAACCACAGAGCAGTTACAACACAGAGTTAAACCAGTCCAGGGTCACAGAGCAGAAAGTTAGTGAGGGTACAATGATGAGTTAACACCTTGAGATTTTAGCATCCAGAGATCTGAGGCCTTGAGACGATGCGTGCATTAATGAAACATCATAATCAAATGCATAGATGAAGTGGCAACAACATGCCTGCTTATGCAGCAAAGAAAAACAAGACTTATTCCCTCATAAAACTCTCTGTTAGTTGGTGAAAGTGACACTTAAAGACAGTGAATCATCCATAAAGAATCAATGATATTTGTAGAAAGATACAGACTCAGTCACATTACCGTAAGACGTAATACTCAAAGGCAGACTGAGTGACTTTTTATTTGAGTTTGTGAACATCATGTGTTTGGTTTTATCAGGATTTAAAAGAGTGCCCTGTGCACTATCAATGTCCTCTTGTAAAAGACAAAGAGCCTAAAGCTATATTGGACTGGGGCAATAAATTATAGTGTCATCTGCATACAAATGGAAACTTCTACTGGAAACATTATAGCTGATACTGTTGATTGTCTCAAACTGTCATGGCTCAGGGGTTGGGATTCTGTGCACATGGTCACATGACGAATACATCTGAATGGAGAAAACAAAGGCAATCACAAGTTGCAATATTTACACACCAATCTAGGTGGCAGTAATTGTGTGTTAACTGCTAGTAAACATAAAAAAGAGAAGGAAGCAGGCATTAAAACACAAAAAGATGAGTTGTTTTTAAAAGACTCTGAATATGAAAGCAGAAAGAGTGGAAGTCATTACTGATGCAAATACATTTTAAAAGCCATGCACGGTTTGGTACACTACCGAACATTGACTACAATTGTGTGTTTAGATGCTCTGCTCAGGCTCCATTACAGTGTCCATCCTGTGTCAGCATACAGTGCATTCAGAAAGTATTCAGACCCCTTTCAATTTTTTCAGTCTCATTATGTTGCAGCCTGCTGCTTCAATCGTTCAGATTCATTTTTATTCTCATTTATACTCAGTACCACATTATGACAGAGTGAAAACAGCATATTAGAATTTTGTGCAAATATAATAGAAATGAAAAACTGAAATATTACATGCACGCAGCAAAACTTTTTTGTAGCCTTCCCCAGATCTGTGCCTTGTAAAAAATCCTGTCCCTGAGCTCTGCAGGCAGTTCCTTTGACTTCATGGCTTGGTTTTTGCTCTGATATGCATGTCAGCTGTGAGGCCTTCTATAGAGAGGTGTGCACCTTTTCACATCATGTCCAGTCAATTAAATTTCCCACAGATGGACTCTAATCAAGGTGTAGAAACATCTCAGCAACGATCAAAAGAAATGGGAGGAACCTTAGTGAAATTCGAAGTGTTGTAAAGGGTCTAAATACTTATGTCAGTGTGATACTTCATTTTAAGTTTGAGTAAATTTGCAAAAAAAATCTAAAATTCTGTTTTCACATTGTCATTATGGGGTACTGAGTGTAGATCAGTTAGAATAAAAAAGAAATGTTTTCAACTGCAGCATCAGGCTGCAACTTAAAAAAATTGAAAAAAGTTAAGGAGGTCTGAATACTTTCTAAATGCACTTTATGCTAGTCTGGAGTTCTTCACTACGGAAGAGGATTAGGGCCACTAAAAAAAAAATTGAGACTTTTTTTTTTTTTTTTTTACTTGTGAGAAAAAAGTAAGAATTCTGAGATTAAAGTCAGAATCCAAAAAAAAAAAAAAATAGAATTCTGAAATGAAAGTCAGAATTCTGAATTTTTTATCACAAGTAAGAAAAATTATTGCATCCCAATTTTTTTTTTTTTTAGTGGCTCTAATCCTCTTCCATACTTCACTGACGTACACGAGCCATGACTGTACCAGCCGTTTTCTAACAACTATGTAACAGCAACATGGAACTCCTCAAGAATCATAAATATGATACATTGCTCTAAAAGGCACACATTTTTATTGAACTTTTTACATTGTATTTATTTTATCATTTGATTTCAGAAGATTTTACACTATTCATTTCTGTGTTGCTTTTTTCTATTTCATTTTATCACAGACTGTCCCAACTGTCACAAGTAGTTTTGATTATCATTAGATGGAACAAACTGTAAGCTGCACTGCTGTAAGTTTAAGTATTAAATGAGGAAAACCTGGATTATAAATCCAGGACTTTATGTTGCTGTTTTTCTGATGAACTGTGCCTGTCCCAAACTGTGACCCCAAAATAAATGTTCACTAAACTGTGACCTCTGTGAGCCATTACACCCCTATATTTTGTATATCCTGGTAAAAAAAAAAAAGATTGAAAAGTAACCACTTAATAGTGAAAGGAAAACTGCAAATAAGTTTATTACAGGTGACAACATCTGGTTAATCAGTAATGTGGTAATTTGTCAAGTCAGTCACTGGTATACAGCATGCCTGGAACCAGTAAAATTCAAGAGTTCAAAGTGCTCAGGTTTTAGGTAGTAAACTTTTGTTGTAGGATTGCATCATGGGTAAAGAAGCTGCCTTGTTAAGACAATAAAGAAGATCATAGCTGTGGTTCTGCTGTTAGTTTTAGTGTCTTGTGTTGAACTTGTAAATCCAACAGTGTTACAGGAGTGCAGAACTGAACTGGTTGAGCACTACTGAGAAAAAAAAACTCAAAGACTGACACTGAGATTATTTCCTTTCACCGTTTTCCTTGATTAGGCCCTGAAAGGACTGAATTCAGGCTGGGGTAGAGCAGCTGCCTGGTGCAGCTTTGCTCCCTACAACCATCTGTGAGAGCTGTGTTGGCTCAACCAAGCACCAACACATACTCTACTCTAACTCCTCCGCTGTCCCCCCACTAGTGACGCTCGGCCACAGGCACGCTGTGCACTGAGGACTTGTGCTTGATGGTTTAACCAGAGGTGTGGTACAGCCCAGTCAATAAGCAAGTTTGATGTCCTGGGAGGACTTTCATTTGTATGAGATTTTCATACATTTTACACATTTAGCACAATGTGAGTAAATTACATGTAGATTTATCAGTTTTGCATCGTAACATTAATTAATATGGATGATTTAACAAAAGGCAAAAATGTAACTTTAATGGTAACGCCACCTGGCAGGCAGGAAAGGCAACCTTCTGCTCAGGAATGGACTCGGATCATAAATGACCCCGGCATTTAAAACAGACCAGCCCAATTTTTCAAACCCAATGAAAACCCAACTATTAACATAAATATACAAAATGCTCAATAGAGAACTCATTAATGACGTAAAATATAATCACAGTAGTGGCTGATGTATGCTGGCAAAGGCTGCAATAAGAGGGTCACTAGAACATGTTGTGGTCCCATAAAGAGAAAGTCAGAACAAACAGCAGTTTTTAAAGCTTGTTTATAATAATACAAACATTTAATTAAAACACACATGAAACTGTAGGCTACTGCACAGCTACAGTGATAGCTCACCTCTATACCATCTTTTCTGCAAAAAGCTCTCTAAACAGGTCCTGTACAGGAGCTGCACTGGCAGCCACATGTTGGCTTGCTTAGAAAATAAATATGTTATTTTTACACTTCTTCCTCCCTCAGCAGACACAGCATTCTTCTTTTTTCTTCTTTTCATTATTCTTCCTCTTTGGTACTTTTATACCCCAAATCAGTTCTTTTCTGCCTGGCGATGCTGTGTTTAAATGTTAGATTTTAAGCCTGCCCTAAGTTTTGACCTTTCCACTCTTGCTACCATGAGGGGATGATGTAAGATAATAAAGCATCATATTCAAATATGTTGGCTCTGGGCACCAGTTAAGCTCAGTCTGAGGCAGAGGCTCTAGTCCTCACTGGTCGTAGGACCAGTCCTACAGTCGAAAGTCGTTCAGTGGCTTTTTCTTTGAGTTTCAAAACATGAGTTTGGTTTTATCAGGATTCAGAAGCAATTTTAACTCACACAGAGTGACCTGTACAGCATCAAAGGTTTCCTGTAAGTGACAGAGAGGCTGATGCTGTGTAGGAGCAGGGCAGTGTCATCTGCATATAAATGAAAATTAGCATTTGGTACATTTTGACCGATACTGTTAATATTAAGAGAGAATAACAGCGGTCCCAAGACTGAGCCCTGAGGCACTCCGTTTTTAACTTCAAGATATCTAGGAGTGAAGCCTTCAGACTGTACACACTATGCTATGTTTGATAAATAATTGCCAAACCAACAGACGGACTGTTTTGACGGACCAATATCAAATACCGGCTACTGGCCCATAGTTGAGCGGCTCTTCTGGCATTCGTCCAAATTCCAGATGGTCAATCCTTCACTGATTCTGCTCTTCAGTATAGAGAGGCTGATAATCTCCATTGCCACATATGAATCTAGCATCTAGCTAGTTTTATCCTTTATCTGTTTAAAAGAAGTAAGTTGTTGTTTAACTGGGCGTGCTAACCGATGAGTAGACAACCCAGGGTTCTTGTACAGAACCCAAGAAAGAAAACCCAGACAGGAGCAGATTAATTTAAGTCACTGAGGAAAAATAACAGTAGCGCAGTCAACTTGAGCAGAAAACAACTGCCTTTAACCAGCATTGCAGCATCAAAACACTGACAGACAGCTAACAGTGACCCTCATACCTTCATTAAGTAATGTGAACTGGCTAATGTTAACTAATAAACACTCACCTATAGGTTCTTATAGGTTCTTTATACTTGGATAAAGAACCTCTTGCTGTTAGATTGCAATCAGCAGTATTGCTGACCCGAACACATCTGAAATGCATAAAATGGTACAGATTTTTGTACTTTCCTAATTTAACAATTTAGAGAGTGTCCATGTGCTTTTAAATGGTACAGTATGTTTTTCTGCAGTTGTCAGGAGCATGCATTGCTTTGAGGAGATGCCTGGTGCTGAAGCTCTACGTAGTGGTCAATAGTCACTGCTAAGGTTTTTTTTTTTTTTTTTTTTTTTTGCCCTCTCAGGTGTCCGAAAGCTATGATTAAAGAGCCATTTGGGAGCCAAAAAGAGCCAGCTCTTATTACTAAGCTGAGCCAAATGATCCAGATATGCGGAGAGCCCAAATTCCCATCCATCTCTTTTAATACATTTAACACCCCTCTGTCCCCCCTGTAGTCCAAAAGCAGCCTGGACGGCCTGGACGAAAAAGAAACCCAGCCACCACTGCCACCCAAAGCTGACAGGTACAACCAGCTGAAGAACCAGCTGACCTCCAGTGAAGGTAAGAAACTCCAACATGGCCTCAAACCTCCTGTCAGTCATCCTCCATCCCATTTCAGTCTCCCGTCAAGGCCGAACAAAACAACATTCCCCAAAATCTCCCTCTACGTCACCATGTCCCAGGGTAGTTCAGCGTGATAAATATCCATCTCAGTGTCAGGTCAGTGACCTTTTATTTATGCCAAGCTGAAGAAAAGCCTCGATTTGCAGCAAGGAGAAGAGCCCTGTTCAGTGAATCAGCACCAGATTTGTAGCACAATAGAGAGGTTTCAGAGTGATTCACTGCAGCATGATTCACCACCTTTTTTTGTGGCTTGTAAAGACTGGGCTCTGTCAAACCGAAAGAAAGGAAGAACAATAATGTCTGAAGTCAGGAAGAACTAAAAAATGGGCTGCATTTGGAAGTTACCTCTGAAAACCTGTAAAAGAAGCTATTGTAGAGTTGGTTTCAAAGCTAAAAGTCTGAGGCGGTGTTAATGTGTTCTTAGTACTGTTGAACTAAAGTGCCAGTGATATATAATAAGCACCTTAAACGGCATGGTTTAAGGATTTCCAGCATCATGTCATAGTGTGATTTGCCAGGGAGTGAACATTTTCCTCTCTTCCAAGGAGCACTGCTGCTGCCTGGTGGATCTTTAAAGTACTGCAGGAGTTCAATCCAACAGAATGAATGAAAATGAGGGGAAAAGAGAGGTTTGAGAGACTAATGCACAGGAGAGGCTAGTGGCTAAGAAGCACCTTAAGGTTTGAGGATTATCTGAAAGATAAGGCAGATTGCAAATGATTGGCAGCTGCTTTTGTGAATAATTGTGTTTCAAGTCAGTTACAGCACAAATTCATTCATTTTAATTCTGTAGGGATAGTACAGGCATCAAGAGTTCAATCCCTGCAGACAAACTTTCCTATTCTGATAGTATAATTCAGCCCCAGGTCTTTTCTTTTCTCCTATATTTCTATCAAAGGTGGTGCAATAGTTTTCATTTTTGTCATCTCTACAGTGTTAACTGTGGTTTTCTCACTGTGTGTTGTAGAGAGTTCTCTCTCTGGGAAGACTCATCCTTCAACTCCGTCCATGTACAAATACAGACCGTCCTTTGGCACCATGCCGAAAGTCCACTACCACACAGGTGGAGAGAAGGTAAGGCAGGATCACTTTGGGTATTTTAATAATATAACATTAAGAATCTATCTTATACGTGCTACTATGTTCATGTAGCTTTAACGCAAAGCCAAGAGGTCCATATCCCTTAGTGTAGTGGTTCCCAAGCTTTTACCTTGGAGACCCCCCTTCATCTGGGAAACCTCCCGTTTGGGAAGGGCAAGACTTTTTGAAAAAGTGAACGAACGTTCTGTCAGCCACAATCATTACAGGTCAATCAGAGCAACAAAACAAAATGTGGTAGTAGACAATGCTAACCTGAGCTCTACAGGCTAGCGCTACCGTGGTGTTTGAGAGGCAAAGCATGTCAATAGTTAAAATTAATCTCATCAGGAGGTGAGTAAAAACATCTCTGCTAAGAGGAGCTTTTGGTGTGGCGCTTTGCTCTTGTTTTAATAAAGAAGTGCGGTTGAGGTCCAATTGAGACGAGCCTTGTTCATGACGTCAGAGGTATAGAAACATTTCAATTGCGCAGTAAAGCACCTAAAGCTGCACAACACTACACAGCTTTTAAGTTTTTACAGATTTTGAAAAGACCAGGCTATCAGCAGATTTTTGTATGATAACTGAAGGACTGGGGATCACACACTCAACAACTCCAGCGGATGAGGAATCACAGACTACATGATTTGTCAAACCGACTAAAACCAACTGACAGATCAAACTCTCGTGCAAACTCTCGTGACCCAATTGCATCCAGATTCGGCAAAAAAAAAATTCAGCCGTTTGATTGACTGCAACTGAGGTCTGATTGGGTCTGTTTCCCTCACACACTTGCAGATTTGCATCTACACTAATAGATATTTGTGCCAACTATTCATGCCAACTGTCCCCAACTAGTGTAGACTGATGCAGACTTTGCCCAACCAGGAATTGTGGGTAAAATCTGACAGTTCACTTTAACCCCACCTGTAACGACTCCAAACTCATGCCCAAGCAGGTCGGCAGAAAAGTGATTTTACTTTTTCATTGATAATACCCTCAAACACATTAGGCCTTTGTGTATTTTTCTTGCCAAAAAGAGTTTCTAAAAAATATTTTATATGAGTTTTATCATGATTTCAGTCCATTTTTAATTCTGTCAACTAAAACTATGACTAAAAATGTTAGTTGACCGCTCTTTTTCCAAGAGAAAGACTGGACTAAGACTAGCTAGAAATTGATTTTTGAAGTAGGTTTAGTTCTAGTCGAGGGGACTATGCGAGACTAAAATGTTGGTGCTGGACTGTCAGACATTCAAAATCCATGATAACTTCCTCTGTGTGTAGAAGGTATGTCAGTATTTTATCAGTGTATAACAAATCAGTTTAAGTATTGTTAGTGTATCAGTATGAGTGTTTTACATTCATTTTACTCATACAATTTGGCTGATTTAATAGTTCAGAGAAAATTAATGGCTTTACTAAAAGTAAAGACTAAAGTTAAAGGACTTTTTACAGGCTACAACTTGACTGAAATATATATACATATATATATATACATACATATATATATATATATGTATATATAGATATATATATATATATATATTTTTTTTTTACTAAAACTTAAACGGTGACGGTTATTTATTTACATTTAAATCTTAAGACTAAGGCTAAATTTAAAATAGCTGTCAAAATTAATACTGATCAATACTGTAGGTTTAGAGGACTTGAATTATTTCCAAGCAGATCTGACCTTCTATTCTACCATCATCTCATCAGATTGTCATGGCAGACGACCTGAAGACCTCGGCCATCATGGAAGAAGGTGTCCGTGGTCACGACTACCGATCTGAGCCAAACCTGGACATGCCTGAGTACACCAACGCTCCCCTTCACCGCACCTTCCAGTCGTCTCCCCACCAGCTGGACTCTGACCCCATCAACTCCCGCTCTCTCAGCCTGAAGCAGGGTCACCGCCGGCCTGAGAAAGGCCAGCTCCCAGCCCTGCAGCCACAGACGGTCACCTCCACACCCTACAAGAGCGTCTTCTCCCCCAACACGCTCTCCAACCGAAACGGCAGCCTGTCATATGACAGCCTGCTCAACCCCAGCATCTCCCCCACCACTGCCGGTGAGTGCATGGCCCATCGTGCTATGCCCTCCATGGGCTTCCACTCGCCCTACCTGCCCACCAAAATGTGCCACATCCGGGAGCCTGAAATGCAGAGGCAACAGGTCGCTCCCACCTACAGTCCAGTGCTGCCACCTCGAGCGATAGGCAGGCAGTCCCCTCACCCAAGGGAAAGGGACCCCTCCCCAGTGCGCTATGACAACCTCTCCCAAACCATCATGGCGTCCATCCAGGAGCGCAAAGAGATGGAAGAGAGGGAGAAACGCCAGATGCTGCGTGGGTGCTCCCAGACACATATCTACGCCCAGGACTCTGGTGTGTTTGATGGGGGCTACGGTCTATCCCACAATGCTTGCTACCAGGATGGGCCTCGTTGCCCAGTTTCCAGGGGCCCAACCCCTCCAGCCTACGGAGGCTCCAGGGACAACCTGATGGGGGTCGGGCTTAGCTATGGGCAACGAACCCCCGTGTTGCGCCATGCTGGTGCCACCCTGGGCCGTGCCCCAAGGACTTCATCCACCTCCCTTCACACTGACCACAGTAGCTCCAACAGTAGCCACAGCAGGGCCACCTGTACCGATGGCCCCTATCGCTCCCCAGCCCATCAACCCCGTTCCCCTGCCATGCCCAGATCCCCCTCCTACACCCACCAGAAATTCTCCTACATCAGTGCCCATGAGAGGACAGACTCGCCTCGCCTGGGGGGCCCAAGGTACGACTCCTAACATTTCCCCTCTGAGGGACTGCATGCATTGTACTGTACAGGGACTCATGGGAAGTATTCCCACTAAAAACCTGCTTATGGACTGAAGTCATAGGCACTTATGTTCTAGTCCTCACTGAAGCAACATGTAGCATGTGTGCATGATGTCTGTGATGTCCATGTGTTCATATTAAATCCTGTCTGGTGTGGATTCTACATGTTCTGTTCTGTTTTATACGTTTTCTAGTAAAACGTCATTTTTTTGTATTATTGCATGAATGTCAGAAGAATAAAGATGTGACTCCTCTCATCTCCTTTTCTTTTGCATGCCTTTTACCTACTTACCTTCATTTCAAAGCCTTTTGATTTACTAACAAACACATCCAAGTTATCATGGGTTTGTCATTCATCAGTCATGCATCACACAACTAATCTCCAGTTTTGGGTAACAGTACTTTTCAAGGAAGCTTATTATGTTACAGGATTACTGCCATTATAAGTAACCTATTACTTTACTCTGTTACTGAGAAAATGCACACATTAGAGTACTTTTGCATCACCACAATTAAAAATGACTTAAAAGACTTGTTACAAGTGTTGGTTGTATTGTGCAGACACCACATAGCCGACTGTACATCTGCCTTGAAATATGTCAGCTATCACCATGCTACAGCCTAGTTTATGGCCCATAATATGTAACTCTGCAACCTAATAACAGGATTTATAGACATGATAACCTTTACGGCTCTTTATTATGCTCATAATCAGACAGTGGACAGCAGACTGTCAAATGCCACTACTACTGTCAGGAGAGGAATACATGCAGAAACTTTCAAAATAAAATTCTATTACACTTCTTATGCTGGTTAGGGATAGGATAAAAGCGTGCTGTGAAGGGCATGAGCTCTCAGGGACTGTAAGTATTAAAAAATACTCAAAACTTCCCCTTAGTAAACCAGAATTGTTGGTAAAAGCAAAATTAAAATTGTATTAAAATGTGGTTAACAAATAGGAATACTGTTCCAGAAGAGAACAGGAACATTACAGTATTTTTATGAAAATACTCCATTCACCCAGGCTCAGGAGAAAAGACCTGACAGGTCATGTAAAATTTTTCGTCAAATTATTAAGGAAGTAAATAAATACTAAGTGGGTTCATAATAAAATTGTATAATAAAAGATTTTATCATAAGTACCATAATTCGATATATTTTAAAAAGCTTGATATTAAAAAAAAAAACAATAGATTTAATTTATTTGTAAAGGAGATAAATGCCAAAGTTTATATGGGGAAACACATACAATAAAATCAGTGCTTTAGAATAAAAAAAGTGCTAAAAGGGTAGGGTTGTGGTACAGTAGGTTAGAAACGGCCTGAACATTAAAACTCATCATTTTTAATCACAAAGTTTAAGCCTTTTACACCAACAGTAATGAACCTCACCTGCAAAAAACAAATTCCAAAATGTTTAAAATAGCCGACTTAACAGGATAAAGCCTGTCCTCCATAATTGCACACTAACACAGCTAATGTCGCTAAAGTCGCTAGCATAACTACTTCCGAAAAAGCAAGTGATGGTCTGCAGTACGACCACTCTCGAGGGATACGCTATTATAACCTGACATGCCAGATAGACTATTTCACATATCCATGGTATTGGAAATATTTCACATCCATCAGGGCAACAACCAATAGACAGTGTTTGGGAAGGGCATGACTAAAAAAAATAGATACTTGGCAGGTGATTGGATAAGTGTTCTGCTAGTCACATAGATCATGGACCAAAGTAAATGCTACCCTCTCTGTTATCTATCTGGTGGAAGATGCTAGCTATGTATAAATGTAGGCTTCCCTTCTGGTGATATGCAGAAGGCATTTTTTCCAATGACAGATCACTTTAAGAAAACTTTACTATATAATTGCTTAAGTTACAAAATAACAATGCATTACAACAAAAAGGCAGTCTAAGTACTCTGAAGAACTATTTTTTATCACGTTACCCACAACACCACTAATCTGCATGCCAATTCATCTCTTAGTATTGTTTTGGCAAATGTCTCTGTCTCTTTGTGATCGAATAATCGTTTGTTTTTCTCTTTCACCTCAGAGAGGCCATGAAAGTTAACGGGCAAATGGACTGCCACACCAACGCCCAGGGTGTCCCCCTCAGCCCCAGCCGCCACAGTAATGTCAAAAAGGTGACAGGCGTAGGCGGCACCACGTATGAGATATCCGTGTGAGAGGGGACTCTGCATCTACATCCAACAACATCGGCCAACCTGCTACAAAGAGATTTTCTGCCCTCTGATATGTTCAAAGTCCAGATAACAGCCAATCAGAGGGTCTGTTTGCCACATACCTGTGTGATTTGTACAGGAGGGGTCGGTTTGAGTTGATACCACTGCAGGTTTTACGTGTCAGGAGTGTCTTGTGGATAACATTTGTGGCCGTCCAACAGATTGTCAATATTATTGCTGTTGTCTCTCAGCTGTGGTCATGAAGTTGTTCCCAGTGTAACACAAAAACTTGCGACCAGCAAGTGCTGGGGGCTTAAATAAAAACACAGAAGAATTAAACACAGACATCATCACCATGGACCTTTTTGAGAGGACTAATGTCCTTTTTTTAGTCAGCTGACCTCAAAAAGTCAAGGTGCTTTACATTGCATTGTACTGTTTCAGCAGGAGGTGTGATGGAGGGTCAAAGAGTTTCACAAGAACTGCAAACCCGTTACACAAAGTACAGGAGAAAAAATCTTAAAAAGGTGTTGTTGAGAGCAGAAAGTCATTGTATCATGTCATGAGGTTGCATTTGAATTCCTTGGGAAATGCTAGTAAGTAAAAATGCGACTTCCATCTTTTACTAAAATAAATGCACTCAGGAATAAATGCAACCAGGAGAGATCGTTGATTCATACATCATGAATGTCTTCTTCAAAGTACAGCTTAGCCCCCTTTATATTTTTCACAAATAAGTTGTTTTTTTTTTTTTTTTTTATTGCTATGACACAATCCTGGTCAGATAAGTCTGCAATCAAAGATCAGAGTACCACATCCATAGGGGGTTTCACCATTAGGCAAAAGGAGGCAGTTGCCTGGAGCCTTGTGCACCAAGGAGCCTCAAGATAAAGTCATTGTAGGTATGCATCAAATATAGGGTACATGTCTAAAAATACGTGATGGTAAATGATGATTAAAGATGTGCATTATGAATGTAAATAAGTGGCCAAGAATGAATAAAATTGCATCAAATAGAGTTTGATTATCCAAGACAATTCTTTTCAAGACTCCTGGCCCCAATAGTGAGGTCCCAGCCCCTTCAAAAGCCCTGATAAGTTTTCATATCAAGCTAATTATGATTGGGAAGATACCCATATACATATTGAAACAATAAATTGGTGAATCACTCTGTGATAAAATGGCTGCAGTAAATGAAAATGAATATTCTGTGACAGAACTGATATTGCACCAACAGTGAACACATATTTTTATTTTTATACATTACATCTGAGATGTGTAAAGATATTTAGATATGTCTGAGTTGTGATGCTCTTCTAAGGCTGACCACTCACTACATAATTTCCCAATATTAAATGGTTTAAAAACGTGGCATACCACAGATATAAGGATGGTGTCAACAGATTTTTCACCTTGTAATCCTCTTAACGCACATACTAGACAACTCAGCCAGACTGTGAAACCACACACCCACTGTTTATAGTCAAAATCTCCCAGTAAAAATTAGATCTCACAGAAAGATGCACCATCAAACAGGACTTCAGGAATAAAGCAAACATGGAGGACTGTCGAAATCCTCAGTTGGCTGTCCTGGCATGCAATATAGTCCTGGGACTGTCAAAAGATTAAAAATTTCAGTTGCATTTGATCTCAGGATTTATGTAGTTAATTGTGAATAATCACACTCTATTGCATTTTGAAAAATCCATTTTTTGCATCTAAAATTGTTTCAATTTGGATTTTTCTACTGTCTTGAACTAAGGTAACTGGCTTCATTTTGGATACAGACCTCTTTTTATACACAGATCTAAGATTATGGCATGAATTTAACCACAGAAAAAAGACTTTGTTATGGATTAAAAAGAAAATAAGGGAACAGAAAAAAGGTAAATGTTTGATTTCACACCAAGCTATCTGTGAGTAAAGTGAAATGAGATAATAAGGAGCAGTGACTGATTTATTTTACATCACTGTGTCTTAACCAAAGTGTGTCAAAAAGGACAATAAAGCATGAGATTAATCGCGATTAAAAATAATTAGTGCTCTGATTGTGGATTGTGGTTAAACACGATTAATACAATGATCTGTTGGGCCTAAAAATCATGCAGTGTGTGGCCAGCTTCAGAGGTGATAAGTGAGTGCTATTGAGTATTTATATTTCAAATTTGTGTTTGTCTGTTAGTTCTCTACCAAAAACAAGCTTCAGAATAATTTGTTCACTTTCTATGATTGATTTTAGCTAAACGTGGATGGACCTCATATTGGTATTTGCCTGGGGCCTCAAATTTAGCAAAAACACCCCTGGTCTCATCCTAATGTTTATCACAAAGAACACAGCAACTCTGGCCTGGCATAACCATCACAACTTTTCTGTTAATGCTTGGTGAAAATGGAGAACATTTGTCATGTATGTGAGTTAATTTGTGTTGTATTATAGGAATGGGAAGCTTAAGAGAAACAACTTTGTCCCGTGTAGTGAAATGAAGATTACTGGTCATCCAGTCATTATTTTGTAGTTTTTTTATTTGATTTGTTTCCTTTTATATACCCACCATTTAAAAATATGTTTGATACATTTTTATACACATAATGAAGCCTGGAATGGATGTTTCCTTTTGAGTGGATTTTGTTTTTGATAAGTTCTAAACTCAGTGAATGAGATCGTGATAATGAGTAAAAACCATAGTTAATATAGCTTGTTCTTCCTTGCAGTGTGATATGATGATGAAATGTAATAATGTGTTTGTTCTGAGGAAGTGAAATGTATAAATCAGTATCTTTGATTTGTGATTGGTCACATAATCCACATTAAAGTGTGAGTATGTGCTGCACAGATGTCAAGAACTCGGCTTGAGATTAAAGTGGTAGAAATGGCGACACACTCCATTTGACAAAGGCAGTAACATGACATAAACATGTCGCTGTGACATCACGAGGAAATGCCAAATTAGTCACTTTGCAGCAGCTGTCTGGTACAGCTACAGTATTATCTGCCACTCAGATGCTGAAAAACTGAACTTGCTTTGCAGTTACTTTTCAAAGCGTTGTTACTCTTATTATTTTGAGCATTAAAATAAGATGGTATCTAAAAGAAGGAGAGGATTTTATCTGTTTGGACTTGAAGTGGAAGATCTTGACATAGAGACATAACCATTGTTGCCTTTTGAGAGGAAAAGTCTGTGTTACATGCACAATGAAATGTAGCTATAGTTGACAAACAAGTGGACACAGAGGAAGGACATCATTTTGTCAGATGGTAGAGCCACTCGGAGTGACGTTGGCAACTAAGACTGGATAAACATAGAAATGTTGATGGAGAGTTCTGGAAGAAATGGCAGTGAAAAAAGGTTCATGCTTGATCATAAAATCAAACACATTTTAAAGCAGTGATTCTCAATGGTAACCAGGACCAAGACAATTGTGGCAAAACTCTATAACATACGGAAGCCCTTAGTGGGCATGGGGCGATGGGTTTGCTGAGCCAGACAGTGTTGCGTTCCCGGTATCTGAGCTTGTGGACGAAAGTCAGAGTCTTTTGGTCCTCTTGGACTTACTCTACTCTTGTGAGGCCATTAACTGATGGCCAGAAGTGCCACCTGGTCTCCTTTGTGACAACTTTTCTTAAGCGCATCTTAGGGTATCACTGGCAAGATCTTGTGTCTAGTGGACAGCAGCTGAACTTTTATGGGCACCTGGTGTGCTTTCCCAGGCCTGATCCAACTCACTGCATATTGGGTGCACAGGACACCCAGTATGCAGTGAGCTGGATCAGGGTCAGTTGGGAGAATACCTGAAGAGATGGCGCATGGGCTTGGTGCAGGCCTGGAGGATGGCTATCAGGAGGCCAGACCTCTACAGGACCAAGGTTGACCTGAGTGCTCACACTGTATGAGGTTATTTTCTGTAAGACTTTTCATGTTATTTTGGGTTAACAAAGCTGATTTTGCTCATGATAATTATGTTGATTTCTCCAGATGGTTAAGGGGGGAAAAGAATATTATCACCAGAAACTGAGTAAATAAAATGATGCATGCATTTCCTCCCAGGGCTTCAGTAATGGTGCATTGTTAAGGATGCTCTCATATTACTGGGTGTCGCATGACTCACATGAAAGTCTGGCTGGCTTTCAGCCTGATCATGCTCAGTTGTCGGGTAGTGTGCAGGAGTACACGCCTTGACCATGTCCCAATCAGCTGTCCCCAACTAGTCAGATGGATTGTTGGCATATTTAATATTTTGATCACTTTTGCACAGTGAGAGCAGAGTCACGAGCAGATTCCCCAAATTCAGGCCATTTTGTTAACTGCCGGGCAGAGTTGGAAATCTCCATGGAAGCAGCGGGCATTCCTGTTTAACGGCCTCCACCTCCAGTCATATAAGATACGAATGAGATGGAAGTAGGCCTCCAGCTGACGGTAATGTGTCATTCATGAAGAAGCTGGTTCTGAGAACGGTCTCTTTAAATCAGGAATCGTGGGAACAGTTTTGTTATCAAATACACCTCAGAAAAAACGGATGATCTTTATAGGCAAGGCTACTGCTTGATGAAAAAATATCCATATTTTATACCAAGTATCATTCAAAGTAAGTTTTGTTCATGGAAATCTAAGGTTTAGATGCTTATAATGAATAATTAAAGTGAAACAAATGCACACATAAAAAGAGATTGAATTCTTATCATTAGCTCACGCTGTTTTATCATTATTTAGCTGCTTGTTGTGTTTGCTTGGGATGATTAATATTGATGTTTGAGAGAGAGAGATGGGAGGGCAAACAAGACTTTAACCTCCATCAGGGACTTTTCATTGCACCATACTGTATGAGTATATAATTCGTGAGAGTTGGTAGTGAGTCGTAAACAACTCAGTCAAACAGTATGTGCTGATAATCGCAGAGTATGCCTGGCTTAAGGCACAAATAAGTAGTACCATGCCATAGTAAGATTGCCCTCACTTCCTGGCTGGTCTGCTTTTATATTAATAACATTGCCTGTGCACATTTGCACATGCAAACAGTTATACAGTAGGCAGTGGTATGCATATAGTTGGTTTGCAAATTTGCCAAGAAGAAGAAGCAACCATAGCAACATTACTTGATGTTTCGTGCAGAAATTGAAGTCCTTTCTGCTAATATGGATGTTTTTATTCTTAACAAACAACCTCTTCCTAGTTCAACTATTACCATGCAGCTCATGGGAGGAAATTGGCCCATGCTGCATGGATAGGACAGTCTTTGAAGAGACGGGAGATTGCTTTTGCAACTCTTTTCACAAATGAGTACCCAATACTCAAGCATGGCTGCATTCACGTCTCCTGTTTGAGAACACACGAATAATACACCTCTTCAGAAAACACATCAAACTCTTGTGGTCAACCTAATCAAATGAACTGGACCATTTAATCCAGGACCAGTTCCCTGTGAAACCACCCTAAACTGTCCTGCCTCTTTGTTAAATCAGATGTTTAGTTCCATCTAAGGTGTGGAGCGGTTGATAAATATTTTGGATATTTGGGTCCTGAGGCTAGACCAACTGAGAACCACTGCTTAAAAATGATTTTTTTCTGTCCTGTTTTAGCTACGTTTATAGGTGTTGGTGTGTAAAGGTGAGCAGCTGTGGTAGACTTCTGAAAAGGTTAGGAGGTTATCAAAGCTGGCTGTGGTCACCACCTCATGGCTAGTATGGCCTCTTTTTTTAAGGTGTCCCCCAGCTGCCTTAGCATGAACACAGAAATATGAGGTTACAGATAATGTAATGATACCGCTGTGTATTTCTGAATTCTTTACAAAGGTCTCTGTTGTGACACTGTGGTATAAAGGGCTGCATATTAAGAAACTGATGTGTAGCAGCATTAATGGTGCAACTAACCTGAAAATCCTGAGACATGTGAGCAGACCTTTAGCTGCTGAGTTGCCTGAAAATACCCCAGTCTTTCACAACTTTAAGACCCCAGTTTGACCACACGTCAAATCTATCGATGTCATTCCTCTTTAAGATGACTGCCATTATAGTCCAATGTTCTTTTTTAGGGATGGACATCACTGCAGGTCAGGGATCATTCCTGACAGTCAGCAATGAATCTGTTCAATCAGCCATGAGCTGATTTTGTTTTCTGAAACTCTCATAGAAGATCCAATATGTATGAAAAAACATAGAATATACTATAAATGTACATGCGTTCCTATTTTTGTGAAGAGGAATTATTTCCCATTGACCTGAGAAGAGTAAATAAAAGGTTTCCAACTCTTTGAGCGAATGTGAGTGATTTTTTCTCATGCAGACAACACTGACATTGACTTCATTCTCCAAGTCACCGCTGTTTGAGTCAGATACTTAAGCCTGTCGCACAATGAAAGATTTTATAAATCTAACTTGTTTTCAAGGTGAGAGACCCCACACATGGTGACTTGTGAAGTATTAAACATTTTTGTTGATAAAGTGTATGGTGTCCAATGAGATGACCAACAAAGACCATAACACACTTAATGATTCATTAACCAGCAACCAGTCTCCTCTCTAAAATCTCCAAATCTTGCATGATCAAAAGCAAATTTAGAGAAAACAAGCTAAATGTGACTAGCTGTTAGCTGCTCCATCCACTGCAGTAGCAATTTCATTCAAGCCCCCTCCCTAGTCAATTGCATTGTGGCGTTTTTTTACAGCAATTTTTATAGTAACACTTGTGTTGCCACAAATTTAAAGTCTGTCCTCCATTTCAAACATCCATCTAACTTTATGCTTCAGGTTTACTATCATCACCATGGCTGTGTTTGTTGTGCTTCCTCCTCTGCTTAGCTTGCTTCCTGATTACTTGTCACTCTGTAACTCCCCCACACAACACCAAAGCTGATCCAGTCAGAGCAGCTCTTGAGCAGATTGAAGAGGGGAAGATCACTCTTAATGCATCAAACACAACAGGAAAACTTCAGAGTGGCACACACTACAAGATAATCGTGACAATTGCCCTCTTCTGAGCAAAGTCAGCAAAGACCCAAATATCAGACCTAAACTGCTACTGTAATGGATGCAACAGGTAGCTAGTGGCTAACCACACTTAGCTTGTTTACTCTAGATCTGGAGTTTTGAGAGTGGAGACTTTGAATCTGTTAGGGCAGGTATTCCCAACATTTTTAATGTTTTTTTTTTTTACTTAGCCCCCCCCCCCCCCCCCAAGAACCCTGGAAAATTAAACATCAATCTTGTTTTCATTGACAAAATCCAAACATTATTGACCTACTTATTGAATGGGTGCTTGCTAAAAGATCTATGTAAAAACTATCTATTAATACAATGCTGTATAAGGGCTAATCTAAAAAATCAAGGATTGTTAATTTAAAAAATAATAATAAATGAAAAAAATTTCATGTTTAAAGAGCCATAATTTCAAAGAAAAAAACTCTTAATTTTTCTACCTTACAAGCTGTTTAGTTCTATGAACCAAAACTTGGAATTTTTTAGATCAGAAAGGTGAAAAATAGCCAATTGTGTGGAAGAAAATAAGATCAAAAAGAGCCGTTTTCCTGCAGTTGAGTGCCTTATCTAATGATACTTCTAACTGGAACTGATCAATAAAAAAAGTACTTCTGATTTTAACCCAGTCTCGTGAAAAAGCTCAAGTAAGATTTTAGTGTGTGCCAGGATTAAGATGAATTGACAGACTGGGACAATGTAAAAAGTAAGATTGAAGATATTTGTAAGGAGAAATTGAATTTGGATTTACAATTATTCTTACTAGGCATTATACCAAAATCTATATCATTAAAAAATAGGAAAATTATTTTAATTCTGAGTACAATAGCAAAAAAAACTATAACTGTTTCCTGGCTAAAACCACAGCCTCCCAGTGTGGATTACTGGTGGGAAAGGGTTAATGAAGTGATGGACATGGAAAGAATGACGGCTAGATTGCAGTTTAAATTGAAGAAATTTGAAGAGTTATGGTCACCTGTAATACAGGAGACAAAAAACTGACATATACCCTACATTACTTATTTATTATTATTATTTTTTTTCTATTATTATTATTGTTGTTATTTTATTTTATTTTATTATTACTAATTTTTGTGTGTGTGTGTGTGTTGTTTAATGTTATTTTTGAGGTGAACTACTACTGTTGTCAGTAATATTATTACCATTTTTCTGAGCTTGTTTAATGGTGGAGGGTTACTGAATAAGGGTGAAAAAGGGGGGTGGAACAAAATAATGTACAAGTAATATTGAACCACAATATATGTTAATATTAGAATAGAGCTAAATGTAACATATGTTCATAACTATACAGGAAATACCAATAGTATGTAATGTAATTTTTTTCTTTTTTTTTTTTGCCGTATATATGATGCATATGTGTATATTGCAAATGTATTTATCTTTGTATGGAAACATGGACAATGTTACAAAATTAATTAATCATCTGTAAGAAAATTGTACAATAAAAAGTGATATAACTAAGATGAATTGACAGGCTACTTAAGCCTGAAGATAATCAAGCCATTGCAAAATAGGTCGGAAAGGAGGAATCTGCCCAATAATTGGCATGGAAATATGAGTATGTGCAGGCTTTAGTGGCATGCCCACTAAATAAAAGATGTGTTAAATGACTTGTGATTTTCAAGGTTGTAAAATTATCTGCTTTTTAACACTTGTAACCACTGCTTTATTTGGGTTTTATGGTTGAAATTTGGTTAAAGAGATAACTGTAAAGTTTACAATACATTTTGAATTTTCCTGATTTTTGTAGTATCATTTTTATCCCCTTTCCTAAATTTGATTGTGTACTGAAGTACCTGATTAGGTTTTATTATATGTATATTTGAAATGGCTAGGAAGACTAGCTGTGCTCTGGGGTACAAGTACTGAAGATCCTAACAAGGAATACCAGTAAAATTTGTCAAATTTTAGCATAGTATCGTGTTTACATTATATGAAGCTGTTACGTTTTGTACACATGTAGACCAGTAAAAACCAAACTTTTATTCGGGCTTTAGCTGAGGTTAAGGGAGTTGGGTAGCTTTCCAGTCAGAAAGGACCAGATGGGAGTCAGAGTGTAGGGTTCAAGACTCCAAACCGCCAAAAAGCTAGGGGGCAGCAATGACTTACCCAGACATCTCTTCATCAGTTGATGACCATAGGAACCCATTTGTGAACCCATGCTTGTATAGCACATTCAGTCAATAAAGGAACTGAATTTCTCCAGTGGGTATGGGCACCCAGAATCTGACTGACCTGTCCCACTTTGAAATTTAATCCCACCTTCATATTACACTTTCCATACAACATATTATTTTAACTTGTCCAAACTTGATTTTTTAAGCATTACTATTCAGGAAGAGCACATTCCACAATAAGCTGTCCCAGAATCAAGTGATTTTTACATGAACGCAAACATATGGTCTTTGACAGCTTTTATTCGAAGGTGGAGGAAACATTTCAAATCATTTGAGTGCAAATGAAAAGTAACATTTCATCCATATACATGTATTTACAGATGCACTGGCACTTAGATGCGCTTTAGAGGCAAGGTTAAGAACTCAATTAGTGGAAAGAAAAGGATAGGGTGGTGAGCACACAGATCAGATAGGGCACACTCTGTTACATATACTCTACATGCTTTAAGTCTGGGAATGTTAGGGTGTAAAGAAACTTTATCTCCTGATGAGGAACTCAAGTCACAGCGTAGCTGCTTCAAACTCTGCTGAACCGTTAACTTTGGACTCAATGATTTCAGATATTTAAAATAAAAGAAAAAGAAATGCTTAGCTAAGTGCATCTGATCTCCTATCAGCCAGCTATCAGTGGAGACTGCCATGTGCAGCATGATTCTGATGGCCCTCAACTGTTTGGAGTGGATCCCTCCTCCAGTCAGCTCCCTACGGAACCAAAAAAAGGAGAAACCAAGGAACTATTTCTACAAGGCATCCACTGAAAGTTTGCCACCTTGCTTGCTGTTTCAATCAGTGGAAGCATGGACAGTGGACAGGGTGCATAATGGTATTTTAGAGTGAACACGCACCTCACTAATGCCTGGTCCCTGACCCAGTGCTGCTGACAAGCAGGCTACATTATCCTCTCCCCCTACAAACAAACTCTGCTTCAGAATAACAAAACAAAAAGTTACCCCAATGTGGGAATTATCACTATCACAAGCCTCTGTTCACAGTTTGTCAAAGTTAACATCGATCTGTTAATGACAATGATGGAAAGTGTGGTGTTCCATGGTGCAGAGAGGGAGGGGTGGGATGGAAAAAGCTTTATTTGATAAATTCACTATCTTGTATTGATTCCTCCCCAGTGGCATCAAGGACTTGTGATCTTGAGGCAAAACAGATAATAAAAAAAACCTAATAATATGCAAGTGTCCAAATTCAGTTCGTTTAGAGTCTATTGTAGAAAAAGAGGAAAAACTGATAAATTGAAGATCAGCAAAGCAAGTTCTTGGTTCTCAATTCTTCTCATCTGCCTTCACCTCCTTTTTCTCATCTTCTTTCTTCTCAGTCTCCTTTGTGTCCTCTTTCTTTTCTTCTGAGGCCTTGTCTTTGACACAGAGTTCCTCCAGCTTCTCAGCCACTTTGTTTGCGCTATCAGTGTTGCCTGGAGTAAAGGAGTAAAACGTTACATCAATTATCAGCCACAGAAGTTACAGCAAAATTAACACACTGGTTACACCTTGGATGAACACCTACAGTGGCTCTGGCAAGATGGCAACACTAACACATAGGTTTAGTATTCGCTTTAACTATTGCCCCGTTGATAACCTGCAATGAATACTTGTCAGGAACTAAGCTATCATTTCAATCTACCCAGCAACCCATGGGGTTTATTTACAAAGTAGTTCATCAACATTTCCTTTAGATGCATGTTTATGACAGCACGGAGGAAAAGCTGTTAGAGAGGCAACTAGACCCTCTTAGCTCATTGCTTTTCACTTGTAATGCCAGCTGCTTCACAGCACAAAGCATGCTGGGATACTTGGCCATGAGCCAAGAGGCTCTTTTGACAGCTTTTCTCCCTCACTCTGTCATAATCATGCTTTCAAAGGAAACAATCTTGAGAACAGCTCTTGTGGAGTTTGAGCCAAACTGAAATGACTTCACAACCCAAGACAAGTGACCTGCAGGGCTGGACGGGGGAAAAAAAAGGGCTGGACGGATGTAAATAAACCTCACCACTGCTGATTATGTTCCAGACCCCGTCTGAGCTATTGGCTATCAAATTGTTGATGGCATGCACTAAGGTGAGTTTAGACCTAGCATCAAGACTACTTGGTTTATGAATATGCAGTAGGATGTTGATGTAAGGTGGAAACAGGCCTCAGTCTTCTTCTAAGAAAACTCCTTTTTTTGTTTTTTTTTTACCATGGGTCTAAATTTACCATCTATCCACACTGCCAGCATATCTCATTTGTGATTTTACGTGAACATTGTTATATAATATGACCACAGTATCACAGTGTTCACACCTCTGTAAAAACTTTGTTTACTGTAGCAGAACATAGTAGCACCAGCCTTTTCACAAGCCAGTAAGTGTTACATTCTGCATGTTCATGTAGCAGACAGAAAAAGTCCCAAACTGGAGAGAGCAGCAAAGAACAGAGTGTGTCTGCATACACAAGTTCTTTTACAATGACATCTAACTCTGGAGCATAGACACCATGTTAAGCTAGGCAGAACAACAGTTGCCTGAGAGTGAAGCCAGAACGTTCAGAGCTTTTCCTGCTGACTGGCTGTAGTATAGGTCGCAAACCCTGACCCCTCAATGTTAAGGCTAGATAGAGATATAAATACATCTACAAGTCCCCAGCATTGGCTGTGCACACCCTACAAAAAGTATAAGAAATAGATAATGATGCAGTGTGCACATGTGCTAGTAGTGGTGTGATGGTGTGAACCAAGTCCACAATCCTCCACATCTTTATGATGTGTCATCATCACTGCACGGAGACTAACACATCCCTTAAACTAGCTGGGATAGACAAATCTACTTTAGATATTGATGTAGAAAAAAAAGAAAAAGAATGATAATAAAATTGGTGTTGCAGTTCTAAAAGTTACTGTGCAGAGTGGTGACCAGTCAATCATGCCCATGTCTTTTTGTAATAGTTTTTTTTATTAAAAACATACCAGATGAGAACATTGTAATGCTGTGATATATACTGAGTAGGGCTGAACAACTTGCAAAAATAATCTAATTGCGATATCCCCACCCATATTGCGATTTAATTTGCAATTGTTTTTAGGTTAATCTTATGTATTTTCAAGCAATAAAAATTCCATAAATAAGACCATGTGTATTGAAAACAATGAAATAATTTCAGAAGAAATTAATCCATAGCAGCATGAATCTGAAAATGGGAGTGCAACAAGCTTTAAGCTATAAAGGAGGCAGCTGGGGTGGGGGAGATGAAGTTGGCCACCAACTGATCGCAGCTGGGGTATTTTTGCTCATATTGCAAATGTAATGTCATTTGCTTTAAGAGCATTATCATTTTTATGTCACCCATTCTGATTAAGAAAAACATACATAGACATGAAAAGGAAGATTTCTATTAACCATTAAAAAAATTGACAGTTGAATGTTTGCATAATGGGCATAAAATCTCTGCCACTGCAAAAAAATTATTTATAAAACAGGTATTTTGACACATTTCAAGTTAAAGAAATTAAACTTTAGCGATCTGAAAATTGCAGCAGGCCATATTGCCCTTTAGTCTAAATTGTGATTAATTACCCAGCCCTAATATTGAGGGTTATTCGCAAGGACTCTTCTTTGGCAATGACCACATCTACAAATGCAGTTGGCTGAAAGTCATGAGTTCACATGATTACTACTTTAAACTGGAAAGTTCTATTCAGTTAAAATGCATGTCATAATGATGTCCAAGTATTCATCATGTCATTTTATGTTAGACAAAAAAAAGGCAGGATATAAAATCATACTTGACTTCCAATGACAAGTGAGTCTCCTTGCAGTGTTTAACTTAATTGGAGTGGAGATGAGAGATAATATAAAAAACTGATCATAAAGACACAGAACTTTCCATAAACATGAATATCTACTCCAAACTGACATAATCTGTTTTATTGTGGACTGTATTGTTTTAGAGGGTCATGACGCTTTTTCAGTGAGTTCAATGTGTGCTTTATATAGCTGAAGGGGTGTAGTGTCCGTTCCAATTACCCTAGGCAGCTCCCACCCATCACAATGGTACTCTTGCTTAATTTCAGTGCAGCTATGAAGCCCTGTCCATCGTAATATACAGTCTATGCTCCACACTGAATTAAAAACTCCCTGAGATTCAAAAATGTTATCAATTTATCCAAAGAGCAGTATTTGGAGGCCTTTACACACAATGAATGTAGTCGTTACTTAACGACACAAATTACCACTCCAAGCTTCTTTGGAAAATGATCAGAATAGACAAAAATGCATACCTGTTCCCTCCTGATGTTTTCTCACTTCCTCCTTGCACTCATCAAACTTTGCCCTGAACTTCTGAGCATCTGCAAACAGAACATACAGTTAGTGTTAATTCACATTATCGTGCTGTTTGATGCCACTGAGGCAGCTCAATTATGCTGCATTGAGAAATGAGGTTAAAACAGATCAGCCACTAAGAAAACAGCTCTGGGTTCCGATGCAGAAAATAGAATTCTTCCAGCTGCTAGTCACTTCTGTGTCATCACAATCTAATCCACATTAAGGCAACTGCCTGGGGCATCTTTCAAATGTAATACTGGATTAGATATATAAATACTCACTTTCTGCATTTAAAAAGCGGACTGCCAGGAGTTCAGGTTTGGGGCTTTCGTCAGCATAATCTGCTAGTGTGTTCCACACCCACGCTCTGTCGCTGCCAGCGTTGGGCTTCAGCTCCATCGAAGGTATAACTGTGGTTCACAAGATCGAGACAAGGTTAACATGAGAATAGATGTATGCACAGACTGTCTAAGAACTCATGATTTATTTATTTCATCTGGGTAAATATGACCACTGGGTAAAGAACTGCAACAAATTCATACAAAAGTATTTGATTATTTCAACAAATGGGATTTTTAATTCATCACATCCTTCAAAATATTGCACTCCTAACCATGGCAAAGAGGGGTTTGCATCATGGGCAGAAAGATGATCAGTTTTGTAAAGCACATGGTCAATTTAAGCTCTGTATAATCTGGTGTTTTAGTAGAGGCTACTTTCATTTTTAACATAACCTGATGAATATCAGAAATATGAGAAATGGTAATCAACAGCCATTTTTCCATGGGCTAAAACAGAGCTTTGTTAAAAAAAACAAAACAAAAAACAAAACAAAAAAACAAAGTAAGCTTTTTGTATGATAAGATGGGATAAAAACATTAGTATTATGTTGATTATTCAAAATCCATGTTTCTCTACTGTGTCTCAAACACAGCCATGTGCATTAGTTTTAGGCATGAAGGGCACTTAGTTTTCATCATGGGATACTCATACTACCTTCCCAGTCACTATCCTAGGCCATGCTTACTCGCCACTTTTACCCCTCACTCCACCCTAAAGATAGGGTTTATTGTTTTACATTGTTTATTGTTTAACATTTTATTTTCACATGTTCCTGGTAATATGCAAGCACATCCAGAGCATGACTGGGGTTGTGTCTATCCTCCTTCCCACTCGATGGTGACCTCAAGCAGCTTGCCACACCCACACCTTAATTCAGCCTCGACTTCTGGTCCGAACATGCCTTAAAAGTTCTGCACAGTATTGTACATCAGCTGAAGTACAAGCTGAGCAATTGTGAATAAATATCTGTGCAGTAGTGTGTGCTCATGTGTGAGTCAGCGAATAAGAGCAACAGAGGAATGATGAGCCGACATGACAATGAGCTTTAACAAGCTTACGATGGCCTGGCTAAACACAGGGACAAAGGTCAGTATGGTATGACAATTTCCGAAACCACTGAAGGTTATCACTTCCCAGTATTCTTACTACACTGTGAAAGTATCACAAAAAATAAAAGTCCTTCAAGAATATCAGTATTGTCACCAATATGATCTGAAGTATGCGAGTTAATAGTGAGGTAGACTAAATCAAAACTCTTGAGCACTCATTGTATGGCAGATTTTTTACTTTTTGTGAGTATATGGTCTGTTACAGCCATCTGATGTAGCAAAGCCTTTCAAAATGTAGCTTCTTGTGAATATCATAATTTTGTTATTTCATCTGCCCAGGGACGATCAAGAAATGTTGCCTGAATATCTGTTTTCAGTTTCTGAATAAAAACACAGACACAGAAATGTTTTCCCCCGTGATCAAATGTCTAATCCAAAAAATAATCACACTGTTGATCTATTATTAAATAGTTGTTGGTTGCAGTTGTCACTGGGAAGTTATAATATCAAAGGATCTTTCAGGTCCTACATTAAAGAAAAAAAAAAAAAAAACCTAGGAAAAAATTTTTGACTGTGTTTGCATTATACCACAGTGGTCATCATTAAACTAAGCTGTATTTTAAAAAACCCTTCTGTTACGGATGCATGATACTGCTGTGACATCATCAGAGAGTAGTATGAAAAGGGAATTCCAAATTTATCCAATATCAAAGAAGTTTGATATTTACGATTCTAGGTCGTAGTGTTGCTGACAGACTACCCACAACAACCAATAAGAGGGAGCAGATGAGGTAGCGTCACCAGCCGGATCATACGTACAGCATTCACAACCATAAACAAACTGTAGCTTCATTCCAGCCAGGATTTCATCCTGAATCTTTTCCTTGTTTTATGATTTTTGTTGCACCTTTAACACATATCAGGGCAGCCTGCTGTGGGGGGGACAGCAAGAGGGTATCGACAGACATCCGTGTTTGTTTGTTCTAAAGTCACGTGATCACGTGAGGTCGTTGGCAGGTGTGTGGTCTCCAGTGATCTGACAGTCTGGTTGAGTTGTCTAAGGTGTGCGTTCAGAGGATTACAGATGAAAAATTGTTCTGATTTCTGTGGTCTCCCATGGTTTAAGAATCGTGGCCAGCCTAAGGCTGAACCAACAGATGTATGTTAGCTAAGATCTTTTTCTCTCTGTATCATCATTTTTTACAACTGAAAGTGTTTTTAAAACTGAAATTTTATTTTTCATCCTCAAATTTCAAAATGTTTCTATTCAGAACTGAAGTCTTAGGTCTGAACTACATTTCAACAAAATTACTTTGTAGATGCCGGCAAAAATTGAATGTGTGTCCCTACCTTTTGTTAAATATTTTATTTTTATCATTTTTTTCACATCTAGGTTGGTTTCCCCTATTATTATGTTCTCAAATAAAGACTGACTTTGGTATTTCAACATGACTCACTATGATGATTGGCACAAATCTTCAAGGTTCGATCTCTCCTCATCAAGACACGGATTGTGCCCTTCTCTTTGTGTTTCAGCAGCTTTATGTCACCTGTTCCTCTCTCCTTCCATTCTGGTGGGTCGTTCTCAGAGGCAAAACGATAAAGTTTAGCCCGCCTGGAAAACAGTGGCATACAGGATTAAATGAGGGCATCACACGATGTAATGCCGATGTTCTGGCTTACTGGTTGACCATTACACCTGTTAGCAATACAACTCACATTTTAAAGAGTTCCTCCTCATCTTCTTCTAATGTTTTCACATCCTGCTCAGGGAGGGAAACGATGGGCTCATAGTGAGGATCATGATTGGATTCTTCTGCGTTATCTGCAGTACTTTCATGATCTTCCTGGTCCTAAAAGGAAAAATATTAGATGAGTTTACTCCAAGAAAAAGAACTTTTCAGATTCTGGCACGAAGAAGTGATCTGTGTCATGTATTTAAACTCAATGTGACAAAGTGACTTCTGACACCTGAACAACAGGGCATTAATGCTTGAATAGAGGGATTTAAGAGCTCATTGGTTAAGTAAAGCTTTTGTGGAGGGAACTCACAAAGCCTCTGGTAAATGGTTGTTGCTGAGTCAAGCATCTTTAATTCTATTTGGGGCTAAACCTCTCAAATGAATGTGTGCTAGACAAAATGTACACAATAATATGTCAGGACAACATTTTCTGCCAAAATAACTCACTGATACCAAAGACAAGCATCTTATTCACAAAAGAATGTATTAAATAAAGTCAAGAGTTGTATGTGATTAACTTAGCAATGTGCAGCCTCATTTAGGGGGCAAAAATGTCTACATGTTGGACATTTCTTAATTTATTTATTATAAGGGACAATGCATTGATGAACATCGACACATAAAAGTGCCAGATTGTATCCATAGCTATATTTACAAGGATGATAAACCTACTTTTAGCTTGTCAACCGTGCTGGCTCTTGATTAGCAGCATAGCTTGTTAGCAGTTTCTCATAGTTAAAGTCTTTGCGCCTTTAGTTAGCCAAAAGCTGCATAACTGCTACTACCGATTAAATGACGAAATTCATGAATATACAATTGAAAATGGGCATTATCTCAAAAGATGAGGCGGTCATACTACAAGATGTATGTTGACGCAGTTGCATTTCCTCGATTTGTGTTCTGAAAAAGTATCAAAACTTTGGTCTACCCGAAACAACTTATTGTGAATTCACCTAGCTAGTTAACTAGGCCCTTGGTTAGCATGCTAACCCAAAGCTAACCTTTTGCTTTTTTTTTTTTTAACATCGTGGCTTGTCGCCGACTCAAACCAGTGGAAATTTCGCGTGGTTTAAGGTGGCTTTAAGTAAGGACTATTGGTAGCCAACTCAATTCTATCGTGTTGTTTTTATTTGCCAGAAAACGCGCAGTCGGTAACTCCAGCGCCCTGTTTCGGAGGCTAACATTTCCGTTGGCTAACTTGCTAGCAGCGATAGTGCTGTGGCAGACAAAGACAATGATCCCTGTTATCCTTACACCCTTTGTCTTCAGTGAGCCGGTCACTCACAGACTGCAATGTACCCTATATAAGTAATTCACAACAGCTACGTTTAATCATAACGACTACCATTATATAAATGGGCTGATGACAGTATAATACCTACGCTAACATGCTGGCTGTCAGCACACTTCACAGTACTCCAGGGTTATCAGCCTTAACTTTCAGGATTTATATTTTTACACAGGACACGGCTACCATTTCTATATATGTCAGACATATCCAAAGCGTTCATAAAAGTCTGAAGCATTTCTAACATGCCACTCAGATTTTCTTGCATCACTTAAGTCAACATCATTGTTGGCATTTCTGGCTCGCAGCTTCCTCCACAAACTTTGACGGATTATGACTTCTAAAACAGATATTTGTCACAAAATTCCGATTTTAAATCGACTACGACAAAGCAGGCATCCTTAAATGAACGATCTCACCTTTGGGTCTGCCATTGTAATGAAGATGTTTGTAGATTATGAAAGTAGTTTGATGAATTCAAATCCCAGTCTGTGCGCCGTTACCCTTCAGCCACTCTCACTTCCTGCTGCAGCTTTCGCGCGCCGAATTTCCTACGTATTGGCGCGCCCACATTGTGGCAGCGCGCGCACCACCTACTGTCAGGGACCCATGGGATTGTGTCTTTATTTAATCCGCAAGAATGGACTACTGTTTACTTTTAAATGTATGAAGACACTAAAGAATAAAACGTGAAAGTGCTTTTTTTCTTTCATTCAGCCCACCATGCAGTAACGGCTCCCTTACTAGCCTATTTCTGCTGATTAAGCCTTAATTATTCTGCTACTCTGCCCTGTCTTTTTATCATTTCATACAATGCCCACATAGATACAAACACTCCTTGAAATCAATGCACTATTACCTTTTGGACACTTTAGAAAAATTATTTTATACCTCCCAATCTCTATTTGTAGCCCCTAACGGTTCTACGTATGCTAATTATTTAATATAACAACCAGTTATTTTAGCCTATACATTGTCTGTGTTTCAGTTATAACTCTGAAAATGACTTAAAAAGTGAATGGTAATTGTAAAAAAAAAAGTCTCATTTTTATTCTGATTAACCTACGCTCAGTACTAGGGCTGGAAAATTAATCACATATTGGATTAACTCGCAATAAAGGTGCAATATTTCTTTACCTGAAATTTGTGACAAAATACCAGTTCAAACGTTTTTTTGCAATCATTTTAGTGGCATATTTTTAGAATAGTGTACAAAAAAATATTTTCCTCATTTTTGTATGTTTTCTTGTTAAATATGAGAGTTATATTAAAATTATCACTCCCTTTAATACAACAGTTCATATCCAATATGCAAAATGATTAGAAATCATCACAATTAGATATTTTTTTCAAAATTGTCTAGCCTTGGTTTCATCTAATATTGTGTTGGTTATAGTATAGAATGAATTATTGCTCGTTTTGGTTGAAAATACGTGAGATGAGGAACTTAAGAAATAATCGCATATTAAATCACAATCACAATATTGGGTTAAAAAAAATCCCAAATCGTTCAGCCCTACTTATTACCCAATCACTATAAAGTGAAAACATAATTTTGTTTTATTTTTTTGCAAATTTATTTTAAAAAACTGAAAATATCACATTGACATAGGCTAAATATTCAGACCATTTGCAAAAACTCTTGAACTTTACCTCAGGTTCCTACCATTTCTCTCTATTGTTGGTGAGATGTTTCTACATCTTGTTTAGGAGTCAATCTGTGGTAAATTAAATTGATTGGACATGATTTGAAAAGGTACACCTCTCTATGAAAGGCCTCACAGCTGACAATGCATATCAGAGCAAAGACCAAGCCATGAGGTCAAAGGAGCTCAGAGACTGGATTGTTGCAAGGCACAGATCTGGGGAATGCAACAAAAATTCTGCCGTACTGAAGGTTTCCAAGAACGCAATGGCCTCCATAATTCTCAAATGGAAGAAGTTTGGCAAAACCAGGACTCTTCCAAGAGCTGGTCAACTGGCCAACCTGAGCAATTTGGAGAGAAAGGCCTTCGTAAGAGAGGTGACTAAGAACCAGACGGTCACCCTGACTGAGCTCCAGAGATCTAGTGTGGAAATGGGACAAAGCTCTAGAAGGACAACCATCACTGCAGCCCTCCACTGATCTGGGATTTATGGCAGAGTAGCTAGATGGAAGCCTCTCCTCAGTTCAAAACACATGAAGCACACTTGGAATTTACAAAATTATCCTCATGAAAGCCAAATAAGCTTTGATTTTTTTGCACTGGGGAGAGTCATAGTTGAGAATAGTGAAGGCAGTCTGAACACTTTCTAAGTGCGCTGCTTAGCCTACTTTATCATGTAATTTATGGGAGAAATTTAAATGAAAGTGCAATAAAGGCTGTTTAGTATCAGACTAGTTAAGTGTTGTTAATTAGTCTGACATACCCTGCTTCAGATATTTAAGTCAAAATTGTAATTGAGAAATATTGAAACCATCATTGTTGTCTATTATTACCTTTGTTGGCTACTTTTGTAGTTAGAGGAATATGTCAATGCTGAATTAAGTGAATTTTATACATTGAAACTCTCCACAGTGGCTTTAAAACATGAATATCTCGCACGAGGCTGAAACTGGCGACTGTCGCTTTAAGAAAGTTCAAAGGGCATCGTTTTACGCACGTGGTTAAATCAACATGGCTGCGCCTTGTATAGTGTAGAGAGAAGTGGTGTAAAAATTGGATGTAAACAGGTATTGTACTCTAAAACAGTGTCTTTACTTTGGTTAAAAGTGACCGTAGGGGGTTATAAACAAGACAGATATCAAGAAAACTTACATACATTAAATAGACATGACGAATGTTTTTAAATTTTGAAGAAATGCGTAACTTTAATGACAACTAAGTCAGTCTTTGGACGGTCTGTTTGAACTACATGTGGTGTTAATTGTCATGTAACATTTCTAAATGTTAAAATGGTATTGTTCATTATAAACTGATGTATTTTTTTTGTGATATTTTAATCGTAGACAGTACAGCGGCATTTCCCCCTAATTCATCGTTATAAAGAGACTTTAAAGTTGTCCTATAGAGTATTTAAAGATGATTGTGTCAACCTGTCTCTGTTAAGGGGTACAGTAGCCTCTCAGCTGTAAAGGTCAAATAAACAGCCCTTTTTTCCCCCACGTTTTTAATGTAAAGTTAGTCACATATGTTCTCCCCAACAGAGAGATGGCAGATGTGAGTGACACCCCAGTGGGTGACCCCCCTCCCACAAAGGAGGAGAAGCCTGAAGACCATCTCCAGGACTCCAACAAAGATGATGGAAACGCTGATGGGGAGAGTGATGCAGCCTCTGACCCCAGCATGTACCGCTACATTAAAAATGACCTCTTCACATCAGAAATCTACAAAGTAGAGATCAGGAATCTCCCCAGGTTCGTCGGATTCAACGACCTGAAGAAGTTCCTGGCCAAACACAAGCTCAGCCCGCACAAAATCAAACTGTTTGGCAAGCAGACCTTTGCTTTCGTCACCTTCAAGAATGAGGAAGAGAGAGACAAGGCGATGAAGATGGTCCACGGAATGCAGTGGAAGGGCCAGGTGCTCAGCGTCAAGCTGGCTAAACCGAAAGCAGACCCCATCCTGAGGAAGAGGAAGCAGGAGGAAGGAGAGAGTGCAGGAGGGCAGCCCGCATCCAAACGAAGAGAGGGGGATGAGGAAGAGGAGCCGCTCAGTGTCCAGATAGCCAACGTGGTGACTCCTCTGTGGAACGTGCCTTATGAGGAGCAGCTGAGGAGGAAGGAGCAGGAGGTAGTGGGAGTGCTGCAGAGGCTTGCCAAGTGAGTATATTGATTTTATACAGATTTACACAAACATACATACATACAAGTGTTACTACTTATGTAACAGCTACTGCATGTGTTGCACTTTTGACCAAATTATCGTATTAAAAAAAAGAAAATTCTGGAACACACATTAAGGGAAAACCCTCATTTTCAACAGTGCTAAGGTGTTGACAACAGAGCAGATACAAATGAAAATTTAAAAAAAATTAGATGGAACAGGAAAATTTAAATGGAAGAATTGGCAATAAAATAGATATAGCTTCTTTACCCATATTATCTCCCGCTTTATCCTCCAAATTACCAATGCTGTTCACTGTCTGAACTATCTAATACAGGCATACAAAGCCCCAAAATGAATGAATGGGGAAAAAGTTAACACACCAATACATATGGAACAGTAAAAAAAAAAAAAAAAACTGTAAAAGAAAAATGATAAAATCAAAATATGAAAGCACTAAGGTCAGAAATGAAAACTTAGAATTGTTGGCAAAACAAATGTTTGGAATCTTCTTACATCCACATAAGCTGCTTCCACAAAAAGTCCTACTACAGTTGATTAAACACTTAAGAAAGCAACATGAAAATCCCCCACAAAGTCATTTTATTGTGTGGTCTTGTATAATTTCTACAACAAACACTAGAGCTCCTTTGTTATTATTATATTTCGCTGATTTTAAGTTGTCAAATGCATTTATTTATTTAGAACTTTAACATTCAGAACACTTTAAGAACAAGCGAAAGATGAAAATAAATCGATTAAGAAAAAAAAATTACGATAAAATTGGTTATTATGAATAGGTAAAAATAAGTTACCTATGTATTGGTGGTGCACTATTGTTGCAAAAATAGAAAAAACGGGGTGTTTTTTGGGGTCTTTAAACGTTTTCAAAGTTAATAAATCAATGTAGTCATACTTGCTTTTAAAAAGTAATAGTTTTTTTGCATTTGTGTTTTTTATAGATAGGACACACGATTACTGAATTTAGATGTCAGTATTTCTTTGTTGTATGCTGAGAGAATTCTCAGCCAACGTAGACTTGTGGAAAAAAATATTAAAATTGGCCTCAACTATAGTGAGCAACAGCTCACAAGTTTAACAGTTAAGTGACTTCTATGGGTATATGCTATGACTGTATGTACTTATAGGCTAATTGATTTTAAAAAAAATAAGACTTTCTATTGACAGCTACTTAATGGTATCAAACTGAGGTCCTCCTTTTCTCATAGTCTGATTTGAAAATGCTCCTAGAAAGCTTAACTTACATGGTACAACAAGATATACAAGTGGCATTTTTTCTGTTGTCATATTTTTATCTTAAAATTGGCACAAACATCAACAGTAAATGACTGTCACTCATGAAGAGGATAAGAAATTAAAAATGAGATGGAATCTTCAAACACATGAAAAGGGTCCCATTAAAAAGTATCAAATTTAATGTCAGATTTTCTATATATGCCCTGAAAAAACCCTAAAACATTTACTACACATGAGCAAGCCAAGCACATGGCATGTGACTGAATAATCATCTAATCACGATCAGCCACAAAGTTGTGATCGAAATAAAAAGTTTATTAATTTCCCAGTACTAACAAACACGGGGAAAAAAGCAAAATAAGCAGGCTAAGAACTCGCTGAATACAGTGAAATAAATTTCATTACAGTATACTCAAAATAATCAAATGGGAAAAGGTGAATACTTTTCTGTTTGTTTTTCAGAGAGATTGGCAGCACTAACAAAGCCATGCTGCCTTGGCTTTTCGCTCAGAAAGGAAAGTACGACAAAATGTGTTGTCCTCTGGAAGCTATCCGACCTTCTCCTACACAGGTATGTCTCTGTGTGCAGCATGTTTCTCATTTTACTGAGACAAACCTTATTTTTTTCCCAGTGCTATTATACTTCCTGAAATAAGTGCAAATGCTACTTTTACAAAGTTCTTACATGTGTAAACAGTAGTATGTGTTTATATTCCACTAATCATTGAAACCCCTTTTCTCTTAATGTCAGACAGAGTACAGAAACAAGTGCGAGTTCCTCATTTCAGTGGGCGCAGACGGCGAGGATAAGACTATCGGTTTCCGCCTGGGGAAATACAAAGGCGGCTCATGTGCTGTGGTGGGGCCGGCTGAAACGTGCCATGTCTCAGTGGAGGCAAAGAGAGTGGTCAGGGAGTTTCAGAAGTTCATCAGGTACGATTACAAGAACGTGATGGTCAGTGGTGTAGTGTAGTGCAGATGTGGGTATACTTGCCATTTATACCAAATATTTTTTAGAGACCAATTCAGCTAAGGATGAACAGCCTACACCTAAAAATCTGCCTTTTTTCTGCACAATGACCACAAACTTCTGTTGCCTGACTTCAGCACATAAGGATGATTATAAAATTATGATTAGCTGATAGAAAGTAGTGTCGTCAGCTCCATTTTTGTAACTGGAAAGCAAGTATGACCTGCCCTACTTTGCCTCTGATTGGCTTACCCTGATGTTCTTACCCAACCAATGTACACAGGGTATGAGTAATGAATAATAAGCCAATTAGAGACAGAGCAAGGCTGGTCACACCTTTGCCAACCAAGGAAACCAAAATCGCAGGAATCTATTGTTTGAAGTATCAGAGGGGTGCTATACTCTATAAGAACTAAAATATAATACCTGCACCACACCACCAGCGACGGCGATGAGGAAAACAGAACTGCTAAAACATAAAGTGATTTTAGCACAGATGACACACTAAGGAGCGTAGGTTTGACATAATACCAGATTTTCAAACTTCCATATGAATGTAGGAAAACTCAAACAATATCAATGTCTCTTTTGATACCCCAGCAACAAAAATAAGTCCTAGTCACAAATACCCCAACAGCACGTTTTCTTTCACGTTCTGCAGCTTTAAATTAAAACATAACTGAAGACCTGAATTTACATTTCTCAATGCAACCAATCCTTAGAATTATAGAGACCGTATCTTCATGTCTCACATGATGGTAAAAATGTTTAAGTATTGAATTTTGACAGTTTTTTAAAAAACTTTGACAACATCATCAGCTTGTGTGTTATTTTGCATCAATGTTGCTGAATTGCTATCATAACCCAGTCTGAAGATGCTACACTCAAGTGCTTGCTTCCTCTTGTGTACACAGGACAACACCATACTCTGTGTACAGCCCTGAAACATATGAAGGACACTGGAAGCAGCTGACTGTGCGGACAACGAGGACCAAACAAGCCATGGCTATAGCTTTCTTCAACCCACAGGTGAGGAAATTTTCTGCTTACAAGCTGAGTGTGTATTCTGTTTCTTAAAATTGTCTCAAATATTGATTATTAACCTCCTGTACTTGTTTGATGTCACTCTAGAAACTTGAAGAAGAGGAAATCAACACGCTAAAAAGCTCTATGAGGGACTACTTTACAGAAGGAGAGGGGAAAGACAGTGGAGTGACCTCTCTTTACTTTGTCAGAGAGGGTCAGAGGTAAGAAGCTCTCCCACTGTGGAGAATCGACTGCCAAAATCTCCAAGGATTGTAGTTAATTTGTGTTTGTCTTTTAGGACTTCTCCTAACCTGGAGGACTTGCCCTGTGAGCTGGTAGCTGGAGAGGGCAGCATTCACGAGGAGCTTCTGGGTCTAAAGTTCAGAATTTCTCCTCATTCATTCTTCCAGGTGAGACATGTTTACTCTCAAGATTTTCACAGTTATGGGATGGAAAGTTGCAGGGTAAAGCATAGGTGATTTTTATGGATTTTGAAGCCTAAGGCAAATATGAGCCCTTTCCCTTTAGCTAAGGGCAATGATAGCAGGTATTTTGAAGCATTTCTTGATTAAATATTTTGGAACTTTTTGAGGGGCTTCAACCTTGTTGTTGGGACCAGGGGTCCTCTCCAGGGACTACTTGGATACCAAGTAATTTTTAATTGTATTCCTCAAATTTGATGCACATCTATAATGACTGTATCTTAGGCCCCAGTCAGTTAACTATCTTCGCCTATGGCTGAGAGGGACGTCTGGCTTGACTTGTTTGACCCGCCACCTTGATTTGACCCTTGATAAGTGAAAGAAGGCAGATAGATGGAGAAACACCTAAAAAGTACCTCTAATGATGATAGTGACTGGTTCTTGCTGCGACAGTTCGATGTGAAAGGGCAGAGTCTTCCATTTCTTCCTAAAGAAATGAAAAGGTCTCACTGGTCCCAACAGACCCTTGTGAGCCCCAGTATAATGTCCCACCTATGGAGTATGCAAGTCATAACTGTCTGTCACCCTGCAGGTGAACACAGGAGCTGCAGAGGTGCTGTACTCTGCTGTGGGAGAGTGGGCTCAGCTGGACCAGGACAGTACTGTACTGGATGTGTGCTGTGGAACCGGGACCATCGGCATCTCTCTGGCTAAGGTGACGTCATTATCGGAAACTTAATTCACTTTTAATATGTCACTCTTATGAGTAAGTAAAAAAAACTGTCTAAGACAGCTAGAGCACCTCTTAATTGCTTTTACAGCTTATTTTTACTTGTCTTTTATTTTTAACTGGGTTTAAAATGAATTATGGTATGCCAGAGGGAAGAGAGAGAAATCTCTTGTTTGCAAAATTAATGAATATATGTGTTGTGTTTTGTTTTAGAGGGTGAAGAAGGTGATTGGGATTGAGCTGTGTCAGGAGGCAGTGGAGGACGCCAAAGTTAACGCAAAACTCAACGGTAAGAGACCAAATAACACCTTAGACAGGAGTCAAACTTGGTATTATGGCTGCCACACCCCCATTGCACCTGTTTGATGCTTTGGCTGTGCATATCCTCAAAAATGAATGCAGCATGGATGCATGAGGCAGTATTCACGTCTGGTGAAAGGCAAGTATATGTACGAGTTCTCATGATGGAGCCAGACACATACATGTTGCAAGGTGAAACAGCAAGTGCATCTCCAGTCCTACTGTGTCCCATTATTCCTACATTTAAATAGAATTTAAATGCAGGAATGTATGTGATTGTATACTAGTCAATAGGTGTCATTTTAAATAAAAAATAATGCACAAGAAGGATACATTAAGTTTTTACAACATATGAAAGAAGAAAATGGTATTAAAAAGACGCACTAGTTATCAACAGCAGATAATTTTCTTCACAAACTTAACTACTTCCAGAACCTTACTGAAAACATAACTGCTGATAGGAAACCATTCTCTTGCACTCTCACAATTTGTTGTCATGGTGACCACTGACCAACTGGGCAAGAACAGAGTCAGTCTTACCTCCTCCGTCCTGCTATGGCTGACTTCTAGGCTCAACTTTACACTGAGTACACCAAGATTAAAATATAACCATCATAGCCAGGTATAGCTTTAAGCTAGTCGTGACTTCAAGCTCTGAGTCAGAAGTAACACTTCACCCAGGCTTGCAACCAGCTGATGCACTCAGTTACTTTGGTGTTGTGCACATTTATCTGCATGTTTGAAGATATCACATAACCAGGGAAACTAAAGTCTGTTGCATGATTCTGAAGTATCAGATTGTTCAGAAAAGGTGAACACTGCAGTAACATCACTTTTACTAAAACAACTGGCTGAGGTGTTGTGATGTTTTACTTAATATTGGCACTCATTGAATGCCCGTTAACCAATCAGATTGCTTGATAAGAACTGTTGTTAAAGTGTTATTATAGAATGGGTGATAACTTTAGATTTTGGTTATTTACTTTTGTGGTTACTTTACCTCTGATTATTACTGCAGTTGAATAGTTATGCATTTTTGTGTGATATTTGGGAAAATTGTTCTGGTACATCCATGCCTCTGAAACATGTCAAACTGATATTGAATGGGATCAATGAAAAGTGTTGGTTTGTGTTTGTCAGGTCTGAGTAATGTTGAGTTCCACTGTGGAAAAGCAGAGGACGTGTTTCCCAACATCCTCAGTGCTCTCGTGTCACCCAACATCACAGCAATCGTGGATCCACCGAGGGCAGGTCTACGTGAGTAAACAACCAAAATGATCAACATGAATTTTAATTGTTTTGAGTTATCACGCATTTGAGACTTTATTTCTGACCCAAACAGATTCCAAAGTGGTGCTTGCCATCAGGAGGGCGGAACATCTAAAGAGGCTGGTTTATGTGGCGTGTAACGCTAAAGCGGCCATGAACAACTTCATTGAGTGAGTCCTTATGTGTTTTTAATCTGGCAAAACACCAATTAGGGTTGTCAAGATACTGGAACTTTAGTCTTTGGTATGACTGGTAAAAATCTACAGCCATTATTAATTGTTTTGACACCACAAGCACAAAAGTACAAATCCCAGGCACCTAACAATGGGAATTTTATTGGGTTTAATGAACAAAAAGTATGAGGGAAAACCCCTTTGCATTTTCTAAATTGCACAAAATTGTTTGTAAACATATGTGCATTTTTTTTAAAGCTTTGGTACTTTTTGAAACTTGATTGGCAAATAAGATTGCCACTTTAAAGATGGTAAATCTCCTTTTGTATTATTTGGTCTTGTAGTCTCTGCAGAGCTCCATCCAACAGAGTTCACGGTGCCCCGTTCCGTCCAGTACGAGCCATGGCGGTGGATCTGTTCCCTCAGACCATGCATGTGGAGATGCTTCTGCTGCTGGAGAGAGTGGACTACAATTCCCAGCAGCAGCAGACCAGCAGCACTCCAGAAGAAACAGCATCTTAGCTTTAAACACAAAAGCCTCTCTTATTAGTGCGCACCCCGTCAGCACCTGACGCAGCTTCGGAAACATGAGCATTAGTAGCTTCTTAGTTTCCTGTGATTTGTTTAAGTATTGACAAGGCTTTAGTCTTAATTTCTCTGAATAACAAATTAGCTCTGTCCTGTCCAGTCAAGCACTCTTCTTTCAGAATAAAATTCGAATTATGGACTGCATTCCTTTGCCTGTTCTTTCTCTGTAGTAAGAGAAATTCGTTTTACATTAAGGACTGTACTGTCTTCAGACCACACAGCAACCCAGATGGTAAATTTAGTGTTTGGCTTCCTCTGTTCAGCTGTAAACAGGAAATAAACAGCTCCACCCGATCAGGTGCTTTCTCAGTTTGTTCATTCCCTTTAGTTTCTGTTTTATCATTCTTTGACTGAAAAATACAAGCATTTCTTGTCATTAGTCAAGACATTTTTATTTTGCATAACAAATATCACTGAAGTCATGAGCTCAGGTTGCAATACATACTTCATTTTCTAGGCAGCAACATCTCAAACGATTCATTGATACAACTCAACAGCAACACATGTAAAAGCAGTTAATTTTTTTTCTCTTCTCACACTGACACACAGTTGGCAAGACAAACGCAGAGGGGAAAAAGCACATTCTTAAAGCGATCTACAATATCACAACAGCCTTTTCTGTGTTTAGTCTGTAATGTGTCCTTGTATGTTCAGTCGAAAAACCACAGGCCAGATACTTGACAAAGATTGCACAGCACTTTCTATTTGTTCCAGCAACTACTGCGTCTATATATTTCCTGTTGCATGGCCGTTTTTCTACTGTACAGTTCGCAGCAACATTATTCTATAAAATGCATAAGACTGTATGTAAGCTTTGGTATACACAGTTTCACCAGCTCTTATCAGACTAAATGACTTAATCAGAATTTGTTCATATCATTGAGCCAACTGCATTTTGCAAGGCTGCCTTTTAGAAATGGTTTCAGCTGCAAACGTAGATAAAATACATAATCCTTTAAGACAAATCTGCACATGCTGTAGGCTTTCCCCCTTAAAAGTAATATTTGACGAGCTGTTTCTATCAAAATATTCACTAGTCAAAGAATAAATGCTTCATCAAGTAGAAGGGGCTTGGTCTTTCCACTTCTTATTGAAGTATTTTTTTTTTTCTTTTTTAGGTCCAATGTACTCTTTATACTCTGAGCCCTTCATGAATTTAACTAAGGCAACATGTAGCCAATGAAATTTCTTCAGGGCACTAAAAAGAAAAGCTACTGAAATGTATTAAGTTGTTAGCTTGTAAGTGTGGTAATTTTAGTATATTATTAAAAGCTAGCAATAACTAATAGCTTAAAAGAAATTATTTTTTCACCCTAAACGCACTCCAGGACTTTGTGCATGGGTTTACTGCAGTATTAAATGTGGAAAAGATGTCCATGTCTGGTACTGCCAAAGCAAATAAAGAAAGAAAAAGGCAACAATTTCCTCCAAATACAAAAGTCTCTGTAAGTATCTCAAAAGCAGCTGATCCTGTACCATCAACATGATCAGTCAACACAAATATGTGACAGGACACGAGTGCATAACGATAGTTCTGAACAGTGATCACGTCACGACGCATGGTTTATCGTGCAAACCGAGACAGCAACTGTCCATTCTTAAAAAACTAAACGGCATATTTTGTACTCATCAACCTTAATATCCATAACACCACCCATTAAAATGTCCAATAAACAAGTTAAGATGTTTCCCAATTTAACAAACTGTATAAATACACAAGTTTTAGTAGTCCCTTTCAAATACTTTAAGCGCAAAAAGAAAAAAAAAACAATAAAGTAGAGGTGCTGGTACGCTGAGGATAGCAACTTTATAAACGACACTAAAATCAAACCCAATCTGTGCAGTGGGATTTTTGCAAACAAAAGCATGCATTATTATTTTGTTGTGGTTCATTCTCATCATGTTAACATCTCTGCAGCCAGGGTTTTTTTTTTTCCTTGTGCCAAAGTGAGGATGTATCTAGAGAGGTAGACGATATTTGCTCTACGGTCTGTTAGTGCGTTAATTCTACCTTTACATCTACCAGCTGAAACCAATGAAACACAGGCTAAAGAAACAAGCTGCTCTACTGGCTTGGTCGATGTGGAACTATATTGCCATTAGTGATGCATAATAAAGTGATGGGTATTGGTGTGTGATGTGGGACAGCGACAGGGTTTCAGTGCCGTGGTTCATCAGTGACTTGGAGACTTAAACGTCAACAGTGCAGAGGGGTTCACTCCCCGGCTGGGCAGACTCCATTATGGTCATCTTGGGTTTCTTCCTGGTTTCCTCCTGGTAATGACATCAATTTTTATACAATTAGAACAAAATTGAAGCCTTGAAAAACACAGTCTCATGAGAGGGAGTCAGCAAAGCAAGCAAGAACAGAGAAGTTGAGTAGGTAAATATGGTGGACAGCACAGAAACAGACTGAAGCAGTTGAAAGCTTGGCTTCAGTTCTCAATAAATGATGCGAACAGCGAGATTTGCAATGTCTGAACAGTGATTTCATACAAGACATGCATCTTTTTGCACAAGCACTGTTAATTTTGTACAAGATTTCAATGTGTATACATCTCAAGAACTAGGATCCAGAATAGCTTTATATTTGACTTAAGGTTTTATCTTTTAAAGTAAATGAGCAGTAGTATTGTATTTTAATTCAAGTTCAGAGATTAAAGATCCAGAGAGCAGTCTGTTTTCACTGAGATGTTTCCAACAAAAAAGAATATTTTTTGCATATTTTAGCATGTTATCCTCCTTGATGTTCAACATTTTTAGTTATCAAAACTGTTTGTTATAGCCAGTAATTGAAGTGTGCTCATTATGGACTCTCACTGAAGGTGGCTTACATCTTGTTCACTGTTCAGAGAGAAAAAGACTCAAAATTTGAGTTGTTAACAGTGAAAACCTATATAGTCTACTTTACCAAAAAGAAATGTCACAGGAAGGAATCAATTAAGAATTTACTGGATAAGCAGAATCAATAATGGAATTCATTTTAAATAAATAAACAAACAAACTCATCAATTCTCATCCCTACTTACAATATATGAAAAACTACTAAAGAGCAAGCTACACAAAAGGTTCAAATATTCTCACCCTCTGCTTGGCGAGTTTCCTCATTTCTTCTTGCAGTTTGTTCAAGATATGAAGGTTTGGCTTGTTCTTTTTGGCATACTGCTGCAGCTCAATCACACTCTTGTCAGAGCTCTCCTGCAAAAGATGAGCACTTTAGAAGTCAGGGCATGTGCTTGCATTATGAAGGACGATCTTCATTACTTGAATGCTGTCCTCATTTCACTGGCTGCTCTGATGAGGCACAGAGTTAAATTAACAAGGCAATGACTTGATCAAAAGCTAGTTTACAGTTGCAGCAAAGGGTTGATAATGTGACTCCAAGCAAACATGCACATCTACAGCTGAAATACATTTTAAATGAGTGAGGGTTTGACCCCAATGTCTGCTCTGAAGTTATTTAAGTTTACCAAGTTCTCATAGAATCAGAAGTTAGGTTTTTATTCTGAACAACTAAGGGTCCTTACCTTTTTGACCATCTTATTGCTTTCTCTGCCGTACATGCGCAGCAGTGATCCCCAGTTCTTGACATGGGGATGAAGCATCTGCAAGATCTTCTGAGATGCTAGTTGTTTGCCAACCCTCTTGTTCTTGCCTGTTTGGAAATTTAAAAAATACATATCACAATAGGCTAAATTTGTGCTATTATTGTGTAAAAGATCACAAAATTTATCCGATGGACATGTCCTTAAATCAAACAACTATCTTTATTCATTGGTTGTCTGATTCAGTGTCACCGTGAGGGCTGTCAAAGGTTAATGGTCTACTTACACCATCCACGCACAGTGTGCTTCCCACAAGTCATCACATATTCACTTTTCTGGTTTTTCCCAGGGATCACCTCAAATTTAATGCTGGTGTCTCCCATTCCATGGTTTCTACAGGACAGACAACATTCAAGGATTAATTTCTGCTAACTTGCATCTGGCTGTCCTCTGCACTAGAGAGCATTCAGCTGACTAAACTTAAGTAGTGAAAATGACAGACGCTAAGTTGTGAAAGGCAGTGTGAAGGCCAACCTAGGGCTTTAAACACGTCAGTGTAAGCTAAAACAAATGCTACCCAGTAAAGAAAGGAGAAAACAAAACAGCAGAGTAAAAACATATTCAACATTTTCTCATAAGATACGTCACATTACATGTTCTCCTTTACCTTTTAAGGCACTCATGAAGAATCTGATATGGCGAAAGTAGTCCTGCTTTGTTGGTCAGCTCATACACCCTTGAGTCTTCTATACTGATATGATTAAAATACTGTGGAGCAGAGAACAGGAAATGTTAATTCTGTTGACTTCTCCAAAGGCAGCAATAAATTCCATGAGTTTTTATTTTGCAGCATTACTTGGAATCCTTCTTCCTTTCCTCAAATTTTGCTTACCTTTCTAAAAAGTTTTCCATAACAAAAAAACCCCTTAAATGTCAGATCAGAAAACAAGCTGTACCTCTAGTTCATCTCCCTCTACGGGCTTCTCCTCAGACGTCTGCTTCACAAAGTCAGGGATGAGGATTTCCAGTGTGGCTCGAGCTATAATTTACAACAAATGATGAATGAGGGCAGATGAGCAACTTAAATACCAGCAAAGTGGAAAGTACAACTATCTATCTTACTTTTAAAGATGTAATTTGAGTCTACAAAGGCACACCAGAGTCAACAGAGAAAGAAAAACTGGTTGGTGGAAGCTGCTCTCTTTTCAACCAGTCACTTGCCTTGAAGGTCTTGTTCAGGTTTACTGACAGTGTCCTTCGTGTCAAACATGGTGATTAAAATGCATTTTTGATCAGGACACAGCTTGTTTTAAATGAGGAACTCTAATAAGGGTTTATATGTAAAGCTAACGTGTATACTCACTTGTGTGCACAAACTAGCCCATGACATTTTAAAGGTTCGCAAATAAAAGAAATTACCAGCTTTATTCTTTGCAAGTTTTTTACTGCTTGCAGTTCCTGTGCCATAAGTTACTCCATCTATAATGACAGATGCTCCAAAGGGTTCACTTGGGTTCTCTGTGGGAAAAGAATCAGGTTGATTACAAATGAGTGACTTTTCAGGATTTGACATCAAACCTTCAGGCTTCAAGGTGACAGTAAGCATGAACAGACTGAAGTTTAAATAAAGAATGACTGAAACTCACAGTACCACAGATACACGACACAATGCAAACTAAAAGCTTTCCTTTAAGGCTGTCAAATTTTTAAAGTGTAATAAACTGTTGATTTCTTTTTTACTTTTAAGTTCATTCAATCTTTTGTTAGTATTATTAATATTATCTACAATGTGTCTTAATTCATATCAGTGCTTTGATTTTGGTTTTATGAGCTTGACTTTCAGATTAACTATCAAGAAGGGAGCTGCACTACTACATCACCCGTCAGAAACCATGGCTAGAGGGAGGAGACAGCTTGTGAACTAATACATCTCTCTTCTTAACTCCAGTAGGAAGAGATAATTTTCTTTTCCTTTTTTTGTACTTTTGCACTTTGTGAGAGCCAATGTGATAAATTAATTGATCAATTTCCTTGTTGGGTTTTAAATTTGTCTCGTTTAAAGTGCTTTGTGCTTAAATGTGTCAAATTATGCTCTTACGTGTTTTTATGTAGTCTTACGTGTTTTATGTGGCTTGTGTGTTTCTTATGCCCTCCATATTTTGCACACTGAACCGCCCCTATTGGGGACAAATAAAGTTCTTGATTGATTGATAGATTTTCTCAGGTGGCCGTTAATTGTAATACTTCTAATTTGAAATGTGTGATGTATTAAGCTAACAGTAGCCCGTTACTTACTTGGAAAAAATCTGTTTTTATTTTGAAAGACAATCATGAACATCTGGTAAGTAAATGTCAGGTAATGACATTAGCTTAACCACAGAAAAATAGCACTTGTTTCTCATAGAAAAGTAAAAGTAGCTAAAGAGAACAATAAAAAAGTAAACTGTTTGATATCTCAGGGAGCAGAGTTCTTAAGACCTGTTAATAGTTGCAAGTACTTTTTTAAGTTAAGAGACATTAAAAGGCAGAGCAGTGTTGATAGTTCCATCACTGTCACAGCGCGGATGCACTAAAGTGGGCATTAACCAGCTGCTACCCCGCTACAATAGCTCAACTACTGTATGTCTCAAACAACCAAGCAGCACATGATAAATGTGCATTAAAAATTAAGTGTTAATTGTACGACGAGTTACATATGAACATTGACAGCCTTATTTTAATTGTTTTCCCGATCAGGATAACTGTCAGCAGGGACTTTAAATAGAAGTGAAAAGGCTAAGGGGAAAAAATCTTACCACATTCAAAAAAGTTGTAAACAGGTCGAACCTTCAGGACACGTTGCATATATTCATGCAAAATACAAACTTCAGACTTCCCATTAGGGTTGATGACAAATTCTGTTACAAAGAAGGAAAAACACTTAATGCACCACTTCAAAAGTTACATTAAAGAAACTGTAAATCATACAGAAGAAAATACTGAATATGCAAGAAAACTGACTATCAACCTTTTTACTTAAATTTTAGAAATGTTTCTTGAGGGGATCTCAACAGTCATGATATGAAAGTCAAACTGAATCTGAAAATCTAAGTCTAACCGGCTTTAAGAGCACTAAGAGCACTCTTCTTTTTTTAATAGCCTTTAGATGATAAGGAAGCTCTGTTACATGAGTCGGAAAACAGTCAGAAACTATGTCTGTTAGGATGGCTACTTTGTTGTTTCTTTAGCTCCAGATGGTTGCAAATAATGACACCCACCATGTTCTGAAAAAACTATTAAATTTAGGAAGAGTATAAAAATGTTACCCTTCTTGGTGGGAGCATCCTGGACTGACAGTGTGATGAGTTTCTGGTTGGCAGGAAGGATGGGTCTCTCCGACTCTGCCTGTTTCCTCTTCATGTCTCTATTAAACTGCCTTCTCTCAGCCCAGGTACGAAACTTCTTTACAGTAACTTGTTCAAAGTCAAAACATTTCTCCAGATAAAGCCGAAACTCTTCAAGTTCTGTTAGGAGAATGAAGAAAGTTAGATTCCATACGACAAAAACATAGTACTGACCTTTAAAAGTGTTTCACTGCTGATGTGTTAAAAAAGCTTTTACCTATAGACTCGTCCTTGCACACTTCCACCTTGGCTTTGACTTGTCCTAAGGCTCCCTGGGCGGTGTCACAAGGCTGGGACTCTTTAGCCTGGCTGTTATCAGTGATCCCTTCTCCCTCTTGGTCACCGTCCGTCATACTTGAAGAGGGGAGATCATCCTGCTCCTCCCCTGTAGCTTCTGACTTGCTTGCTCCCTCCTCACTTTCTGCAGACTCACTGGGCTGCTTGACTGGAGACTCCTCTGAAAGTGGCACATCCCCATTCAGCTCCCTTTCCTCCTGTTCCTTCATTTTCTTGTAGTGAAGGCAAGGGATACTGCTGGTAGGAGGGTCATGTTTCTGCAACAAAAGGAAAACCATGTGCACGAGTATTATTGTTAGTTGAATAAGATGGCTGACTTTAATCTGACCTTCCAAGCCTAAGCTTGACCACTTCCATGACCTTGGAAAAGATTAATCTTAAATCACCATTTTAAAAGAAATGTTCCAAAATAAAAGAGCATTAGGATTACCAATATACACTAGAAGTTCAAGGGTCAAAGGAAGCCCTTCTAGTAATGGAGTTCGCTAAGAGGAGGATGACTCAAACCCAAAAATCAAGGCCATTAGGACACAAAAAGCCTAAATATAACCATTGTATCAATTATAACAGCCTGTTAAGTCTCTTGGCTGCAGTGGGATAATAACATCTGTTTTCAGGGCTTGAGCCTGGCTTCTCAGTTCCAGTTATGATAGCCAATTACACAAAACTTAGAGGTTAAAAACAACTTCCCTTGCCTGGCAGGAATCTGAATCTGTCAGTATTAGGGTTTTGCGCTGTCCCATGGTGTGCGCAATACACTACAATGATAATCTTCGATGTGTAGAGCAGACCAAAGATCACAAAACTACAAGTTTATGTTGAAATGGCAAGGCCACTTGATTGCGCCATACATCATACTTTGCTTTCTGAGGTATAATGCTGATATAAAGATAATATTTAAAATCAGGACTCTATACATGTCTTATTTTGAAATGGACTGGATGCTCTACACCTTGCTGTGCAAGTAGCCTAGTTTGAACAACAGTTATAACTGAAAAAGTGCACACTCTACTAAGATTTAAGGTGTTGCAAAAGCTAGGAGAGTCTGCACTAAGGCTTAAATTATATGGATTAAGTTTATGGGATAACACTGAGCATAACAGAGAGCAGAGGTGAAAACACTATCCTATAGGCTTTTTGTTGTTACTCGTGCTTTCATTTTCCATAAGTGGATACAGTTTCAGCTTTACAACTTTACGCATTCAAATTATTTCACGTTATCAAGAAAAAAAAAAAAACACTCACTTTCATTTTTATGAAGACGGCAGGCTGAGGGTGTAGGCTTTATCTATTATCACCTAATCATAATGCTATGTCATCTACCAGTTGAGAATGACTTGCAGTTTGCAGAACTGATTTTCAGCTGAACTGTAAAAAATACTGTATTAAAAATACTTTTTTCTCTGTAAAACTTTTTGGGTAAGCTTGGATGTTACACTCTACTGGATAGGAGGAACCTTGTATGGTGCCACAATGGCAAAACTTAGGAGGTTAGGACTCAGCTAGTTTCAACAAAGGCTTGGGTGTGGATCTTGTATTGCAACTTAAAATTTTGCGAAGTTGATTCAACAGGCTGCTGCACTGTTCAGTTAGACACAAGCTCTCTCAAAGGTTGACTTAGCGTAGATATTTAAAGGAGCGGAGCAGAGCATCCATTTGAAACAAGGCATGCATGACATTACTGGCATGATGTCGGTATTGGCAGAAATTTCCAATCATTGTAAATATTGTCCTAGTATAGCTGTAACCATTGGTTGTACGTACACATAGGTTTGTGGAGTTTTAGGCAAAACCAACAGGCCTGTGTCAGCTGAAGTCTTTTTCTTTGTTCATTTTCATTTCTTAGATTGTAAAGTGTATTCCAAGGTTGAAGTTTTTTCATTCATCCATAAACTTCAAAGTGTGTTTTAAGGACTAACGTTTAAGGGCTGAACTATATTTAGATACCGTCATTTGTAAACACTGGCAAAATGAATTTCTTGCATCCCTGGTTGAAACATTAGTATTATCCAGAAGGAGCATGATCAGCATTTGATGGTGCAGCAAAGACTAAGTGTGATGCACATGAATGCAGTGGAATCAAGCAGCAAGTGAGCAAAAAGTGACCTCCACAAAAGCAAAAAGGCTGAGCAGCTTCGCTGGGTTGATCGGTTACTGATCAGCTCTGAAAAGACCATCATGCCTGCAAATGAAATTCACTGTAGTGTCTTAAAAGATTAAACTGGTGTCACAAATCAGTTTTGCAATAGCAGTAACAAGAAAAGAACCCTTAAAGCTGCAGAGTTTATGTTGTGTCTCACCCTAATACTGCCTGTTCCAAGGAAGTAGGGTCTGGACCAGGTGACCACCCTGGTCTCTCTGTGCAGGTAGACCGGAATGCCCGAGTTATGGAATGTCATGATCCATCCATCAGGTAGAGGCTCAGTTGGTGGACGTCCTCGACCTGGCATAGGGAAAATCATAGTGTAATAAGTGCCTGTCACTTATTACACTATTATTTCATCTGGTGCACATTTCTCAGGATTATTGAAACACTGTTGTGTTCTACGGTGTGTAATGAAAGGGAGAACCAAAAAGGAATTCTTCCATAATATAGTTGACTTAATCACTCATGCAGAGTTTGGATCAGTGAGCTTTACTGAATGTGCAACACAAATACGTGATCTGCCCTTGTATTCTTTTGCTGCTGAGTTTGTCCATTTCAGTTACTGCTTTTCCTACAGGATTTCTTCACCAAACCCTGTATTAATTTCTTAATCCAAAACTTGCAGTGTCATAAGAAATTATAATAAAAAGAAGATGAACTGTAACTTGTACGTAGCACATATGTGTACCCCACACAAATGAATGCGCATTCAACTGCCACTTATTTCCAGCCTACTCCGAGAGCACACATATCCACCACTCACTCTTCAGGACAGTCTTTATTTTGGTCATCATGGGCTGAACACCTCCTTCACCATCTGACTGATGATCACTGTCCCCGCCATATTTGTCCCCTGATGGACGCATCTTCTTTGGGACCGGTAAGCCCTCCTCCAGCAGAGCATCGACATCATTGTCAAACTCCTCCTGGAAGAGTCAATGGTTAAGGCCGGGAGAGAAGGATGGGTCACCGGTTTAAGGGAGCTGTGAAAGCTACATTTGAGAGTGAACTTGAAGCAGTGACATGAAGAATTAGCAGAGAAACACACATATAACAGAATACTGAACATGGAAGAACAACAGGATCATCTTTGGGCTGAAAAATTTAACACTTGTGAACTCGGAAACCAACACTGACCCAAAACAGACTCCTGAATGAACAAACTGTTATATTCTGTTTAAATCCCACCTTTTCAAATTACAGTTGATTTTTTTCTTTTTTTTGAGAACAAAAAAAAACATCCTCTTTCAACATCTTATTATTACATTTCAGTTACTGAAAAGAAATAAAAACAGTCTGTGTTTTTGAATTTATGCCGATATGTTGGTTGTGGCTTAACCAGTTCTCTTAATCATAGAGTTCTTCAGTGGTGGGTTGGGACCCTAAGGTGGTTCACAAATGTGTGCCTGAAATGACAAAATATGGCAACAGTGTACAATATACAGAAAAAGCTACATATACATACATTTTACTGTATGAAATTATCCCCTGATAGGTAGTAAATTTATGTTGTTTTTCCAAGATTTCAGCTTATCTTGTTCTTTTCAATGACATTATCAGTTTCCTAAAGATAATGAGGCAATTCCTCAGGAAATGACGAGCATGGAGTAAAATCAAATTCATGCCTGTTTGCCCTCCAAGGTCTTTTGTAATGACGCATTTATCAATGATGCACGCCTTGTCCTGTCTCTTTGTTCAGTCTGAAATGTTTTTTCTATCCAAGGTCAAAACTGAAGATTTGTCATGAATTAAATTTGAGTGATTGAAACGTATTAAAAAAATTGTGTTGCATAAACAAAAACGGCACATCTCCTGAAGAATGCTGCAGTGGGTCCCAAGGCGCAACCAGCTGAGTTCCAGTTATCTAACTGATGCAGTGAAGGTGCAGTAATGTGCTACAATCAGAATTTTTAAACTGCGATTATAAATGCCCCTTTAATGTTTTTGCAGACGTGGTGAAAGCCAGAGGAAATTTTATTTTGTGCATAACTTGTAGCTCCTGCCATCATGTCAGTACATCTCATCTCTTCCTGAATTCCAACTGTTTCTTCAGATTCAGATATCCCTAACTGTGCTGAAATACCTTGCCAACAGTATAAAGGCTTTTGCACATTAAGCGCAATGCAAATAAACTTCACTAAAATGCAGATAATTTGGAGACAAAAAAACCCAACCCTCTTATTTGATTCAATATCTTTAAATGCCAGATGAAAGCATAAAACTAATTTGACACCACAGATTAACATTGTTAACTCATATCTGTTTATACCACATTATTTGGCCAATACCAGATGTTTGTAAAAACAGCCAGAATTGGTTAATGTTAACTGAAACAAATACGCATTATACTTGGGTAAGGTTTAATTTTCAGTATATAGAACACAGCATCAAAGTCACATCTACTGTTACGGGGAGTTTTTAGAAAGCATGGTTTCTACTGAGTTATTCCAAATTTAATTTCTTATACTTTAAACGCCCTCAATATTGTTCCACTTGGCAGCATTGTGTTTAGCAGAAGTTTAATTTTTAAAGAGGACACCTCAGTTATACAAAGGGAAGCAGCTAAGTGGCAACATCCTATTTGGGAAATCATACAGAAAGGTTCTGTTAAATGTGGTCTTGATTTGAGGCTTGAGCCACCTCCTAAAATAAAAAATATCATTTAAAAAAATGCAGGACTGACATTGGTCTCCTCAAAGTATTGATAGAAATAAAAAAAAAAAAAAAAAAATAAAAAGATTCACTAAGTCCTTTAATATGTTCTTCAAAAGTCAGTCGATACATGTCATTTAATTTGTATTAAACACACAACATGTGTTAATATAAAAATTCTAAAAAAAATAATACAAGCAAGATTATGACATCTTTGCATTAACTGTAAACTATACTTTGTGTTGGACATACATCATTTTAACTTGATGATTTAAAAACTTATTTTTTGTGCAGGTGAAATGACAAATGGACATTGAAGACATAAGAGCATACATACCTCATAGGAGTAAGCCACAGCTTCATCATCCGCCTGCTCCTGCTGAATTATGACTTCAGATTTAAAGCCGCCATGCTCCCCGTCGTCGTGATCCACAAAGTTCTCATAAAAGTCATCCAACTCATCCAGGACAGCAAACTCTACCTTATTTTCCAGGTCTACTTCAGCTTCCTCTGTCCTTCTACCTGCTTTACTTCCTACTCGAGAGCTACCTTCACCTGTCTCCTGCTCACTAGTTGAATCATGCAACTCACCATTCAGGCTGTCTAAACCGTCATCACTTCCTCCCTCTTGGCCCTCGCCTGTGTACAAAACCTTCCTATCTTTGCTACTACTGCTTTCAGTGAAGCTCACACTGATCTTTACATCTCTGAGCAGCTTGAGGTCTGGTAGAAACGAAGTGACCGGTGGAGCGTGGCGGGCTGTTCTGGGGCACCGTGCATTGGGATTGGCCTGATTTGAGAGGTGGCTACAGAAAGTTACTGAGCCCATGCTGAGGGGCTGCTGTGGCTTGGCTTCCCCATCCCCTGGGGTGTATGTGTATCCATCACCACCAGAGCTAACGTCCATTACCTCTGCGTCACTGGACGTTTGCAGGGGAGGTGGTGGAGGTGCTCTGCCCTCATGTTGGCCAAAATCATCAGGTGGCTCCAAGGGGAGAGGAGGTAAAACATCGTCTATCTCCATTTGCTCTGATACTTAATCTTACTTATGTAGACAGCTAATTTATTTCTAAAACCTTACTTGTTATAAGCTCTCTCTTTTATCTAAACCAAGAATGCATGCAGAAGCACATCCCTGTATAGACCACGTACCAGAGGTGAAAATGCTAAGCTGACTACATTGTTCTTTTCATTAATGTAGACAGCTTTCAGAATCACTGTCTCAATTATTGGAAATCACAATGCATTCAGCTTAATATGGGATCTAGGCACTGATCATCCTCCACTGGTTTCTTCTGGGAGCTGGAGAAAGGACCAGCAAAAGCAGATGTCAGTTAGTGCAACTTTATGACCACTACCTTATTATGACAGAATATCTGCTGTAATTAGCTTACAAATAACATGTAGCTCCAGAAAAGGGGCCTAAACGTTGAATATTAGCTGATATCGTGTTATCCCATATCGGATCAGAAGCAAATATATCGTATGATAACGAAGGAGGAAGGATATCCATAGCGGGCCCCCTCACATCGATGCTAATATGCTAACAGCCAACCGTTAGGATGTTCAACCCGCTGCGGCTGCTTTAATTGTCAGCTTAGGTAGAATTAAACGATATCATAAACATACTCACCAATAATGTGGCGTGACTGTATCCGTTTGGGCACCTAAACGCCTTTTCCTAATTATTTTTTTCTCGACGCTCCACCGTACTGCCTCAGTCGCAGCCCCGCCATCTTGAAGAAAACCACAGCGGCAATCTAACTCTAGCACCGCCTCTCCATACCGGCTTTTTCATGACTGATCGGTCAGCCAGCCAATCACAACACCCCATAAAGACGTCAACTGGTATGATACAGCCAATCAACATACAGCAGCTTTACACATGCAACATGTAAGCCAAAATTTAACTATGGAATATCCTAGAAATCAGGCACAAGATGTGACGGGAAAATGATAAGATACGAAATGCTGTCCTTTTAAACCTTCTTCGATTGCATGGCAAGTATTATTTAAAGAATATAAATTGTATGAAAAGAAACCCAATGGTCACCATTTCAAAAATGAAAATGTACAACCCAAATTCCAAAAAAGTTGAGACACTGTGTAAAATGTAAATACAAACAATGCAATTATTCAAAAATCTCATAAACCTATATTTTGTCCACAATAGAACATAAAAAACATATAAGATATTGAAAGCGAGACATTTTACCATTTCATGAAAAATATGAGCTCATTTTGAATTTGATGGCCACAACCAGGGGCATTGCCAGGGATTTTGAGCCCTCAGAAAGAATATTACATAGTGCCCCCTTTAACCGGCTAGCCAAGCAACAAATGTTGCATCATTTTTTAAAAATATCTATGCATTTAAATGTATTTTTGAACCATAATTTCCCCATTAATGGGCAATATTTTACTGTGGTCAAGTTACATTTACTCGCATTATTTCGCAGCACTGGACTACACCATTTGGACATTTTTAAGGAAAGGAGAAGCCCCCCCCCCCCCTTTAATTTATATTATTTGATAGAAATTTCAGTCAGTTGACTGATGCATTTAGTCGCTTTTGATTCAATTATCACACTAATTAGTCAGAAAAAAATAAATCAAGAAACACTTTTCATTGCAGGCTTCTCAAGGGCCCCTCTCTACTGTGGGCCTGGGTAATCAGTAACCCCCTGTGCTACACCCATGACCGCGACGCATCTCAAAAAGTAACAGTGCAACAAAAGGCTGGAAAAGTAAGTGGTGTTAACAAAAAACAGCTGGAGCATTTTGCAACTAAACGGTATCAGGTCAGGGACATGACGGGGTATATAAAAGGAGCATTGTAGAGCGGCAGAGTCTCTTAGAAGTAAATAAGTGGAACAATTCCAGTAAAATGTTTCTTAGTGTAAAATTACAAAAGAGTTTGAATATCTTAGAATTTTGGTGCACAAGGCAGCGTTAATCTGGCAGCTATTTAAAATTTTGTTTTAGTCTTAGCCTTCTGATTAACATATCTTTTAGTTTTAGTCACATTTTAATCATTTTAACCGATATCATTTTAGCCTAGTTTGAGTCAACAAAAACCCCAAAACATTTCAGTCCAGTTTAGTTAATAAAGTCCTTACAGTTTAGTCTTTATTTTTTTTCTTAGAAATTATTTAATCAGCCAAATTGTGAAACTAATACAATGCACTATCAGTACTTTTAAACTGCACTGATGAAAACATTGACATCCCTTGTGTGCACAATGGAGAAATATCATTGATTTTGAATGTCCAGCAATATCATTTTAACCTCATTTTAGTCCCCTTGACAAAAAACATACTATTTGTCACAGTTTTTTAAATCCAATTTCTATTCTTAGCTAGTCTAATCTTCATAAAAAAAGGGTAGTCAACAAACATTTTTAGTCATAGTTTTAGTCAGTGAAATTAACACTGGCACAGGGAAAGGCTTAAGGTCAATATTGGATAACTGTAATTGTTGAGCCCTCAGGAAATGCATTGAAAACAGGCATGATTCTGTACTTCATGGGCTCAGGAACACTTCCAGAAATATGATATGACACAACCAAAAGCAAGTTAAAGCTGTATCATAAAAAGAAGAAGCCATGTGTGAACACAATCCAGAAACATCAGAGTCCTCTCTGGGCTAAAGCTTGTTTAAAATGGACTGGGGCCAAATGGAAAACTGTTCTGTGGTTGGATGAATCAAAGTTTGAAATTGTCTTTTGGATTTTCTGTCGGAAATTCAAAATTAGCCAATATTTTTCATGAAATTGTAAAATGTCTCTGTTTTAAAATGCTAAATATCCCCCTCCCTCCCATTTTCCTTTACCCCACCTCTCTATAATTTTAGGGGGAAAACTTCATATTGCAAGACATGAAAATGTCAGGGTGGAATCCGTGAAAAAAAGCTTTTGATATACTGAGGAGGCATTACTCTCTGCTCTTTATGCTATTAGACACTGGTATTCATATCGTACTTCTATTGTCATTGATATGCTGGACACATCCTGGATTTTTAAGGACAGGCTATATGAGGACAAATAGTTTCAATTTCTTGGCTTGCCACTGGGGGTCACTATTCACCCACAAAAGTAAACCAGCAAGCCCTGCATGTTTGGTAATACAATGTGAAGTTTATGCCGAGACATTGACCAAATCTATCATTTTGTATTTTCTTCTTCTTAAGCAGACATTTTGACTAATCCAAGCAGAGAATAAAGTAAACAGAATTCATCTGACATTCATTTGATTATGTGCATCAGTAGATTCTGTCATGTGTGTCACATGTCAAAATATATATTTTTTAACTGTTGTGTGCACTGGATGGGACAAACACAAGGCTTTTTGACAGAACTAAAAGTTGACAGTAGATGAAAGTATATGTGCAAATCTGTATTCACAAGTCATCATCTCTAAGCTCCTGTGCTTTTTTGGGTAGAACAGCAAATACTGCTCTGCTGAACAAACGTCTCAGTGCCTGCATGTCTAACATGTGGCAAAGAAACAAGAAGCAAAAGTAAAATATGTGCATAAAAGGCAGAACCAGCTGTCCCTGTTACATGCAGAGCAGTGTCTGAACATTTGTTGCTACCTAAAAAAATGGGTTCGTCAGTGTGCTTATGTCAACAATCATTATAAGGCAAACTAAATGTGAGTGTTTGAATTAATTTTTATTGTCATACAGCTGAAAATACATTTTTTGCACCATGGACAGTGTCCCAGATCCAGTGTCTGAATCTATTTGCATTTTAACACTGATATATTTGCTGGAACTCATACTGAGTCTACCGTAGTGCAAGGCTGGGGCATAAAATAATGAATTAGCTGTGAGAGGGTTATAGTAATCAGAAATGCAATCAATCATTTAATCTATAACTATATAATCTATAGGTATGAAATTAAATCACATTACATATGTTCTTGAAAATACTGGTGATCCAGTGTATTTTTAACAGGATTTAACCACTAAAACACTTGCTTCATTAACTATTGTATAACAGATTGAAGGGAAATATCCTAACAAACCAGAATAAATTAACCTGCAAATAAATAGTCTTGTTCATGATAGCAATCTGCAATCTCTTTGACTTTTCAAAGCACCCTGACCCTGCTGTTTTGTGACATGTAAGTAAAATACTACAAAATCATAAATAATCTTTGGCAATCTTGTAAATTAGCACACATTTTCAAAGGATGCATCTGAACCAAGAATAAGAAATATATTTGACTAATGTGTTTGAGGCAGCTATTACTGATGAGCTGAGGAAAAGTGCAGATAAGTTTTCATGTACATGTGGCTGCTTCAGTGGAGAGCAGCAGATGGAGGAGGAGGGAGGAAATGTGATGCAGAAAGGCACAGAGTGGGTTTCCTTCATTGTCGTCAGTCCTGCAATTTGAACTGGAAAGAATTTGTGCTCCAATTGCTTGTGTCACAGTTAACCATGGTGCGCTCTGTGAAGGTCACGTTACCTTCTGCGTCGATCAGGATTATTGTGTTGGTCCTAAAAGTGCAAGGACACAAAAATAAACATTTCATGATGGAGACATTTGGAAAAACATCAAAGAAGTCAGACAAGTTGGAAGAATGAAGGGCAGAGCTATGAAAAAATAAATGATTTAAATGGTGTTTTGATACATGCACAAAAGTCCTGCAAGTTTTCTCAAAGTTTGTGTTGAACTGCATGTGTGAACACTGAATTGTTGTCACTATGACTTTACACAGATTTTTCACACTATTTCTTGAGCTGAGGTGTGCTAATGTGGGAATGCAGCAAGGAATATTAAGAAAGATTCACAACAAGTGAGTGGGAGATGATGAGGTTTATACTATGCGACCAGTGTGGTATAAACCTCAGCATTGCTGTGTTGTTGGTCAACTCCCCTGCAACCTTGGTGCACACAATGATGTAGCTTTATACCCATTGACATGTTAAACTGATATGAAGTAGTAACTAAGGATGTGCATTTATAAGAAAATTACTCTTCAAAAGTCACTGCTGATTATTCAAAGTAAGTTAACAGATTCTAAGAGATGGGCTGGGATACAGGTGCATCTACAAAATTAGAATATCAAGTGAAAGTTCATTTTTTTCCCTTTTTACTTCAGAATATTACATTTCCATGTATTCAAAATTCATCTCTCTCTCTCTCGATCTGTGATTTGTAAACAAACAATAATTCGCGCTTATCACCAAAAGGAGAGGATTTTCCTGCGTATAACTTAAAGAACAGTCTCCATGTTATTGAGTTGTGGGTCTCTAAAGAGCAGAAAAATGAACACAATCACATCTTTTGGATTGGGCAGTGAGAACAGCATGCTTTACTAGAACCAGTTAATAAATTAAAGACAGACTCTATCATTGGACCCCGCAAAGCACTTCAACATCAGTACGGCGCACTTGAAGGTGGGGCCGGCCTACTTTGGCCCTACTCATGAGCAGAGCCATTTGAGTGTGGCTTGGCGCGGTCAAACTGGTGATGGAAATGCAAATCAGCATGGCTTGGTTTGGCTCTGTGCGGCCAAAAGCCGCAGTGGAAAAGCCCCAACTCACTGCACTCAGGTGATACTCACTGGACCTCTGTTGAATCAAGTCAGTCACTTAAAGGGGGTGAATATTTATGCAGTCACTTATTTTGCCTTACATATTTTTATCTAATTGACATTACTTTTTAGAAGTCTGTTGTCACTTTGACATAAAAGGGTTTTCTACTGTGATTTCTTTGGTCAAAATAGTCACATAATACTGAAAAATCACTGATTTATGGAATATGTAAAAGGTTAAAATGTCCAAGTAGATCACAATCTAATGGAAAAATATAATTCTATATTTAGATAATATATGCAAAAATGTTTTTTTTTTTAAAACCACAAATAAATGCTTTTTAGAAAATCATTGCCCATCCCTAGTAGAAATAGAATCATTACAAGGTCAAGATGGGATTAGTGGAGTCAGCAGGGAGAACAGAGCCATGTGTGCCCATGTCTGAGTGTTCATATATGTGTAGCCCCCTCTGTTTGTCTACACGCTGTGCTTCTGCAACACTTCAAGAAAAGATCAATTCACAGACTGAGACATCAGTATTACTGTGAAAGTACAGAGACGTAACAACGGTAGAGCTTCATTGTGAAACTGTTGCTCTGAAAAGGACTTTTTTGTGCCATGTCTTACCCCACAAAGGGACACTTAAGTGGCTCTGTCAAAGACTGACCCTGTGACCTTTTGGTGACAGGAGAGTCTCTGTATCCACTAATCCAGAGCAGCATTACAGTGTAGAAAATCCCCTTTCATTAACCCGCTGTGAAGGATTTCTTACACCAGGGATTTTTATGAACCAACAGTTCTCTGTTCTCTGAGATCCTTTAGGCCTGTCAGTCACCTCAGGTAGAAAGTAAACACAGGGGGATGGAGGAGAGAGATCTGGCGTGGGCGGAGGACACTGACCTTGTGCCATAATGAGGGGATCGCACACACACCGCTGACAGAGCCTGGATCATGGACTGGCTGTAACCATCACCCTGACTCTCCTGAGCTGGATCAGGTGTGTTCCTGTTAAACAAACACACAGGACTGCTGTTTGAGAAGCTTAAGACTCATTTATAAGCAAATATCAAGCAGTATTACTCAGGTCAGCTCGTCCCTGACATCCACATACACCTGATGGTTGGTGTTGCCGTTTATCCTTATCTTTTAGTTTAGACTTTACATGAACACAATGGTCAGCAAACTTTCTCCAAACTCACTGTTTCTGAAAACAGCTCAGGCAAAAACATAGACCGTGTAGCTGAGTCTACATACACAGCAGCTTGTTTAAAAGTTTCTGCAGAGGGTTTAAGAGCAAGATACACTCCTAATTAAAGTTTAGGTCATGTCTACTTTATGCTCATTTCTGTTGCATTTTTGGGCTTTCAGCTGCTCATTAAAGTCCTTTTTTTTAGGTGTAAAAATCATTCACAGACTCAACACTAAAGCTTTAAGCCAACAATGAGCCCAATTTAAAAAAACAGTTGGGGCAATGTGCAAAAAAGAAATAAAAACAGAATGCATAAATCATATTGCATACTGTATCTTATTCACAATAGAACACAAACAACATATCAGATGCTGAAACTGAGGCACTTTACATTTTGACTACAGAACAATTTTCCATTTGGGATCAGAGCTTTGGCCCAGAGAGCATTTCTGGATCCTGTTCACATATGGCGTCTTCTTCACATGATTCACCTTTAAATTGCATTTGTGGATGGCAAGACCAACTGTACTGACAGACAATGATTTCTGTAAGGGTTTCTGAGCCCATGCAGTGACTTCCAGTACAGAATCATGCCTATTTTTAATGCAGTGCAGCCTGAGGGCCTGAAGATCACGGGTATTCAATATTGACCTTCAGCCTTATCTCTTGTGCAGATTCTCTGAATCTTTCTATGATAGTATGGACTGTAGATGGTGGTCAAAGCCTTCACAATTTTACACTGAGGAACACTTTTATACAATTTTTCCAACATTTTTAGATGCAGGTTTCCAAAGACTGGTGAAACTCAGCCCATCTTTTACTTCTGAGGGACTCTGCCTCTCTAAAATGCTCCTTTTATAACCAGTCATGTTACTGACCTGTTGCCATTCAACCAAATTACTAGAAAAAATGCTCCTCTGGCTGTTTTTCATTAGTACCACTTATTTTTCACATCATTTGTTGCTCTGTCCTTACTTTTTTGAAATGTGTTGCTGCCATCAAACACAAAATGAGCTAATATTTTTTTTGAGATAGTTAAATTTAATAATGTGAACATCTGATACGCTGTTTATGTTCTATTGTCAATAAAATATTGGTTTATTAGATTCGCAAATATTGCATTCCGTTTTTATTTATATTTTACACAGCGCCCTGAATTTTTTGGAATTGGGGTTGTAAAAGTAATGTCTTAAGTATGAAGATTATGGTAATGTAGGGCACTAAATTGTGTTAAAATGCATGATCATCACTTACAGATCTTCATTATTGAGGACGCTGAGCAGCTCTTGCACCAATCCATCACAGGTGTGGTGCTGTCCATTGACGACGCTGGTGAAGTGTCGCTTTCCCTGTAGCAGTTTCTTCCACGGAGTGTCCAGCAAAGAATTACTCAAGCCATACACTCCTGCTGAGGGGTGAATGAAAAATAGATAAGCTGGTAATCTCTGTGACTGACCTTGTGGCACTTCCTCCAATAAAGAGACAATCTCAGAGCAAAATCAACATTGTAATGTCACGCTAACATGAACAGGCCAAAGGCCAAGAAGAAAGGTAAATATGAAATGAACGGTTTCTGCAGCAACCATATTAAAAATCCAGACCTGGTTTTAGATGGATGGGCTCAGGGCTCCCTCTGTTTCCATAGTAACACACAATGTCTTGTTTGGCTCTGCATGGGACACAGAGAGATGAAAAATTAGAGATTGCATTTGGTGCTGATTAAACTTGTTTATGCCTAATGATTAAAGAATTGTCAGGAGTCTTAATGCTTCTGTGCTCCTGATAAAAGGGCAAAAAAGCTTCAAAATCATTTTTAAAAGGAGCAATCCTGAGGGAATCATGGGAAATGAATGCTCAGGGTGAAGGAGAATATCAACAGAGCACCATACAGAATTCTTTAATGACTGATTTTCTTTGCAGTTTTGGAAAAAGGGGATTTAAGAAGCCTGTTTCATTTGTTGAGGCAATACTACTGGAAAAAAATACCAAATGCCATAGTTAATTGCAGCATTTAAATCTTGCCTTAAAGGAACAACAGAGCAAAATGAAAGCTTCAAAGTACAAATGAGAGCCGCAAACACCTTTGACTAGCACAAAACCCTTTAGTTTCGGTGTTAGATGTCTTTGCAAAGTCCTCAGTTAGAGGGAATATATTCAAGCTGAAAAATCTGTCTGACATCAAGGGCATCTGTGACGGCTTTGGTACAGGAGAGTGAATAATAAATTATGACCAGATCCTTTGAAGCAGCCGGGGAATGATTTTTTTTTTTTTATGTCAATTTTATGACAGCCTTACCAGTGGCATCAGTCAATCTGAAATGTGGTGCAACACTGCTTCAACATCTGACTTGGAAAGTTTCCCAGTCAAGATCTGGCAGGAAAAGAACGGATTGTGCTGCTGGGCATTCTGCACCGCCACAAAACTTTATTGGGTAGATCTGAAAGCCAAAATACAAACTGACCTTTGATCTATGCCATATACAGTATCAGAATAAGCAGAAAATGTTTGAGAAAGAATACGCAGACAATGTTTGATACAAAGAGCATTAAAACAAGATCATACCCAATGTTTAGAGTGTACAAATGAGATCACTGATTTGTTATGAACAGAAAATAAACTGAAAAATTAAAGTGATAACTGATAAAAAAATTTGACTCTTTTTCCAAGCAAAAACAGCTAAACATGTTTGTTTGAGCTTCTGAAGGGTGTCTCATAATGCCATAGAATAATGTTTAAAATGTTTGTCATGCTGAGTACCCATTTGAAGACTTTGTTGGATTTCAGACATCATAAAGGATGTTTTTCTGTTTCTGTCCAGTAATATGCACACAGATGATCTGAGAATATAAAGTTATTCATATAAAGATTCGTAAAAAGGGGCAATCCAGTACCCCTCACAGCAGATCTATAAACTTTAAATCAGTTGGAAAAACAAAGTTATTATTGTTAGTATATTAAACTACGTTAAAAATGCATGCTCATGACTAAAAGCCCCTAAATTATTGAGGATGTTTGGTATTACAGTGGGGGTCATTCAGCATCACAACGCAAATTTTACTGTATTTATTTGGATTATGAATCACCAAACATGCACTAATTAAAAAAAACTACAGAGAAAGTTGCCTTGATTTGCTTTTTCCTAAGGCACTTTATGAGATGACACTTATAAATAAAATGCTTTCCTCTGACCACTCTAAGTATGAGCTAAAACTAGGGCTGGGTATTGTTAAGAACCTCACGATTCGATTCGATTCCGATTCTTTAGGTTGTGATTCGATTCGATATCGATTCGATATCGATTCGATTTAGTATTGATTTAAATGCTTCGATGTCGATTCAGTAAGAAGTAGAAATACACAGACAACCTGCTGACATTTTTCTAATAATTATTTTCATGCCCATGTGAACATATGTGGTAAGTCATCTCACATTTTTGAGCAATAAAACATCTGAAAATAAAAATTTGCACAATAAAACTTCTTTGTGCATATGGAGTACAAAAGTAAAAAGCATGACAGTTCTGTATAAACACTGAAAAAGTGAATGTAAACTTACATATTATTTCTTTCCTCTTGGAAATTGTGATAAACCTCACACAACATGATTATGGTTGGTTATTGTTTGGTCGAGTGCTGCCTCCGTCCATACAACGCGAATCACATGCACAGTGACCCCCACTGGCCAGGAGGTGAATCGATTCAGAGGATTTGCTGAATTGATATTGAGAGGGAAATATTGCGATGCATCGATTACTCGATATTTTTACCCACCCCTAGCTAAAACCCTCCTTTTTCACATTATGTAGGAATTTGGTTTGATGCACTTTGGCATTGAAACTACACTGTTGTAAAACACACATAACGCTGATACTTTCCCTCTTGAACAATGTGTGTTAGTTGAGATACAAAGCTCAACAAAGGACTCTACTAATATCTACTGCCAGCTGTTTACAAATTGTTCGGGTGGAAAGTCAACTTAAAGACTGACAAGGAACAAGACAACTTTTGTGGGCACGATGGTTTCATCTATTTATTCAATTTTATGCAAACCTGAGCTATAAACTTGGTAAAGTGACTTTCTGCACCTGGTAAACCTGCTAAACATGAGAGTTACATAGGAAACAATATGGCCAAATGTTACGTCACAATCTGTATCTGAAGCGATGCACACTCTGCTGTTGAATGACGTACCCTTGAAAGTCATGGTACAATCAGATTGTTGGGCTGAATGGTATTCAAAAAGCTTGCCATTTTCTTTCTGCAATATACTGGATATTGTGATTAATCATAATAAAAAAGGTAATTAGACCTGATAATTGCAATGCCTTCTTTAAGAGTATTTAAGGATTTTTTGCCTTTATTTAGATAGAATAGCTGAAAAGAGACAGCTCCTTGAGAAATATGGGGAAAGCGAGTAGGGGGAAGACATGCACCAAAAAGTACCAAGACTGGTAATTGATCCCACGAGGACTACAGTCTCTGTAAATGGGCGCCTGCTCGGTTCACTGAGCTAAACTGGTGCCTAGTGCAGTGCCTTTGTGTATGCATTAATTGAATTTTAAATCAAATAACTACATTTTTGTCTTATTTGGATCTTTAAGTCATTTTCATATTCCAAATATCACACACTGTATCAGACCTCACACACACAAAGAGGAAAACAGGAGAGAGGAAACATGTGAGGCAATACGTTTCTTGATAAATTTCACAAATAAACTTGTTGCTCCTTGTTGTGTTACTTAAACGTGATTTATCATTACTACTGACGTTCAAAGTTACGTTTGGTCTACATCCTTCATTCTCATCTGGTGGGTCAGGACCCAAAACTGGGCCACGAAGCCATTTCCAGTGGGTCAAAGTGCCCTGAAAAAAAACAAGTTGCAAACAGTCAATAATGGGCTTTTTATTTTGATGGAAATACATCTTTTTGTGCTGCTACACCTCTAGTTCCATCTCAAGTCCAAACTGCCCCCTTTTCACTAAAACTAAAACAGATTTCACATATATTTTCAGGGTCCGCCCCTCTCTACACATTTAAATGTTAATTTTATGGTTTGCTGCAGCGACAACTACTGTAAGATGCCAGTAGCAACTCTTACAAAATAGATTCCATTTGCTTTTCATTTTACACAAATAAAATATTGATCTTGATCTCCCCTACATATCAGCATCTTCATTTATCATTATTCTACCTACTTTTGATCAGCAGTACTACCTTATATACAAACACCAATGTGCTTATTTTTTAAAATTTAATGAGAGTCCAGGGAGGATCCACATGCTCTTGGTGGCATGCTACAGCACTATGCAAGGGTTGCTATCATCCAAGTATTCCCACACACCCAAGGTTGCCAAACATCTTGACATGTGCCAGGGTGAGAGGGCCCTTCAGTTCTGCTTGCAGTCCTAGTTTTGCTTGGTTTTGGTTTGCTTGTTCGATTCTAACTACATAAAGCACTTTCACTTGCTCTTTGTTTGAATGGAGCTCTGTAGATAAACTTGACTTCATGCTTTTTTTCTGCAAAATGTAACTGACGCAGTGGGGATCATCATCTGTTTGGTCAACTAACTACATAGATCGATGTAAGAGATGCTGTGACATGATAATAAATACATATGCTTGCCTTTGGGATTTGAACATGCAGGTGTTTACTGGACTGATTAAAATCATTCCATCTCATCTGATTAGTTACTGTGTTATCTTGTACATCAAGTTTCACTCTGTACTGTCCTCTGGGACATTCACATTTCTGTTAACCTTCATAAATAGAGACTGGGGGAATATAACATGGACTGACATGAGCCACCCTCACACTTCCACTTCCATTCCCTCCAAAGAATCCCTGATAGCATTACGTGTTGCCCTGTGCAGAGGTCATCGTTTACTGTTTGCACGGGATCTCATCTGTCTTGTGTAAATCTCCCGGAGCAGAGCCTTTCCTGAACAATATGTGTCCAAGCAGCTGCAGCAGAATCCTCAGAGCCGATGGCTGACTTTACACCGCCTCTCTGACAACAAATTAAAGACCTTAATGCTATTTCCAGCTTGTACCCCAATCCAGTCGAAGTGTCTGAATAAAAACCTCCTTTTTTGCACTCCTATGGTTACTATGAACACAGATGCACTGGCCTATGTTGACTCTGGTGACAGCAGTCAACATCATGCGTGCATGCGCACAGAAGCTGCACAATGAGAGCCAGATGGCAAAGTAACCTTAGGGGAAATGGGCGAATCAGTGGAGCTACTTCCTGTTGCGAGTTCAGCTGTGGGCAAACACAATATCTGAAATGCAATTTTGAACTTGGTGCTGTGACTTGAACTCAACAATATATGATACTCTCTGCCTTAGATATGCATCACATTGACGTGTTCCAGGGAGACGGAGGACTTGCAGGGAGATAGCTCTATTTCTGCTTTTGAACCTGGCTGGCATATTGAAAGTCCCATCAGGTGTGCAGTGGGTTGATTTGGGCTGGGATGAGGGAACAGCAGGAGGTCAAGGCCACTGGGCAGAGAGAGAACAACGAGGGACACGGCTTTTTTTTTTTCTCCCCAGGTTTCAGTCTGAGAGGTAATCAGTATGCTGGCTGGGAGGCGTCCTAATGAAGAGTCCTCTATACTGCAGAGCTGTTTCCCCATCGCCAGCTGTGGAGTAGATGCCTAGAGATGGTTTGATGAGTTTTCAACATCCTCAGTTCAGAATGTAGATAGGCGTGTTGGCTAGGGCTGCTTGGTTTGGACAACATGTATTCTACACCCACACATGGGGTGGAGGGAATATCTAATTTGTTTGGGTTTATTTGGTATTAATCATTTTAGCCATTCTAGCCTCATGGCTGTGTGGATGGTAATTAGTGAGAAAGTCCAACTATCTCGAAATCAATCAGAGAGATTACTACGAAATTTGGCTCAGATATCCATGATGCCAAGAGGATGAATCTTAATGATGCAGTAAATTCCCTGACTTCTCCTGTTTCTCCATATCAATTATTTATACCTGTACTTTGGATTATAGCTTGTTGTTAAAAATTAATACATTTCACTCCACACCACCCTCAGTTAAACCTTTATATATGGTAAATATCTGCATGCTAATAAGAGGTGTTTATCTTTCAGTATCTGACAGTAACATTTGATTCAATTTGCTTCACTTAAGTTTAAATTCTGGGGATCATGACAGTATTGAAAAATTATTTTTGTTAAAACATGATATTTGATTTTTGCCATTATCAGATATGCAGATATTTACTAAATACATTTAGCTGATACCAAAATCCAAACCAACATTAAAATGTAGTTCAGACCCAAAACTTCACTCCTCAAAACACAATCAAAGGTTTGAGGATGAACAAATTAAGCAATTTCAGTCCTTAAACAAACTTTAAAGTGTAAGAATGATGATAAAGAAAGAAAAATACTTCAGCTGATGTAGGTCTGTTGGTCCAGCCTAAAACTAAACCAACTTTATTGTTTTTACAGCCAATATTGACTGCTGATACAGACCAATTTTTATAGTTAAATGTCAGCTGTAAATATTGGCAGACATTTTCATATCTGCTGATATGATAACTCACTTTTTGAGCCAATATCTGCAGTTACTGATGTACTGATATGTTGATAATACTGTTCATCTCTAGTACAAACTGTTAAATAGCATATGCCAGTTTGGCACTTGGCCACATCAACTTTGGTCCTGTACTGCATCGTCCAGGCTTGTGCCAGGCCCATGCCCCATCTCTCTAAGGGTTAGGGTCTCTAAGTCTCTCCCTAGCTGACCCCACCAAGCACTTGTGGCTGCCCCCGGTGTCTGGACCAGCCCACCAGGTGCTGGGCACCCAGTATGTGGTGAGCTGGATCAGGCCCAGGAAAGCATGCAAGGTTCCAGTAAAAATCCATTCCAGTATCAGGCAGCTGACCCTTCCCATAACAACTCTCCTGAGCACATCAGTATCAGACACCCAAAATGTGTCAGAGAGATGTTGACACAAAGGAGTCTAGCCGGCTACTCTTGCCATCAGTCAGTTTCCAGGCCTAACAAGAGTATAGTAAGACTGGAAGGACCAAGGACCAAAAGTCTCTGACTTTTGTCCATATGCTGAGATATCAGGAACGCCACACAATCTTGCTCAGCAAACCCTTCGCCTCATAAGCGAGTCTAACCATGTTGTTGAGCTCAGCCTCACAGTCAGCAGATCAATGGATTACGTTGCCAAGGTAGGGGACTTGCTCTACAACTTCCACTCTCTCAACATTCACAGACACAGATTCAATGGCATCATCCAAGGCATCCCAAAATGTCAGGATCTTTTTTTTTTGGTCCAGAGCTCCCATCATCAGCAAAGTCCAGATCAATGATCTGCCAAATGACACACCACAGTTCGCTACCTCTGTTACCTGCTCTATCATCCAGTCCACAAGTACTGAAGAGGGTAGAGACTAAGCTGCACCCCTGCCTCACCCCAGAAATTCATGATTGAAATCAAAACAATGGCTTCCTGTTCTGTAAATACTACGTATAGACTGCGGTTTGTAATGACCAGAATCCTTATTTCATAACATGTATTGAAAAACAGTGATAGGCTGGTCTCGACTTGTCATATTGTGTTATTGTTTTGGTTGAGAGCCATCTGGCAGCAGTACATACTTATAGTTAGGTATATGTATAGTTGCATATGTAAGTATGCTATTACATTTAAGTAAGCATGCTGACATAAGCAGTTAGCTTAAAATGGCTTTAAATTGATGCATAAGCTCTGAGCAGCTGGATAAAATTGAAACTATAAACTAAAACTAATACGTTCCAGATCATTGTGACATTGTTTATCAACATCGGTCAGCTACTAAAGGTGACTGCTGACTTATAAACATGATAAAGTGTATCAAGGTTATGCAGATATGCAATTGCGTTTACTAAATCTTATCTTACAGACCAAGGGAAATTTGCAAAAATTTTCAAAATGAGTCTCTAAAGGATCAGGACTTTCATGGATGATAAAAAGCAGGAAAATACTGTGGGAGTCTGACCTCCTCCTAATATAAAATATGACCCCATGCTAACAACTGTAAAGCCAGTATCAACATTATTTTGATTTTTGTGGCATTTTGCAGACATCTGGATCGACTCAATGGACAACATAGGCTGTATCTGAGCTTTCAGTGTGAGAATCCACCACTAATTCTACTCTGTAAAAAAGGTCTTTATTATAGTTGGGAGTGTGTGGTTTTCTCAGAGGTAATCTTACAAGCACTTGGAGAAAAATAAATACTCCTAGTTGTTCATCTTTAAAATGTTGAGAGTTCATCCACCCCTGATACTCAGGAATGTGCATATCTGCAACACTGCTGCTTTTCCTCTTCAAACAAGTTTCTGCCAAGAATTACAACACATGGTTTGAGGCTATCAGATTGAAGCACTTTCTAAAAGTTGTTTTTATAAGGCAGCCACACTCTGTTGGACTGAAAGTGCGTTAAGCCAGACATTTCTTAGCAGGCAAACATCAGAGGAGATATTCATTAAAACTGATAATCTGTAGGCATCGACTTTGAAGCCAGAGTGACATAAAGCAGTAGCAAAAACGCAAAGCTATGGGAAAGTCAGATGAAATGTTTGATACACAGCCTTGAGAGCCTCAAGCTGAGAATATCCAAGATCAAAATTCAAATATATATGGCATAAACCTCACTGAGGGAAGGCTCATAACTATGCTCTAGGAAAAGTGCAGCTGCCACTGAACAACTTTCTTGCACGTACAACTTAATGTAACATTGTTATTACTTTAAGATAATAGATGATTGACAGGCATGGACATAAAACATTCAGAGTAGGAATGCAACAATACCTCACAATACATTTAAAATTAACACAAATATGATCAATTAAAAGAGAATACTCCAAAAACCAAACAACCTTTTTGGTATTTTTGCTATTTGGGTATCTGGAATATCTATTAATAACCTGACATGCAAGATCGACTGTTTCATATGTCCACTGCATGGGATATATGTCACAGTCATCTGGGAAACCTCCCAATAAAGCATTTGGGAAGGGCAGGAGTTTTTAAAAAATTCTTGGAACGTGACCGGATAAATGTTTGTCTGTCACATTGATCACAGGCCAATCAGAGCGACAAGACAAAAGGAGGTAGTAGCCATGCACAGCTCAGGCAGCAACCGGAGCTCTACAAGCAGGTACTGGTGTAGTTTTTGAATGGTGAAGCTTGTTGGTGGATAAAACTCATGCTGAGGCTGGTTGGGAGAAGAGCGAAAAACATGTTTTCTGCCAAAAGAAGCTTTTGGTGTGGCTCTTGTTTTAATAAAGAAATGTGATCCAGTTCTGATAAAACTGCCACCAAACTTTAGCCACATCTGAGCGAATCGCTACACCAGCGGCAGCCATTGGCTTACAGTACAACAAAACCCGGCTTGTGGCAGCTACCACCTCGTTCTACTCAAATGACGCTGATTGGTCAGGCCTGTTTTCAGTAGGGCTGGGCAATTCATCGAAAATTAGATTAAATCGCAGTATGGCTTGCTGCAATTTTCTAATTGCAGAAGTTGCAATTTTTCTTGAATCTGGGATTGGAGTCAAAATACCGGTTTAAAACTTTTTTTTGCAGCATAAATGTAATGCATTTCATATCATTCAATTATTCAAGTACCACTTTTAAGGATCTTTTACAAAAAATCCTACTTTCTTCATTTTTGTACATTTTCTGATTAAATATGCGAATGACATACAAAATATCATTTACTACAGGACAATAATTCATATTCAATTTGCAATATGAGTCAAAATCATCACAATTAGATATGATTTCAAAATCGTTCAGCTGTAATTTCATCTAATTTTGTGTTGGTTATAATACATAATGTGCTACTGCGATGAAATCACAATCGCAATATTGGAGGGAAAAAAAATCGCAATAAGATTATTTTCCCAAATCGTTCAGCCCTAGTTTTCAGACCTGGCATAACTGTTTCAGACTGAAACTTGCTAGATGGATTTTGATTTTCTTCATGACAGCCCTGATATATGGCCAATCTATCTGCTTTGCAAGGTTAATCTCCTAACCCACAAAATGTGAAACAGACCACCCCTTGTTTGAGGTCTGTCCAGCGCCGTCTGTGGTTGGTGGTAAAAAAAAAAAGAAAGAAAAAAAAATGCCATTCTATGTCTTGGATGCTAGTACTAAATAAATATTTCTGCCCATGAATTCCCTAAAAAATGACCCTGACGACCAAAATGTCCAGCTGGAAAATATGCCCATCACCTAAAAAAAAAAAAGAAAGTGAAAATCACTAGGGATGTACGATATCTGATAAGCCGACTGTTCCAAATTCATTTCAGCCAATACCGATACAGAAACTCCTTTTTAAAATTGTGAATAACACCAAGTGTCTCCTGTGCAGGAGATGCTGAGACAAGCAGTGCTGAGAGAGAAGCAGGGACGTAGACAGGCTGGTAGTTGTTTTACTTGATTCAAAATGTTCAGGAATCACGGAGGGCCTTCTTGAGTGTGTGGCCACTACCTATACCAGGTGGTACATATGTACATTTTGCCAAATTTAAGGCTGATACATGATATATGCCGCTGATAAGTATGGCCAATATATTAGCTGTAAATATCAGCAGAAATGTTCACATCTGTTGATACAGATATTGTGTCGATAATATGGCTCATCCTTACTGATTACATATTACATAGATTGTGTTACCTTAAGATATGTTGCCAAGAGAGCTGTAATTTAAACTATAGTCATGCTACTACAGCCTACTGTTTATGTGACTATGCTACTTCCTGTTCAGTGTTGAGGGTTGTTTATCTATGAAATGCAGCACATGGCCAATTTGTAAATTATGAATATTAATGCCATCTAGGTGTTGGATGTCATCTGCAAGGCTGCAGACAGCTGAGTATGTGTTTGTAAGCCTTTTTACACTAAATACTACATCATAGGTATAATCCTATACTTTCAGTTTTCTTAAAAAGGCGTGATTATGACCTAACAAGGTAGATGAATGTCAAAAAGGTGGGGCTAAGCCCTGCAGATCTGGTCCATGCCATTATGTATTCCTGCACAGTCTCAGCTTTGAAGCTGCTGTTTGCAATACACTGTAACAGGTGAATTTTTGGGGCAGCTGCACGCACATGCGGTAATGATGTTGCTTGTTGTGGCACTTTATACTGGTATATAAGTCTCCCTAGTGTGCAAGTCACAGCCAGTTGTTAAGATGTAAAATAGGTACTGGACGTGTGGCTTATACAATGGATTTTAAGGTGCTTAAATATGTATGAAGTATAATGATACGGGGATATTTTTCATATTTATTTGGAGAGAAATGAAATAAAACAAAATACATTTATTAATAAATTGACGTCAGAAATCAGAAAATGATTCAAAACTGTGATTAAATCTTGAGCCCAGTATCTTCATATGTTATATTGTGAGGAGTTTTAATGTTTCATGGAAAAAAAGACTTTCATTCTTATGTGTGTAAAGTTGACATCCCTTTATCTGATGACTTTCGAAATGAGGTGAATCATGAAGACTATCTAATGTTAGACAAACAATGCCCTTAAAATACACTGCAAGACACAAATCATGTCTGTAGTTAGAGATGAATGAGAAATCCTCTAATTGTGAGAGCTCCCCTCCATCCACTAGGTGCAGTTATTGATTCAGAAAGAAACTGGATGCCTTATTTCCTCTGGGCTTCGGGACACGGTGGGAAACAATACAGCTGGTAATGTCTGTTTTTATTAAAGAGATGCTTTCTGTCACTGAATCTCATCTCTATCTGCAGCAAGAGCAGCTCCCACCAAATAGGTATTCACCAGGAAAAGCATATACAGCATGTTTATAATATGCCGGTGTCTCTTGAGTGTAGGGTTGCAGCTTATCGTCACAGTAAAGAGGAATGCATATGAGACAGCAAAGGTGCGACTGCAGCTCCTGGATTTAACAAGGACATATGCATATCTTTTACCTGCTCTTTGATCTCATGTGAACGAAGAAATAAAAAGAAGTTTCAAAAGTTTAAATAACGCTGACATTCCTGGACTGAGACTGATATTTTATGCAATTCTATGCAGACAATCCTGCCTTGAAACTTGTTTCTTAGGAATCCCAGGTAATGAAAGCATCTACTCATTAATCAGTCAACTTTAACCTATAAAACTGCGCTGGTTTGATCAATATGTAGCAGCTTTAACCAGGCAGGGAGCTCTGTTCAGTCAGCTGGAAATGTTTAAAAATCAGCAAGAGAGATTTTGCAATCATGATTCATTAAAATGCATTATATCCAGCCTATTAGAGGTAGACAGCTATTATGAGCTGCAATCATACTTTTTAAAATGATATTCAAGGCCTCATACAGCAGACAACTAGTGTATCTCTGGAACCTAAAAGAAATGCTAAAATATGTGGAGGAATAGTCCTGGATATAAGAAAATCCCTCCTGAGAGGAGATCCTGCTTGAGGCCATGTTACTGGGATATACAAGGATCATGACACCAAACTCCACTGTGGAAACCCTGATTTTCTTCTTCCCCCAGCAGGGACTATGTTTGGCACTGGTGTGTGTTGGAGCTAAACCTCCAACCTCTTGCTGGCAGAAACTAAGACCCGTTTCCATGCCAATTGTCTACAGGGGCCTCTGCCATGACAGCTATCTTAGTTTGCACTGATCCCACTTTGATTTCCCCCCCTTACACAGATCACCACATTCAGTCAAGTTGGGCTGGTGGGTGAAAACGAAGGGGGAAAAAATAGAATAAAACCTTCATTATTTTTAATGCAGTCTGGATTTTCTTTGTCTGAAACCCTGAACACGAACAGGTGCTTCTTTTGAATTTTAATGCAGGCACCTCCACAGCTCAGCATTTCAGATTTCTCTACAGTTCTGCCTGTTTAGCACACCAGAGATGAAGACGCTGCCTTCACGGTTTCATTCCGAGGTAAGGCCAGAACTCAGAGGAACAGAGCTACAACCCATTCTCAACACGTCTCTACAAAAGCCCAGATTTAAAACCCTTTAGTGCACAAAAATCTGCTTTTTATCTCTTCATGACACCCACACAGTGCAATAAAGAAAATGACTTATCATCTCATAGCTTTCTCTGGTCATATAACATATTCATCCCAACTTCATAAGTTCCTGCTTGTTAAATTCATCATGCTGAAAGTACTGCTGCTTACGTGAAGAGAATTAGCCCTTCTGTAACAAAATCTCAGTTGGAATTCACCATGCTTTTCACTCACTTGAACTCTGCTGTGATGAGGTTAAAGCCGTTGTACATGTGACTCTCTGTCGACACCTTCTTCAAGTATGAGTAGCTGTCCTGATCCTTGTCCATAAGGTAGTTAGACACCAAAAAACCTATGAAGTAGTAAAAGAAAAAAAAACTGAAATAAGCTGCCCCACCATTTTTCCTTTTGGAGGAAGTATGGGGCTAACAAACATCTGAGGAAAAGGTCATTTGAGGGGGATTCATCTACAGGCTCATTTATGCTCCACATCTAACATGAAGAAGGATAAGAACGGAGCCTTCTGCTTATACTTGCTGATCACTTTGTCAGTATTTCTGCATGCTTTCTGAACACTCGTGGACAAGGATCAAACACCAGAATCATGTTGAGCAGTGTAATCAACAGCTCAAGCCAGACACAACAAAGAAGAATATGTTGGAAAATGGTGAAACCTTTTTCAGGAAAGATTGTGCAACTAGGCTAGGAGCTATAAACATGTCAGTTAGAAGTGGAGGTCCATGCAAGGCTGTGACCCCTATGGCTGAATTTTTATCATCCATCTTAATAAAAAGGACATGTGAGTTTATAGATGGATGTACTATTTAAAATGTTTGATCTATTGTCCTGCATAAAAGGAGGAATAAATAAGCCTTAACCTCTTATCATGAAACATTACCTGTGTTGATTTTCTCACCTCTTCCCTGTGCATCAGGGTTGGGTCGTCCCTCCATGTAGTTGGTGATGGCGGCAAGCTTGCCACGCCTGTTGATCCCCAGCCATGACCCTCCTTCTTTACCATATTCGAGGTCCAGACCTGGTGAGCACAAAAACATCGAAATCTTAACCCAAGACATGAGGACAGCTTTAAATTATTTTTCATCTTTTAATATTCTGAAGGTAAACACTAGATGACTAAGAAAAAAAACGTCAGTCCACACCCCTTCTGTAGTTATGATTTCAGATTAAGATTTCAGACACACAAGATCTCACAGAACCTTGCTTGATCAAAACAAACATGGAGGATCAAAATCTTAATGGCAGTCCACATGTGTGTTACATACGTTATATTGTGTTGACTTGTGTTTGCTGAATAATACACAGCATGAGGAATTCAAGATATAATTGCGTATCATATCATAATTAGATTATTATCCAAATTGTCAGCCCAAGTTAGAACCGCAATAACTTCTATTACAAAAAAGGAAAAAGCATGGGTTAAATCCTGTTTAAGATGAAGTTACAGTTGTGTTTTTATTTGTGAGCTGTAAAAGTGTGCAACATCTAGTTGGTAAGACTGCCTAGTCTGCTCGCTTTCATTAGTTATTGTGGGTAGGACTTAGTATCCAATTTCTAATGCAGTAAAACCTTCCCAAAATTTCCCATTGTGCAGTATTATTGCCTTGTGATTCTAAATCATACAAGCAGCAGCCCAGACCAAGCACATGCCAATGTACAGACTGCACATCCAGAGAGTAAAATGCATGCTTTTGCACAAGCCTTATCCAGTACTTTAGCTTGTTTTTCCAAGTCTAAATAAAAGAAATTCATTAGATTTTTATTACAAGGATACTGGAAATCAATCGTATGATGTTTTTTCTCTTTTTCCACTGTGCACAGTGGTGCACATTCACTCTCTTCCTCTCTCCTGGTAGGAGGGATAACCAGTGCAGAGTTCCTCTTCTTTTTCTCTGTTTTGTAAATTATTTTTGACTGGTGTTCATGTTAGAAATAAACAATTGGTTAAACTGTGATGAAATTTCACTTGATTGTACAATAGTCTTGAATATACCAGGCCAGTGCATGGGCCCGAGACTGCTGCCGTGTCACCTTTAAATGACACAAGACTCAGGTCGATGTCTGCCGCTAAGAGGATGAGTTGACGCCAACTTGTATGTCACTAGACTCAACAGCTGACCCACAACCTCAGACTTGAATGAAACTAGACATTAATTTTTAGTTAAAACTAGTGCTGTTACTCGATTAAAAAAATAATCAAGTTAATCACTTCACTACAGTACGCTGTGATTAATCATGAATAATTTTTTTAATAGTTTAAGTATATCTTTATGTTTTTAGATTTTTAAAGGTTTCTCTTGTCAAGTGTTACTTTAAGACTTTTAATTCTATGTACAGCACATTAAAAGTGCTGACCTGAGTCCTTATCGATACCACTATCAATACTTTCTATAGTTTGGTGGAAAGACGAAATAAGGGCAAATATTTAAACTACAAGTGGTCTTAGCTGAGCAGAGTTAAAAAGCTATGGTTCAGGCTGTCTCATCTATTATATAAACACATTCACAACTGTATTTATTGAAGTTTCTCATCAAAAACTAAATTTTCCAATTTTTATCTAATTTTTAGGTTACCTGAAAACATCGTATTTGCTGTCTTCAGCTTGTAAAGTTCAATAATTGACTTCAATTTTACCAACTCCATTGCGGTTTTCTACACTGGATAACTATTGTTAACAAACAGGACCAGCTCAAAGTTTTGGAGCACTTTTCAACATTTATATGAGCAGCTGAAGAAGAAAACTGTCCTGAAGCAGCTGAACAGAGTGGTATGACCATGGCTTGATCCAGTGTTGTTGTTAACGTCATCGCTAACATTAGCAAAGATGTTCTTTGCCAGAGGGTGGAACTTAAGACTCGTGCTTTGGTGTAAAGACAGTTCATCACTGCAGCATGAACCCACAATTTTGGTTTTATCTTACCTAACAGTCGCCAGCTTTTTAAAAAGAAAATAGTCGTTAAGCAGACCTGGTTCTTTCTCCTCACTCATCACTGTTGGGTGTGTGACCTGCCTGTCACCTCTTCACCCTCAGGCATGTAAACATCTGAGCTGGAGGACTATGGGAGCAAGTTGTGGTCAAACTTAGTCATATGATTAAATTGTAGGGGTGGGAGAAAAAAATTGAACAGAATAGTATTGTGATATTTTGTCTGGTGATATATCGTATAGCCTCGTTCACCAAGAATCTTTTTTTTTTTTTTTCAAAATTAATTGCTAATATGAACTAAAGCCTATGATAACGGAAAAATGAATTGCCAACCAGTGAGGTTGGCAGAGGTGATGGTTGTAGAGCAGGAGAAAGTTAGTACAACAAACATGGCAGCACAAGAGGAAGAGGAAGAGAAATGCAAGCAGGGCACGAATAAGATGGACATGACACAGGAGGTTTGCAAGAAGTGCTACATAAAAATGAAATACTGCAGAAATACAACAAACATGAGGACAAGTCTAATGCTAAATCAGCTAAACAGTTGAAAAAATAATATATATATCAATATATTGCAATATATGGTATTGCAATACTCACTGAATTGCAAAATGTTTCAAATTGTAATAATATAGAATCGTGACCCAAGTATCATGATAATATTGCATCATGCGGCCACTAGCGATTTCCACCCCTATTAAATTGCGTTTTCATTTTTTTAACGCATCAAGGCTTCACGATTAATCACAAGCGTTAACACATTAATGTTAACAGCCCTAGTTAACATTCCCAGACAAACAAAAACTGAACATCAATGAAATCTGGCCTCACTGCTCACAACAACACTTTCTACAGCAAACAAGGTTGAGGGCCCAGCTGACCAACGTGCAGGTAAGCTTACCCAACTTGCATCTCCTGCCATGAAAACCAGTCCTTTCTTCTTACTGGCCGTCTCTTTTCTTTAACGCACTTAATGCTAGGGATCGTAGATTGTATCTTTGTTTATTTTCCCCGGCTAAGCCCATAACACTCCCTTTAGAAATCGTATAAAATTCCTTAAAATAAATAGCAGACAGGATCTGATAATGTGAAGTAATGTCTTGTGTACTTTGAATAAGATTAAATTCAGCAATGTCTTGTTTTACTTCCTGTTTGCTGCTTGATTAGAATGGATACACTCTGTTCCGGTGACTAAATGAACACTGGACTGAGTCCAGTACGTTTGTATTCATCTCTGTAGGCTCCTCAGCATAATTTTTTTTCTCTGCTCTGTCTTAAAGGATGAGAAAATCTCTTTTTGTATTCTGGGTAAGATCCACAAGACAGATGGATACATGCACGATGATGGCACCTCTGTCCTGCTGAGTTTAGCCTCTAGATATTTCATTCAATTTCCACAAGAAACAAAACTAAAGCATTTTTAAAGTGTGCATACTTACAACCTTAAAACCTTTGTTAATACTCTGGAAGCCAATACAAAAGAAAGAATTTATGATGTTTTCTGGGAAGAATTTTGCAACTTGCCTCTGATCATTTGGAAATTACAGCAGTTCAGTTGGTAGACTTCCAAACAAAGCAAGCCAACTGAACTTGCAAAATACCTGCAAAAACATCTCCAAAAATGAAAGGATAATTCATGATTTAATAGGCAACCAAGGCTTGTATTTTAGTCCTCGCAAGTTATTAAAACTTGCATAAACAGGACCTGACGAGAGTTATGCTTTGATACAACAAAGACCACTGTCTCAGCCTGCTCTTTATGTGAAATGTCAGGGGATTACTTTTGCTATGATTCCATGCTTTAATCAGTTGACTGTTTATCCATTTGCAGCATTAGTACCCTAACGGGGACCATCCTTGATCTGCAAGATTCGAAGCAAATCAATCCTTTTAATGTAAAAATCTGCAGCAAAGGAATTAAGACGTTGTGAATATTGTCCTTGAGCTAGCCTGCATTAAGACCTGATAAAATAGTTACATGGGTTGCTCTGCAGCCAAGAAATAAACTTAAAGAACTAATGAATCTGCTGTTTTCTCTCCCCGTTTGTCTTCCCTTAGGATGTAGTAAAGGTGGGTCAGTGCACTTCTGGTGATCAATAAAGACAGGTCCACTTACACTGACAGTGACCAAGAGAGCAGAATGGTCTTTTTCCCCTGGGGGGTGAGAATGGAAAGCTATCCTGATCCCACTGGGAGCTATAGCTTACTTCCCTCCTCGTCATGCCTTGCCTCCTTCAGGGCCCAGCCTCCACATACCCCTCAGCCCCGCAGATAAGACAGAGCCATTTATTCTTGTCACATCGCATAAAAGCAGCCATCAATTAAAGGCCCACGACTGGAGTCCTGACCCCTCTATTACAGGGCGGAGAAGGAGACGGATGAACAACGAGGCTATTGCTGCGTTTCCTCCTTCAGCAGACAAAAAAAGGATGATTGATTTCCTCTCCTCTGCTGTAATGTGTATTAGACATCAGTCAATTAAATAAAGTTTACTGCAGGTGGAGATGTGTTGTGACGCAGCAGAGGAGAATTGGATTCTGCTCGAAGGCTTCGGACTTTTCTTTGATTATGAAAAGGTGTTTAGACCTTCAAGGTACAATGTTTGGACATTTCACACATAAATTTCAGAGTCAATTTAAAAATGAGAAAATCTGTGCCATTTTAATGACATAGTCAGATTTCTTCAAATATTTCCAATAGTTTTCAAAGTCAGTGAAGTGAGTCCATACATTTCATAGTAAGGGATTTATCTAGGTCACCATGACAGAAACATTTACAGTGGCTGCCCCCTGATTCATTTTGACCAGTGGTTCTCAATGTTGGGGTTAGGACCCCCTTCGGGGTCGTGAGACACTGAGAGGGGGTCTCAAGATGCCCTAAAAAACTAAGAACAATATTTAAATGACAATGTTGCACCTTGACACCAATTTAGCCAACTTCTCACCAGTTTTCATCACTTTTTCTCATAAATTTTGCCAATTTTAACACACTTACCATTGAAAACCCATTTTTTTCAATTTCCAGTGGCAAAAACAGGCAGAAAAAATGACCCTTTCCACCACTTTATTTCTGCCTGTTTTTGCCTCTTCTAAACCAATTCTTTCTACTTTACACCTAATGTTGCCTCGGTTAATCTACTATTGCCACTATTAACCTCTTTTTACGCCCATTTTTAACCACATTTCCCATTTCACTATGATATGCCCAATTTTGCCAGTTTAACCTAATTCTGCCAATTTCTTCTTGTCCTGTCTCAGTTAACCCTTTTTATATCAATTTATACCAATTGTTCAACCCATTTCACCAAATTTCAACCAATTTTTTGCCAATTTAAAGCCATTTCAGCCACACTTTGATCCCTTTTTACCAATATTAATGCCCGTTTTTGCCACTTTAAGCCGTTCTTGCCATTTTTTGGTTACTTTTTGCCACTTTTATCTAATTTTTGCGACTTCTTACCCATTTCAGCTACTTTTAAAATCTTATTTCACCACCTTTTCCACCATTTTAACCCCTCTTTTTAACCTGTTTTAGCAATTTTTAACCCTTTTTAGTAATTTTAAACCCATTTTGAATTCTGTTTTTAACAAAAGGGATTTATATTTTTAAGAAGGCAATCGAAGATATTTGTTACTTTGCTAACAGTGGGTATTTTTTAAGCTTAATATGAAATATAGTTACCACAGCCTACCTTTACAGTGGACCATGACTTTGCTGACCTTTATGGGCCCCCAGGAAGCTCTCCCCTTTATACCCCCTTATGGACAGCCTTGTCTGCACATGACTTTTCTTGAATGTTCATGGATGTGCTCAGCCACCTTTAGGTACAGTGGGGGTCCCCAGTCTCTGGCACCTTTATTTTGGGTGTCGTGGGCTAAAAAGTTTGAGGACCCCTGATTTTACATCAGAATTTCAACCCCACTGGTTGGCATAGGAGCCCAAACAATGTATCTGCTAGCTGGTATTTCTTTGTCTAGTGTGGAGCTATATGTACATGTTTTCCCATAATGCACCAAAGAAAAATATTTTAGACAGAATATGAAATACTGAGGGGACACACAGTGGTTACCAATATTGCCTAAGAGCAAGAAGGTTTGTTCTGTGTGGAGTTTGCATGCTTGGGTTCTCTCTGGGCACTCCAGCTTCCTCCCATAGACCAAAGGCATGCCCAATGGACTGAATGGTAATGCTAAATTGCCTGTAGATGTAAGTGTGAGAGTGACTTCTTGTCTGTCTCTATATACCTCAGCCCTGTGACTGACTGGTGGTGACCAGTCAAGGTTGTGCCTTTTACCCAGTGACAGCTGGGGTTGTCTCCAGCCCCGACCCCCCTCCCCTACCTTGACTTCAAACAGGATAAGTGGTGTACATAATAGATGGATGATTGAGGAAATACTGATAACTGTTCTTGGACTGATGTAGAGCTGGGGTGATACAAGCAGCATCTTCTGGAGCTGAGACATGAAGTTGGTACAGATGAGCAAATAAATGGAAGTTTGTTGCATGAGGTTGGCTACATATGTCCCAGAAGTTCCATTTACATCCATATTAGAATGGACATTTTGTCAGCAGAAATGGCATAAACTGCATGGGTGATTATTTTTTAACTGATCATCCCTTTTAGTTTTAGCCATAGCTGACCTGGCTGCATTATGGCTCTTTGCCAAGAAGAATATGGGACACTTTAGCTAAAGCTCTTTGCCTGTTGCCCAGTTGGCTCAAAAAGAAAGAATGGGAGAGATCACAGGCTATGCTCATGTTTTATATAGCTAAGAGGTGCTGGTAAAAAATGATTCATGTAAGAATCACAACCATATATTTCTAAGATTATGAATCAATTCAAAATGTAAAAAAAAGAAAAAAAGAAAAAAAAAAAGGTATAAAAAAAAGGATCTTTTCTCCATTTTAGGTTCACTTTCAACAGCAGACAGCTTGTGCACAGCAAATCCCCTGCTGAATTTTCTCTATGCACTGTCTCCAGCTTTTTTGGTTTGTTTTAGGAGAGCTGTTAGCATCACCGGTACTAGCTCCAACGCCTAAACTCAGCCTGTCCCTTTTTCACAAAAGAAATATTCACTGTGGAGTCTACAATCCCCAGGTACTTCAGGCATGAAGTAGGCTACATTACCTGGAGTTAAAATAAGCAGAAGAAACTTTAAAAACTGCTGTCCAACATGGATGGAAAAATGACAGGATCTATCATTTGTTTCATGTCAAAGCCCAGTGTAACTGTTGACTTTGCTAACTGGTGACTTTATGTTGAATGCTTCTGTGTTCATTGTAATAACATTGAAAAATTAAAGAGCCCCTTTGCTGAAATTTCATTAAATTCCTGTCTGATACACAGTATATCTGAATTCCTGTCAGATATATATTAGATAGAACAGAACGTTCAGTTTTTAACATAGGCAATGTTAAATTAGGCGGACTAACAACTTCCACCCAATGATACGTGGTAAAAGATGATGATAAGTTATTAAAGATCACAAAAATGCCCTGGACACTTTAAAATTGTTGTATGACAGCTAATGTAGTAACGGAGCTTATCCGTGACCCATCCAGTTCCCGCTCCAACCCTACCCCCTCCTCCGTGTGCACTACTCAGGGCCGTACATGATCCACAAATTCATAATAAGTTTGTCATAAGGACATGGAATGATTAAAAGTCGCTGCTGGAAACCTGCGCAGTCTCCACAAGTCCATGTGTGCGTACAGACTCGCTCATAGTGCCGGTATCTGTGACTTTGTAACTTTGATTCAGTCACTGCTTCGTCATGTCTTCTTCTCGTCTCATCGTCTGTCAGTCACACATCCATCAGCTGTTGGCTGTGCGTATCTACAAACAGATGCTTAACATGAGTAGCGCAATGGGCCATTGCATACTATAGTGGCAAACCTAGCAAAACAAACTCTGTTTGAGCGCTATAAAGTCCACTGTTAGCACCAAAAAGCAAAGTTATAGCCCCAGTTAAATGTGCCCTCTTTGATGTCTGACAGCAGACAGTGCAGAGACACTCACTCGCTCACCAACGTACACACATTAACACACCCTCATCTGTGCGTGGTGTCCAACACTGTTAATGCTGGTGTGAGAAAAAAAAGACCACAAAACGATAAAATTATTTCTCCAAATTACAGCAAACGTGTAACTGACAGAAAGATTTATTGTGTTTTAAACATGGATGTACTTAAAGAGGATGAGAAATAGTTTGATTTTACTGATGCAGCTCCTCATATTTCAGTCTGTTGTAAATTGTTTTTAAATTACTTTCAAAATAACCTAAACGCTTTTATTATTTTTATTTTAATTGTAGCAGTGAGTGTATAGTGTAGTAGAATAAAGATGTGGTAGACTATTAAAATGGAAGGTCTGATTTGTAGAGCACTAAAATGCACAGTTTGAGTCAGAGTTAGACAAGACAAACTGTGTGTAAGCATTGATAGCCTATTCAGTACAAGAGGAGTTTAAACATTTCTGAATAGACCTGAATGCTTCGCAATTATGACTTTCAGCCATATAGAGGACATATTTTCCACTCATATTCTTTTCCAAAATCAAAAAAAAAAGGTGTAAAATCTCGTCTCCTGGGCCCAAATCTTGCCTTGTCTCATGATATATGTCACACCCCTAGCATCCAAACATGCTAAAATGATGTTTCAAAGATGGGTTAATAGCACTTCTGGACATCATTGCTGTGTGTTGCAATGTACATCTTCAGCTAAATTTAACTTGTCATTGACAATCACCTTGTGTAACTCCTGTAAACAGCGAGTATACTGCAACAAATCTGCCATCATACACCGTTCTCTTGTTGTATTTACTCACTGTATTTATCCTGCACTATTGTAATTAGCTGATAAAAACACAACAAATATAGTGCAGGCATTATCTTGAGTATACTTTATTGTTCTTTTAAATGCCAAATGATAATTTCCATTGTGCTCAGCACACTGAAGCAGATGCTGAAATAATTACCTTTTTGTAAAAAAGTAGGACATACGATGTAATTTAGAAATTGGTTTGATGGTAAATTCATTCTGAATCAAATTGTGACCCCAAGAATCTGGATCTAATCAAACTGAGAGCTACTAAAAGATTCACTTCTCTATTTTATACAGTCTATAGTATCATCACAGTTTTTTCAACAAAACATGCTCATACTGAATGATACTTCTTTGATACAGTGAGTTAGCTCATGTAGTACTAACTCAGTCCATCCATGTCCAACACAGAAAGTCTACTGCTGTGAGATGCATGTGTGAACAGTCTTATCTGAAAGATATCAGGCTTGCATGTCCTGTCATTTCCTAGAATACTTGTGGTGTGAAAAATGCTACAACTTCAACTGAAACAACTCCTGTTGGACAAGCTTCAGCTCTCATCCATCGCCTGCTTTTTGTATTCTTGTCTTCCTATGTTTTTATAGCATTTTATTGAGCCTTCAAGCCTTAATTAGAAATCCTTGGTTACGTAAAGGTCAAGTGAAAAGAGGTCTGCATTTTGAGCACAACTAAACGATCTGATGTGCTTCATGTTTACCAATTATCTGCAATCATCTGCTATTAGAGAGGACAGGCATGTTGTGTGGTATTCAGAACAGGCTGTTCAAATGGTGGGCTGTGATCTGGACTCAAAAGGAGAGACTCACCACTGAGGATCTCACTGTTGTTCCCCCAGAAGTCTGCAGCTTTGGACGGCCTGTTGTAGTACTCGTCTCTGTTTGCAGCCAAAATTAGCCTAAAGAAAGAGCAGAGAGGATTTAGATGTGAGTTTTAGAGAGTGAACATTTCTAACTCTCCAAGTGGACCAATATCTGGTACAGCAGCAGGTTCATCATTAAAATTAACTGACATGGTTTTACACAAGACATCACAGAGCTGGTAGATGAACAGAAAGACAAACTGTGCTGTCTCACAGACAGTGTCACAGGCTTTCTGTACAAACTTGAGTTTCTTTCAGGCTTAAGTTCCATAAAGGCCTCTTGTGTCGAGGAGTCTTTCAGCAGCATATTACAGAATGACTGAACAGGATGCAGAGGATACAAAAGGTTGAAGACGACATTCTTTGATGCCAGCCAAAGAAGACGATCAAAAAGAATAGGACATCAAAAGCAGAAGCAAATATAAAATTAACAAAAGAGCAGTTTTAACAGGGCCAAAGTAAAAAGAAAGAGAACTTGTCACCAGGCTAACTGGTGTTTTTGTACTGTTGGCATCAATGGTGCGTTGCTTTTCATATTTTTCATGGCTTTGCACATTAAAGAAGTTATTGAATTCACTGATGTTTTCCACATGGTTTCGGGTGTATTTTTCTTTTTGTTTTATTTAGTCAGCCACCTGTTACACAGACCATGAGTATCATATAAAGCAGTGGTTCCCAAATGATGTGCTGCAGTATACTGGTGTGCCTTAGAGAAAGTGATAGTGTGCTGTCAGAATTTACAACCATACATATGACCATACGTACAACCATAAGTTATTACTACAAATAACTAAGAAGACAGGGGAACAATAAATAATAGCTTTACCTTATTGCTATGACATGTCATAGCAGTCTTAGATGATACTGTTAGATAGTTTAGAGGAATGTATTTTTGTAATCTAGTATTACAGCTACTTAAAGGTCCAAAGAACTTGTTGTACAGTACAAGAATAACACCTATGAGGTACTGTGATAGGATGTCACCTGTGCAACAAGTACAGTCGTGAAATTTCCTGGCTTCTTAATATTCCACAGTAGGGGTGCACCGATTGCAATTTTCTGGCCGATCACCGATCTTTAAAAAACCTGACCTGCCGATACCGATTTTTTTTTATAACTGACAGCATACACCTTTAATGTTCCAATCTTATTTTATTGAAAAACATTGAACAATATTGAATAATTGTTGTTTTAACTGCACATGAGGTAGTTCTCTCAAATATAAATGAAAAGTTTAAAACATTGCTGTCCAAACTACTAAATTACATCAGTTCCTTTAGTCTTTCATTTTTCACATTTTAGTAGGTAGAGGTATATGAAACTGATCTTATCCACTGATCTTATTTGCAAGGATCGCCGATCGCCGATCTCCTAAAATTAAGGAAATCCGCGCCGATACAGATTTTGGTCGATCGACTGGTGCACCCCTATTCCACAGTCAACTTTCAGTAGTATTATAACAAAGTGGAAACGATTTGGGACAACAGCAACTCAGCCATGAAGTGGTAAGCAATGTGAAATGATGGAGCGGGGTCATCGGATGCTGAGACGCATAGTGTGCAGAGGTCACCAACTTCCTGCAGAGTCAATCACTACAGACCTCCAAACTTCATGTGGCCTTCAGATTAGCTCAAGAACAGTCCGTAGAGCTTCATGGAATGGGTTTCCATGGCCGAGCAGCTGCATCCAAGCCATACATCACCAAGTGCAATGCAAAGCGTTGGATGCAATGGTGTAAAGCATACTGGACTCTAGAGCAGTGGAGACGCATTCTCTGGAGTGATGAATCGTGCTTCTCCATCTGGCAATCTGATGGACGAGTCTGGGATTGGCACTTGCCAGGAGAACGGTACTTGTCTGACTGCATTGTGCCAAGTGTAAAGTTTGTTGGGGGGGGGGGGATTTTGGTGTGGGCTTGTTTTTCAGGAGCTGGGCTTGGCCCCTTAGTTCCAGTGAAAGGAACTCTGAATGCTTCAGCATACCAAGAGATTTTGGACAATTCCATGCTACCATCTTTGTGGGAACAGTTTGGGGATGGCCCCTTCCTGTTCCAACATGACTGTGCACCAGTGCACAAAGCAAGGTCCATAAAGACATGGATGAGAGAGTTTGGTGTGGATGAACTTGACTGGCCTGCAGAGTCCTGACCTCAACCCGATAGAACATCTTTGGGATGAATTAGAGTGGAGACTGAGAGCCAGGCCTTCTTGTCCTACATCAGTGTGTGACCTCACAAATGCGCTACTCAAAGAATGGTCACAAATTCCCATAAACACACTCCAAAACCTTGTGGAAAGCCTTCCCAGAAGAGTTGAAGCTGTTATAGCTGCAAAGGGTGGGCCCACATCATATTAAACCCTATGGATTAAGAGTGGGATGTCACTTAAGTCCATATGCGAGTCAAGGCAGATGAGCGAATACTTTTGGCAACATAGCGCATATCAGGAAAATATACCAATGCATTACAGTGCTTCACTTTATAAAGCCTGGCTTATACTTTCATGTTAAATCTTAGCATAACTACATCATCGTGAGCACTAAAATTCCACCAACTCATTCATTCATACAACAGCCGTAGGTGTAGGCAGTTTTTTATAGCTGTAAATACTGGCAGAATTTTTCTGTCTGCCAATACTGATTATTGACTTTTGCAGCTAGTATTTGCCGATATCATGCTGATAATATTGTGTGTCCTTACTTAATGTTGTTGATAACAGCACAGCCATTATCCTTGAGTGCAGGAGTACAGGATGATATTAGCGGCAAAAAGCTGCTGATAAATGTGAAAACAGCAGCATGTAAAGCTTAATTCTTAATAATACATGTGGCAACTCAATCGGTGCATTTACTGAAGGCATGTACTAGTGGATGTCTCTCTATTACACACAAATAGTGGCGTGCACTCTACTTCAACATCCTTTACCAGTCAGGGTGTCAGTGAGAAACGATTTTACTATGTTCATGATCATTAACCAGTACATTGAGCTTTTACTAATCGGTCAGGATGAAAATGTGACACCACTCAGCTGCCACATTTGCTCCCTTAGCTTCAGTTCCTTATTACTCCCAAAGCAACATGCCAGAACACAAAACATCAAGCTCATCACACTCAGTCAGCAGTTATTATACTCAGGAAACAATTATTCCCTAGCTCGGAGTAAAAGACGACCTTTCACAGTTGCACACTGACATTTTGTAAATATGATTTGGCCTTTTAGCAGAGAGTCAAATTGCAGACTGGTGTTTTCTCCGGTGTGTTATCATGCATAACAAGCATGTATTCATCTTTTACAGTTAAACTAATGGTTTTACATTTATAGAATCTGGGATGAAGATCATATGATGATATACGTTTAAACACTGCAGAGGAGAGGCATTTAAAGAGCCTTGGGGCACACTAAACAAGCAAGAAAGAAAAATACCAGTGACATTTATTGACCTGCATAATAGCTGTATGTTCCCTCCGAGCTTGGCAATAGCCCCCCTATTAATCTTCCAGGATGAGGGAGCTTGGATCTTGTTAAGAGCAAACAGATAAACCAAACCACTCTAATAGAGGTTGACCTCTTTGAATCAGAGGCTAATGATAGTCTGCTCCCATGGCAGCGTGTGACCCACCACTGCAGCAGAAAACAAAGCTCACACTAATGACATGACATGAGAAAAAGCATCTACAATCAGTTTCGGAGAAGAAAAATCAGATATGAGATCTGATCACAGAGAAACCAGCAGGCTGCTTCAACAGAGCTCACCATGAATCCTGATCTGAGTTTATTCTATTCATAAATACAGATGCTGCAGATAGATTCATGATTCTCATACAATTGGTTCTTTAACTCCTTAAGCATCCAGCATCTGTGGGACATTCTGAAATGGAGTGCCTGAGCCCAGTGGCCTAACAAAAACAAAGGGACATCAGCATTTCTAGGTGATACTCAGAGTATACTAGTAAACAACAAGGAGCACATGGAGGAAGGAGTCTCAGCCTTTTTCAGTGATATCAGTAATCCTGATATCTATCTTGCAACACTGAAAGCCCTGAAATATTGACCATTGTACCCAAAGGCGTAATCTTCCAGAGAGAAAATAAATAGGCTCCAAGATTGCCTTGAGAGATGCTAGCATTGAAGATATTGAGATATTTGACTGGATGTGGAAAACAATCTGCAGGCAGTGATATACCCAGGGGTGAAAGTTAGATAGACTAATCTGCTGAATACCTCTGATATCTGTGCAAAAGTTCATGGTAATCCATTACGTGGTCATCACAACATCTCAAAGCAAAAACAAAAGTGTCAACATGTAAAGGGATTCATCCCACTCTGGTAACTTGACAGCATCCACCTAAGTTGTTTAGATATTTCTGCATGTTTCAATGACGTGGACTGCCAAAGACTTATATTTTAATTGAAAGAATATATATGTAGATGGGCCTCTAGACACATTTTGAACTGATCTGCCAATTTGACTCATGATATCACCACATCACCACTCCTCAGAGTGGCTCTTATCACATGAGTGAGGAGATCGTGAGCTAAAGTTCACTAACCCAAGAAGTAGTTCACAGCAGAATAAGCACGAAGAAGTGAAATTAACATCCAGTGAAAAAATTACATTTATCTTGTACTTTTCCTCTGATGTTGTTGTCATTGGCTCCGACTAGTCTGCTGACCCACCAATCAGAGAGCCCCTTCAAAAACCAAATGTTGGTGGGCAACGTCCAGTTACATAACTTTCCCCCAGGGCCAACTGTTTTTTTTTTTTCAATGACTAAAAATTTTTTTTGGGCTACATTTTTTCCAAAAGGAAGACTTGACCAAGACTACCTAAAAATAGATCATCAGGATAAAAACTGATGAAAAGTATGTTTAGTTCTCATCAAGGAAACTAAAGCGAGACCTAAATTTCAGACTTTTGGATGTTGAAAATCCATGATATCTCTCCACAGGGCATAGAATTGGTAAAAACACAAACAGAAGGTGAGAGAGCAGTCAAAGTTTATCACTATTTTCTTGAGTACATGTTAAAGTAATTTAAGTATTATTGGGTAAAAATGCCTTATAAGGATTTGAGTCTGGATGACCATATAAGCAATGCAACATATCAATAGTCATGAAGAATGCTAATGTATACAAATAGGTAAGAGAAAACAATTTTAATACTAATGTGATGTTCTGCTACTGTATGAAACTATAATGCTATATAGTTGCAACGTAGCATAAATATGACATTGCTAACTAGCGTTAAGATACAAATAAATCTTAACGCTGGTGTAGTAAGGCAAATGGGAATGTAGAACATATCTTGGCTGTCTCTCAACTGGAAGGTCAAGGGTTTGACCCCAGCTCCTGCAGTCACATGTTTATGGGTACTTGGGCAAGACTCTTCCGCAAATTGTTCCAACTGCTGCATGAGCAGTGTGTGAATGTGTATGAATGTGTACAAATGGGGTAAGCTGACACAGCTGGCCTCTCTTCACATCAGTGCGTGAATGTGGTGTGAATGACTAGAGTGACCTGTGTTGTAAAAAAGCTTTCAGTAGTCAGACGGCCTGAAAAGTGCTGTACAGGCTAAAGTCAATTTTCCATCTTGTTTATCTCTTTCTGTAAAACAAGCAATATGATGATGTGCTGCGGGAGAACAGCTAACATTAGTTGACATCACTAGCATCAGATTTTTAAAATATTTTCTCAATACATTTTTAAAGATTTTGAGTTATCCTAATACACCCTACTGTACCGTTATCTTTATTCTTTCTCTGAGACCGAGTTTATTTAAAAAATTCAATCAAATACAAATCAAACTTGGTCTAATAATGGAGTATTTTCATTTTTCACGTGGGAAGGAGCCCAGCCTCAAGGAAGATTGTGTAACAGAGAAATAGTGACCAGGGAGGGTGAAGCTTGACAAAGGTCACTTATTGCAGAGTTGCTGTGCTCTGATATTATCATCAACATAGGCCATATAGTACAGATTATATATTGACTAACAATGTAATTCCCAAACCCTATATTTATGCTCCCAACAAACTCAACCTTTACATTACCCTCCAATAGCTTTCCTCTCCAGGGCCAAACAGTCAACATGCTAACAGCATGCTTTACATTATTATTACATTATTTGTCCTATTGCCATGAGTGAAGCCATACTGAAAGAATAAATCATTTCAGTCCTGCTACTGTGTAAGTGTCATGGTGTTGAGCTGAAAAACAAACAGTGTCATACTTGTGGCTCTAATAAATGCAGAAGCCTGTGGGCAGTCATAGTAGAGCTGCTGATATTTCACTGACATTAATTAGCCAAAAAGAAGAGCTATAATCACAAGTCAGAATTGTTTTACAGTGTTGGGTGTCTGATTACTGCACTACATTCATTTTGGGAATGAAATATTGCAGGCCAGAAAATTGAGTTTCCAAATAAAGAAATCCCAGCATGAGGGTAATCACTGAGTCATTTGTGTGGAAAATGAACCCATTTAACCCCTGCAGGTTTGTTCCTGTCATTCTGTGCTGTGAGAGTGTAATAATCATAGGTAATGAAACTTTAATCTTGCCTTCAGTCCGGTTTTGTTGCAGCACTGCTGCACATTCCTTTAGATGTATACAGTAAAAACTAGGCCTACTTCTGCAACTAGTTGTCTAAATATAGCACTGATTTAACCACATTATGACACGGTACATTTCACCTTTCCCCAGGTCCATGTCTGAGTCAGTGCTCATTCCCCACCTATGCTGTGATCTCCTTCTGCGGTGTCAGACTCCCACAGGGAAGGACGGACATGGACTATGGCCAGGTAGAGCACAGGCTCTTCAGCTCGGAGGGATTGTAATAAGCTGGACTCAACATCAGCCTGTAACTTGCACGGACTGCTTTAAGTGCCCTGATCTGACTGAAATTAGCATTAACTCCTAGGCTGGTTGCACAGAAGTTGAAAGAGTATATGGCTGAATAAGAATATGTAGATTCAGGCAAAATACTACAGTGCATCTAGAAAAATAGAATCAAACAGAGGATTTTTAACACAGAAATGGTCAGGGCCTGGTCAGGGCTCCTTTTACACAAACAGCTGCATCAGTGTGACATACGTCACCACCCCTCGCCACTGCTCAGTGGTCCCAAGTCCTGTTTCAGATGATTGTACATTTCATACGAAAATAAATACCACAGAGACTGAAAAGATTGGCACAGAATCCAAATTTCTTTATGTCCTGTGTTTTCAGTTTCACAGTCATGATGGTTTAGGGTGCCATGTCAACTGCGGGTGATAGTCTACTGTCACTGAGTCCACTATAGCAGTCTACTGGGGGATTTTAGAAAATTTCATGTGTCAAGCTTTAATGAAGATGCTCATTTTCTTTTCATGCAGTACTTGACACAAGCCCAGAATGAAGCTAAAACTACTCATAACTGGTTTGCAGACAATAGTAGAGCTGAGCTTGACTGGCCAGCCAACTGACCCGACCTTTACCTCAAAGACTATTCTCAAGAGGAAGAAGAGAGACACCAGATCCAACCAGTATTCATTTTGGCAGCAGCTATTATGAGTGTAGTTTTAGCCTTTGATTAGTCTTTTAGATTAAAATGTTTTTACCTTTAGTCAAATTTAAGTCATTTTTTATCCATCCATCCTCTTTCGCATATTCAAGGCCGGGTCGCAGTAGCAGCGAGGCAGAGCAAGTCAACCCAGACATTCCTATCCTGAGGCTTCCCAGACCATGATTCCTTCAGCGCATTCTGGGTCTTCCCTGATTTGGCTTTTAATAAACTGCATGATGACAAAGCCAGTCAGGGTGGTTTTTCAACAAACACCTACAGAGAATAATAAATTTCACACAGCCTCCAAGCTTTGCTGCTGCAGTGGGTCCTTGGTTTAGCTCTTCTTTGCTGCTCTGAAAATGGTTGTGCATGCAGTGCTTTCAAGCAGCAAAGAAGATTTCTGTTTTATAAAGCTAAAATAAAGCATGGCTAAACTAAGCAAAATATAAAGTTAAACAAAACGGTATTGGTATCGGATCAGTGCATAAACATGTGTACTTGCTGATACCGATACACTCATTTTAAGCAGTATCGGGCGTATTTACAATACTGTAATGGAATCAGAACAAACTCTACTCTTCACACTATCTCTACAGCTGAACCCAGCCACCCTCCAGAGAAAACTAATTTCTGCCGGATGTATCCACTTGTAACTTGAAAGTTTAAGTCTTGTTTTAGTTGTAAAAAGTCACTTAAATTCAAGTTTTTACTTTTAGTCCTAACTAGGGCTGAACGATTTGGGAAAATAATCTAATTCCAATATTGTTCCCCAATATTGCGATTTAAAGTACGATCATTTTTTAAGTTCCTCATCTTGTTTATTTCCAAACATGACAGAAATAAATCATTGTATTTTAGAATAAACTCAATATTTGGTAGATATAACACAAACTAAACAATTTAATTGTGATCATGTTGAGTCACCATTGTTTAGGCAGGAAAATTTTTTTTGCGTCTTTTTCATTTTTAATCAGACAAGCATAGACAAAAGAAGGAAAGCAGGAATTTTTGCAAAGGTTTGCATGATGTGTAGTGTAGCATCCCTGCTGCAAAACACTCATCAAACATATATTTTGACATACATTTCAGGTCAAAGACATAATGCAACTTCTGCAATTTGATAATTGCATTGTGTAATATTGCAGTTTAATTGAAAATTCCATTAATTGCCCAGCCCAAGTCCTTATTATTATTTTCTTTGAACCAATTTAATAACCATATTGTAAAATAAATGTAAATATAAAACATATTAATGCACAATAAATCCTTTTAATTACTTTGAATTGTAATCAAGAAAATACGGACATATCTTGAAAGCTCTCTTACCACATCTCTCACCAAATCTCTGTCTGCTTTTGTTTTGACATATAACATACACAGTGGAGAAATATCATGAATTTTGAACATCCAACAGTCCAGCAATAAAACTTCAATCTTGTTTTAGTCTCCTTGACCAAAAACTAAACTTACTTTTGTCAGAGTTTTTATTACCAACCTAACCGATCTATTTTCAAACTAGTCTTATTCTTGTCTTCCCCTTGAAAAAAAGGCAGCCAACAAGCCTGCATCGATGCAAAAGAAGCCCAGCCAAGTATGGAGAGCCTAAATGAACACATTTTTAAGAACGCTGACAATGCTGTATTATCAATCTTTTTTTGGTGACTGGTTTTTTTGCAATTTTCTAACATTAGGAGATACTGGATTGTTGGTTTTAATGAGATGTAAACCATTATCATCAAGATTAAAACAAACAAAAAAAATTACAGAAATAAAATCCATGATACTCTAGTGTTTTGAGATGCACCTGTAGAATACACTCTCTATAGAAAGTAACATATCTGTTCTGAGTGCTAAATAAAGACAGCCTCTCATGTGGTTTCATAACATAAACATCGGTTCCTGCAAGGACTGACACCTCAGATGTCCTGAAATTCACAACAAAAATGAAAATTCGCTTCTCTTCACTGCCACATTTTGTGTGTTTGCACCTCTGCTCAGAGCTCAAAGAAGCACACAAGTCAGTCCTGGAACAAGTTGAAATAGAGAACATTGCAGCACTGTCAGAGTATGACAGCAGTGATGTCAAGACTTGAAGGGACTTGATTTCTCAACAGGAAAGTTATTTCTCCCTTATATTTACTTTTACTTTCAGAGAAAAGTATCTTTATGTTCTGAAGTGGCATGTTTCACACATCCTTGATGCTTTATGATGCAAACGGAGGGAAATATTCATACCAAGCACTGTGGGCTATTTTCATAGCTGCTTCAAAAAGAAATATCCTGTATAATTTATTTTTTACACATTTTCCAAAAACCCAGCCTTCAACATTGAGCTATCTTAAAAAAAAACAAAACTTCACAATGTGTATGTACAGTTTATAAAGTTTAACAATGAAAAGCACACAGGGAATGCTTGATCATTATCCGAGTGTTTTCTCTACTTGCAGGTTGACCCTTCAAATTTATGTTAGATGCCTTATACTTTATTATGATACATTCCAACTATTCAAGCTGAGACTCTAAATCTCATCACACTAAAAGTTTTAATGTTCAAAAGTTAATTGTGTATTGTTTTAGTTAGAGTTTCGTGAGAGAAAACGTTCCAGTATAACTTGAAAGTCTGGTTTATCACCATGACTTGTTTGTTTGTTGTGAAAGCATGTTAAAAGCTTCGTCTAAGAGTGACTGTTTTCAGTATAGTTACATTTAGAGTAATACAGAATGGCTTTGCTGCAAGTGCATTTAGGATACATTTTTGGCACATGATGCATTTCAGGCAGCTTTTGAGATCTACACTGACATTAAATTATAACACCGGGTTTTTCATAGGGAGTATCTCCTCTTGTTGTGCAGAACCAGGGTTGTTAACCTTCTAAATAACTAAGATTGCATCATTTGTGGCATCACTGTCCATGAAAGGCTTCATTTCTTACCTGTAGGCATTCTTGGATGCAGGCCGGGGGTCAAACTTGAAGAAAATGATACACATGGATGTATTTGGGGATCGATGACAGCTACTCACTCAATCCACATCTGCTCTAAAATCATTGTCACATCTGACAAAGGAAAGAAAATGAGAGAAGAAAAAATGACAATGTGTTTTAATGATATGTGTAAAGGGACAAGTGCGTATGAGAGGATGGTGACTGTAGTAATGAAGGCATTTGCTTTGATCAAGATCACAACTAAGGCTCATCAGAATACACCGATTTCACTACAAAGAGAACATTTGAATACTTACATGAGGTACTTGGTTGTAGAGCAGACAAATAAGCACAGCAGGGTTCATTCTGCATATATTCCTGTGAACCTGTTAGGAATAAAGAGTGCTCAACATGGCATCATACAGGTTTATTATCCTGATCATTCATTCAGCTGCAATAAGAACAAAGGTAGCTGTTAGGTAACAGGGGCCCTACGCTTGTGTCCAGGTCACAATGCCATTCATAGAAGAACAATGGGCATGATCATATGATACTGCCACGCTTGCACGTTAACATTAACTGTCATTTTACGCGGCGTTTCGCGACAGTGTGTCAAGCTATTATTAGAAGCTAGATCCTTTTTACAAACGAGTTATGTACATGGAGAAGCGTCTGTCTTTTAAAGTTACACTCAAAGGACGACAGCAAAATAACGTCATGAAATTTCAGATGATACAACTGTTTCCAGTGAAGTGGTCCTAGCGTTGCCTGGTGCAAGCTAACGTTAGCACTAATACAGACCAGAAACGTTTCGACCTTTAGAAGACATTTAAGTTATGCAACCTACCTAGACTGTCATTCACGACACATCGGATTTAGCTTGATATTCTCTCGGCAAATTGTTTGTCATGGGTCTTCTTCACAGTTTCCCGCTGTGTAGCGTTAGCTTGTGGTACTCACTGCTCCTTTTACACTTGTTGACAACTGAAAGGAAGTGTTCACATTGAGTTGCCTCGATTTGTTCTTCCACTCGTCTCATTCGAAGATGTTGGGTTTATTTTGAGCTTTGTCCTGTATTCCGCCCACCCCGGGTTTAAGAATAAATAAAACGAGTGCACTTAAGATGAGCCGCTGGAGCTCACTGTGATTGGTCAGTTTAGACACGGCTTAGAAACCTCAAAGTTAGCAGTCAACGGTAAGATTTACGTTTCCGGTTTACCAAGCGACAGTTATATTCAAAATAAAAGCATGGATATTAAAACAGGCTTTAAAAGCCTGGTTTATTGTGAACTTTAAACGACCCTGTTTGGTTAATCTACTGTTGTATGACTATCCCACCTTCATCCAATGCCTGTTGAACAATTTCCAAATTTAAATTTATGAAGAAAAGGGTATAAACACTCCTCCATTGTTTAACACGTAACACATAACCTCAAGTGTGTCCGTCATTTCAAACAGCAGGATTGTCATATCCAATCTGAAATGCTTTTCTGCAAATATATACCTTTAATTTTACTGTGTATTCTTTATATTACAGTTAGTTTTTCTTTGCAAACTTTTACTTTGAAGAGATATACTCATTACACGTTTCCGTCATATTTATGCGAGCTTGATAATGCCGTATTGTCAGTAGATTATTACAGAAATACATTTGTGAACTATGAAGAAAATTGTTAATAGAAAAACAGATATGATAGTTCAAAATTAAAGCAATTCACTTGAGCCTTAATGTATAGCTTATTATGTGTTTAAGGCAGTAAATGAACCCCTTTTATACCAATTCTCATAGAATTGTAAACTTACCATCGATAATATTTGAATAGTTGGTCGGAGTAAATTAAATTATCAATAACTCTTTGAGATTCATGAATAAAAACTGTATCGTAAACATCCTCCAATACATTGCGAGTGATGGGGCGGAGACACTTGCCGTGACCGTCAGCAGCATCCAGCACTGTAGTGGATGAGAGGGATAGAGGCAGCTCTGCCTTCATACAAAACAACGTCTCAGTAGCTAATTAGTTATTAACTATAGTCGCCTTAAGTGCAAGAAATAACTTTTAAATCAGGTAGCCTACTTCCGTTTCAGCCTGCGACGCGTGGCTGAAGGACGCGCGAGCGGCAACCTGGCAACTATAATTTGAGATTTGAGAGGTTTTAACAGTAGTATCCCTGCAGCAGCAGAGTGCATACTGAATAACGTTATTCAGCTGAGACTGGGACTACTGCACATCACACTGGGGAGTCTCTTCGCCTTCACAAACAAGGATGAGCAGGAGTAACTGAGGTAACGTCAAAACTGCTCCCTGCTTTCTCGTGTAAATCCATGTGGTGATTATGTTGCTACGTCAAGTTTTAGCCTGTGCCATTTCAACTTAGGAGGAGGGTGTGACAACAATATAATAACAATAATATTATCATGACAATGTTAACGATATAGGGAAAGGTGCAGATGAATCCTCGCATTTCTTGCAGATGAGTGAGCAGGTGCTCGTGAGGGACTGATCAGCATACACGAGCGGTGTTCTTGATGAGATTTAACACGCTTTTCATGAAATATTCGCTGTTTTGAAATGTGGTACAGCAGTAGAAACTAGGTTATGTGTCAAAAATTTTGCGAAAACATGACGTTTTCATTTATTTGTGTGTTGTTGTCAGAGCTTCTGTCGCTAATGGATGCAGTGAGAAGCAGCGAGCGCGAGCCGCAACGAGCTGTCAATCATGTCATCCTTACTAGTCCATTGTTTTGCCCCTCCTGTTGGTGAGTGAGTTACCAAGGAGAGTCTTCCGCTTTTTCTCCTTTAACTACCTTATTTGGACAAGGGGCGGCTGTCAGTGGCGGGACTGATGGTGTTGTTGGGTTAACAGTGCTGCCTTCATGTCCCAGGTGAGACACTGACAGAATGACTGAAAGTGTCAAAGCATTGACCTGAGCTCAGACCATTAGGAGAGCTCAAATGAAGCTCTCTCAGCTGATTGGTCTTGCTCAGCTTTTTCCACACCAAGGTAGCTGTAGTGGCTGCAGGATGGGGTAAGAAGCAATTACTGCAATTAACAGTGAGCAGGTGCAATTAACTTTGCTATAGTTCTTCCAAAGTCTGCACACTTTACACAAATAAATCTAGCAATTCTGATGTCAAACATCCATGAAAAGATACTGACTGCAGCGAGGGTTAAATGTAGCACTACTGGCAGTGGTGTAGTGCAGGTATATGGAGTATACCCATTTATTTTTCACTTATTTTAGAGCATACCAATGAGGACAATGGAATAGTTCACTCAAAATGCAGATTCAAGGAGTTGTCTGTGGTCCAGTGGTGATGGTAAATCTGCTCTTCTGTTACTTGATTACATAATAACCTTTGGTGCCTGAAGCAGCAGAAGTTCAGTGACAATGAGCCATACCTAAGCACATTTTTAGTCAAACACAGCCTGCATGAGGGTCTTAAACATCCTTGTTTATAGTGTTGTTTTCCTCTGCTGGACAGGTTGTTGTGGGGGATAAAAAAATGTGGGGAATGCCTACTTTGCACCACTACAGCACTGATGACAGGTGAGGCAAATGTGCTAAGAGTGGATGAGTAGCATTTTAGTGGAATATAAGCCCACGTATGGCAACTAGTTTCACTGAATCATAACTACAAATATGTACAGAGTTGTCACAAAACCATAATAGTACTAGAAAAGCCTCAGACTCTATTGTAGACATTGATCCAAAGCAAGAATTCTTGAGCTCTGAGAAAGTAAACTGACTTGTTGTTGCTCTTCTCCTGACAGGCTTCAGCAGAAGTTTGATTTAACAACTGGCTCCACTGATAGTGGGCAACAACAGTGGCTGTTTGCCGAAATGTCAGGCAGTGCATGCCTATCAGATTCAGGCCTTGTCCACATGGAGACGAAAACGATATATCTCCATTTCGTTTTGAAAAAGTTTTCCGTAAATACAGGACCGTTTCAGGAAATGTCCACTGAACCACTGAAAACCACTGAAAACAATGTAGTATATATGCCACGCCTGTACGTAACGCTGCCACAGAAATGCCACAAAAGAGAGAAGAAGATCACAGAAAACAGCCACAGACTTTCTCCTAGCTGCACTTCTGGTTGTTCTCTGCGGTGGATTTAGGAACATCTTGCTGTTCTCAGTGGTGGTAAAGGAGCATCAAATTTTGCTGTAAAAGCCATAATAAGCTCAATAGCTTCTGCAGCACGAACACAAACCCTGTAACTCGCCATTATTGTTTTGGTTTGATGTGCACATGCGGTATAAGTGGGCTACCCTGTGTGTGATGTAATCGTTTCAAGACAGATGCAGTTGGCTGTCCACACAGAGACGAAACTGTAAGCGTTTACAGATTTGTTCACTCTGGGACCTGGTTTAAAAAAAAGTAGCATTTACAGCTTCTCAAAACGCCGTTTCCGTGTGGATGAAATGCCGATACGTCAAAAAACTTTCATGTGTATAGCTGAATTCGTCTCCATGTGGAAGGGGCCTAAATGCTTTGGCCAGTAATGAATGTGACAGAATATTCATCCAAAAAGCTCTGCCCTTCCCAAACACCACGCATGGGCTGTTGCCCAGATAGATGTCAAATATACTTCATGTCATTGATATGTGTAACAATTTATTTGGTGTGTCAGGTTAGACCTTCTTAATAAAGTTTTAAGCATGCAACACTAATTACATGTACTCTTGTGATGATTCAAGCAAACATTTCTGGCTGAAATGTAACTATGCCACTTCATTAAAAGTGTCACATTGCCTTTTTTTGTCTATATTCTGTCTATAGTGCCATGCCAAAGCGGGAAGTTGGTGTGATTTACCAAATGTTTAAATTGCTTAAACATTAAACTGATTCAGGAGTATATGCAAAAGTTTTTTGTCGTATTGGCATTTCATCCACACGGAACTGGCATTTTGGGTGACTGTAAACGATACTTTTGGAAAACGGGTCCCAGAGTGCACAAATCCATAAACAACTACCGTTTCGTCTCCGTGTGGACGGCCAACCACATCTCTCTTGAAACAATACGTCACACATAGCATAGTTCTCTTAAGACAGCTGCACGGGTCCGGCCAAAACAACAATGGCGGAATACAGAGTTTGTGTTCGTGCTGCAGAAGCTACTGAGCTTGTTATGGCTTTTACAGCAAAATTTGATGCTCCTTTACCACCACTGAGAACAGCAAGATGTTCCTAAATCCACCGCAGAGAACAACCAGAAGTGCAGCTAGGAGAAAGTCTGTGTCCATTTTCTGTGATGTTCTTCTCTCTTTTGGTGCATTTCCATGGCAGCAATACAGCGCCACGTACAGGCTTGGCATATGCACTACAGCGTTTTCAGTCATTTTTAGTGCTTCTGTGGTTACGTGGATATTTCCTGAAATGATCCCGTCTCTACGAAAAACTTTTTCAAAACGAAATGGCAATATATATTGTTTTCATCTTCGTGTGGATGGGGCCTAAATGAACAGTGTTAGGAACAGTGTTAAGTGTATATGTGTCAGAGAAAACCACACCAAGTAAAAAAATGTATCAAGGAAAAGATATATATGCATCCCATCAACTTTGTAAAACTTGTTTTTTAACTGTTCAGCCTGAAAAGTTTCAAGAATCTGCCAGTATATTGCACTGACAACAACAAAACTCAAGGATTCAGACACGTCAGGCATTACTGAGAGAAGGAAAAACAAAATGAAACACAGAACTTTTTTTTTTTTTTTTTTTTAATAGAATAACCTTTATCTGGAGCCAAAACAGAAAGGTAGTGTTTTTAGTGTGGCTGTACTTATTTTTAAAATGAGTCAGGACAAATTGACTACAGACCTGCAGCCTTTGTAACATTATGTGCAGGATCTAACTCTTATATTATTAATTGCACAGGTGTAAGCAGGTTCATTATGGTGATATCTGCAGCCCATCTCCTGTGTCTGCACATCCTCTTATAGAATATGGTACAGGCTCATTTGCAATCAGGAAATATAGCCAAGTTTGAACACAACATATTTGCAACTCAAACAGAGAGCAGTCTCTGGACTGGACAGGAATTTTCCACCTTTGAATGTGCTCAAAACTGAAAAAATGCTCCGTGACCGGGGATAAACAGGGCGACTTCCCATGAATACTAATGTTTGAAATCCTATTTTATCTGCTTCCTGCTTAACATGCCTCCCTGTATGCTGGCAAAATATATAACAACTTTCTTTTGTCCTCTGTAACATATTCTGTTTTTCCTGAGGCAAAAAGCACAGTTGTTCAAATTCACTTCCATAATCATCAGTTAACAGACTAATTAATGACAAACAACAGAGCTGCACGTTCTTGTAAGCACATTACTATGTTTTTTTATTCTGCAGAATTTAAAACCATCTTTTTTCCCAGCAGATCTGACCCCAGCTGAGCCTCTCTTTGGAACGCTCTCTGTTTTCTGTTGATTGAGCTCATTCTTGTTTCACCACTTGATTTTCTTAAAGGTTAAAATATAATTTTCTAATGGACCTGACAAGACATGAGGTCAGTTTTAATCTCTAGAGCAGTCCACGCTCGGATGCACTGATTTAGTATGAAGTGCGATGCCTGAAGAAGATGCAGTATTTCTAACTATCAGCCCTGCAGCGTGTTGGCAATTTAGATATAAATGCAGATGCTGGTTACTGTCAGATCATATTTCTGTCTACGGTCTGCAGGAGCTGATGTGACATGGCATCGTCAGGGTATGATTCACCGGCCTTCACTCATCGGTCTGACCGCACTCATATCATCTAGCTTGCATTGTGATTCAGTTCAATTTTTAATAAACTCTGGATAAGACAAATGTTTATTATGAACCAGGCATCAACCGATTATCGGTCTGGCACACTATATTTGGTGATTTTTAACCAATTTATCAATAAAAAAATGGGCTACTTTGGTTTGACTGTTAAGTGTGTCTTCACCTTTGGCTTTATTTTCACACAGACTCACTAAACATCCTACAACACAATCTGATTGGTTTGGTGTCACATGAGTGAAAGCTCTTAGCTCTAGTTTGGTCTCATCTGACCAAAGGACATGCTTCTAGTATGCATAATCTTTCTCCAGGTTCTCCTTTGCACACTTATGTCTGGCTTGAAGGTTTCTCCTCTGCAGAAGTGAAGTTAAACTTGTTCCATTCCTGTGCAGGGCTCTGGTGATGGTCTTGTTTCAGACTACAATTCCTGACTTGTCTAATAGGTAATTTCCACCAAGCGGTCCGGCTCAGTTCGGTGTGGAGCAGCACGCATTTTTTTGCACTTCCATAGAGCAAAAGTTAGAAAGGGTCCCAAAAAAAAAAAACGACCCATACCATCACACTTTTCGGCACCCTTCTGTAGGGGTACCAATCTTACCTATCCATACCAGAAAGGTATGGAGCTACACACCCAACAATAGGGGGTTGCACTGACGTCACGTCAGCGCGCAACACAGCTGCTCAGCTGCTCGACTCCAGGCTGCAAAACACGGAAGACTGCACTGTGAGGAGCAGGCGAAAACAGGAAAAAACAGACTAATATCTGCTTAAATCTAGGATATCTGGACTCAACAGAGATCCAAACTGTTTCCTAGTCTGTGGATATTTGTATTTGGCCACAAATCAAGTTTTCTGATGTTTATCTGGACCTGATTTTTAACTACACAAAGCAGAACCCAAAGGCCCACATCAGCCTGGGCTATCCGCGATGGATGTGAAATTAAATTAATGCTTAAGTTTTGTGAATACGAAGCCTTAGAACAGTTGATTCTAACTAGTAACTAGTTATCCATCTACTTCTTTCTTTAGGTAACCTGTGAACATTGCTCTGTGGTTGCTGGATGTGTTTGTAAAACTTCGGGCTGCAGCCAGTTTAAAAACAAGATCAGTGCACCCAGGATTTCTGACTGAATCTAAATTAGTTTGATTTTAACACCAGCTAAACTTTTACCTTATTTTTAATGTGGAGAATTCTCACAGTACAGCTCTAAACTTTCATATTTTGTTGTATAAACTGTTACAGACTAGATATATTAGCATATTAACGTACAGTTACGATGCAAAATGTCTCTTTACATGTATTCCATCAGGTGAGGAGCTGTACTGACAGGGATTAACATAATTAATATGTGGTTATTTTTTAAAAACACTTTCAGCTGAAATAAAGCTGTTTTTTTTTTTTTTTTTTTTTTTTAACATGTTTTATTGAATTTTGAACATTTAAGAGGAAAAAAGGAGGAAAACCGAAAAGAAAAAAGAAAACAAAAAACACATGACAGCAAGTACTGAAATAAGCAGAGTATAAACCAAGTGGGATCAGACAATACATACAAAATAAAACGAAATGGTCAAAATATCCCTATAACAAGCATGATGTACTAGTACAGGCGGTTCCACGTAGACATTTCTATATCACTGTAATTGGATATCAAATGTGGTTCAATGAATCCACAAAGCAGGAAAGGTAATAAAGCACAATAAAATAACCTAATATTCAAATAAGATACACATTAGAGAACCTCAAGGATTTTGAAGAGTACATGAGGGGCGCCAGTTTACATCACAACATCCCTTCTTTATTAAGTCTGTGATGCAGTCTGGAAGATAGTCAAGAAAGGGCCCCCAAAGCTTGTCAAAAGACTTCTCATTTCCTTTCAACCTTGAACTTAAACGTTCCATCGGCAAAACTTTAAGAATTTCTCCATGCCACTGACTGATAGTTGGAGGTCTGGATTTAATCCACTGAAATAAAACACATCTTCTTGCCAAGACAGTAAGCTTGCTCAAAAGTTTATGTTGGACATTTGTCAAACAGAGTTTCTCACTTGCTATGTTTAAAAGAAACAAACTGGAATTTACCTGTATTGTCTTACCAAAAATAAGATTTAATTCCTGTGAAACTTTTACCCAAAAATCATATACCTCAGAACAGCTCCAGATACAATGGATGTAAGAACCGACCTCTTTCTTACACTTTATGCAAAGGGGAGACAACTCAGGATAAAAGATATTAAGGGATTGGGGTGTACGTTGCAATCTGTGAAGGATTCTGTACTGACTTTCTGATATCCTGTTGCACAAAAAAGTTTTCCCTACGGACTCTACAGCATCAGACCAAGCCTGCTCCCTGAACTCAATCCCAAGGTCCCTCTCCCATAAACGTTTAGTTTTGTTGATGTTCAATGTCTTGAGAGACTGTAACTTCCTATAGGCATGGGATATGAATTTTTTATTGAGGCAAAATTGTAACAAAAATGAATCAATGTCAGAAGCTTTAGGCAAAGTTTCAGGTAGGTCAAGGCTGCTGATGAAATGTCTCACCTGTAAATAACCATAAAAATGTTTAGAGGGTATGTTATATTTGTTTCTGACTTGTTCAAATGATAATAACTTATCAGCTTCAAACAAATCTCCAACAATCCTAACACCACAATCATACCAGTGTAGGAAAATATTTGCACCCAAACCTGGAGGGAAGGCCGGGTTGTGGATGATAGGTTGTAAAACAGATGAGGACCCCTTTCTCTGAATAAATTTAACAATCCTCTCCCAGGTTTTGATTGTATTCATTAAAATTGGGCTGCTTTGTACCTCAGCTGGAAGAAGAGATAATTTATTTGTGATGAGACCAATTAAAGATAAAGAGGGGCAGTGCCAGGTATCAACATGGGTCTCCTGCTTGGGATCAAGAAAATGTCTCAGCCAATCTGACACTATGCGCATGTGGCATGACCAATTATAAAAAGTTAAGTCCGGAATTGACAAACCACCTCTCTCTCTTGGCAATTTCAGTGTTTTAAGACTGAGACGTGATTTTTTCCCATGCCAGATAAATTTCAAAATAGCTTTATCAATGTCAGTGAAAACTGATTTATTGATCCTCAGTGGGAGCATTTGCATTGGGTACAGGATTCTTGGGAGAATGTTCATTTTAATTAAACTGACTCTACCAAACCAAGAGAGAGGGAGGTCATACCACCTAAGAAGATCACTTTTAATGGCAGAAATAATGGGAAGAAAATTCATTTTAAACAGACTGCCTAAATCGGCTGAGACCCTGACACCTAAGTATGTAAAGCCAGAGTCAGACCACTTAAATGGAAAGTTCAACAAGGTACTTTTGTCCCCAAAGTCTCCCAAAGGCAAGGCCTCAGATTTGTCATAATTAATTCTATAACCAGAAAAGCTGCCAAATGCATCTATAATTTTAACAAGGGCAGGAATAGACATTTCAGGCTGAGTCATAAAGAGGATGACATCATCCGCATATAGGGCTAGCTTATGCACAGTTCCAGCAAGACATACACCAGAGATATCTTTAGAGCACCTTACAGCCTCTGCAAGCGGTTCGATAGCCAATGCGAAGAGAAGCGGGGACAGGGGGCATCCCTGCCGCGTTCCTCGTCCCAGTTTAAAGGCGTCAGAGGCACAGCCATTAACCAACACTCTTGCCACTGGGGCACTATACAGCAGTCTCACCCATTTAATAAAATCAGGTCCAAGTCCGAATCTTTCAAGCACATCAAAAAGATAGTCAAACTCCACCCTGTCAAATGCTTTAGCTGCGTCCAGAGCTACACATAGGATTCTTTCTTGAGCAGAGCGAGCATATTGTATTACATTTAAAAGGCGCCGAACGTTTGAGTGTGAAAACCTATTTTTTATGAATCCTGTTTGATCGCGTTTTATCAAGGCTGGGAGGTGGACCTCCAACCTCCTGGCAAGAAGTTTTGACAGCAATTTACAATCCACTCCTATCAAGCTAATTGGTCTATATGAAGAGCAACAATCTGAGGGCTTATTCTTCTTTAATATAAGAGAAATATTGGCAAGGTTAAGTGTCTGGGGTAAAGTTCCCTGTTGAAAAGATTCTGTATACATTCTAGTGAGTGGATCCACTATTATTTTAGCCATTTTCTTATAAAATTCAGGGCAGAACCCATCAGGGCCTGGGGCTTTCCCATTTGGTAAGAATTTAATTGTATTTAACACCTCCTCCTTAGTGACTGGACCACATAGATCTTCTCTGCCCTCTGCCTTTAGAGTCGGCAGATTTAAATGATCTAGAAAACTGGCCCTGTCACTGGCAGAATCATGGCATTCAGGAGAATATAATTTTTGGTAAAAGAGTTTCATAATGTTAACCATATGTTTAGTTTCAAAGTGTTTAACCCCCCTGTCATCTTTTAGTGAAGGTATTATATTGGAATCCACCCTACCTTTTGCCAAACGGGCCAGAAGTCTTCCCGGCTTATTAGCGGATTCAAAAAGACGGTGCTTAGCATAAAAAATGGCCATTTCTGCTTTATTGGTAAGAAGATTATCAAGGGCTGAGCGGGCAGCATCTAGCTTCTTCAGAACTGATCCGGAGAGTGAGTGATTATATACCCTCTCCAGGTCAGCAATCTGAGATTCAAGCTCTAGTTGTTGTTTGAGCGCTTCCTTTCTTTTTGCTGAAGTGAAAGATATGGCTACTCCTCTTATATGCTTTAGCTGCTTCCCAAAGTGTGGAAGCTGAAACATCAGGAGTGTCATTAATGGAAAAATAATGTCAGTTCTTCCTCTAAGAGAGTAAGAAACTTAGGGTTACTGAGCAAGGATGGTTGGAGCCTCCAGTGTCTTGTAGAGGGTCAAAATAAGGAGGTGTGAGTTCTAAGTTAATTAGTGAATGATCTGAAATGGTCATTGATTTTATATTACAAGAACTAACCCTGTCCAGTGCTTGCCTTGAGGAAAAATATAGTCAATTCTTGACTGCGAATTATGTGGACGGAAAAACGTGTAGTCTTTCACTTTTGGGTGCATAATCCTCCATGTATCAAATAAATTAAGGTCATTACAGAGCTCTCGAGTAGCTAAAGCCATTTTAGATGGGCGTGAGGATTTAAGAGGACTATGGTCTAACTCTGGTTCCAAGCAGGAGTTGAAATCTCCACCAATAATAACAAGAGGTGAGATAATAGAGGATAAGTCAGCCAGTAGTTTAGAATAAAAACAGTTTTCGTAGGTATTAGGTGAGTAAATACATCCCAAAGTAAGCTTTTCACCGTATAAAAAGCCTGAGATTAATACATATCTACCTTCAGAGTCCTTTATACATTTATCTAGTGTAAATGGCAGTCTTTTATGCAACAGGATTGCAACCCCTCTGCTTCTGGAGTTGAAGGAAGAATGAAAAACTTGGCCCACCCAGTCTCTTCTCAGCTTCAAATGCTCAAGGTCATTTAAATGCGTTTCTTGTAAAAAAGCCAGATGGGTCCCCTCTTTTTTGAGTGATGAAAGAATTTTGCGTCTCTTAACTACATTGTTGACTCCCCTAATGTTCCAAGTGACTACTTTAGTAACACTCATCTTACTAGTGATAAAAATACCACGTACTTCAAAATACACCACGCTAGAGCTCTGTTATACGTAAATCTAGAAAATAAAAACCAGTAAATTGTGCTGTCATGTGAAAAAAAACCCTCCCCGAACGACAACAGAACACAAAAAGGAACCAAAACCCCTGAGATCCCAACCAGACATGTCAAGAGAGACAAACATCCAAACAGTAAGCAAAGAAACACCCACTGGGTATTACAGAGGGACACGACTCCAAAGGAGGTCATTACCGAGGAGAGGGCACCACAGGGAAAAAGAAATGAAGAAAAACCAAAGGTCCTCCCCAGAGCCCCCACACCTGCCCTAAAAAAAACATTAAACAACCTATGTTCATTCTGCAAAACCTAAATATGGCCCCTCAAGCATGCATAACCAGGGCATCAAGTGACGAGTATGAGATATCACCCAGACCATCTTTGAACATATCCTCAAACCAAAGTGCTGCACAGAATTACATTCTTTCCATATTCTAATTCCAAGGGGAAAAAAAGGAAAACTATATAAGTGGAAATGGCATGCTGCTGTACTGTTCAAAATGAAATATAAGGCAATGGGTAGACCTTTAATATGTAAGCAACAAAAGGCATAAATATCCAATGCCTATGAAAAACTATTTTCCCCCTATATTTAGAGCAATAAAAAATATCTGACAAAATACAGAAACTAGAAATCTGCACCAAATAATCGCTAATGATGTTCAAAACGGGCTTAAGACTTCAGCAAAGTGGCTGCTAAAAAAAAACCCAGGAAAATGAAACCAGCCCTAAGTTACAATCAGATGGAAACTTCAATAACATCCAAAGTAACTGTCAGCCGGTATACTTGCAACATCGTTTCTCTCATGTATCTAAGTCATATCTCACCGGTAGTTATATTCAGTTAAGCTTGTCCAAAAAGTCCAGAGCCTCTTCGGCGGTGATGAAACTGCGCTCCGTTCCGTTGTGTAGCACTGCAAGCCTGGCAGGAAACAGCATCCTGAATCGTATTTTCTTGTCAATGAGTTTTTGTACAACACTGTTGAAAGATCGGCGTTTCAGCCGCACCGCAGTAGAGAGATCCTGGTGGATTAAGATGCGGGATCCCCCATGCTCCAGATTTCCCATCCTCCTTACGGCCGAAAGGATTCGCGGTTTGTCCCGGGAGTTGTGAAGCTTGATGATCACCGGGCGGGGGTGGTCACTCCTCGGTCCTGCAGTACGGTGTGCCCGGTCCAGCTTTATCCGTCCTTTAGCAGGAGACAGGCCGAGCAGCGATGGCAGCCAGGTTTCAAAAAACTGAATTGGGTTCTCGCCTTCCGAACCCTCCTTCAGGTTAAGGATTCGTAGGTTGTCACGTCTGCTTCGGTTCTCCGCGTCGTCTAGCTGTTCGGACATGGTCGCCTGCTTGTTCTCCATTTGTGCTAAACGTAGTTCAAGAGCAGCGACCTGGTCTTCCACGGATGAGACCCGCTGTTCTGCTTCGGTGATGCGTTTAGACTGTCCCTCCAAGCTACTGGCAATTTTCTCCAAAGCTTCTGAGAGTTTAGACAGCTTCTGCTCCATGACTTCACTTATATTTTGAGTCACTTCCCGCACTAGCTCGGACATGTCCATACCGTTAGCTTCCGTGGTGGTTGGGCTAGATGCTATTGTTGCTAGCGGCGCGTGGTCGGTGATCTTCGATTGAGTTGTTTGCCTTAAATTGGCTGGTCTTTCTCTCAGAGACTGTGACCACGGTTTAGAGGCCATAATAGAGCATCACCAGGAAGAAAAAACAGACTTAAGAATGAACTTTTAAACGGAAAATAGTCGGACAGGAGCAGGAGCCCCACAAAGACACAGCCTTCAGTCAGCCATGGTCACGTGACCCCCGAAATAAAGCTGTTTAATGCTTCTTCCCTAGTGATTTCTGTCACTCATCCTTTCTATAACTCTGCGGCTGGACCAGCTGACTCGCACTGACTGTGACTTCACGTTCATCGCCTTTACAGCCCGCCCACCAAGTGAGGGCACGGGTGTCTGTGGAAATGCAAACTATTTTGGGGTTTAGCGTACCAAACCAAACCAAACCGTACTGAATCAAACCAGACCCCCTGATGGAAACACTGCTTTTGTTATTCACTAGTGAGTTGTCTGGGATCTTAGGACACATCTCTCACTAGTTTTCTTTCCAGAGTCTTTGAACTCTTGCTCTTCCTACCTCTGTCAGGCTTGTTCTGTACTCTAGGGCTCTCATTGATTTTCTTGACGATCCTTCGTACTCCAGGTCTTGACACTTGGAAATGCAGTGATAAGTCTAAACTGAGTTTTTATACTGTGTGTAAATAATAATCCTTAATTTTAACTTGATTGTACAAGCTTTGAGCATAACAAAGGTAAAGTACATCATTGCAAAACAGTGGTTCATGCCGTGGCTTAACAAAAAGGCCATTTCTAAAGAGGGCAGATGTTTTGACCCTGGTAGTTTTTGTTTATTTGAGAAATAATTTTGTTTCCTTGTGCAAAGGGGAATAATATAAGCATCCAAAATAAAACTACGAGGTTTAGAAAAGCTATGTTACAAAACCTGCTGGGTTTCACAGCATTTGTGAAATTCTTTGAAAAAATTTTATTTTCATAGGGGAACTGATTATTTCTTTCTCATCTGTAAGCTGCTGCCTTATATGCCAACTCTCCTCAACTCTACAACCTGATAACAAACTGCAGATGAGATGTTTCAATGAAAACTATAAATACAAGACCCTCAAACAAGTGTTTCATAAAGATGCTGTTCTTGACCCTTTTGTCCAAAAACTCAACACAATGACAATTTTTCCAGAAGTGCAAATGATGTCCTCTGTGCCATTTTGCTTGTTAAATTTGCTATTTATTTTATTATTATTGTTTTTTTAAGATTTATTTTGGGCTTTTTCATGCCTTTATTTGACAGAAGAAGGACAGTGGATAGATTCGAAAACAGGGAAGAGAGTGGGTAGAGACATGTGATAAAGGGCCACAGGGCAGATTCGAACCCGGGCCACCTGTGCACATGGGTAGTGCCTTAAACCACTCAACCATCTGGGCTCCCTAAATTAGCTATTTATTCATGCAAAATGACAAAATGTAGTTTTGCCCTGTGCTGGTATGCAGCTACCTGCACAGAAGACTGAAAATAACAGAAAGGTGCAGATACCTCTGAGATCTTGTTGCATCCTTTTAATTTTTTCAACAAAAAGTAAAGAGAAATACAGTAACACTTTAGACACAAGGTCTATAACAGATTATTAGATAAAATAGATATTTTCAAATGGCTTAACTTTTCTGATAAAGTTGCTTGATTTGCAGGAACTAATGTGATAATAAATTTGAACCTTATGGTTCCTGATAACAGTCAGTCACTTCAATCGTAAAGAATAACAGTCGGGACATCCTCCCTGTGCTCTGTGTATTCGATACCCCCCCCTCTTCTGTCCTCTCCTTTATATTTCTCTCTTCATCTCTTCTTTGCACCCTTTTGTGACCCGGGAATCGATCTCAGCGCTCCATCTTAAAAAAATATCTGTTCCTGAAATGTTTCTTAAGGAAGGCAGCTTGCTAGAGGAGCTATGAGTGGGGATGTACTTTGCAGAAGTCTTTTTTGGAAGCATTGAAATATAAAATAGACACGTCACATAGCTGAAATAAACACCAAGTATATGTTCACTGAATACGTAACTATAGAATACCATACACACTGTTATATTAAGCTGACAAAGACCATAAAATACAACTGAATTTAAAACAGAACAACAGGCAAATGATGCAGCTAAACTGCATGCCCAGTTAAATATATTTTATATTGGTTGATTTATATTCTCCTGGTTGTCACTCACAACCCACAGGGGATGAGACAAGGTAAGGAGGAAGTACAAAGTGATCCATGAGAAGAGACTGATTTCTCATACTTTCAGTCAGTGAAGAACAAACCACCAATTCTAATTTGATCATATCAGGTTTATCAACAAATTTACTCCAGATATTTGTCAAAGGGGCTTCTGATTCCTTTATTAAAGCCCACTTTTTGAATTAGTTTAAACCATTTCAAAATAAGAGAATCCTCAGTGCATGCCATATCTACAGCAAAACTGAGTGCTGGTTTTGTCTTAAAAAAACGGGAGCGAGCTGCAGCCTGAGCCTCGCTCTGCTGCATTTCTCTTGCTCTATAACATTTATATCTGAGTCAGCAAAATATTTCCTTGTGCATAGCATCCTCTGAACTCATATTCTGGGTGGCATTTTTCCGTTGAATATGTAGTTTGGGATACAAGAGAAGGCTTTGACAGGAAATCCAATGTGGCATAACCTGAGCTTCTCTTGGGCCAGCAACTCTTGCAGATGATGAAGCTGGTGGCTGAAGGAGCAGCAGAGTCTGAGGGACACACAGAGCATCTGCACCAACCGCAGAGTTTTATTCAAAACTTTATTTGAATGATAAGAGCAATGGAGGAGTTATCTGATGCTGTAAAGTTTGCATCATAACTCAGCTATAAGATGTTTTATACACAGTATTTACTCTACGAGGGAGAAAATGAATGATCCCTGTGCTCTGAAAGGTTTCAGCGGAGGATATTTACAACATTTGCAAGACAAAACAAAAATTAACAAGGGTTTTCTTTTAAGTTGGGGTGTTGGTGCAAGGCTTCCTTTTTATTGTTATTTAAATCAGAGCACGCCATGGTGCATGAGAAAGGAGAGAAGTAAACAGAACACCAAGTCTGTATGCATTAATTGGTTTTGCAACACACTGTAATAACAGCTGCAATGAACTGCAATAGACCATGGGTAGTTAAAGGGAATAGCATTGTTAGGTGGAGTTTGTCCAGACTGAAGTATTCCTAACAGAGGGCCTGTTTGCTACAGTGTGGATCATGTCATGCTGATGAGATGCTCACTAGAGTGCAGTGTTAATTTTGGCAGCTATTTTTAGTTTAAGTCTTACTCTTTAGATGAAATGTCTTTTAGTTTTTGTCCCATTTTAGTCATTTCTACCCTTTTTAGTTAGTTTTAGTCTAGTTTTAGTCGACAAAAACTCAAAAATATTTAAGTCTGGTTTTAGTCCATAAAAAGTCCTCACATTTTAGTGTTTACATTTAGTCCAAGCATTTGTTTTCTTGCCTAATTCTGGTACTAAATGATGGTAGTGTGTTCTGTGCACTCTATCAAACCTGTGGTCCCTGCTTTCTACAGCTGAGAGGCAGAATAGATACGGATGCGTTGGTTTTTGACAGATTTACCCACAGTGGAGAAATATTATGGATTTTGAATGTCCGACGAGTTGTTTTAGCCATCTTGACAAAAACTAAACTTACTTTTATGTCAGTTTTAGTCATCACAGATCTATTTCTGTTAGTCTTAGTCTAGTTTTTGTCATGGAAAAAAAGGACAAACATTTTTAGTCATAGTTTTAGTCGATGAAATTAACACTGCTGGAGTGGAACCTCAGTGACAAATAAAGCATCTAACACCACCTTTAATTTGAAGAAAATATCTAAAAACAAAGCAGGAGGAAAATGAACTAACGTATGTTCGATTTATTCAGCTGCTTTCCTACTTTTTTAAATAACAAGGCTGCTAATACTTCAGTGAGACCATTCCTGAGACTGCCGACTGTGCACTTGGTATTTGTTCATAGAAGTTTTTGTAAGTAGACCAGCCACACATTTACTCCAAAAGTAAAGCTTTAAATTGAAAGAATTGTATATTCTTACAATCACAGAAACTGTAAACCTCAATTTCTATTTTTTATGTGTTTTTTTTTTTTTTTTGCCATTTATCTTTTACACTTTTGACTTAATAGAAAAACTGAAGAGAGACAAGAAATAGAGAGAGAGAGTAAGGGGGGAGATATGCACCCAACAGCATCAGGACCAGGAATCAATCCTGCACCAGTTGCAAATTGTTGATATTGATTTTTAAAAATAACAGTTTAGCTGGGACCAATATGATGCCAATGCTAACGCTTTATTCAGCACTTTTTATGGTGTAATACTACTAAGATGCCAATCTTTTGCCTCATGTTTGGCCACAAAAACAGGCCAGAGCTTCTCACTTCTGTCTTCTATGAATCAGCTGCTAGGTTTACTGGATGACAGCTTTAAATTGATTGTTACATCTGTAACTGACATCTGTTCATGCCACATTATTTTCTGATGTTTGTTAAAGGGCTGGTATTGGCTGATACCGTTTCTAAACTGATGCATCTGTGCAAAGACTGTAGCCTCTGTATATTGACTGCTGCTCTACTGAGGTAAACTGAAGTGTCATGAGATGAGCTTTCTTACCCACCAAAATGAATTAAAAGCCTCTAGTCTGTAATTTCTCCTTCTTACTGTACTAAAATAATGATCCACAGGTCTGAGTTTTTAACTGACTGCGGTCTCATGTGTGCTAGTGAAGAGTCGTCCATGAACAAGCTGGTACTCTTTTACGTGAACAATAAGATCCAGATCCCGTTTGAGAGCTGTTTTATATCATGATTACTAGTGCCTTTATCATTTTTATATTATATTTTGTGTGTGTCTGTGTGTTAGGTGATTAATTTGTAGCGATGATCTTGTCTCCACACTACCACAGGAACACCACGCATTAAAGACTCTTGCTTGATAGTGCAACATTAATGCTTTTTATCAGGACGGTGTGTCATAAAGCCCAGCCAGTGAGCATGTTTCATCTGCCCTGCAAGGTGTTTAAGGGAGAGAGTAAATTTAAAAACTACTTACGTAATATCTTCATCAATTTGAAAAATTAAGCATAGTTGGAGGAAAATACCAGCACATTCCCTTCAGTAGTGAACGCCTCCTTGATTTGCTGATCACCTCAGCTGAATTCATTTAGCCTAAAGGCCACTGACTTTGACCTATGACACGACTGCACCGGATACCACTGGACATCCACATGCAAAATCAATAAGTGGTGCAGTTCTTAATATTATCCCAACTGTTTTTGTTTTCAGGTTTTGTACATCAGCCAACATCCCTGCAGCAGTCAGAAACAGTCCTCAGAAAGGCCATTGAGTTAAAACCCTGATAATGTTCACTATTGTTGTGCAGGGACTTTAAGCTCCATCATCACAGCCGATAACTTGGAAGTTTCCTCTTTTTTTACAAGCCTGCAGTTTCAGCACTAAAAATAAAAATGAAGAACGGTTAAAAAAAGAAATAATTAACTATTGAAGATGTCTTCTGCATATGCGCGTAATTATATTAGCAGTTATGCTCTACTTGAATCACCAATGACTTCACCTACCTCATTACAGTTTCATGGTCAGTGTAGCATTTCATTACTGAGTGAGCTTGGGAATTACAAAGCAACACAGAAAGGTTATTACATGTTTGTCAGTTTAATTAGAGCAGAAATGAAATGCTTCCCACCCTTGACTGCTTAATGCATGCAGTGGTAGTTGTGTTCGATATGTAAGCAGCCATTTCTTGACAGTGTTAAATACAGTGGCAGTCATCAGCAAAGCTATGAACTACATGTACATCTGCTGCGTATGGACTCCTTAATGGTTGTAATTCATATCTCCTCTGTTGGATCATGCATGAGCCGGGTCCTGTGGCTCTTCTGGGCTGACTGAAGCGGTCTGTGATAGCGAGCGGTCACGGGACAGCCAGTCCGGCCCTTCAGTGAATGGTCCTTTGTAAGACAGACACCTGCAGGGCTCTGCCTCCTGCTCCTGAAGTGATTAACATGCACCTCCAACCTCACTGGCCTTCCCAGCGCCCCGTCCCTCGGACACCCATCCTGGCACCGCTCTGCTGTCTTGGCACCTGTTCTGCATCGCCCATCCTGCTCAGGCCATAACTCACGTCTTTGTCAGGGCCGGCAGACTCAGCATGACTGCAGAAATGTGAAGCCATCATTTCTATCAGCGGTGTAAAATGAGATGTTTTGTAAAGGAGGCACTGTTGTTTGTTTTAGTTTCCTACGCAGAGTTGATGAAGGGAAAATACTGTATGCTTTTATTGTTTATGTCAGTTTTAAAATTTTTGAGTGTGCAAGTAGAAGTGAGAAGGTTTCCTAAGGGCATATGATGCACTGCACATTTTCCTGCTGCAAAAGCATTTTTTCACTTTATATCTTTCAGCACAGCTGAGTACAGGGATATAAAGATAAAAGAGAGCTACTGTTAGGTATAAAAATGGTACAGCTAATATTTACATAATCCAATCTGCAGGAAAACCATGCAGAAAATAAACACTTGACGGGGCAAACACAGTTTAATCTTATTCTTTTAGACATTTTTCATTTCATATTTGTGTTTTAAGATAGAAAAATGACCATGAATACTTGAAAAGTTTACAGAGTAATACACAATAGGACATACATCTGTTAAACACAAAATGCATTGCAGATCTCTGAAATTGTCCCCATGCATGTTTTACTTGAGTCTTTTCCTTGCACTTTAGTGCCTTCAGCTGGAGACACACAGAGAAACTCAAGGAAATTAAGTGTAGGAGAGAAAGCCAAGGAAATATATTTTAAGAGTGATTAGCTGTGCAGATCAAAATAGATTACCGTAAGTGTAAATAAAAGCTGTTCAGATCAAAATAGTACTTGCCAGAATTTAAGAAACAGATGAATACAGTTCTGGGTAGGCTGACATCTGGACTACAGTCCACTTATCAGTGATGTAGGTCAGATGGTACTGACTTGTTTTGGTTAAAATTGAATAGTCATCTCAAGGATGTTGGTCCTTTACTGTTTCCCTTCCTTATCAGCCTATTCTTTAGTCCTTAGTCCTTGCTCTGTCTTTTTTTATTTTTGCATTTAAAATGAAATATTCTGCTGTGTATGTTTGGGTTTGACAGCTGTAAGATATTGTGCATGCACCCGATTGTCAATACAAGGGGGTGCATGCACAACACTCACTCATTTATTCAACCTTTATTTAACCCTGAGATGTCATTGAGAGCAGGCTCTCGATTGCAGTGATGTTGAGAGTGCATTAGAAAAAATACACGCACAACAAAATGGGCAAATAAACAAATTAGTAAATGAAAGGGGTGTAACGGTTCACAGAGGTCACAGTTTGATTTTATTCAGCACTTTTTTTGGCCTTCATTGACAATCTTTTGTCTCGTTTGACCACAAAAACAGGTCAGTTTGTCCAACGGGTTACTTCTTCTACTGAATTATAAATCTCCTCTATGAATCATCTGCTAGGTGTACTAGATGACAGCATTAAATCGATTGTTACATCTGTAACTGCCATCTGTTCATGCCACATTATTCGCTGAGGTTTGTTAAAGGGCCGATATCGGCTGATACCGATGCTAAACTGATGCATCTGTGCTTCCCTGCCTGCAACCAGACTGACGAGGACTGTCGCCTGTGTATGTTGACTCCTGTTCTACCTACTGAGATTGCATGCACAGTTTGACTCGTACCTCAGTTTTGGGGTAGTTTCGGTTCCCTTATAATAAAAGGAACACCAACTTTCAGATTTATCTAGATTTCCCTCTCTCTTCATCATTATAATAATTATTATTGCTATTTTTTTAAGTAACATTAGTGAAGCTAATTGGGCTGCACGGTGGTGCAGGGGTTAGCGCTGTTGCCTCACAGCAAGAAAGTCCCTGGTTCGCTTCCCGGTCAGGGCCTTTCTGTGGGGAGTTGGCATGTTCTCCCCATGCACGCATGGGTTCTCTCCGGGTTCTCCAGCTTCCTCCCACCACCAAAAGCATGCTCATCAGGTTAATTGGTAACTCTCAAATTGGCCGTAGGTGTGAATGTGAGTATGTCTGGTTGTCTGTCTCTCTATGTCAGCCCTGCGATTGACTGCTCTAGAGTGCGTTCATTTTAGAGCAGTGCATCGTGTTTATGATTAAGTGTGCTGTGGTAAAAGAAAAGCAGGTGGAGTGGTTACTTGTGCAAAATCCTGACTTATGTATGTCAGTGAAGGATCACAGACATACATGGGTTGCATTGACTCTGAGCAGAGCGCTTAAATACATGCTTGTTGCCGCTGTTTTCTACTGCTAGAGGTCTGTGCGTAATCTTTAAATATATTAGCATCTGCAATATCCCCTCTCTGCTTTTACATCTGGATGTTTTAAAAGCAGCACAGAGATGAGGAGAGGGAGAAAAAGCCAACGGTTCTTGCCTCTCTGCTTCTCTTGCTGCTGGAGAAAACGTTTCTTCTTTGTGTGTTTTGTTTTTGCTGGCTTCTTCCTCTTCTTCATTGGTTGTTTAATAGCGGTTAGCAAACAATCATGAACATTCCTGCCATAATTTTCATGTGACTATGTGCATCAAACTGTGACCCCGAACTGTTACGGTTCAGGACAAATACAAATAATGTTGTACCCCTAGTAAATAGACATAAGCACATCAAAGGAGGGCAACAACAACAGAATTGGCACAGGTAGTGGAGCACAGTATAAAACACTTGCAAGAATGTTTTTCGTATTTGAGTTTTTTCTCTTGAAACTTCAAGCATCATCCAGTCACTTGAGCGGGTCTAATCATGACTATTGGACAGTAAGGAGCCGAGGTATGACAGCAGATGTTTAGAAAGAGCGTTATAAAGAAAAAGTAAGCAATGTCTGTCCCTTCTGTTAATGACTGCCAGCCCACTTTGTCATGCACGATGCAATGATGAGTAGAATAACTGTCACCATTAATGAATCTTAGGGTGCAATGATACACCTGGCGCATGTCAGGCTGCCACTTCTGTGTTGTTGGATGTAAACCAAAACTACGAGGTTCCTCATTTCAGTGAATAACCTGCATTTAAGTCTGCCTTAGAGCACAGTTAGGGCTCAGAGAAGTGGGAAATATAGAGGCAATGTCTGTGTCGTCATGTACATTTAGGTGACGCTGCTGCCGCCACAGATACACCAGCATGATGCTGCTCCAGGCAGACACTAAGTAATGTTGTCCCTTTGCTTGTTGATATACAGATTTTTCTTGGCACAAACATGCTAATTGTGGGGCTAGAACATAGTCTCTTATTTAATTCCACAGTGAGCTGTACTAGATGCCAGCATACAATTGATTTGACACAACAGATAAACATTGGCTACCGATATCTTTACATGTTACTTGTTATATGTTTGTTAGCAGAGCTGATACCGGGTGATACTGGCTGATAAATCGGCGCAAAGCAGCATCCCTAGCTGTGATGTGAAAGATAACATTAGTGACATTGTCAGCTGTAGTTTGGAGTAATAAAGAGAGAAAGCCTCTACCGCTAACACAAATATTATATTCATCTCAGCATGACTGCATATAACATGAGAAGTGCACATTTATCACAATGTTAATGTGTCATTACAGGTTTAAATTGGTCAAGATGAACCAACTATTACCTGTTTAAATCTGTTAAGAATTAAACATAAATGATCCAAGCTGCCAACCTTGACTTTGTTTATGTGACCATAGATAATTTCATTCTGCACTCAGCTTGTCTCTATGACTCATAGTCCCAGTAGCTTTCATTTTTTCATCTTGATGCTGCGTTATGTCCTTAAAAGCCGGGGTCAGTGCACGCAGCTCTCTGCTGCCAGACATTCAATGATGCTTGTGTCAAAATTGCTTTTGAATTAGATTTTCGTGGCATCATCTCTCATTGTCCAGACCTTGGGTGTTGTTGTTACAACATCGTCTGACCTGCGTTTTGTTACAGGCTGATAATCCACTCCCTGCTCATACGCCCTCCCTGCATCGCTGGTCCTACATTAACATAGAGCGCTGATTGAATTCCTCTTCTGAATTTATTTCTTAAACATATTTCTCTCCTTCTCTCTCATTTCATTTCTCTCCCTTGGTGTACTCTCTCTTTGCAAAGCACTCACAGACCTGTACTGAATGTTCTCTGAATGATAATTTGGTGTTTACCTGAGACAGTGCAAAAACAGAAGCATTGATGTCTAATCATCTGTCTGTCTGTCCAAATGCTGACCCCCCCCAGCCCCCAGCCCCCAGCCCCCATGCCTTTTACTCCACTTCCAGACTTTGGTCTTGAGGATTAACCCCCAACCTGTATACCCTGGCCCGCTTTGATTATGTCCGAGGATAAGAGCTGCTTAATTGTAATCAGTGGAGCTGTCCTGAGCAGTGTCGACACAGGAGCTTGGATCAGTGGAGGCCACGCACTTCACATAGAAACACAATACAACAGAGAAAGACAACATCTCTGTACCTGCTGGAAAACCGCAACCCCGCCTTTGAAACCAAATACTTTTTCACCTTGGCACAACATGTGCCCTTAGAAAGAAGGCATACAGTCTGCATTCAATTGTGGCATACTGGCTTTCAAATCAGATCATTGGGCCTTGAACTCTAAAAGAGCACTGGCTGCAGACCTCCACTGTCAGGCCTGAAATGACAGTTGGTGGTACTGTGATGTTTACCACCTTTGCAGTAAGATGGTTTGTGAAACTTCATCCCTGCTGGATATTCCACAGTCAACTGTAAGAGATATTAGAAAGTGGAAGTGTTTAAGAACAACAGCAACTCAACTACAAAGCAAAAGACCACATAAAATCCCAGAGCGGTGTCAAAGACTGCAAAGACACAGGTGCATAAAAGTTTGCAATCAATGCTCTGCTGATTCCATAGCTGAAGCGTTCGGAACCTCCACTGGCATTAATGTAAGCACAGGACCTGTGCAGTGGGAGCTTCGTGGAATGGGTTTCCATGGCCGGAAAGCTGCATGCAAGCCTCACATCACTGAGTCCAATGCCAAGCATTAGATGTCGTGGTGAAAAGCACACTGACACTGGGCTGTGGAGCAGTGGAAACATGTTCTGTCGAGTGATGAATTGGCAGTCAGATGGGGGAGTCTGGGTTTGGTGGGTGCCAGGAGAACGCTACCTGTCTGACTACATTGTGCCAACTGTGAAGTCTGGTGGAGGAGGGGTGGAATGTGATGGTATGCTTCAGCATACCAACACATTTTGAGTAATGCTATGCCTCCAACTTTGTGGCAACAGTTTGGGAAAGGCCTTTTTTATGGTGTGGTATGGAAGAACTTGCCTGGCCCTCGCAGAGCTCGACCTCAACCCCACTGAGCACCTTTGGAATGAACTGGAACAGAGATTGTGAGGCAGGCCTTTTTGTCTAACACCAGTGCCTGACTTCATAAATGCTCGACAGAATGAATGGGCACAAATTCCCACAGAAACACTCCAAGATTGTGTGGAAAGCCTTCCAAGAAGATTGGAGGCTGTTATAGCTGCAAAAGGAGAGTCAATTTCATTTAAAAGTACATGTATTTGAATATAATGTCATTACAGTCCCTGTCGGTGTACTGGTCAGGTGGCTGAGTTCTTTTGTACATAAAGTGTATTTAAATATTGGCAGGAATTTTCACATCATATTTCACTTTTTAATGCCAATATCTGCATCAATATCATGCCGATAATATTGTGCATCCCTAATTGTATAAACAGTTATTACAAAAATGGTTATTTTACTCAAATTAACATAATCAAGATCTTCATACTTCAAAAGCTCTTCCATAATGTGTAAAAGAGAAACAACATAGAATACATATATCCATCTGGTCAAGACCTGGCCTTTATGATATTATGTGGCAGAAATTCATCATAGATTGCAATCAATGCCAAATTTCCACGTAAACTCTCAAGTTCTCTCCAGAAGTTGCTGTGACATTAAGAAGATGAATCATTGTTTGTCTGCAGTGAAAAGAACAGTTCATAAATAAAAGCTATAACAACCTCTGTATTAACAGAATCTACTGTGCCAATGCTCCTCAGTGGTATATGTGGCCCTGTTACTGCTCATGGTTAATTGATATCCAAGTGGCCACAAATAACATAAACTGTTTTATTCACTGTAGAATTTCATAGTTGCAAATCTCCAGAATACTCATTTGCCTGCAGCCTTTTCTGGCTGATAATTTGTGTCTTTGTTCCTATTTGATGTTTGCACTGGAGTGTGAAAATGTGTGAAATGAAGTTGGCACATTATTAAATGGTTCAAGAGAGGACGGGGCGCCTGAGCTGTAGATGCAATTTGTTTGCTTGAGGAGGTGATTGCCTCACAAAGAAAGGTTGGGGGAACTTGAAGAGATAGTGCAACACTTAACTATTTATCTGCTATTTTAGACTGAAGAAGGGCTATTAATGAAATAAAGGCCTTGCTCCTCTATATAAAAGGCCTCCTTCATATACCTTCTGCTATTTTGTAAATAAGGGACAGGATATTTTTGTGGATTTCCTCTCTGATTAAGCTGTTTAGCTGTTAGATTATTACCATGTTGTGTATGCCCTGCTTGCACTCCTAGTGTCCTTCCCCTGGTGCTGCCATGTTTGTTGTACTAACTTTGTCCTGCTATGATCGTCACCTCTGCCGACCTCACTGGACAAACAATTGTCCAAGCGATTGATTTTATTTTTCCATGATCACAGACTTCAGTTAATATTAGCAATCAATCTGAAAAAATTGATACTTGGTGGACGAGACGATACGATATATCACCAGACAAAATATCACGATACTATGCCGTATCCATTTTTTCTACCACCCCTAGTATGCAAGGCGGGTCTGCCTGTATCTGCTACTGACAACAACATATTTCCTGATGTGGGCATTCACAATAAAAACACTTCAATGAAAAAAGTGTATCTGTATCAGCGTCAGCTGAAATAAATTTAAAAATAAAGGCATATCAGATATCAGCAAAAACCCAATACTGTGCATTCCTAAAATAATGTAGAGATGTACTGATTGTGAAAATCAGGTTGTTTTTTTCATTTCTTATTTTGGTATAACAATCCAACAGTGCCAAATCTTTCTCTCACATATGTTGAAATGGTTAAACTAGAGCTGAACATTTTTGAAAAAAATATCTAATTGTGATTTCTTTGACTTCTATTGCAAATTGAATTGTTCTATTAAAGGAAAGGTCTTTTTTATGCCATTCTTGTATTTGATAAGACAAACATCTACAAAATGAGGAAAGTAGGAAAGGTGTAAACTTAAAAAAAAACAAAAAAGACGTATCAGTGATTGCATTATGCATTAGGCCTAACATCTCTGCTGCAAAAAAAGGTTTGAAACTAGTTTTGACACACAGTCTCAGGTTAAAGAAATATTTCACCTTCTGTAATTTGAAAATTGCTGCAAACCATTTTGAATAGGTAATCATTTATTGTCATTGCATTGTAAAAACACAGCGAAATTATGTTTGGCTGTCTTCTCTGTAGAAGCAAACACAGTTTGGTTAGAAATCCGCAGCCTCATGTCATCCATCCTGCTGGTGCGGGAGTGGGCACACGGGAGAAAGATGCTTGGTAGGGCAGGTTTTATGTGGGGCCGCTCTTAGCCTAGCCTGCAGCCCGGCTTGTTTGCCCGCTTCTGCCTTCTTGCACAATGCCGTCTCTGCCTCCTTCCCACTAGCTGTAGGTGTCGTGCTGGCCCACATCCTCCTCCTTTCAGTCTCCAAGCGCCCTGTTCTCCGGATAATCGCCGTCCGGAAAGATGTAAACTCCATGGGCACGCTGTCAGTTCTGGTGTAAGAGTTGGGCTGTGTTTGGCTGCTAGTGATGGAGCGCCGGGCCACTGCGTTCGTACGCGCTGCCCCATGCTACCTCAATAAGGTAGCATTCAGTAGTCTCCTGTTGACCAGGCAGTGTTCTGTTGCAGTTACTGGCAGTTGTTGTTAGCTTTTAAGCTAATCAGGAGTTGTAGTTGAGACTGAGGTCTTCTTTTTCCCCTTTTTTGGGGTTTTTCTTGATGAAAATTTCCCGTTCTTTCTCTCAAAGGTGTCCTGGACCATCCATCTCCTTTGCTTTCACAGGTTTCAACAAATGTTGTCAACTTAATTTTGAAAAACACTACAAGTCCTAGATATAACTCAAGAGTGCGTCTTTTTTGCTGCCAACTGCCCGGCAACAGACCAATTTATCATCAGACCAGTTTGACTAATCTGACCAAATCAGACCAATCAAACCATTTTGCAATTTAATCTAAATTTTGATTTATTCCCCAGCCCTTCTTTGAATATCAAATACTGTCTTAAAGTAGGGCATTACACTAGAATTTTCCACGATGCATGAACACTTCAAAGAGTAATAAATGTATTACATGAAAAGAATTTACTGTCATGAACAAGCCTTGAATTCAACTCTGTTGCAGGGAGTTGTTTACAAGAGGCCTCATTTGATAACAGTCTTTATAAATCAATAAAAGCCCAGCATTACTCTGCTGATTTCAGAAAAGACATTCTGAATCATTGATCTCATTATTCCCTTACAGGGCTAATTTCTCTCAGTGTTGGTGTTATAATTTTTGAGTTAAAACCTCTAAATTGATTAATGTATTTCTCTCTTACCATCAAAACCTCAATTACACCTCCTGTGAATGCTCAGATATCTGAAAGCTTTATGATCACAGCAGGGGAGAAAGCATTAATACAGACAGATGAAAGAACTTAGTCCTCTAATGAGGTTCACACATAGCTGCATACATTAACAAATGTTACGATGTTGTCTCTTTACTTTAGCTGGCTGGATCTCTGTGCTGTGTTCAAGTGCTGCGTTAGAAACCCCGTGCTGTCCTCTGGTATGGTTGCTGGATCACTTTGGAAGGGACAGCAGGATTGTAAATGTTTATTTTGAAGTGTCAAAAACTGTTAAAATGAGTTAGCTGCAGTCGTTTAAGGCCTAGGCCGTAACTACTACATCTCATAATTAAAAATCAAACCAACAATTTGTTGTGTTTTTCTTCTGCTTTTAAGAATTAAACAAGAGATAGCATGTTCTGAGTGGGCTTTAGAGCTGTTGATTTGCATTTGTTTTAACTTAGGTCTACCAGTTGAGCTTTATCCCTCTGTTTTCAGTAGTTATGCCAAGCTAAGCGTCTTCTGTCTGTAGCCTGTGAATAAATTAATCTTCTTATCTAGCTCTAGGCAAGAGAGCAGCATCAAAACCAAATATTGAACTATTTGTTTTATACATCGGCTTATACCATGTTACAAAAAAAATCTATATTACATAAGCTAAGTAGTCATATCAAACCCTCACTTTCTGTAAACTTGCAAAAACTGCAGAGGAAAATGGGCCACAGTGCATTAGAGGGGGGGCTCTAAGAGGGCAGTAATTGGCTCTGTGGGTGTAGAGCACCAGGGACGGGTCGCCAGAGATTTGACCTCAGCTCTGACACGACTAAAGTGCCAGATGGCCAACCTGTTCCACAAGACTGCCTTTAACATGAGAGCTTTCAGAATTAACTTGTTACCTTCAGCATCTTCATCAGAGAGTTATTTCAGGCTTAAAATTGCCTTTTCAGTAAAATCGACGTCAAGATGTACTCTCTAGAGGGCTGGGGCTGCAGGATGAAGATGGTTCAGGGTTTTCCACCATTGCAAGGCTTTAAAGACCAACTGCCCCTCAGAATCAGAATCAGCTTTATCGGCCATGTAGGCTTACACAACAAGGTATCTGACTCCAGTTAGCTTTGCTCTCGGTGTACAGGACTTAAAACATTAATGTTTGCATGTTTTGAGATATACACACTTCAAAACTTTCTCTGCATTTCCTTCAAATCCAAAGTCAAAATCAGCACAATAAGTAATTTTCTGAAAATTGTTTAGGCCTTGTTTAATCTTATATTATGTTGGTTATAGTACAGAATGATTTATTGCTTGTGTTTGTTGGAATTAACAGAAGATGAGGAACTTCAGAATTAATCGCATGTCAAATCGCAATTGCAATATTGAGGGGGAACGCAACTAGATTATTTTCATAATCATTCAGCCCTAATTAGAAACTGCAATTTTTCTTTAAAGAAAACATTTGAAATAAAGAAAAGTATATTTTCTCATTCTTTTAAACAAAGTCATTTTTCTTTTTTTTTTTTTACTTTGCTTTCTGATTTAAAAAAAAAACACCTGGACATTTTTCATATTTAGTTCATTGTAAAAAAAATGAAATAAAATGAGGATGTCTCTTTTGGAATTATCTATAAAATAGAAAAATGTCATTTGAAACAATTACCAGCTTAAAAAAGTAAAGCAGTATATAAAATAAGGTCATACCTTTTATATTCCCATTGAACAGCAACAGTGAAGCTTATTTTCCTTACTTGAAATTTTCATGTTTTGCAAAGGAACATCAGCATATCTACATTCTCAGGCAGAATCTGAGACCTCTCAACAGTCACAGTGTCCTCCTGCATCGATGGTTAGCTTGTGTGGGGGTAGTTCCATTAGGTTCTGTTTGGATGCGAGTACAGCAGAGGCTGATGAGCTCTGTTGGTAGACGTCTGCAACCCGCCTCACCCGTCCCAGCAAATGACTGACGAGGGGGTTAATGCAGACCGGCTTGGGTCGCCAAATCTTGCACGTGGGCAAATCACAGTTGGGCCTCCGTCTTTGCGTTAGCAGCAAGGGCAGACTTCAGAACCGCCACACTATTTTCTCCCAGGATGTGCTGAAGAAAGACGAGTTTAAACTCTGGTTTTTAGATGGGCCATGTTCATCAGAGGTCCATCCATGTTATTGAAACTATCCTCATCTCTAACTGACTTAAAAGAAGATGGCACGTCCACTACCGCAAGTTTAAATCCCCCTTTATTTGTAGCGATTTTTAGTTGATTCAGGATATATCCTTACATCCCAATAGGGGACCACTGCACAGACTAGTTCTTGTGTTGGAAGTCACTGCTTTGCCTTTGGAAAGTTCCTGACTAGCTTTGTAGCCTTACTTCTGGTCTTAATTCTAAGCTAGGCTGAAAACCTTCTTATCTATGACTCAGTATTTGAAAGACAGCTAAAAGTGTTTTCCCCTCTTAAAAACTGTGTTAAAGAGTTGCGGGGCCAAGAGTTTTTCCAAAATTGTCCTTGAGGTAGAAGTAAACAAGACCAAAGAAGTCAACTCACTTAGCCTGGTGGTGATATTCTTTACTCTGTTCTTTTTGGCATCAAAAAAAGTGAAGTTTTCCTTCCTAGCACTGATTTAAGGATGAGTAAAAGTTTAATTCTTGCATACAAGGATGACAGATATACACCCCATGTTCGTCGCTCTGGCCAAGCATCAGTGTGACGCTAATTTATGCAGAGGTCGGTGAGATGGCCTCATGAAGAGGCTGTCAAATAAAGACAGGAAAATGTTTTTCTCCCCTACTTAAGAGCTGGCAGCAAATATAAAGAGACACTGTCAGAACATGAATGTGGCGGAGGCGATGCCAGCGTATTCATCAATGCCGGGCTTTATGTGTGGGAGAGGTTTTGATGTGCACGGCTCTCGCTGCAGCGGTCTTCTGTGGAGGGTGAAAGCCAGGAGCTTTGCCCAGCTGGGACTGGATGATGGTGGATTCAAGCTGTCTTTTCCTGCCTCCTACTGCAGAAATAGCTTCTAAAGCCAGAGAAGAAACAACTACAGCAAGGTAAAGTTAACAGCATAGCATCCCATTACAAGGGATTTTTGGCAATTAGAAGTGACTCATTTTAAGTTTGTGGCAGTTTAAATGGGAATCTCTCCTGAGTGTGTTTTGGGTGCTGGCTCATTAAAAAGGTATACTTTGCCTCATCCTATCTCTCCCTGCATTTGAAGTGTAGATTTCTCTGATGCAGAGCTGTGTGCACCATGGAGAATCACTGCAAATGAGGGTCTCTGTGCCACCCCGTGTTGTGGTTGTGATGAAATAAGTGGTGGCTGCTGCAGAGCTCTGCAGCATAGAGGGCAGTGCTGCAGTGAGGATGAGGCTGCTTCAGCTGTGGAACCAGATGCAATGCACAAATGTACACGCTACATATGCTAACAAAGTAACAAAAATGTGCCAAGCTGACTCTTCATATGAGACAATTGGACAAATAAAGCTGTCTCAGCATAACAATCCATGAAACAGTAATTAGCCTCAATTCAATGGCTGATAATTCTCCAGAAGGAAACGCTTGGCTAAGCTTTTCCCTGCCCTACTTTGACAAGTGTGGTGAATAAAATCAACCACATCACATGTCCTCAGTTGTTGCCATGGTGCCTGTATAACTTGTCATCACCACTTTTGCGGGTAATCCTCTTATTTGGCATGTATCCTCTCTGCAAACCACCATTCAGACAGGCCTTGTCCAAGCTCCTGCTGCGCGAGGCGCATTTGTGTCAAGGGCTTACATTACCTGCGCTCTTCAGCGGCACTACCACGGAGCATCATGGGAGCCTGCAGGCACCAACATGGCGTGAAATGATCTGGATCGATCTTCACAAGTCAAATGTGCATCTCTACCATGCCTGTGAGGAAATCGGTGCCTCTGCGATTGAGCCCACTCCTGCAGACAGCCTTATTCCATTTCTGCTGAGCTCTGTGCAGGCCTGCGGGTGAGTGCAGTTGGATGGGTGATGGGTGTTCGCTCTGCAGCTACAAGCCAGCCGCACAGACCCGGCAGGAGGCCTCGGCTTCTGGAACTCCATGGGGAAGGAGGGAAAGGAGGGAGCAGGAAAGGAGGAGAACAGAGAGAACACTTGGCATTACTGGAGCTGGGATTGATTTAATCATTCAGAGCGTTCGTGGGGGGTTGTGCAGTACGTGTTTGTGTGTGTTGGAGAAGTGCGGAGGTGGGTGGGATGGCTCTGGGAAAAAAATCTTCACTAATAATGATAAGAGATGCAGTCAGCAGTCTTAGCCTCCCTGGTAATCGAACCTCTAACCTTGGCAGAGGTAGAGCTGAATATTCTTGCTCCTATGCAGCAGTGTTGCTGTAAGTTCGAACTACAATAGAACAGAACAGTACGCTGATATGATGTCTTGATACGTAGCATATCTTTCTCTGCAAGAAATCTTTTTAATTAGTTTCACATTGACCATATATTAATACAGACCGTGCTTCTCAATCTACCAGAAAAAATACCCCGCAACAGGTACTGACATATTAAGCTGGTGATATAATTTGGAGCCAAGTCATGTGAGACCTGGCTGATGGAACCACAGTATTGATGTCACATCATGTCTGTAACTAAAACACACATTTAAGCCACTGACAAGATGTCCCTCAGGTTGGTACAGTCCACAGCAGAAGTGAGTGAAGAAAAAAGTTCAAAATCAAGACTTTTTCTTTCACCATTCCTCCTTCACCCTACAAATCCAGTGGAGACTGCTGCAAAGAGATTAATTTTGCTAACAGACATTTGATCAGAATAATGCATCTGATGCTTTATGCATCAAATAGCTAATTAAAAATACATTTAAATGTATCAACATGAATCAGCATGATGATAACTTTGGCCCATGTCTTATCTGTTGAGACAGAGGAAGCAGGATTCAAGACATATACAACATCAGCAATAAGCTTTTGCCCTGTCTCAACGTCTGTCAAATAGATGTGTAGTGGTATTTGTAGAATTTTCCATGATGGTTTGGAGTTTAAAATATAGCCACCCCTCCATAAAGGGTGCTTGGCTTTCATTTGGAGTTGAGCTTTGTGGATAGAGTGGATAGAGGCATCCGTCTATCCACTCTGCTATAATCCCCAACTGGTAAAGGACTGCAGTGGTGGTTGTCCTTCTAGAAACAGGGGTGTCAAACTCAAGGCCTCAAGACAGTTATACCTGGCCCACCAGGTCATATCATATTTTGTATAACTAGCCCACTGGTTTGAGGTCTGCATATTTCCTCCAGTTTAAAAATGTAAACCCAACCCTGATGATTCAAAATATCCTTGTTCTGTCATAAAAATAAGAAAAAGTAAAAAATAAAATCATTAAATTAAAAAGTCAGGAATGTGGGAACATTTCATTTCTGTTTTCATTTCATATTCTTGATTTTGCATCTCACAGTTATCATGCAAAATTATGGTTTTGACTTTTTATTTCATATTTTGACCTTTTCAATTCACATTTTGACGTTTTATCTCTTTTTTTTCACCTTTTTAGATTCTCAATTTTGAATTTTTAAGTAATATTTCGATTTTTAAACTCATGATTTTTGTTTGCCTTTCTAACGTTTTGACCTTACTTTCACTTGACCTTTTGTATCCTCAATTTTAAATTTTAAGTTAGCTATATTTTGACCTGTAAAACTCAAAATTTTAGTTTTTTCTCAGCTTTTGACATTTTTAACCAATGATTTTGGAAGATTATCTCATATATTGACCTTTAAAATTCATGATTTCAAATTTTTATCTCACATTTTGACCATTAACAACCATGATTTAAACTTTCTTCTTGTATATTTGGCTTTTAAAAACATGATTTTGACTTTAAATGCCTTTTGAGCTAATAAGGTTGAATTTTCATCTCAGATTTTGAGCCTTTAAACTTACAACTTTTAGTGTTTAAATCTCAAAATCATTTATCATCAATTTTAAAGTTTTTTCCTCCCATAATTCATTGCTGGTGAAAATGAGGTTGACAGTTTGGGGTTAAATGTTGACCTTGTTCGGCCCTCAGGTTGGACCCAAATTCAGAATTCGGCCCCTGCTGTGATTAAGTTTTAACTCTCTGTTCTAGAACTTATTCAGAGCGACCATCATGGTTCTTGGTCACCTCTCTGACTTACAAGTTCTACTGAACGGTCTGGTTCAGTTCGATTCAGAACCACAAGCCGCACATGTTTTGCCTTTTCTATGTATCAGAAGTTGGAAAGAGTTCCAAAAAACTGACCCATACTGTCCCACTTTTTGGCACCCTATCGTAGGGGTACCAAACTTACCTATCCGTCCCAGAAAGGTGGAGCTACACACAAGATAGGGGTTTGCACTGACTCCACTTTCAGTACTTGACATGACTGTTCAGCTGCGTCTGACGGCTGTCTGCTCTATGAGGAGAGGGTGAAAACGGGAGAAAAACAGACTCTTGTTAAATTAGGAATTGTGACTTGACAGAGATCTGTGCTGTTTCCTTAACGCTGACAAAGATATGTGGCCACAAATTGGGTTTCCTGATATCAATGAGGGTATGGGTGTTTGTGGAAATGCAAACTATTTTAGAGTTTAACATACAGAATAATACCAAACCGTACTCAATCAAAATGGAACACATGGTGGAAACACATCTTAAGGCTCTTGATTGGACCAGACATCTTCAGTTGAGAATAATGGAGGCCAATGTGCTATTGGGAGCCTTCAGTGTAAGAGATATTTTTCTGTAGCCTTCCCCAGATCTGTGCCTTGCACCAATCCTGTCTCCAGTGTTGAAGTACTTGAGTCCAGGACTCAGACTTGAGGATGAAGAGGAGGACTCAAACCTTTTTTGCTGAGTACTATTCTATTCTGTAATATTTATTGTTTTTGTGTGAGAAAACCCCTCATAGCTGATCAGTGTTCTCACAGCGCCTGGTGTGTGCATTCACCTGCATGCACGTTTACGTGAGTCTAACCTGCTGTCTGTTAAAACAACCAGAGAAGAGAGAGAGGAGGAGCGGGGGAGCCTGGGTGACAGAGAGAGGAGCTGGTAGGTTGATAGGTAGCCTAAACCTGTCGCTTTTTTCTGTATTCCCGCGGTAATCTTTACAAGAAATACTAGCTGCTGTTGCTGCTGTAAAGTAATCCTTCTCAGTCTGGGACAGAGTGATAAAAACTCTTAAACCTTGTACTGAGTCTCCTTAGTTAAGAATATAAATCCAACGTTGAAATCTACGTTAACATTGGCAAAATAACGCTGATTAGTGAGGTAAACAGGCTGACATACCGAAAATATGATGTGTTTGGTGACAACTCAGACTTAAGAGAGAAAATTGGAATTTTAATTTTTAGTGAGAAATTGAATAAATCTGGTCAATTTAAAGGAGGAATATTTCATATAAGATAGATGTAGAGCATGAGTGCAGTTAAAATCATGTTGTCTCATTTTTCCACCTTAAAAACACAAATAATCCTTTTAATATAAATAATATTATCGGTGAAGAGTGTAACTGCTCCTTTTGCCCTTTAGAATAACAAGTTGAAGAAATACATACATGAATGAAACACATCAGTGTTACTAAAGCTGGAATGACTTAAAAATAATTAATACTTAAGTTTAATTTGGCTTTAGTTTTTAGGTACTGGGGACTCGTCAAGGACTCGAACACGGATAATGGGGACTCGACTCAGACTCAGGTAAAGAGGACTCGACTTGGACTCAACTCGATTCTTGGTGACTCACCTACAACACTGCCTCTCTCTGAGCTCTGCAGGAAGTTCCTTTGACCTCATGGCTTGGTTTTTGCTCTGATATACTCTGTCAGCTGTGAAGCCTTCTATAGAGAGGTGTGTGCCTCTCCACATCATCTCCAATCAATTTATTTTACCACAGATGGGCATGACAAAATTTAAAATAGCAAAATGCATCTGAATACTTTCTGAAGACACGGTAAATGTTGTGTATTGTTGCTTTAAAAATTCAGCTCGATAATGCATTTTGCTCTAAAAAATGACAATCTGTTTTGATTATGTCTGTTTTCACTGTCATGTGTGCTGTTTTTAAAACTCTCATGCATCTTGTACCTTTAAATATCCATCTGTTATGAGGTGTGTCTGACTTGAAAAGACCAGCATTCCCCTCCCATGTATGCCGTTTTTTTTCAAAATGACAATAAGTCTTGAGAAAACATGCCTTCACATATCCGTATTGGCATATCTTAGCCAGATTCACTCTGTGACACTGTAACCATATGATGGTAAGAGGAAGAAAATAAAAACTAGTGCAGATAAAGCATAACTCTGCTGAATGTTATCTAACTTTTAAGCCTGATCGGTGCATTACTTTTCTCCAAAGTTTGGGGCTTGGGAACAAGCTGTTGCCTTATATCGACATATCATCCCTCACCTGAAGGGAATAAACTCCTTTTTTACATAATGCACACACAGCAAAATATACATTCTATGGAAATGATGCCTGTAAACAGAGCAAAACAGTACACTTTAAATATAAATGAAAACAGTCTGCTGTTGGATGCTGGAACAGCCCTGAGAGCAGAGAGAGGCTGCGGAGTAAACTGACAATTCTCTGTGGGTTTGTCTCTGCACATGGCCAATTTTACATTATAGAGATGAAGTAACTGTAAATAAAATCATATTAATGCAGCATTAGGAAGAAGGTCATCACAGCTTTGCTTATATAACTCTGTGCTATCAAAGATGTAAGTAACTTTTAAAGAGATTAAGATGTCAGACTAAAACAAACATCTGCAGGAAATGGCATTTTTGGTTAAGTGCTGTGTTTCATTTATTTTAGACTTTCACTAAACTAATTTAAACCTAAAATAAGAGTGATTTCTTACTCATCCTCCACATGCTGATACCAATAATACAGTATGTCACTAAACCCCTCAGCATCACGTCCCCCCTCCTCCATCAGTGAATCACTTCAAACAGATGCTGGCACCATGACTGACAGTACAGTGAGTAAATGAAGGAGTGGAGGCCGACTCTGCAGAGAAGAAATGAGTAGAGAGGGGTTGGTTGTGTGGTAACTGATCTCCTGATGATGTAGCACGCCATGACAGAGGACAAAGTCATCCTCCACAGGGACCCTGTGAGCCAAAATATGCATCATGGACAAGGGTAGCATGGGTTCAGCAGTGTTTGCTGATTTATCTGAAAGTGTGCACTAGGGTTGCATGCTTACTAAAAGGCTAAGGTTTGAATCATCGCTGATGGAGCCTTGAGTAAACTCACATATTTTGTTTTTAGCTGCATCAGAATCTAACTCAGAAATGAACAGCAGAGCAGATTGTAAACATAAAAAAACAAACATGAAATCTCAAATCATGCAAAGCTGATGAATTGGTCAGATTCCATGTTTGTAATCAGGCAGATCCATCCTTGCACAGTTTGTGCCAGATCTGAGACTGAACAGACCTATCAGCATCATTTGAGGCAAATGAAGCAGTACATATGGGCAGGGTTTTGTTGCACTGCCGACTGATAAACAATGATGACAGGTGAAGTGATTAGCTTGGATATTGTGGCAAAACCAGCAATATTTATCAGAACTGGACCACCTGTCTTTACCACAAAAAAAGCCACACTGAAAGCTTTTCTTGGTGTAAAAATGTGTTCATTCTTATCCTGCCTGGCTAGGAATGAGTTTGATTCACTAACTGGCTCCACTGATAGATGACAACTATAGCTGCTGCCTGTTAAGCTTCAGTTATGTATCTCACTCATCATAGTTGGTGTATTGCCTTTTGCTTTGTTGCTCTGATTGACCTGTACTGAATCTAATGGGTCAATCTCAGGTTCCACCCTTCCCAAACACAGACGATGGACTGATTCCCAGATGCATATGAAATGTATCCCATTCAATATACAGTGCTTAACAAATTTATAAGACCACCCTAACCCTAACCAAAGTAAGGTTTATGCCACAGCTGCCCTAAATAACAGCACTGGTGATTACCAAAATCATTTTTTATGTTTCTGCAATGGTTAATACACCAATATGTAGAAGCTCTTTAACCCAAATGATATTTGTAATGCTAGAATATAATTATTATTCTTATCCATGAATTTTCAAATTTACTGATTTACAAAAAAACCCTGAAAAAATAGTAAAGCACATTATTCTTTCTTGATTAATTTGTCAAAGTATAGTTCATTACTTGCATTCCTGAACAGAAAAATGAGTTTTAGTGGTTGAATGTTATGCTTGATTAATTTCTGACTTCTCAGAGAAGCCCAGTGAGCCGGCTCAAATTTGGGTGAATTCAGTTTGAAATCCCTCATTCCTGTTCAAAATTGTAAAATGTGGAGAGCTCACTGAAAATGAAAGAGTCAGCATTAAAGCACGTCATGATGCTGGATGGTGTTTGAGACAAATATGACAGGTGGTCTAATAAATTTGTTAAGCACTGTATGTTAAACAGTCTATCTGGTGTATCAGGTGACAGAATCTCTGAATTTCTCATCATTAATCATTTTTCTTCAGTTTCAAAATATGAACTATACCTGCTGGCATATTTCAAAATACAGGATGTTTTGGGGAGGGATAAGAAGGGATATCAAGAGATTGGTCTTGATGCCACACCTGGACTTACCTCCAGTTTCCACATCTACTATATTGCCAAAAGTATTCACTCACCCATCCAATAATTGAAATCAGGTGTTCCATTCACTTCCATGGCCACAGGTGTATAAAATCAAGCACCTAGGTATGCAGACTGTATCTACAAACATTTGTGAAACAATAGGTTGCTCAGTGAATTCCAGCATGGTACTGTGATAGGATGCTACCTGTGCAACAAGTCCAGTGGTGAAATTTCCTTGCTCCTAAATATTCCACAGTCAACTGTCAGTGGTATTATGAGAAAGTGAAGCAAACGGTACTTGTCTGACTGCATTGTGCTGACTGTAAAGTTTGGTGGAGGGGGGATTATGGTGTGGGGTTGTTTATCAGAAGCTGGGCTTGGCCCCTTAGTTCCAGTGAGAGGAACTCTGAATGCTTCAGCATACCAAGAGATTTTGGACAATTTCATGCTACCATCTTTGTGGGAACAGTTTGGGGATGACCCCTTCCTGTTCCAACATGACTGTGCACCAGTGCACAAAGCAAGGTCCATAAAGACATGGATGAGAGAGTTTGGTGTGGATGAACTTGACTGGCCTGCACAGAGTCCTGACCTCAACCTGATAGAACACCTTTGAGATGAATTAGAGCGGAGACTGAGAGCCAGGCCTTCTCATCCAACATCAGTGTGTGACCTCACAAATGCGCTTCTGGAAGAATGGTCAAAAATTCCCATAAACACACTCCTAAACGTTGTGGAAAGCCTTCCCAGAAGAGTTGAAGCTGTTATAGCTGCAAAGGGTGGACCAACGTCATTTTAGACCCTATGGATTAAGAATGGGATGTAACTTAAGTTCATATGTGAGTCAAGGCAGATGAGTTAATACTTTTGGCAATATAGTGTACTGTGGCTCCCCCATCATCATCAGCTGGTGAATCATACTATGGAGCAAATTGCTCCCTCTCTAGTCAGCTGGAGCAATTACACTGCCCGTGCTTCGCACCATATCCTGCATGTCCCAGAAGCAGCACTTTGCTCCAAATCGTTGGAGATTTACAGCAGGTCTCTTTTCAGTGCCAGCTGCTGCCAAACTCTGTCAATCCAGATAGAGTAGATAGATACAAACAGCCGGAAAAAACTCATCAAGTATTCAGCTTCAAAATCGAACACAATGCATGGAGTCTCAATCATGAATCATCACTATCAACATTACGTCTCATCCTGCAGCACAGGCAAAAGGTCACAGAGTTACAGAGCTAGAGTTAGCTTTATAACCTCATAATGTACTCACCCATGGCTGAAGCAATAAAGTCATGGAATCATGTTGAAATAAAAGGCAAATCCAACCACAAAGGCAAAATAACCTGCTTTTGACATACTATTCCCGCTTCTCCAGTGATCTCTGCCCTCTTGTCTTTAGCTGCTTAGGGCTGCCATGTGTTGCGCAGCGCTCCAGACATGCTTGCTTGCCTTGGGTCGAAAGCAAAACTGGTTTGCACAGGACACAGACACTTCTTTAAGATTTGGCTCTGGATGTCTCTTTTCAGAAATTTTTGAGGTCTAAAACTTTATTTCCTTTATTCTGGTGCGTTTTTATGTGTGGGCTGCATGGTGGCACAGGGGTTAGCACTGTTACCGGTCAGGGCCTTTCTGTGCAGAGTTTGCATGTTGTCCCCATGCATGTATGGGTTTGCTCCGGGTACTCCTCCCGGCTTCCTCCCACCACCAAAAACACGCTCATTAGGTTAATTGGTGACTCTAAATTGGCCGTAGGTGTAGATGTGAGAGTGCCTGGTTATCCGTCTCTCTATGTCGGTCCTGCGATTGACATGGCGACCAGTCCAGGGTGTACCCTGCTTCTTGCCCAATGACAGCTGGGATAGGCTCCCGGCCCAGCGACCCCCAACTGAATAAGCGGTATAGAAAATGGATGGATTTTTATGTGCTTCTTGGTGATGAAATTATCTTTCTTTTTGAGAAGAAAACACAAAACCGATTATTTTTATCTAAACTATGGTCTTAATGTCACATCCACATGAGTTTTAACATTAGTGTCATTATTCACAGTCTAATGATGCAAGAATGAGAGAAAAGATTGTCTTTCCTTTTGGTTATTCAGGTTTTAACAAAATAAGGAGATTAAGGGATTTTCCCTTGAAAACCAACATAATGAGGGTACACGTTAAAGGCTATTTTTAGCTAGTCAGCTTGTCTGTGTTGTTCTCTCTCGTCACTGTAAAGCTGTTCATTTAAGTATGAGCAGAAAATGTTTTCATAACTCCTGTTTTGATCATCTTTGATGCCTCCACAACACAATATAAATCCTGTGTGAACTTTACGTGTAACTTTCTGCCTCACTGATTCAAATTTGTGGAACCAAATGTACCGGTGGATGGATTTGAAACAAAGTGTTTTCAGCTGGAAAGGTTTTATTGTAGGTCAACAACCAGCACCATGAGACTCATGAGGACTAATGTTAGAGTCTATTTTGCAGCTGAATTTAAAAAGGAGCCATATTTGAAGCTTCATATTATAGAGCCTGATCTGATTGGACAGATAAGATCAGAGTCAGGTACAGAACTAGTATGCACTGATTTACTGTATGACATTATGCTCCCCTCCCTTTACAATTATATCACATCACTGTGCTCTGGCTCTGGCTGAATTAATTTAAATATAAATCAGTGTTCCTACTCTCTCTGTCTCTTTGTGTCGCTTATCACATGAACCACATTTTTTTATTTCCATAACAGGTTTTAATAATCTATGAGAAGTAAGCACAATCTCTTCAGAGCTGTCACGTCATGCTGATCATCACGGATGGGATGATAAGAAGAGCGTGTAACCTTAGCCTTTACTGTCTGTAAAGAATACACTACACTGCCAGTAAATCCTTTTTGTCATATTCTGTGGCTTTAATGAGATTTCCCTCACTCTGTGTTTGTGTGTTTGGAGATTGACTAAAGAGAAAACAATCTGTGGTGATAGCAGCCAAAAGAAAGTGTAATAAGAGGAAAACTCAAGTAAGCAGAGACACATAATCTCAGTAATACTTTAAGGCTTTAAATAAAATGCAGCTTTGAAAACAAGCCTCTAAACTCACCTTTCACACTAAATAATCTAAGGGTTTGTAAATTCAAATAAAAGTATCAGCTTTTTTAAACTTGCTTCCAGGGTCAGCTGTCATGGGAATAAGCTGAAGTTTGGAGTGTTCTTTTGTCTTCTTCGTGTAATGGTAGCCAGGATGATTAACCAGTGACTGGATCTTCCAGACACAGGTGTCTTTATACTACAATACTTAAGACTCATTCACTGCACTCAAACCTCTATAATGTTAAACAGAATTCTACAAAGTAATGTCAATTACACAAAAACGTAAAGGAGTGACTACTTAAATATTCACCCCATTTAAAGTGACTGATCTAATTCAACAGAGGTCCAGTCGATCAGTGCGAGTAGTCTCACAGTTAGTGAACTGGGGATCACCTGAGTGCAGTGAATGTGTCTCAGGTGATCTATCTGGAAGATCCAGTCACTAGTTAATCAGTGTCCTTGGCTACCATGAAGACAAAAGAACACTTCAAGCAACTCAGAGAAAACATTATTGAAAAGGGGATGGATACAAAAACATTTACAAGGCACTGAACATCCCCTGGAATTCATCATCAGGTTAGCTGATAATAACCAGGGCTTTAACAAGGCTCCTTTGCTCACTTTTCCTGCCTTTCAAACAATTTTCTGAGAAGTAAATCAAACAACCTTTTCATGACTTGTGAAAGCTGCTGCCTTTATTTCCTCTAAAAGGATTTACAAGCCTTCACAAGATGCCTTTTCTTTCATAAATGAGCCAACATTTACTTTCAAACAAGCTGTTAAGAAATTAATTACCGCTCTTTGGAGCTTGAAAAGTTCTCCAGTATGAGACGATGATTATTATCAAAAAGAAGTGGAAGTTAGTGTTATGTCTCTGAATGCTTTCAAATCATCAAACTAAAGTGTCTTTTTCATTCCTCAGATGTCTCATAGTGTTTTTTTTAAGTCAAACCTGTTCTTTTTGTTAATAATATGTAAGACACTTTAAAATCAAGATCATTAAAAAGAACATGGCAAAAGTATAAATTAAGGTTTTCTTAATCTTTTTTCTGCTCTTCGATTTCTCTCCTTAATGGAAATAATCTCAACCGAGATCTTTTTTCTGACCTTTTCAAAACTTTAGCCAAGTGCAGCGATTAACATAAAAAGCAGAAAACGTGATTTCCATGCAAATGCTCCCATTTTTGACCTTGGGGAGTGCTTTAATTTAAGGTCCACAGCCCCATTGTAATAATCCTTCCTCTTATACTGGAATCATTCCCACTTCTATCACAACCATTCTTCACCCCATCACTTTAAACCCTGCAGATGTTCCTCAGCCCGCTCTGTTTAATATGCAGGAGGAATCTGAAAATAATTAAACTCTATGACAAGTGATATGACCCCAATTACCTCATGCTTAGCTGTGGTAGCAGCATGGACAAGAGGCTCGCAATGCTCCGCAAGGTTTGTTCATTCCAAATGTCAAGGTCTTTACACAACCACAGCATGTTTTTACTAATGGGGATTAAGCACTCAGGCAACAAAAAGGTGTAAAATTGTCATCAGACAAAGACTAAACCTTGCTTTTTTCATGCAGTTATTTTTGTTTGTTTATCTTTCAGTGCTCCACAGAGATTATAGCTGAGAAAAGATGGTGTGTGTTCACTCAAAAGTTTTTTAAAATCTCAATCAAGAAAAAAAAAAAAAAAAAAAAAGATTTTCACATACAAGTAATCTGACTCAGTGTTTTGTGCAAAACAAATAACAGACAGAAGTTTGAAAATATTAAAGGGCTTATGAAAAAAGATAAGAGACAGAACTTAAATAGATGTAGAAAAATATATTAGCATAATAAAAAGTTAAAATACAATATAAACTTCATATAAGTATGTATAGAGGAGAAACTACAGATGTGCAGGTATACTGGTGATTAGATTATTGTGTAGTTTTCAAAATAAATATAGGACATAGTATGCAGCTGTAAACAGAGGAGCTAAAGTCCAGTGTGTTAATGTAACATATGAAGTCTGTTTAAACATGCACTATATTTGTCTGCAGGTTCTGGGGTTCAGTGAAAGTCTATAGAAGGAGGGCCATAGTACTGTTTATTAGCTGACAGCAGAGGGGAAGAAACTGTTCTTATGGTACAGAGGTTTTGGTCCTAATGGACCAAAAAGGGCCTCAAAAAGTCTAAGTTAGAGGTGAGAGGGGTTGGTTGCGATGTTACCTGCACGCCTCAGAGAGCTGGAGGTGTACAGGGTGTAGAGAGATGGTAGACTGCAGCCAACTACTGTCTGCACAGAGCTGATGTTACACTGCAGCCTGTTCCTGTCCTGTATGCTGCAGCATACCAGATGTGCTGGTTAACTGGTGATTAGGTTATAGTAAAACTTCTAAAGAAGTATAGCACACACAGTGTGCGGTTGTAAACAGAAAAGCTAAGTCTGGTCTTTATTAATGTAACACATAGAGCCTGTATCAACATGCATTATTCTGTCTGCTGGTTCTGGGGTTTAGTGTCTGTGGGGGGAGGGCCAGAGTACTGCCCAGAAGGCTGACATCAGAGGGGGAAGAATCTGTTCTTATGATGGGAGGTTTTGGTTCTGTTGGATCTCAGCCTCCTCCTCCTCCAGAAGGGAAGGCCTCAAAAACTCTGTGTCCAGGGTGAGAGGGGTTGGTTGCAATTTTACCTCTATGCCTCAGAGTTCTGGAGGTGTGCAGGGCATGGAGAGGTGGTAGAATCTAGCCAATCTCTCTTTTAGCAGAATAGATATGCTGAAGCCAACTTTGGTTAAGGCGTGCCCAATGTACACGGACGGCCCGGGTTCGAATCAGACCTAAGGCCCTTTACCGCATGTCTCTACCCTGCTCTCATCCCTGTTTCTGACTCTATCCACTATCTCTATCAAATAAAGGCACAAAAATGCCCAAAATAAACCTTAAAAAACTGCTTTAATTTTGAAAGAAAATAATGAACTTCTCATAGCTTGAAAATAACAACACTAGCTTAGCCATAAAAATGTATTGCAATGAATGAAAAGTCAATTAGAATCTAACATTTGTTGTAGAAAAAAAATGTTTTTCTTGTTTTGCCTTTTAGACCAGTGGTTCTCAACTGGTGGGTCGGGACCCAAAAGTGGGTCGCGAAGCTCTTTCAAGTGGGTCACGAATGTGTGCAAGGGAAAAAATGTGGCAAAAAGTCTACTGTACAGAAGCCCTAAGGGGACATACACGCATGTATTCTATAGGTTTTCCTATGAGATTTAGTAAACTTGAGTGTTCCTCTCAAGAGTTCAGATTTTTTACCTCCTTTTCTTTGGATAACAAGAAAGTTTTTCCTAAGATTTTGATAAAATTCCTTATGAAATTACCAAATTTCCATGCTGTTTTGGGAAAATGGGGTAAAATTAAATGCATGCATGCATTTCCCTCTGTAATGATGTTCTTTTAAAACATGTTTATTTTAGCCTGCCTCTTTGATCGATATGTTTTGTTGTAATCGGGCACGCCAAATGGATTTGTTTCACACATCCATTCAGAAAATCTTCGATAGATGGCGTTTGGGAAGGGGCAGAGGCTTTGAAAAAAAAAAAAAAACGAGGGTGATTGGATGAATGTTCTGTCTGTCACATCTTTACGGGCCAATCAGAGCAACAACACACGTGACGTAGCCACTAACGAGCTGCACCTGCGCCCCTACCAAAGGACTAAACTCCGTAGAGAACTGCATAACGCGAACCATGGTGACTGTAGACATGTCAGTACACGACTTTTGTCGTTTTTGAAAAGAAAACAACTCAATGCTGTTCTTTGTTCTTCTTTTAACAAAGAAATGTCATGAAGTTCCGATAAAACTGATGCTTTAGCAGCATCCACGCTAAGCTCTTCCGCCATAACTGCACTTGCCTCTTGTTGCTGCTTGCTTACATCAACGCTGATTGCTCCTGTTACTTTCTAACCGGGCCCAAACGGTTCAGATGGGAGCTTTGTAAGATGGATTTATTAGTAAGAAACACAGAAACAGGCATATTCATCTGCTTTGCAAGGTTAGTTTTGTTCTATTTAGGGTACAAACTGCCAAATTCTTTGTTTGATAAATTTAGGTGGTTGAAATTTTTCAAATTATGGGTCCTAATGTCTGGCCAGTTAAGAACCACTGTTTTAGACTGTCACAGTAAGACTGCCTGGTCAATAGTGCATAAGGGACTTGGTTTTCTTTGCAATAAATAATGTGTGTACATTTTGGCATCAGCTATAATGAGTTTGGATCTGCATATTGGACATTAGCAGAAATCAGATCTCAAGTATGCAAAACTTTTTCCATAAACATAAAGAATAGAAAATAAAACTACAATGCAGTCAACTGTTTCGACAAGTTTTTAAACACAGAGTAATCCTTTGGATTGTGTGTATGAAATGTTTGAGGCAAGCTTGAAATGACCATGAATAATCTCCTGTTTCTATATAATAGTATATGTTAATCTGTTGTTTCCTGATGCTCTCTCTCTATACACTACACTGCCCTCAAATAAGCAACACAGCTTTCACCGGGGGATTTAAAATGTATTTGACAGCATTGCAAATCAATTGGTTGTCTGTAGGCATCACAGATATCTGAATGCAGTTTGACACCAATTCAAAATGCCATGCCATCCTCTTGCATGCCCCCCCCCTTTGCTTTTGTAGCTGCTCCCACTGGGTCTGCAATCTGCATTCAGCTGTTCGGGACAGCATATGAATATTCTGAGCGCTTCTTTTTCCATAAACAGCAAAGCAAAGCTCCGAAAAAGATTGTTGTAAACCATGGCATTTGCTAAGAGACGCCGAGAGGCTGTGAGATCTCACTGTGCGGGGAGAAGGCACACATTGCCCCCCCATGTCTTCATCCAGAGACCCAGCTCTCTGCGTGAATGATTGACAGGGCATCAGCAGTGAAACAGCACAAGCCCTTACCATGTTCCATATCTGTGAGGAAAAAAACATCCCTGTTGCCCTCCCTTCTCATCTCCTCCTCCTCCTTCTTGTTCCATCCTAATCTGCTCTTATGGGTCTCAGCCCGTGGTGTCTTAAAACCCCTCCGTCTCCAGCAGCTGCTGAGGACAGGGAGGTATAGAGAGATTAAATGAGTCTTCGCAGCCCCCCTGAAGGAATCCCACATGCCTCTCTGATTCCAGCCCTGAGCTTGTGCCTTTGATCCACTCTGTTTTTCCAACCCATTCCAGTCCCACTGGGTGCACGAGGGTTCCTACACATGACAACATATACAGTCCTCTTTTGACTTCATGGTGGCTGTCGAGCTCATCGCTGTTGCTCAGTTCAAGTCAGATAAAAGGCTCGGCTGACTTCAGACTCCTACTGCTGGAGGAAACCAGTGCATGAGAGCTTCTTGCTTGTGCTCCAGATGTCAGTAGAGCTCTGCCACCATTTCTGCTGCACTCACTGCTGCTGGTTATTGATTTCTCTTTATGGTTGAGAATTTTTGGAAAGCACTGAACCTCTGTGACTGTGGCCTGGCTATTTTCTGAGTCATGTCCAAACAGCTATCTTGTGTTATGCTTAGACTATCCTCATGAGTGCCTTCTGGCAAGATGTGATGCTACATTTGAAAGGAAACCAAGATCAGAGAAGCGCAGAAGACCATAGCCATCTATTGAAGTTAGCTTGATGTGTATTGCTGTTGGTGATATTATCAGCCCCACATCCTACCTTTCTTCTTACAGATTCTACATTAAAATGGAGAAACCATTCTTGGGGTTATGTGGCCTGTTGCATGAGCTGTTCATTAGTTCCATCTTAAGTTATGGTGTAAGATTCACTCTAAAACCTTTGATAAATCTAGAGAACTGAGCGCTGTGCAGATAGAGTATGTGTTGGAGTTTCCACTGGACTTTTTGTCTCTGGCCAAAGTGGCCAGCAGTCCTCAAGAACTTAAGCCATTTAGGACAACATCAACGACATTTGCTTTAGCTAGCCATATGTGACCAATAACTTGCATTTAACAGCAATAAAACACACAAAAACAGAAACACTATGATACAGTGTCATGTCTGTGTTTAAATGTGACTGGAAACATTCTGAACTTGGCCTAAGAACAAATCAGCAGAAACCAAGCCAAACCAGAGTAATCGTTACCCTGTTATTACAGCCTGCCTGACACATATGACTCCTGACCAGACCATGACATGACTGTAGAAATACATTATTTTATTTGTCTAAGTATAAGTTGTCTAAACAAACATAATGAAAACTGTGAGCTTTTCCTTACACACATGCAGTCAGTTGCACAAAATACTGCATTTAAAACAAACAGCACTTAGCTTCACATTAGCACCATTAGCTCTAAGTTAGCCCGTTAGCTTACAACAGCCAAATACCATCCTTCGCTGACAACACCAACAAATTGTCCTAATAAATAACTAATCAGTGCTCTGTTAATGAGACAACATGTTAAATCTCTGCATCACAAATAAAAATTGAGTTTTATTGTCAGTTGTCCCATGTTAGCCCCCATAAACTGATGATCTCAACTGTAACCTTGGCTAAAACTTTGGCCTGTTGAACTAGCCAAAGACCAGTAAAGGTAGGATAACAGACACTCTGATCTGCCTCCTGCAGGTGACACTGCTGCTGTCATAGATACATCAGCATGATGCTCCAGAAATACAGTCAATTACATGCGGTCCATCATAGGCAAGTGGATTCCTGTTAGTAGCAGGACCTCATTCCGGTGTTCATTAATACGTGTTTTGTTAATAGTATGGACTTACAGCTGCACTTACAGCTTACAGCTCTTAGTGCTGCAGTGTATGACTGCCATTGCAGCTTCACACTATGAGCTGTTGTTCAAAGGGATATTTCGGTATTTTAGAAGATGGGTTGCATAAGGTACTTGGCAATAGCATTAGCCCCCAGCGATTTTAGTGTGTGTTACCCTTTTGAAATGACTCACTGGCCATTTGTGGTAGCAAGGCTATGCAGCGTTGCATACACTATCTTTGAGTAATTTAGTGAGTTTTAGGTAAAAAATGGACCAAAAACAATGCTGGCTCAAGTGTAAACTTTATCAGAAATGCTTGAATCTTATCATTTTTCACACAGAAAGCCTCTGTGTTTGCCATGTTTTTGCAGTACATGCTTGGACTACAAGCTAAGCTAAATCAAAACAAAAATGAGCTTTTGACTCCAATTACAATGACGTGCTGTTTACTGTGGATATGAGGGGATAATTTCATTAGCTAGGGGTTTAGCAGTATTTGGGCAACTGTGACTGACTTGGTAGAGCCAGTTATGTTGCATTTGGAAGGATGTGGGTTTGATCCCCAGCTCCTGCAGTCGATGTGTCCTTGAGCAAGACACTTAACCCAAATTTGCTCTCACTGCTTCGTCGGTGGAGTGTAAATGTGTATGGATGCATATGAATGGGATTAGTAAAAAAAAAAAAAATTATGATCAATTCTCCAAAACAACCTCTGCCATCAGTGTGTGAATGTGGAGTGAAAGGGAGTGAATGGGTAGGTGTGACCTGAGTTGTAAAAGTGAGTTTGGAGTAGTCAGATGACTACAAAAGTCCTAAACCAGCTGAAGTCCATTTAACATTTACCTTTTACCATTTGTAATTATCCCATATGGGGAACAGTATGGGGGTCATAGAAGTAGAAGTACAGAACAGAGTCTAACTGACTCAGTTGCAACATCCTATCATGTGTTTACATGAGCTAATCAATGGTCCTTCACTGACGTACAAAAGTCAGGATTTTGCATGAGTAACCATGGCTTTGTGCATTTCAAATCTGCTTCAAAATATTCTGATTTAGCATCCAATTGAGCCACCATTGTTTTTGTGGCCCACTTTTAGCTAAAACTTTCTAAAGTGCCCATCTGCTACACTGTATAGCGTAGCTTCCTTGTTTGTCTTGTTTGAAGAGGCAATGCTAACTGAAATCACTGGAGACTAAAGCCACTCGTATTGCCAAATACTTCGAACAACTGAATTTCCAAAATACCGAAATCTCCCTTTAATCAGAAGTGTCACTCATGGAACTGGTCAAGTTGACTAAACCTAAATTTGAATGCTGGTGGAAGTGGTTGATAATAGGTTTAAGTAACTCCTAACTCTTCGCCTTCTACTCCATGTCTGTGTGTCAGAGTCACTGTCAGACGGCTGCAGAATGTGTGGTATTACACATTTGAAAATTACTTTAAGACCCAAATAAGTAAAAATGTATAATTTTTAAATTTGGTTTCAATAAATGTGCATAAAACCACTACATTCATCTGTGTTTTGCTGTAAAAAAACAATGATAAAAATATGAATCTCAGAAACGAAAGCTTTTGCAATGTTAGTTTTTCCTCGTATCATTCAATCCTATAAACCAATAAAACTTTATTTTTGTAGCACTTATCACACAAAGGTTAGGTCCATGCACAAAGTTACAAAATATTCAGTTAGTAAAATATGTTACAATAAGAAGTCAAATATTGAAAGATAATCCTAAAACTAAAATAGAATGAGATAAATCAATAAAACACTCTAGGAGAATAGGGAGCTGTGGGTTAAATCCATATGAATATTAGTTCTGCCGAAGGTGACGTCATGCAGAGAAACATTTTCCTGTTTCTCTACTCATCCGTTCTCAGCTAGGTTAATCTTTAAAACACGCAGCTTAAGATATCAGCATCTCCTGGGCTTCTTCCTTCTACCAAAGAATTTACTTGAGTCAAATTCCACCATAGTAACCTCATACCTCTCTCATGCTGAGCCTTGTGTGCGACTTTTGTTTCCAGTGTAGGACGTGGGGGGATCTGTGAGATCTGCTGTAGTTTGAGATGGATTAGACATGATGACCAACCTTCAGGGAAAGCCTGCCGCCTCATATTAGCCCTCTGAAATTAATGGCATGCAATGGCCTGGATGATACACAGCCACATGATGTCATTCAACCTCCTCCTTCTTGTATAATACAAGGAAACCCACAGACCTGTAGAGCCAGAGAAATAGAGCAGCACTTTCACTTCTCTTGCATTCAAAGATCTTTTCTTGACAAATCCAGCACCGGCTGCATGAAACTCACTTTACTTTTCTCTGAATGTAATTGCATGCTTTATGAGAACCATGCTAAGAGTTTGAAAATTAATGTCAGTCATTTGAATATGTTGATGCTGCACATCTCTGTGACATATTATAACATTTTAAGGTATGATAGTCGATAATATACAATGCTTTGAATGCTGAAGTCTGCATGAGCAGATATGTTGTTAGGAAACATAATTTTCTCTTAGCAAAGCCTCACTTATTGGCAAATGATAGGAAGTGAAGCAGTGCTGCTGTAACCGTGGTAACGTTCAGAGGGACTTTGGAGGATGGGTGATAGATTATTCTCAGCAAGCATTCACTAAGCTAATACAGGCCGTCCCTTAAGAGTGTGTAATTTTCACATTTGGTCCCTGGTACAAGCCTGCTGTGCCTGTTAATTTCAGTGTACCAGCTCTGACAGGAGCACAGATATCAGGGGAAGATTGTGTGGCCTCGCAACAGTTAGTGTGCTGCAAAATGTCGCCAAGCATGATGCACTGAAGTGTGCCAGAAAATCGTACAGTATGTCTTTATTATTTTTTGGGTCTTTTTGCCTTTATTTGGATATGACTGCTGCAGAGAGACTGGGAATATTGGGAAAGAGAGTGGGGGGAAGACATGCACCAAACAGTTGGGAACTGATCCTGCAACCATTGCAGTACTACGGCTTCTGCTCTGCTCTACCCACTGAGCTGAACTGGCGCCCAGTATGTCATATTTTATGTTTTTTCTTTGCCTTTTAATCTTCATCTCTTTCATCCCAGCTTCCCTTATTAGACTTTAAAGCAGGATGTTTGATTTCTCCTGTCTGGGTGTGTTGTACTAATGAAGTAGCCCTTCATGTACCTGTCAGCTGGAAGCACTGCTTTACTACATGATAAGTAGGTTTTATTTATGCATAAGAAATTACACCACATGGTTATGGATACTCCTGAGGTACACTATGTGGATGAAGAGACTGTGATAACATTGTATTCAAATACTTGTGCTTTAATATGGAGTTAGCCAATTTTTTGCAGCTTTAACAGCCTCTCTTCTCTCTTTCCACAACATTTTGGAGTGTTTTTGTGGGAATTTGTGCCCATTCATTCTGTAGAGCATTTATGAAGTCAGGCACTGATGTTGGGTGAGAAGGCCTGGCTCAAAGTTGGAAGCATTGTCTAAATGTTTTTGTATGCTGAAGCATAAAGATTACCCTTCCCTGGAGATAAAGGGCCTCGCCCAAACCCTAAAAAACAGCTCCATACCATTATCCCTCCTCCACCAAACTTCACAGCTAGCACAATGCAGCCAGGCCAGTAATGTTCTCTGGGCATCCACCATCCCAGACTCACTCATCTGACTGCCAAACGGAGAAGTGTGATTCGTAACTCCACAGAACGCATCTCAGCTGCTCCACAGTCCAGTGTCGGCATGCTTTACACCACTCCATCTGATGTTTTGCATAAAAACTCATTCAATGAAGCTCCCACTGCACAGTTTTTTTGCTTACTTCAAAGCCAGTGGAAGTTCAGAACTCTTCAGCTATGGAATCAGTGGAGTGTTGGAGACTACCATGCGCCTTAGCAAATGTTGACCCCACTCTGTGATTTTAAGTGGTCCTCTGCTTCATGGCCGAGATGCTATTGTTTCCAAATGCTTCCACTTTCTAATAGTATCACTTATGCTGACTGTGAAATATCCAGCAGGGATGAAAATTCACGAACTGTCTTATTGCAAAGGTGGCATCCATCACAGTACCATGCTAGAAGTCACTTAGCTCTTCAGAACGTCCCATTTAGGATCACAAATATTTGCGAACGGAGACTGCATGACTAGGTGCTTGATGTTATACACCTTTGGCAACGGGTCTTGTCAACAAACCAGGCCTTTCTTCCTGTAAATAAAGAGAAAAAAGTGCAAGTTAACCATTTACATTGCTATTAATGAATGAAAAAAGAAAGGTTTAAGAACTCCTCTTGGGGAGAAATCTTGGCTGACCCAGATGTTGGTGTAGATTATCTGGGGATGTAAGGGCTACAAGTAAACAGAGCAGCTGACAGATAAGCAAACTAACACTTAAGGCAGGGGTGTCCAAACCTTTTCCATTGAGGGCCACATACAGGAATATATAGAGTTGGTGGGGGCCACTTTCGTGTACCCCACCTTGACATTAAAGAAAGTAAAACCAATCTAATGTTGGTTATCTAATGTTGATTAAGATATGCTCAGTTAATGGAAATGCTTAAATGGCTGGTTGATGGCTGACAAAGCAAATAGCCAATCATTTTCAACTGAAAAAAACAGTAAAGCACATTATTATTTCTTGATTAATATGTCAAATTATAGTTTTTTACTTGCATTCCTGAACAGAAAAGTTAGTTTTAGCAGTTGAATGTTATGCTTGATTAATTTCTGACTTCTCAGAGAAGCCCAGTGAGCTGGCTCAAATTTGGGTATAAATAGGTGAATTCAGTTTGAAATTCCTCATTCCTGTTCAAAATGGGAAAACGTTTTTAGTTTTAGTTTTTAGTTTTAAACAAGTTATTGAAAGATTTCTAAAATATTTATGTTTTCTCGTCCTCCCAATTTACTCCTTATAATACAGCTTCAAAACTTGTCGAAATGTTTGTTTACAGTGTTAGCGTGGTAGCAATGCCCTGTGTTGAAACTAAGAAGAATAATACAGTCTAGCACAAGCTTCATGTTCTGTTGAGGGCAATGTTTAATTTAATTTTAATAATTTTTGGGGGAGGCAATCAAAAATTGGTGGCGGGCCACATTTGGCCCCCGGGCCATAGGTTGGACACCCCTGACTTAAGGCCAATGGGGCAGGCAGATTTAGTGTCTTGAAATGAGATATTCTGCCTGCACCATTCAGTTTTATATCTGCTAATAAGATTCTTTTATGGACTTGTCAGTTGAATTTGACCTAAAATAAGTGCAATGAGATGCTTTTGATCAGAAATAAGAGAAATATCTTTGTTTACATTTCAGTTTTTGCTATGGATGCACATGATTAACCTGCTAGAGGTTATAGCTGGAGCCTTCAGTTGTCATCATTAGAATTACAAGTCAGGTAATCTTCTTGATTTTTTTTCTGTCATTTCTGTACTGCAACACAGCTGCCAGCCACTAGTAGCTACTGTAGCTCCAGTTACTGCCATGCTGCACATTCTTTAACCTGAATGTAAACACTGAAATGACAAGATCATTTAGGTAACATTTTTGGCAGTGCAGTTTTGCACTTTTTTAAATCCAGAAAATGTAGAAAAATTCTGCTTAGATCATGTGGAGTTGTACTCTCATATAATCAAAGCAGTAAGTGCACATTCAACACAGATATGCGTTTGTCAACCTACAAGAGGGCTCAAAGGCCGGCCTTGCTAAAGCACTGCCGATTCTACATTCTGCAAGCAAACATCATGTTGTTAACTCAGTTTCACTGTGATATTTACTCTGTTTTTAACCTTGTGTTTGTGAAGCATTAGAAGACATCATCATAAATCTAAAATAATATAACCATTTGCTGAGCCTGTTTGTTCCTGATCGAGGTACTGGCCTTAAATAACAGTTTGCTGTTTGCATGTGTTTATTTATGAAACCTGAAATGCTGGTAATAAAATTGTCCTTACAGTGAGAGCGCTTTTACCCCACTTTCTTTATAGGCCGCGCTGCTTTGTAGTCCTGAGGATTCCCCTGTCTAGAGGATTACAAGGAGGTAAAGCTTCTATTCATCAGTCTGCCCTCTACTTGACACCATTTCCTCTGAGTTAGCAGGTCTCAGGACCCTGCTCACCCAGGGGAGCTTTCCATTTTCTGCCGGGTCTGTCACCCTACGCCAGACAGCACGGCCTGATTTGTCTGCACCATCATGACATTATTTCAGCAAGTACAGCAAAAATATCTTACTAGGAACCCATAAGCTCATGTCCATCTGCTCATGTCCAAGAGTAAGGGATTAATTAAATGTTTCTGCCCGGCCTATTACCTTGTTTTACCTTCTGGCATGTGTTTAGTGAGGACACAGAAATGTCAGCAGATTTGCTTCTACCTTTTATTCCTTTTATTGGAAATGAATATGTTTACAGCTCAGACTACTTTCCTCGAGAGGACAAATAAACACGGGGGCAGGAAACTTTAAGTGAAAGATGGTAACCATGCTTTTTAATAGGCGGCCAACTGACGGAACCCTTATGTAAGCGGTTAACAATCATGCTTTAGTGCATTATGAGCTTAAAGTTGTCCCTGCGCTGAGTGCCATGTTTTATAACACTGTAAGTAATTTAATCTTTCATTATTATGTGCTTCAGCCTTATTCAGCAGTGTAAGATCACATTACAGCAACACAGCAGTGTACAAGAGCTAGATGTTATACAGGGGTCTAACTAATACTGACTCTATGACAAATAAATCAGCTGGAGCAGCTTTAACTAGCACAGTCTGAGTGCAGGTGTCATGGTTTAACAAGTGACTGTTTGAACCGGTGACTTTTAGCTGAATGCATCAGTGGCTGCTGCACTTATAGCATATGCTAATTAAAATGTCCAATTTTCCATTAAAACTCAAATATTCTTGGCTGACATATTATTTGGACAAGAGACCGGGTATTTGACCGCCTGACCATGCATCAACAGGGATATGTACATGCACTTTAATATGGAGTTAGCCCCCTTTGCAGCTATGGCAGCCTTCACTTTTCTTGGAAGGCTTTCCACAAGATTTTGGAGTGTTTCTCTGTGAATTTGTGGCCATTCATTCTGCAGAGCATTTATGATGTCAGGCACTGACGTTGGATAAGACAGCCTGGCTCACAATCTCCTTTCCAGTTCATCCAAAAGGTGCTCATTGGGGTTGAGATCAGGGCTCTTTGTAGGCCAGTCAAGTTCTTCTACTTGTCAAACCATGTCTTTATAGTCCTTGTTTTGTGCACTGGGGCACAGTCATGTTGGTACAGAAAAGAGCCATCCCCAAACTGTTGCCACAAAGTTGGAAGCATAGCATTGTCCAAAATGTCTTGAAGCATTAAGATTGGCCTTCACTGGAGATAAGGGGCCTAGCCCAAACCCTGGAAAACCATCCCCATACCCTCCTCCACCAAACATCTCAGTTGGCACAGGCAGGTAACATTCTCCTGGCATCCATCTCAGACTTGCCCATTTGACTGCTAATCCAAAAGATGTGATTATTTACTCCTCAGGACATAATGCCAATGCTCAACTGTCCGGTGTTGGTGTGTTTTACACCACTCCATCCGATGCTTGGGATTGGACTCAGTGATGAGAGGCTTGTAAATCTCCATAAAGCTTCCACCACACAGTTTTTGTGCTTCTATTAATGCCAGTGGAAGTTCAGAACTCTTCAGCTACAGAATCAGCAGAGCATCTTAGCAGTTGTTGACTCTGGGATTTTATGTGGTTTTTATGTCAACTTCAAGACTGAGTTTCTATTGTTCCTAAACTCATCTGCAGTCGCTGTCACTTGCAGTTGACCGTGGAATATCCAGCAGGGAGGAAATTTCACAAAACGTCATATCGCAAATGTGGCATCCATCTCAGTACCATATTTAAAGTCACCGAGCTCTTCAGAATGACCCATTTTGTAGCACAAATGTCTGCAAAATTCCTGATACTCCTCATGCCTGCATTTAAGCATTTTATTGCAGCTAGTTGGTGGGCCTGAGCAGCTCAAAGCGTGCTTACATGCTTAAAGGACTTTCTCTCCACCTTAATGGTACTAATCAAGGTATAAAACTGGATTGATGATGATGGATTAAATCTGAAAACACCTGGGAAACATCCAACCTTCAAATGACTTTTATCGACTCATGATAAGATTTTCAACAGCCTCCAATTATTTCAGTAACTTTTGTTTTAAAATCTTGTCATTTAATTAAAATGCAGCAAATGATTTCAGAGACTGGGTCAAATTTATATACCCAGATGCTGCCCCCTCCATATGTGTGGGGACACTCAAAGCAAAGAGAAGGAAAAGCCGATTAGTCCACCACAGCTTTAATTTGACCACATCATTTCTTCTACATTCAGACGGCTGAGAAAACGGCTGTACCACAGGGAGAGAAATACCCATGTGGGGGGATGTTCTTTGAGGAGTGCAGAAAGACAATTTTACAGTGACAGAGCTCAGTGTTTAGATCCACTGCATCAGAATGCGAGCGTGCAATTCTCATTTAGGCTTAATTTGATTTGCATTCATTTGGAAGTCCCACTGCTCCCCTGTGACCGTGACACTGAGCTCGCCATACATGCAGAGGCCGCTCCCAGCCTGCTCTTCTGGACCTCAGAAGAAGCATTAGCCTTTTAGGGGAATTAAATAAATTATTGACAGGTTGGTTAATTGATTGTCTTTATTGTATTAAATGGATTCAACGTGGGGTGCATTTTCATTATTGTTCGCCCAGCATCCTTGCAGTTGCATCTGGATCAGACTATTTTACATCCTTGGAGTTACATCTGCTGGTGTGCTGGTGCTCATGAAGATCATTAACTACACTTGAACGAGGGCCAGCTTTACTCTTGGCAGGCATTGTGAGGGTCAGACTTTCACATTAACTAAATAAAGTAAACAGTTTGGTTTAAATGATATATATATATTTTAATATTTTTGCTGTTTTTTGAAGTGTAAATCATTCTTAGCCTAGGTCAGTCCTGACCACCCATACTACAACTGCCACTAGGGGGCAATTGAGAGAGTTTGACTACACATTTCTGCAGCTGTTGTGTTGTCAAACACTTGGTTTGACACTAACATGCTGTGTCATGATTAGTTAAAGAAATGTACATAAATCAGGTCTATTGTTTTGATTCTCAGACAGTAAAATTGAACTCTGAAAGTGCCTGAAATGGAAAGTTGATGCTGAAAGCTGATGCTTTAATTTAGAATGGACAGGTAGGTATGTGGGTATCATGCATCTCATCATCTAAAAATGGATGATAGTTGAATTTCTCAGGTCCTAAGAATCTACGCCTTTCAGATCTGGCTATAATCATTCTGAAAATGTTTATCTGACCTTATCTTTACTATGGGTGACCGCCTGTAGGAGACACAAAATCACATTTTAATCCAAACCATCCATCAAACTAGAAGAACAAACTGATTTGGCTGAAATATAATATGTATACAAATGTGAGATCCAAAGTATGCCAGAAATATCCAGATGTTATTCTGAATAAAATCTGCTGGATGCATAGGACCAGTCTGTTTCCAACAATGCAGAGTGCCAACAGCTCAGAGGTTAAAGGTGCACAGCAACAGCTGTGTCTATGGAAGCAGTATTAGTGTTACTGGCATTAGCACTAAGGCCTGGTCCAGACTGGATGCGTGGTGAATGTTAACAGCTGCGTCACGGCTTGATTTGCATTTTGATGCACAAATTAAAGTCCCTGTAAAGTGATAGAAAAAAAAATCTTTATTTTAGGTTTGTTGTATGACAGGCCACTGTGTTATGAATCACCAAGGCCACATTTCAGTCATAAAAAACATCTCTAAGTTTATAAAATAAAGCGTCAAAATCATGTCAAATGAGGGGGTAAAATTTGACCATTACGCCCATGTATTGGATTGGATGGTGTGGGCATAATGGTCAAATGAGCTGAAGCCACGCCCACTCAAAAGAAATATGATCCTGTCAAATTTAAAAATGAATGCTTCTGCTGCCTAGCTCTGTGCCAGTGCAGAGAGATTGAAGTTGGGGAATAAATATACTGTTTTCTGGTACAAATCTCTCTGTTATGATTCTCTTAATGACCTGTAGGCCAATGTGGCTGATACATTTTTTCCTCACCATGAACAAAAAACACAGCATGTAGCTGGCTGTGCTCTTTTAATAAAGGGAATTACATCAGCTAACAACGGACTGTACTGAGATGAACTGCCTGGTGGTTTTATATTGTCAGGGGGGCGGGGTTATTTCCCATCAAGACTGGTGATAACATGGGCTCAGATTTTCAAACTTCTGAAGTAAAACAAAGCCAGGAAAGAAACGTACAGCTTTCTAATGGACCAAATCCAAAATAAAGTTGCATGTAGATCCAGTCACATGTTTACAGCAACTTTATTCAAACATTTAGTGTGACACAAAGTTTGGATTTAACTTAACAGGGACTTTAACAAGTTAGGGCTTTCAGACTGCGTGTGTGAGCCGTGTGTCTCTGCTGAGAATCTTGAGAATAGAAGACTTACCTGTTTCTAGTGTGACCTGTCATTGTCTCACCAAAAATGCACAGCAAAATGAATGAAAGGGAGCCATATTTACCTTGTTTTGTTTGATATGTACTCACACATTGGTAGAATATGTTTTCATTGTGTTTCTTGATGACCCTGATGAAGGCCACAAGCCAGAATGAGATGGTCTGATAAAGTTGTCCGCAAAACTTCAGCTGTGGCTGGAGCTTTCTGTTTCCACATTAGTAGAATATTTCAGGCTAGATAACACACTTCCTGTTTATGCTATTCTATGCTGTTTAAACTCACCTTGTTCGTACAGAATGCTTTCAGTCTGAAATTTTCCTGGCTAAGTTAAATAATAAATCAGATCATTTAAGATTAATTCAGGTAAATTTTCACCTGGTATGAAAGCTTTGACAGTTTGAGCCGGGGCTGACACGTGCCACTGGTGTCACACAGCAAACACGCACCCAGTCTGTAACATTTGTAGAGCAGTTGTGAAAAAAATAAAAAAATAAATAAAACAATATTGAATATACTCTCTTCTCATCATTGCATAGCTCTTATATTTATCACAAGTATAGTTTCATATGGGTGAAAATCATTAAAAATCAAAATGAAGCACTTTTGGGCTTTTATTATAGATAATGCATTAGCTGTTAGCTCTAGCTGTCATCTTGGCTATTGTTTACTTCTATTTTTAAAGACTGGAAGTCAGTTAAGCCAGGCCCCACATAAGGAAAAATTATGACCAACAGGAAGGTTTATACAACAGACTAACAAACAGAGAATTATATTTCAACCTGTAGAGGGCAGTCACTTTGTAGCTTCTCTTAAAGATTGGACCCTGAATGAAAAATTCTATTCTACCCTGTTGGTTTGATCTTCAGTGAAAGTGCTTGTCCGTCGGTCATGTGCTCTTATGCAACATGTCCTCTCTGTTTATAAATGCCAGTGTGTGTGTAAGTGAGCGAGCGCTGTCCAAGTGTGTCAGATTAATCGGTTTAGCGTAGAAAGAACTAATTATAGCACACAGAGACCTGCACCCAATGACCAGGTCACCGTCCCTCTCTCTCTTTCTCTTGCTCACTCTCACGCTTATCCTCTCTCTCTCTCTCTCTTAACAACAGAGCAATTGCATAACTAACTGAGGCCTGAATTGAAGCCTGCTCTCATGTGGAGGTCAGGCTAAACTGGACATTGGAGATTGTTTGTCCACAAACAATGCTCAGTGTTGTGAGTTCTTTTTTTGTGGGTTGTATAAGATCAGAGTTTCCATGAAGTTTTAACTTAAATATGTTCAGTCAGGAACACTCTCATCATACATTTTATTTTATTTTATTACAAAATGGATCTACAGTTTCACTTGATGGAGAAGTCTCTGCTCTAAAGATGCTCCCTGGGTTAGTCAAGCAGCGTGATTTGACTTTCCAGAGAGTGCGTAGCTGGAAGCCCTCATATAGTGTAGATGGATACATTAATGACAATGCATAATGACTACAATAAAATTAGCTCAAAAGCAATTAATACCTAGTAGCATGAATCTCAATATGAGGTTGCAACAAGCTTTATGCTATAAAGGAGGAGGCTGGGGTGGAGGAGGTCAAGCTTTGCCTGAAGCAGCAGCAGCAGCATCGTACATCAGCATTAATGCAAGCAGGGATTGGTGAGAAGGACGTCATATTTATATGACGTGATGTAACGAGAGAAAGAGCTTTGATTGGCTGTTGGAGCTGCGAGGGGCTACAGTAATTGGGATAAGGTGGCCGTCAGCTGATCAGGGCTCATTGAGGCTCATTCATTTAGTTCAAATTTAACCATTTTTGTTTTTAGTGTGAGCTGCTGCTTTATCATGAAGAATGGAACTCTTTTTCCACAGCTGTGGTCTCTTTTTCAGACTTTTCTTGCAGTTTTTCTAGAACCTGTTTGTGATTTTGTCGATTGACTGTTGATCCTTCTGGAGCCCACTCCTCCAAAATTGCGCCCTTAATGTCAGAAAAAAACAAAAGAAATCAACATGGCCTTGATTTTGGACTTGCTTTGTCGTGTTTTCTTCATCCTTGGTGATGATGGCGTTTTCCAGTGCATTGACTGCCATCTTGTCTCAGTGTCAAATTGGAAGATCCAAGTTTCATTGCACGTAATCACACCCCTCCGAAAAAAAATGGCCGTTTCCCTTAATTAGCTCCAAAATCTCTCCACAAATTTGCTTGCATGTTTTGGGACAGCTTTGGGACACACTTTTGTCATGTTCAAAATTTCATGCAAAATTTGCCAAATTGCCCCTAATCAAAGGAGACCATTTCTGCTATCATTCGTTTTCTGAGTTTTCAATTACTTCAAACAATTTGTTCAACATATTGAATGTTTTCAGAAGTTTTTGATGTGCATGGACATCAGGACGTCCATTGTCTTGGACATCCTCTCTGGCTTCACAAAATCTTTTGTGCCATTCAAACACTCATGCATTGGACATGCGGTGTTCCCCATACACCTCAGTTGATGCACCGAAATATTTGGCTGGTGATTTGTTCATTTTCACCAAAATTTTCAAGTTAATGCTTTGCTCAGCTTTTAAGGTAATCATCTTCCTTGGCTTTAACAAAAACATGTGCACTTAAAGCAATAGGTAGCAGTGAACCAAAGATGTCACTTACTGGAAAACTTGCAGCAGTTGTGCATGAATGCCCTGCCTTTATTTTTTAAACAAAAATATGTGCCCATGGCCTGTTCACAATCCCCCCAAGAATCAGAAATAGACACTCCCTTCCACCCTCTCTTTCTCCACCTTTCAGAAAATGTGTGCTGAAACAAATATTTTCCCCTCATGATGTCATGTAGGGAGTTAGCACCGCCCCCAGGTTGGGTTGGCCCTCCCCTCTTGGAAGAAAGTTCCGCCCTCCTCTCCTGATCTCCCTCTTAGCTGATCAGGAGAACCACATCAATTAAGCCACACCCGTTTACAAAAAGGGGCGGGGGCGGGGGTGGAGTCACACAGCACAGTAACATTTAAAGCCACAGACACAGAAAAAGTTTGTTCTGAGCAGGGCTGAAAAAGAGGGGTTTTTGAAATTGTTTACAAAAATCCAATACTGGAGTGTGTTTTCAGAAACAAACTTCGCAGGCATGTTTTGGGGACCTCTGAGAACAATATAAACTTATCTTAAAAGGGTAAAATATGTGACATTTAATATATAAGACTAAGTGTGACTGTGAACTACGTGGTTTTATCCATATATGCATAGTCTCATCATTTAATAGCGATACCTCATACAGGCTGACTCACTCACTGAGAACCAGTCGACCTCCTGATGTAAATAAGTTCCCTTACCTTCCATGGTATCACATCAGATGTCCCTTACAACACTGTGAAAAGCTTGATTTGATAAAACAGACACAAGACTCCAGTAAGCTTAAAAGAGAAGCAATATGAGTTAACATTAAAACCATCAGAGATGATTAAAACTGAAGCACCACACTTAAAGAACTCTAAATTTACGTTTGTTTTTTTTAAAGGATTTTGTTCTAATGAGATTAACTTGTAGATACCTCAGTTCAACTATTAACTCTACAGGTTGTCCTGGTTCACAGAGGTCAGGGTTTTGGTTTGTTACTCAGTTTTTGAGTCAGTAAAAGTTTGGTTCAAGATAAAGTGAAACATCCCACATTCAAATTGAATGTTTCTAAAACTTTATTTAGAAGTGGCAACTTAGTGAATGAGTTTGTTTCATTTCATGTTATTTAGAACTTTCTATGATCGATGTCACAGCCGGTAAATTAAACAAAAAAGAGGAAAACAGCAAAATGATACAAAGTGATAATGTTACACAGAAATAAAATACATCTCCTGATCTGAAAATACAGAATGAATACAAAGTAAAATATGAGCCACAATAAAATACAGCCTTTAGGAGCAATAGGTTATATTCAAAATATATGAAGTGTGTGGCTGCAATAGTTTACGAGCGCAGCAGTTATTCCTGCTCCATCACCACTCTGTAGTAAAAGACCATGGACCAGGGTCGGAGTGAGACTCATTTAGCCCTGCAGTTTTATGGCATTGACCAGTCCACTTCAGTTCACAACCTTCTACTGGAGTTATATAACTGTGGATTCAGCATATTTATGATCATACTTTCTACCATTAACAATTTAAAAAGGTATAAGAGACTACTTTAAGCATTCAAGTATAAATAATCATGATATTCAAACCTAATTGAATGTGTAAAGTTCTCTCCACTTATTCATGCTATGACTTTATGCAGGACAGTTTGGTATGAATACAAATGCCTTAACAGACTGGTTCAACTCCATAGTCTGTAATGAAGGAGAGGGCCTTTTAAAGGTGACGTACCCTTCTCCACCTTTTAACACAGTGCCAGGCTGTGGTCTAAATGAACTCTGCTGTGCTTTGGACAGAATATAACATGGACCAAGTAGCAAAGGAGGTTATAAAGCCCTCTAAACAGCCTTTTATCAGTCAGTTTTGGGGTTTGTCTCTTTAAATCTAGATGAGCTCCTTCTCATCTCACCCCTCTTGGCCACCTGTGTGCTTCCATGACTGTGGATAGAGATTCATGAGTGGAGACACCAGGGCAGCTATAATCATTGTGACTTAACGTGATGTCTCAATGGAACAGATTCTGACTGTCAGGTTTGGTGTTTTCACTATGAGCACAGGACTGAGTTGGCTCACTTCACATTGTGTGGATACTCTAGATACCCAGATATACTGTATGTGTGAACAGCAGCGAGGAACCGTGAGGGCTCTGAGTGTTGAGAGGGAATCGTCTCATTGCAGTTCCAGGTGTGCGTGGCTGATTGTCTCTGATTGGGGCCAGGTGTGGGAAGCTTATATGTACTCTTGGGTTGCAGCGGTCTGTGCTGACTCATTATCCTACCATCAGAGATAGCAAGAGCATCTCTGTGTGTTTTCTTGTGTCTTTGAATGTGAGAGTCTGCTCAAGCCCTTACCAAACATTTCTGTGTGATTTTCCAGTCACTCTTAGTTGGTATTTTGTTGAAGCTGGATGTCTTCACATCAGTGTGGGTGCTTGTGTTTCCTTCATTAAAGGTGTTTTCTCAGTCTCCCTGAGAGTTTAGTTTCTAGTCAGTTGTATGGCAGCAGTGGTTAAGTTTGCCCTTGTCTCAGTGCTGTTAGGAATGGGAGCTTTATAATGGATGAATGATGAATGGATGACGATGGATTGATGATGATGATGAACTGATGATGGATTGATGACAGATTGATGATAAATGACGAATGGATGATGAAGATGGACAGATGGCGATGGATGGAGTCTGATGGATAGATGATTGATTGATGAAGATAGATGATAGATGGATGAAGAATGATGGATGATGAATGATGGATGATGGATTGGTTATGGATGGATGACGATGGATGGATGACAGTGGATTAATGTTTATGGATGGATGGATGATGGATGGATGATATTTTCATAATGATGATGCATGATGGGGGATGAATGATGGAAGTTGATATTTTGTCTTCCATGTTGTTGGTCTTGTGTTGTAGGGGGGAGTGGGGAACTGTCACTTGTTTGCCTTTAGACTGCCATCAGTACAATAATGACGTGTGCACACAGTTCATGCAATTATGTGATTAATAGGGGTGTAACGGTATGGAAAATTTTGATTCAGTACATACCTCAGTTTTCATTTCACGGTTTGGTAAGTTTTCAGTATGGTAATCAAAGCTAATAAAAGATTTTTTTTTTAAATAAATTATATTCAAAAAATCGGCTGAATAAATCACATTTAAATTATTACTAATGTTGCAACCTCTTTCCAAAAGGTGTTCAATGAATACACGTATTAATAAATACATATGTTTTTTAATTACTAGGTTATTTTAATTGATATATTGACATATTTAAACCTATTCTTTAAACACTAAAATTTCCCAGCCAACTTGAATTCATCATCATACAACGTAAGTTAGCTTGTTAAATATGCTAATTAGCATCTATCCTGCTGATTTCAACATGGATTTCAGCACTGGATTACTTTTTTAACCACTGAGACTTAGTAGTTAGTTTGGGAGAACTTTTCACAGCCCATCTTGGCAGATAAAGAGGTTAGAGCCATGTGAAATCTGAGGATAACTTTACCTATGCTGCAGCTGCAGACATGATTGAGTCCCTTCTTCCCCTCCTCCGAGGCTGACAGTTAAAGGTTAGAATTAATTTGATTCATGAAACCAGAGCACCATTTTTAAAACAAAAAGGTCTCAAATCATGGAAAATTCATAACCGGCTGGTGAGACTTTTTGTTGTTCCTCCTCGGTACAGTGACGTTCTTGTTTGAGTGGTGCCTTTTCAAATGCTTTGATTGATCCACTGGACGACGTGCTGTCAGGGACACAGCTGCTGAATAATGTCAGTGCTATTACTTTTGTTGTCTTTGTCCACTGTTGTATTTTACTGGGAAACAAAGTGTTCCAAAACAGGACACTTTTATCTGGGAATATTCAGGCTGTTGCTGTCGTTTGCTGTGGTAGTGTGGTTGCCAGGACAGTATGACGGTGAGTTGTTCTCTGGTTTTCCGTCTATGTATGAGCTTTGTTTAACATGTATTCATTCGGTACACGTCTGTACCGTACCGAGAGGCCTGTACCGAATCAGTACGGTACAAATACACGTACCTTTACACCCTTAGTGACTGAGTGAAAAAAAAGATTAACATTCCTCATGACATCCACTGCTTCCTGTTCCTCAGTGCATTGCTGAGGCTGGACCTGTGTACCAGGTAAAAATTGCTTTTTAAGTGGGTACTAAACACTGTGTTTTTCATGATATGTCACCGTTAAATACTCCCCGTGTGCTCCTTATTTCTGCCTCCATAGTCTGTTTGTTGCTAAAAAACACCATGCATCTCTTAAACACTATGTAGGGAAGTTTCTTGGGTGTTTTGCATTACTTTTATGTATTCTCTTCAGGAAAGGATGAAGCAACTTCATAAAAAATTCATGAGGCATAGATGAAATCTACTCAAATCAATAGAGGATAAATGTCGGAAAAGTGTCTGTATAAGGAGAGAAACTTTGTATATAGAAGAGGCAGAGTGGGAGCCAGATCCTGGTCCTGCTAGTGTAAATACTTCTCCTTTATTCAGTATTGGAGGTCTGTCTGTGTGACCCCTGTAATCTTAAAGCTGTTGACCGATGCCCAGCGAGGCTCAAAGCCCACTCCTTGGCTAAGGCCCCCGGTGACAAGTCTTTTAACATCGCTGACTGGAGCGGCGGTCCCCTGTTTGCCCAGCAGCTATCGATGCGGCCTGTCTGGAAATATCCAGGTCAGGCTAAGCCACTGTGCAGCGGTTTCTAGGGCACAACACATATCAGAACGGCGCTAGGGTTGAAATCTAGTTCAAACGGCAGCTGGGGGAGGAAGGGGAGGCACGTGACGTCAGCTAAGTCCCCCAAATACAAATGAAACCTCCCTGTGCACTTCATAACCAGCGTGGAGCCACAAATGGCTCACTCTGATGGAGTTGTTTTCTGCAGCACGCCTGTCAATCGGACCCTCAGGGGGCTGCCAGTTAATATGGATGAGTGTTTAAGCTGATTGAACTTTTCACACTGCTGTTTGACAGCACCTATGAGCGTGTGGCAATGAAAGCCTTGTCTGATCCACATATGGACGAGCGGTGAAGCCCCTAGCCTCTCAGATTGTTCGGCGATTAAAGCTCCTTATGTCCCAGTCCACATTTAGACCTACAGTAAGACTGCGGTTTTTAAATAACACTGAATCTGCTTATTTTTGCATGAGCAGGAGTTTTACGCTGTCAGCTCTTTCTATGGTAACAAAAAGGGTTACGTAAGGATCTTAACTACAAAGATGAAACGGTCTTTCTCTCTCATAGCCGTTGCCCTCTTTATGACATAATGAAACAGCTCCCTGCTCGTAAAATGCTGCAATATTACTCCGAGTTGCAGGTGAGAATACAATAGCAGTGTAGCAGGCCTGATGGGAGAGCTGCTCACGAGTTTATCACCGTCTAAAAGGTCACAAATCAATACTTGTCCTGACAGAAAATTCTACTTTTCCCCCCGAAACAGCTCTGTGACAGAAAGAGAATCTCTAATCTCCTCCTTCTCTCCTCCTTCAAAGCTCGGACATCATAATCTGACAGAGCCGAGGTGACGCTCGCATATATATTTTTATACAGTGTGTGGATTTTTGGATTTATGATGTAACTACAGTCAGAGTACAAAATAAGCAGGACACATACACAGAGATCTGCCTCCATATCCGATACAGCGATTATAGAGCGTGCCAGCTGCTGTGACACTGATCTTTAACTGAACATTTTAGAAAGTTTATAATGAAGGAGGACAGGCCGAGTTATAAATATCTGTTCTCATGTCTCTGTTGGCTGTTGTTTCCTTTTTGCACCTCTTTTTCACTTTAAATCATTCTCTGCTATGACAAGTCACATTCCTGTCATTTTTTTTTTCATACTCTGGACCTCATTGTTTTTAAAGCTCCTAAGAGAAACCAACATCTGATTAAGAAGCTGTTCTTTAGCCTTTTCCACACAGAGGCTAGTGTCTGTGAAATAGGTTTTTCTGTGCATTTTGACCTTCTGTATACATGCAAATGGTGTTAAGGTGACTAAACATGCACCTTTTGGAGAACCCCTTCCAGGGTGAAGATTTTCAGATGATCAGCTTACAGCATTCAAAATACAATTTGCACAAGACTAGAGTTACCTGTGGACCTCTGATAATTACTGCACATTTGCTTGGGATAAGCAAAGTTGGTATTATACTCAAATTTACGAGCATTTCTGGAGGAAAACACGAGGGTGCTGCATGACTGCAGAAAGGAAAATGCACATTGAATGCTTATGTCATACAAGAATGCAAAGTTGTGCACATCGCATTCCGCAGGTTAAATGTCCTTCATGTGTCCTATGCATACAGTTGACCAGAGTTTACAATAGACAACATTTGCATATGTTTTTCCCTCCTTATATATATTCTGACTTTTTTTTAGACCTGTAGAATCCATGAATCATTCGTTCATTTAATATTTGATTGATAATTGAATAACAAATAATGAAAAAATGGTTCATTTTCTTGTTTTCATTTCTGAAATAAAATCAAATAAACAGGAAATGATGCGTCTTTTTTACTTTTGCTGATAATGTTGGAATCAGAGAATGTCATATGAAAAAATGGGTGTGAGCAGTTAGTATGACCTCAGTATTAATTTGCATAACCTGGTGCAGGTGTTGCGGTCAGAAAAGCATCCTGAGAATCACATGCCCATCGCTGAGGAGTTCACGCTTCCTGGAATGATATATGGAACACAAACACCGGCACCAAGTTAAGTCACGTTCCCGCACTTGCACTTCTTCATTTGCATTTGTGCCATGCTTTGGTCCACCTTGTCGTTCCATGCCGGGGCCAGGGAAGCATGCAGCATCCAAGCACGGAAGAGTGTACTCATTCAACACTGAATGACGCTGTCAAATCAAAATTTCCCTTAACTTTTCAGGGGCTGAATGTACCAGCTGGTCGGATGCCTGGGCTTAAGGTTACGTACTCTGTAACTTCTCCCCACACATAACTCTGTTTGAGATATGCATGGGAGTAAAATTTATGACAAGAAGGGTAAGTGTAATTGTTTTTAGCAGAATTGATTGTTTTGGTATCTGGTTTTAAATTGATTTTCAATGTTATTTTCTAAATAAAACACTGGTTGATAATTTTCTTTTTATTTAAAGCTTCACCAACTCATTAGACCATCTTTTATTTGAACTCAGACTAATCTCCTCAAGAACATTTTGTACCACAGCCTTTATTGCCTGCATTCTTATTTACTTTAATGTACTTTGCTATAAATGATCAGTTTAATTATTGTCTAAATTAATAAATATCGTATTAACTAGTTACTTTAACAAATAGATGAATATGACCAAGTATAATGCAAAGGAGGCTGTTCTTTACTTAGTTCTTTTGACTTGCTTTCTTGATTTACTTCCACCACTGTCTATAGCATCATTTCCAGCTACAGATGGTGGCTTTTTCTTAAGATAATAAACCTCAATAATCCCACCTGCCCTACCCTGAACAGCAGCTGGTAAAAATGGTGTAGTATTTAAAGAGCCAGATGTTTCTCAGTAGTATGTGGAGGCAAGATTGAAGCCAAGAGTAGAGTGAGACTGTTTTTAAAACCATTAGGACGAATACATGTTCATAGTTTAGCAGCTATATTGTTATCTGCATGGTGTGTTAAAGAACCAGGAAGCCACAAATGGTGCAACACTGAAGCCGTGCATGGTAAAAAATAGAGATTGACAACCTACAGTATAGAGATACTACATTGAACCCTTTGTATTTCACTGCAACTTTCTCCTTCTGCATCTCACTTCTCTTCTTTAAGTCACTTTATATTAAAACATATTTTATACGGTAAAGCTGATCATTTAAATGACACCTTTTCTATACTTAACTGCCAATCTGCTTCCATATTGCCATAAAATGTTCCAAGACTGACAGTTTCACACCTCTACCATGCCTCTCACATCTTCCATGTCTGTCATTTCCCCCCTATCTTCTTCTCTGTCTTTCATCCCCTCCCCTCTGTTGGCTCAAACTGATTGTTGCCATGGCCACACTATCAGCATACAGGAGGTGATCACATTTGAAATTACATCCCTCTGAGATGAAATCTTGCTGCTTAAGGATTTTCTTTTAGACACACTGCTAGGATTCGCCCTTCTGAAGAGAAGATACTGTTTCCCTACTTTCACATTTCTTATTCTGTACTATCTGTCCCTCTTAGATTCTTCTATCACGCTCTATTTCTCCATCTGATATATTTTTTTGGCTCTGCAAAAATTCCAGTGCTTTGGATGGTGTTGTGTCAATGTTCAGCTTGTATTTTCCAAAAGTGCAGATTTTTCATTGTGGTTGGGTATCTGATGTAAGAAACCAAAACCAAGAGGAGATAACACTATAGACAAAAGTACTCGGCTGCCTGAACCATTTGCACCCCTTTTGTAGTTATAATAGATTCCACATTTTAGAGAGGTTTTGTGGGAATTTGTACCCATTTATTCTGTAGATCATTTATGAGCTCAGGCACTGATGTTGGTTAAGAAGGCCTGGCTTGCAGTCTCCATTCCATTTCATCCCAAAGGTGCTTGATAGGGTTGAAGTTACGACTTTGCGCCGGCCAGTCAAGCTGACTTCTGCAACCTAAAAACAAGCTCTTGTCCAATTGAGTGTGACTTCTTACCTTTCGCGATCCTTTTAGCAGCCAAATAAGAAGCCTTTCTAATGTTGTGGTCAGGTTCAACATTCATGTCTTCTGGCAGATGTATTTCTCACCATTTCAGTGGAACAAATCTTCTGTTTTGTCCTTAAACTCTGCATGCTTTGTTATCAGATGATGCTTTAGCTTGGCGGGCCTCATGGCTTCACAGGACCAAATAACAACACACTTGGTCTGAAACCAAACTTCAGATACACTATATTGCCAAAAGTATTCACTCACCTGCCTTGACTCGCATAAGAACTTAAGTGACATCCCATTCTTAATCCATATGGTTTAATATGACGTTGGTCCACCCTTTGCAGCTATAACAGCTTCAACTCTTCTGGGAAGGCTTTCCACAAGGTTTAGGAGTGTGTTTATGGGAATTTTTGACCATTCTTCCAGAAGCGCATTTGTGAGGTCACACACTGATGTTGGATGAGAAGGCCTGGCTCTCAGTCTCTGCTCTAATTCATCCCAAAGGAGTTCTATTGGGTTGAGGTCAGGACTCTGTGCAGGCCAGTCAAGTTCATCCACACCAAACTCTCTCATCCATGTCTTCATGGACCTTGCTTTGTGCACTGGTGTACAGTCATGTGGGAACAGGAAGGGGCCATCCCCAAACTGTTCCCACAAAGATGGTAGCATGGAATTGTCCAAAATCTCTTGGTATGCTGAAGCATTCAGAGTTCCTTTCATTGGAACTAAGGGGCCAAGCCCAGCTCCTGAAAAACAAGCCCACACCATAATCCCCCCTCCACCAAACCTTGCACTTGGCACAATGCAGTCAAACAAATACCGTTCTCCTGGCAACTGCCAAACCCAGACTCGTCCATCAGATTGCCAGATGGAGAAGTGCAATTCGTCACTCCAGAGAACACGTCTCCACTGCTCTAGAGTCCAGTGGCGGTGTGCTTTACACCACTGCATCTGACGCTTTGCATTGCACTTGATGATGTATGGCTTGGATGCAGCTGCTCGGCCATGGAAACCCATTCCATGAAACTTTCTACACACTGTTCTTGAGCTAATCTGAAAGCCACATGAAGTTTGGAGGTCTGTAGCCATTGACTCTACAGAAAGTTGGCAACCTCTGCGCACTCCGCTGTTCCTGCTCTGTCATTTTACATGGCCTACCACATTGTGGCTGAGTTGCTGTCATTCCCAATGGCTTCCACTTTGTTATAATACCACTGACAGTTGACTGTGGAATATTTAGGAGCAAGGAAATTTCATGACTGGACTTGTTGCACAGGTGGCATCCTATCACAGTACCATGCTGGAATTCACTGAGCTCCTGAGAGTGACCCATTCTTTCACAAATGATGGGTGAGTGAATACTTTTGGCAATACAGTGTAGCTGTCATCATATTTTCTCAGTTTAGCTGGTTTGGGCCAGACATCACTTGATGAAGTGGAAGCGCTTAAATATTTCTCCACTGTTGCTAGCTGGATCTGCACACCAAATGTGTCCTGAGCAAAGTGACTGATGCATGATGAGTGATAGATGTATGTGATCTGAGTTTGTATTGGCTCAAAGCTGACTTATGAGGGAGTCATTGGTTTAGTATGGTTGTTTTATGGCACTGTGGTCCCTATATGTATTCATCCAATTTTTAATGAGCTAGCATTACTTCAATAATTTGTTTAAAATTATTTCAAGGACCCTCAAGCAGGGGCTCACGGACCCCCAGGGGTCCCCGGATCCCAGTTTGAGAACCACTGTTCTATGGAATTAGCAGAGCGTTGGCGACTTTTATGTACCATTCGTCTCAGCAGTCTTTGGCCCGCTCTGTGATTTTACATGGTCATTCACCTCATGGCTAAGTTGCTGTTGTTCCTAAATGCTTCCACATCTCAGCATTGATGAAATTTCATGAACTATCTTATTGCAAAAGTGGCCTACATCACAGTACCACACTTGAAGTCACTGAGCTCCTCAGACAAGTGCTTTGGGCTTTGTTTGAAAATACTGGGGATGCCTTTCTTCTTCTGGGCTTCCAGAGGCAAGTGCCACTGCTCAGATCCTGTGGTCACAGTATTTCTAGAATATGTTCCATGATTTTGTCAGTTTTGGCACAAACCCACACTTGGAATTGAGAGTGAAGTGATTTGATTTAGGAGGTCAAAGGTCAGCTTCACAATATAGTACGTCATAGTGAACTTGGACCATATTTTTAATTGTTTTATTACTGTTTCCTTTATTCCTCTTAAATGAATGATATTTATTTCATGCATCAGTTTGACCCTATTCACTTAAATAGCTCTGTAATCCTGAGTTTCTTACAAACAAGCACTTACACCATTCAGTTTATAAGATTTCTACCAACCACACTACCACAGAAAACAACCCAGCCCTTCTGTTTTTGCCCTCCATTGTTCTTTCTCTTTCTGGCCATTATAAACTTAATAGGGGCATATAACCACCAGGCTATAGCTCCAGTTGACATTTGCTTTGGGTTTTATTTTCCAGTTTCTTTCACTAATCTTGAACACTTTCTTGAGTGCTTTCCTCTCCCATTGAGGCCTGCAGTCATAGCGTCCCTGCTGGGCTTAGAGACGGTGCCAAACTGACAGGTGTAGGACTTTAAGCAGAGCCTTGGCGGAGTTAATTTGGATTAACCGCCTTGGCGCTGAAAAGGAGGCGTTTTCACACTGGGCTTTATCTTTAGCACAGTTCTTTGCAGGATTCCTCCTTCATTCATGTTTCTGACAGCGTGCCAGATCTGATGGCCGGGGTCTCAGGGGTATTTCCCACAGCTGCTCCAGTAATCGCTTGATGTTTTACAGCTGACAGGAGCAGAGGCATTGATTGGAGATAGTCATTGTATTCTACATGCTGTCATATCTGAAATGAATGAGCTCGTGAAGAATCCTAAACCTCCCTCATTGAAGGATTTTAATTGGTGCCTCTGCTTGCGTGGGACCAGGTAAATCCTCTCTGCAGCTCTCCGGCCCTGAACCTTCATCCATCCATGGCTAATGAGGCCGCGTGAGTGAGGCTTGTATCTTCTGACTCACCTCGGCTGTATGCGCTCCCATGAAATGCCCTCAGTTACTTTCACCTGCATTCCTGTTGGCTGTGTGCCTGTTTGAATTTGTTGATGCGTGGGACCGTTCACATGCTGCTATTTTAAGAAGTGTCTCCCCAAATTCATCATAACCTGGATCACTTAAACTGCTGGATCGGTGCATGGGACATGCAGAAGCAGCAGTGTGCAGGGTAAAATGTCACCAAATAGGCAGTTTGATCTGTATTGTGATATTAGCATGTTGGTCACAATGGAGTGAGTTAAAGTCAGTGTGATTGGTGTGTTCACAGACAGTTATATGATGACAGATTCATCAGCCAGATGGTGACTGTAGGCCCAATATTTACTCACTCACAGCAGATAAATCCAACACAAGCAGGTCATGAACTTTCTCTATCGACTGTCAGATAGTCAGTGGAGTTCTTCAGGGCATCTTGACCAAGGTGACACAATTGGGGCACTGATTTATGCAGGTGGGGTATAAATGAATATCATCATGCTAGCTGGGTTTCTATTGCAGTTTTTTTTTTACAAAATAAAAGCGATATTTCTTAAATTTTGACTAAGGTCAATGTCAACTTTATTTACAGAGCACTTTCAAAACAGAGTTTGTACCAAAGTTCTGTACAGGAAAATTTTGAACAGTTATTTAAAAACACCAAGTAAAACACCATGATGTTGCAAGTGTGTTTAAAACATAACATAGACAACATAATGGTGACATACCCATAAGTATGCAAGTACATATGGGCATACCACGTACACACCAGTTTGCAGTGTTATAGGTCAGGGGGGCAATAGCAATCTCAGACAGATGCACATGGACACACACACAAGCTGACTAGCTGACCAACTAAGTACAGTTGTACTTCTAATGTTTTTCCATTGAAGGGAGTTTTAAGCATGCGACTCGCAATTCTCGTAAAATCTCATCTTGCGTGAAACCGCTGCAAGGAATCCAGACACTCAAAACCTGTTGCATGTTGGTACAGTTATGATTACATCTACAGTGGTTGCCTTGATAATTTTGAAAAAAACGCAAAGGCAACAGATGATAGTTCAGAGGCAAAGTCGTCTTTATGGCAAAAGCCACGCATAAGGGTGTGTGTATGATGTTAAGAAAAGTCTCGTCAAGCGGTTCGTGCCATGTTGTCATGGTTGACTGGTCACGTGACACCTATGTCACGTCATGTGACTTGTAAATGCAGAAAAAGTGTTTTAATTAACTTTTGCAATATACCTCTAAATCAGAACGTCTGAAAAACCTCCTCATGAGAGTGTAAAAACTTTTTAGTGATATTTGAGAGGTTTTTCGAAATTAAGGTGTTTCCATTACCAGTTTTTTGTTGCGCTATTTAGATTTTGCGCACTTTTAAGGGTGATGGAAACGCAGCTTCTATCTCCACTGATATATACTAACTATTTGTAATAAGTTACATTACATTAAGTATTACACTGATATATAATTGGTGCATATTTTTAAACTTTCTCCTGACTACATTTTTTCCTCATGAATGAGGCAAAATAGATTAATTCATACATGACATTATAAAAGGGCAATAGTATGTAATAAATATGACAATATATAAAGCATGCATCTTTTGTTTTACATGATATCGTGCAAACGAAATCAAATATGTCCAAAGTTTATAAAATACATTGTTGTATGTGGTTCTATTAGGCTGCAGTGATAGATAATTTTAACTGAGTAATATAATAAGAAATATTTAATACTCAGCTAGTTCAATCACGACCACTTTGTCAAGAAACACAAATGATTTGCGGATATAAATATTTTTTTTATTAGCAGTTATTAATTAGCATTTATTCCTGTTATTTATGTTTGTGGTGTGGCTGTTCTGGGATTACCCTGCCTTTCCAGACGCCTCTGTGGAAAGCATCAAGCGGGAACAGCACACAGAGCAGAGCAGGCAAAAGTGACGACAGAATTATGCTGATAAAGTCAGAAGCAGAATGAAAGAGGAGCTGGGGTGGAGGAGGGTTGAAAGAGCAGCTTGCAGAGAGAGAGGCAGAGTAAAGCCAGGCACGAGCAGTTTAGATGAGGCAGCATGAGAGTGATTAGCCAATAGCGTACTTGCTTACGCTTTACTCAAAATAAAAGTCAGGATATAAAATATATTCACATAATGTTTGTCAAATTTTAGATCCCCTTGTTTTTTAGGGATGCTGAGATGAAATTTAGGGGTGCTTTAGCAAAACTAAATTATAACCTAAATTGTTCAGATAATTCAAAACATCTCCTGCCTCTTCTTAAAAAAAAAAAAAAAAAAAAAAGATATCCCTGTGCAACACAGGCCTATTTAATCCCATGAGCTGCATGACAGATATGGGAGAATGAAACTTATCGTGTCTTAAAGAGAATGAAAACATCCTTTGTAGCAGGATGGACTTAATTGTACACAAATATCATAAACAAATGCAAAGTTTCCATAGGTCCTTTTTTCTTCTTTATATTTGCACCTTATTGGACTTAGTACAAACACAAGTGTGCTGGGAGGATTTTGTTAAATCAGACCAGGTTGCCTCAGTGCATAAAGCATGTTTTTTGAGGATCAGCAAGGAACCTTTTTTGGCCTCAAATGGATTTATATGCAACCTGAGACATAACTAGAATAAGAGGACCCCAGGAATGATACTTCCAAAGGTTACATTGCTTTGTAATACTTATTATTTGCAGGGATGTACACTCTGCTGTTGGGTTCTTGCATTTTGTCCAACTTCTGGCTTCATCTGTCATCATCCTCTTCTCTCAGCTTTAGCCATTTTATCAAACAGTAAACAGGCTAGGCGTGCTGCTGGCTTAGCGGTCTCAGGCGCTACCCATGTATGTGGGCGGCCTGGGTTTTGAATCCAGCCTGTGGCCCTCTGCCCCATGTCTCTCCCCACTCTCTCCTGTTTCTGATTCTATCCACTGTCCTCCCCTGTCAGTTAAAGGCAGGAAAAGCCCAAAAATGAATCTTAAAAAAAAAAAAAAAAAACCAAAAAAACAGTAAACAGGCTAAGTGGCCTCTTTAGCTGAAGGCTCGTGTCATAAAGAATAGCAGCCTGCTGCCAAAGTTGCTAAAAGCAGGTGACTGATGCATTCTGTGGTAATGCAATTGAGACCATTCTCCCTGCTGAAAGTTATTGTACCATGAAGCTTTAAAACCTTAACACTTCTATTTTGAGGTGGAAAAAGTCAGATAATGTTGCTTAAAGGGGAATATAAACAATTATAGCAAAGCTGCTTGTCCCATTTAGTACTCAGCTCAAATGCTCTGTTTTACCTGACTATGTATGAAATCAAAAACCTACTGTTCATATCACTCTGACTCACCCTGCATTAAATCTTTCTCCCTTAAAGCAGCTCTGCCCACCTGTTCCTGTGCTCTCTGTTGAACAACAGCACCTTGCTTTGCCTCCTAACACTCTCAACACATCTGGCAGCTCAACAGGTTGAGCCTATATCTCTGCGTACTAAAAATACGCCTTGTCTCTAATGTGTTTCCACACTGAATTTGCTCTGGTGTTATGTCAGGAGAAGATGGGCCTACAGGTTGCAAATTATTCAGCTGGCATTACTTTTGGAGAACTATTGAAGCCTTCTGCCATCTGGAGCTTCTTAGTCAGAGTTCATGAGCCGCAGAGATGTGATGGGACTATTGCAGAGCTTAAAATCAGGTGTAGCCGGTGTTCAGTGGGTATTATGTTACAGCGAGAAGAAGGAGACATTTAGAAATAAAAAAGTGGATAAGATGTGTCATGTTATCTTTTTATAGGATCTACATCTGTTCCAGAAAAGTTGGGACACTCTTTAAAATGCAAGTTCAAACTGAATGTAATGATTGCTATATCTCATAAACCTATATTTTATTCCCAATAGAATATAAAAAACATATCAGATGTTGAAACTGGAACATTTTATCGTTTCATGAAACTATTAGCTCATTTTGAATTTGGTGGCAGCAACGCTAAGCTGCCCATGCCATAGGCACTAATGCAACCCCATACCATCAGGGATGTAGGCTTTTGAATTGTGTGCTGATAAAAAGTAACCCTGCTAAGCAGATGGCTACGCCCGTTTCCTTGTTTCTCACTGGCGAATCTTGCAAAGCTCCCATCTGAACAGTTTGGACCGGGTTAGAAAGTGACAGGACCAATCAGCGACAAGGGGCAGTACTTTTGGGTCATGATGTAAAACAAGCAGCAACAAGAGGCCGGTGCCGTTATGAAGGAAGACATTAGCGTGGATGCTAAAGTGCCAGTTTTAACAGAACTTGATGACATTTCTTTGTTAAAAGAAGAACAAAGAACAGCAGTGAGTTGTTTTCTTTGCAAAAACAACAAAAGTCATGTGCTGACATGTCTACAGTCACCATGATTCGCATTATGCAGTTCTCTGTAGAGTTTATACCTCAGTAGTGGCGACAACGTCACATGTTTTGTTGCTCTGATTGGCCTGTAAAGATGTGACAGACAGAACGTTCATACAATCTTCTGAGTTTTTTTTCAAAGGCTCTGCCCTTTCCCATACACTGTCTATTGAAGGTTTTCCAGATGGATGTGTGAAACAAATTCATCTGGCGTGTCAGGTTAGATAACTAGCTGGTTCCTCTTCTTGAGTATGCAGGACACGGCATCCATGGTTTCCAGAGAGAAATTCAAATTTTGATTCATCTGACCGCAGAACAGTTTTCCATTTTGCCTCAGTCCATTTTAAATGAGCCTGTTCACATATGTCATCTCCTTTGGGTGATACACCTTTAACCTGCATTTGTGGATGGCATGGGGAACTGTGTTGACAGACAGTGATTTCTGGAAGTGTTCCTGGGCCAATGCAATGATGTCCAGTACAGAATCCTGCCTGTTTTTAATGCAGTGTTGCCTGAGAGCCTAAGCATTTAACTGTGCCTTCGACACTGTCTCTTATGCACAGAGAATTCTACAGATTCTTTGTATGTTTTGCTAATATTATAGACTGTAGATGGTGGGACATTCAAAGTCTTTGCAAATTTTATCTTGAACATTGTTTTGAAATTGTTCCACAATTCTAGACGCAGTTGTTTACAGATTGGTGAACTTCTGCCCATCTTTACTTCTGAGAGACTCCGCTTCTCTAAGATACTCCTTTTTGTACTCAGCTATGCGACTGACTGGTGGTAACTAACCTTATTAGTTCTACTGTGAATAAGATATGGGTTCATTGCATTCTCTTTTTATTCACATTTTAGCACCCAAACCTTTTTGGAACTGGGGTCGCACTTAGGATGACAACCACTGAAGATTCCACTGCCTGTTTGATGCCACTGCTGCAGTTGAAATCTATTGAATTAATATTGTTTACTCCAATAATTCTAAGATTTGCTGCTCAGGAATTTACATGTCCAATATTTTTTCATAACTTTTCAGAAAAGTTGAGCAGGTATGCAGCTTGGAAACAAATTAAGTCAGCACATCCTATAGGGAAATAAATGAATGGAAAATTCTGTCATACATTTCACAGTAAAATATATATTTTGAGAAGAGTTATGGGATCATAAGAAATATCGACTTAATCTTGAGAGGGTGAGATTAAACTTGCACAAATGAGGATTTTATTGCACATGAAGCCTTGGTGACTTCATTACAGCTCTCAGGCATTGATTAAAATGTCTGCTGTTTTCATATTTTTATACTCAGAGAGAAAAAGTGTGGGAGTCAGACACCCACACAGACACAAGTTATGAAATAGGAGGATGCTTGGATGTTTGGAACTATGTGGACCAGCTGCATTCAAATGAAAAATAAAAATCTGCTCTGTTTACCATCCATCTGGTGTCAGAGATTAATTGGTGTAGAGAGAGTTGGTCACCAAATGTATGGGCATATGTTGTATCCTCAGAAGATAATGTGAGAAAATCACCCCAGTTAATGAGCTTGCAGTTTTTCTCACTTGTGAGGATGTATCACACTTCTGTATCAAACAGTGCCAGTGTTGAAGAAATGATTATGTGTTTTCATAATGACTTCTTCAAACCAGATACAATGCAAAGTATTCACTCCTTTAGATCTTTTAACCTTTTATTGGTTTAATTTATCAATCATTGTCACTATAATTTGTCTTTCTGACAAAAAAATAAATAAAAACTACTTTTTAATGTCTAAGTGAAAACAGATTTCTACTAAGTAATGTCAAATAAATAATAATAGATCATGTAAAATAAGTGACTGCATAAATATTCACCCCCTCAACTCAGTATTTGGTAGATGCACCTTAGGCTGCAATCACAACTCTGAGTCTGTGTGGATAGGTCTCATTCAGGGTTGTACATCTGGACACTACAATTTTACTCCATACTTCTTTGCAAAACTGCTCAAGCTCTGTCAGGTTGCACAGGGATCAGGTGTAAACAGCCCTTTTCAAGTCCAGCCACAAATGATCAAGTGGATTGAGGTTACTCCAGAACATTCACCTTGTTGTTTACTAAACCATTTTGGTGTAGCTTTAGCTGTATACATTGGGTCATTGTCTTGCTGGAAAATAAATCTGTCTTGCAGACTGAATAATATTGTCCTCCAGGATTTTGCCAAATTCATTTAACCCTCTACCTTTACAAGCCTTGTAGGGCCGACTGAGGAGACGCATTCCCACGGCATGATGCTGCCACCACCATGCTTCACAATGGGGATGGTGTGTTTGTGGTGATGTGCAGTGTTTGGTGTCCCTGATGGCCAAAAAGCACCATTTTGATCTCATCAGACCAATGAACTTTCTTCCACTTGACCATGGAGTCTCCTACATGCCTTTTTGTGACTCTAGTTGAGATTTAATCAGAGTTTTCTTCAACAGTGGCTTTCTCTTTGACACTCTCCCATAAAGCTTTGACTGGTGAAGAACCCGGGCAACAGTTATTCCATCACTCAGTTTGTTCTAGGCAGATTTACACAAGTGTCAGGGGGATGTTCAGTGTCTTGGGAATTTACTTTTCAGAGCTTTTCTCTGAGTTGCTTGGAGTGTCCTTTTGTCTTCATGATGTAATGGTAGCCAGGAATACTGGCATTACTTGGACCTTCCAGACACAGGTGTCTTTATTCTACAACCACTTGAGACACATTCAGTGCACTCAGACGATCCCCATTATACTAATTGTGAGACTTCTAGCACCAGTTGGCTGAACCTCTGTTGACTCAGGTCAGTCACTTTAAAGGGGGTGAATATTTATGCAGTCACTTATTTTACATGACATAATTTTGTTTTAGTAGACATAACTTTGTAGAAATCTGTTTTCACTTTAACATTAAAGATTTTTTCTTTGTCAAAAAATCACATCATACTTATCATGATTTATTTATAAAACCAATAAAAGGGTGAAACATCCAGGGGGGTGAATACTTTTTTATAGGAACTGTTTTCTGACTGTTGCTTTAGCCACTGGTTTCCTCTGAGGACATTCTTTCTCTCTCTGTTGACCTTGGAGTGAGCCTCACAAAGAAAAATACAGTAAATTAGATGTATTTTTTTCTAAATGTGATGTAGTCCAAGTCTTCGATCTGCGCTCTGTGGTTTATGCGTTTAAAATATGAGCTGTAACATCGGGCCTGTTTACATTCAGATGATTTCTCAGCACTTAAAAAAGCAAAATCACTTCAGTTTGTGGTTTCTGTCTTTCTGCATATGATTGAACCGTGTTTTTCTCTGCTATATATCATCATGGATGATGCTAAGGTAGACAAAGCAGCAGTAAACAAGTCATCAGCCTTCAGTAATATGTTTAACCTCACCGCTGGGCAGGGAAATTTGTTTTTCTAAGAACTCCGAATTGTGGGAATCATGTAGCCTAGAGCGGAGTTCTGCGTACGCTGTGGATACAGTTTGACCACGGGGGATGTTTGACCTTTAAATCTAATAGCCCTTTATGCCAAATGAAAGGATAGGGCTTATAATTACACTGACATTTATCCCTTACACGGGTAAAACTTAGTGCAAGCAACAAGATTAACTTCCACTGTCTCAGTGTTAACCTGATCTGAAGCAGGTGCTGTTGATTTCTCACACTCTTGTCTTTTCTCACAATCTCTTAAACTGTCTCTGCAAAACTGCAAAATAGTTACAGAAAAGTACTGACCTATAGTTTTTGACAAATAACAGAAGAATTAAGAAAGTGGTAGATGTGAGGTAACCTATACTATTTGTTCAGCTTTATTTAGCTTTTGTCCTGCAGGCTTTTTCAAAGGGAGGTCTCTTGTGAGTCACCTCTCTGACTCAGGGGGTCCCGGCCCCTCTAATAACATGTCACTCATCCTGAACGGTTGTGTGATGAAATGCTGTGTCACTCAGAGCTGAGGTCACCTGCATAAATAATTAAATGAGCTCCAAAATAGCAATAAAACAAACAAATCAATGCTCATATTTGTTTGCTAAAACACTCCAGTTTATTTTATCTTTACTTTGACTGCTTTAGGTGCTGTCCTCTCCCGTGGCTGTGACCATTAACTTCACCTCATATAATCAGTCCAATTTAGGGCAGTTTAGGTCTCATGAAGAACAAACCACTTTGCAATTGTGTATTTAAATGTATTCTTTTGTGTTGCAGTAGTTTGTGAAGCTGCCTCACAGCAAAATGCAAATCCTTCCATGGGACAGGACCTTTCCCCTTGGAGATTGCATGTTCTCCCTGTGCATGCATGGGTTCTCTCCTGGTACTCCACCTTCCACCCACAGTCCTGGGTAGGGCCGATCGATTTGAGAAAATAATTTGATTGTGATCTTTTTTTTCCCCAATGTTGCGATTGCAATTAATAAAAAATGATTTTTTAAATTCCTCATCTCATGTATTTTTCAACAAACCCAAGCAAAAAAATCATTCTATAAAATAACCAGCACAATATTAGATTAACAGAGGTCTAATTGTGATAGTTTGACTCATATTGCAAATTCCATATGAGTTGTATTGAGGGGAATGATCATTTTATGTCATTCTCAATTTGGTTAAGACAAGCATGAACAAAAACAAGGAAAGTATGTTTTTTGTGAACTATTCTAAAAAAAAACACTTGATTGTTTGCGTAATGTGTTGATCATTTAATCTTTGCTTAAAAAAAATGTATTAAAACTTGTATTTTGACACATATCAGGTTAATGAAATATTGGGCCATTGCGCCAAAATTTCAGCAGGCCATGTTGCGATTTAATCTAATTTTCAATTAATTGTACAGCCCTAGTCCAAAGACATGCCCGTTAGGTTAACTGCTAATTCTACACTGGCTAGGTGTTAGCATTAATGTTAGTTTGGTACATATCTGCTTTGGGACTGACTGCTAACACATCCAGGGTGTTATCTGCCCTTCTCCCAATGATGGCTAAGATCAGCTCCATTCTATCATCCTGTTAAAGGTTGTAAAACAGAGTGGCAGAAAAGTGCTGATCTACATCTAAAACAAGAAACTGGGATCGATTTCAAGCATAAAAATACACCTCGATGTTGATTTAGTTGTAATGTATTATAATTTTATGACCAAAATATAACAAACAAATGCTGGAACTTTGTCCTATGAACAAAATCACATGAGGCATAGTAACCTCCAATTCCCACATACTCCGCTTGCACCATGACCTGCTTATGAAGCACACTGCAGAGCAAATTGCTCCCAATCTAGTCAATCTTTGCAACTCGACTGCACGCACCGGCATGTTTCAGAATTGCCAATCTGCTTGAGATATCACTATGTCAACATTTCGCCTCACCCTGTGGCACAAGCAACAAGTGACCAAGAGGTCAGTGGGTCACAGAGCGTCAAAATGACTCTGGATGGGTGTGGAAAATTGTGACTGGGTTAATTAGTTTGCCTGATAAGTCATTGTTGTTCCTGCTGCTGTTTTAACCGTCACATCCCTTCCTCCTCTACATCACCTTCATCATGTGCATGCTACATCTCATGTCTGGGTCATGTCCATTTTTGCCCGGCCATCATGCCTACATTTACAGGTGGTTTACTGTGGTTCATCTCTGGCCAAAGAAGGCCTTGTTGTGATTCAACTCTTGCCTGATTCTTAGGGACTTACAGAACATTCACCTGCACTTCTCTTTGAGTACTAACAACTTTAGTGAATTGTGTGCACATGTAATTATTCTCTGTGACTTTCTCAGGGGTTTAACTCATTCATTTTATCATAAAGACTCTGGAGATCAAGTGTGAGTAATTGAGGGAATCGCTGAATCAGTGTATGAGTGAGCAAGCAAGTGACTTATTGGAGTGTGTGGGTGAGCGCCCGAGCAAATGAGTAGTGTTTGCACGTGTGTGAGTGATTCATTACTATTGATACAGTGTGTTTTCAGTGTTACTCTAAGTGTTGCTGCAATGTGTTTAACGTTGTCTGGCAGCCAAAAGGTCTGCAATCCTCCATAATGGAGCATGTTGTTGCAGAATGACTGGTGTAACAGTCTGAGTGGCTGCTCTGCCCACAGCTCTTAGTCTCACTACACGCTGCACTGATCTATCCTCACATCACTCCTCTGCCTTGACATGCTGGGCTTTTCTCCGGCCTCTGTGAGATCTATGCCACGGATGGAGGGTCAGGCAGAGCAGAACCTCGCTCCTTCACCTAACTCTTTCTGCTCTAATGGGCGAGTTTATGCCGGCTCTTTGACACTGGCTGAGGGAGTTTCCTCATTTCTGCTCTCCTAGATATGCAAAGAGGTCTGGTGAGGTGCCAAAGTGCCAAAATCCATTTCAGAAGTGTTGGAAACAGCATAACTTTGGTCTTGGAAGTACTTTTGCTTAGTTAAAGTGTCTTTGAAGAGTCTGAAGTTCACAGTGATGCCACATGATGATGCCATAGTGAGATATGAAAGCAAACAAGACCATCAGGGTCAAGATTGATTTATGCATGGCTATTTTTAATGCCTTGTACTGCTGCCAGTGGGTTGGCACTGGATGAAGCAGTTTAGTTATTTAAGACAGGAAATGCTTTTATTTACATTCCCACATTAAAAATATAACCATCAGTGATATCTTTGACATTTAAGGACAGAAGGAGGACATTTTAATCAGAAAAATATGCTCATGCACAGGAAGAGATAAGCAAACAGATGAACCATATCCATTTGTTCATCAAGATGCCAGGATTAACAAAAAGGAAAATTTCCAGGAGCTTTGAGTCTTTATTTTAATACCACTAAGAAAAAAAAACTGCATGGATATTTGTAGGGCTGCCAGCTAAAAGTCAATGATTTGTCAAGAGACTCTGCAAACCTTGCAAAACCTTGTCAGTCAGCCTGCTATTTTAGGTGTTTTCACACATGCACGAAACTCCTGGAACTTTCATTACTGTATTAATAATATTTTAGTATTTGAGTGTATTTGAGTGGTATAAATGTTGGCTTACCTTGGCCTACCTTGAGTGGTACAAAAGTTGGTCTACCTTGAGTTGTATAAAAGTTGGCCTACCTTGGATGATATATTAGTTGGCCTGCCTTGAGTGGTAAAAAAAAGTTGGCCTACCTTGAGTGGTATAAAATCTGGCGTACTGTAAGTGGTATAAAAGTTTGTCTACCTTGAGTGGTATAAAAGTTGGCCTGCCTTGAGTTGAGTAGATTTGAATGGAATTTTAAAGTGTTGGAGTGTTTTCACAATGTAGTTCTACTTAAAAAAGTGAAGTTTACTTAACATAAATTTATGAGTAAACTTGAGCAGATATAACTTAAAATACTTGAACCCCTGCTTCTTAACATCCTGAGACTTCCCACAACAAAAGACTGTATGAAGCTTGATTGGCACAAGGCTGAATGATCGTGGAAAAAATTGTCAATGCAATATTTTATCAACCATTTCTAACAATGCTCAAAGTTATATTTAGCCAACCAGACCAGCCCCATGAGTGAAACTGATGATTAAATAAAAACTCAATATCGAGCTGTTGAGCGTCTCCCACACTACAGTGCAGAGCTGCAGCTGTAAATAATCAGCTGCACGTCCTTGCCATTAACAGAGGGTATATTAACAAGCACCAGGATCAGGTGCTGCATATAGCAGGAATCCTCTTACCTCACAAATTGGGTGTCTGCCTCAAGCATCATGCTGACAGAGGAGTCACCAGTAGTCAGACATGCAGGAGACACATAGACTGCCTGCACAGTAATCAGTGATCAGACACCGTTCAGCCCTACTTGGGCTGACACTGGTTGATCATGTTTTCTGTTCCATAATATGTTCCTTTCCACTCTTTTGTTTTTATTATAGATATGTCAACTACTCGTAGCAATGCAGTTGCTTTGTCAGCCACATCTGTGTTGTTTTTTGTTTTTTTCTTTCCATTATACCATGCCTTGTGAGATCCCCCTCTTTGGTCCAGCAGGGACAGTCCCCTGCTGTGATAGACATGCTATCATCTCATGAGGATTTCAGAGGCAGTTGGCCTGGGTGAAAGGGGTGTTTCAGGATCAGCAACAGTGAGGCAACCTAAAGAACTGAGATCCAGATTAACCATTCCGTGTTCATTGTTCATTAGGTCATTTTCCATTAGAAGGATTATCCACACAGAACCCCAAAACAAACAAATCTGTTAATCGGGGCAGCTTAACCGCTGAATTAACCCGTTAAACGTATAAAACAATCAGTGATTCTCTGAGGTTCTTGTTCCACAGACAAAGGTTAGGAGGATCCCTGAGGCAGATCTGCTGCTGGGTAATCTGACAGTGCTACCCCTTTTTTTAGGGTAAGATTCCCTCTGTAAGGAGGGGGCTTGTTTCGCTCCATTTCAACAGGGCAGTCCTTGGTGCATCAGCTGTAGATTTGACTTCCATGTTCATAACTTTAATGCATAAAGCTGTGCAGTTTTATTATGTGAACTTTCACAATAAACCCATCGCAACAGTATACATTTCATTTCAATAAACCAAAGTGCATACTTTATGCAATGAATGTTTCACTCAGCAAGAATACGTTGTATCTATTAAATGGAGGCACAAGTATAATGAATGTAATTTTATACTATTTTGATGCATGAAGCTGAAGCTACCAACTTCACTCAGAGTAACTGGTGCCAATTTAGTAACAATTAAATCTAATAGGATTTGTCATCCTTTTAGGAGAGTCATGCTGTGAACAAAAGTGCTGTGTATAGCATGATGAAGAAAGAAACTTGACATTTTTCTAAAGTCAAGTTGGTCTTATGCCTACCTCAGTCTCTCCTCTTCCAATACTCTATACAGTTGTCCCAACATTAAATGCCTTCCTAAAAGTCTATGAGGGTTGAGCACATAGCCAAACTTCTAGAAGAGGTCTCCTTGTCCATTAAACCAACAGAAGCAGTTCATTTGAACTGCATTTGCGAATATTTGTGATACAGAAGAAGAGCTCAGGGACTTTAAGTGTGGTACTGTGATGGATGCCATCTATGTACTAGTAAGTGATAATATTAGAAAGTGGAAGCATTTAGGAAAAACAGCAACTCAGCCATGAAGCCGAAGACCACGTAAATTCACCACGCAGTGCTAAGGCCCATGGTACGTAAAAGTCCCCAATACTCTGCTGATCCAATAGTTATATATTAGAAATTTGGGTTGTGATTGCCCTTTAAGGAGTTGGTAGAGGGTCCTGAGGCAAGGCCACTTGAAAACCACTGCTGTATGCCACAGGAAACATTTGGGAAGGTTTTAATAGTATTAAAAATTGGATACTGCCTAGTCCTAGTTGTAGCACACAGTTAATGGCAAGCCAGCAGAGGCACTATGCAATGAGAAAACTCGCTTTGTGTTGCTGTTATTACGGATATCAGTCTTGGAGAGGAGAGAATGCACACTTTACTTGATTGCCCTGCTGTACTTTAATTATTCTGACATAAATGGGTGAAGTTCATTTAGTTACTTTACTGCTCTTAAATGTCGAAGTGAAAGATTCTGATGAGGAACTCAAACTGAGCTGATGTCTGTCAAATATCACTCTGTTGCACTGCTGTGTTTACCCACCACCATGACTGGTAGTTGTGCCTTGTGTGTGCACTACAGCACAATACATACTGGTGACCACAGTGTTGCAAATCTACATTTAGTGGATCTTGGCTGCACCTACTTCACAATAAATGTGCATGGAGCAATGAATCCATCAAAAATGTAAGCATACTCCTAAACAACATAAAAAACAATGGCAACTTTGGGTGAGGAAACTTTGCCAGTGTTTTTTCTCTTTTGGTGCCATGCTATTAAAGCAGGTTGATTAAGGGTTAATGCCTAAAGAGGTATCAGGGATTAATGGACGATGTGGAGGCCTGAACTGTCCAACGCGCAGCAGAGGATGGTTCCCTTCATGAAGTCCATTTATCCTTGATAAGTAGACACCTCGAAGGGCATTAACCTGCTTATACCATGGTCACTTGCTAACAAAAATGATTAATAAAACTACTAATTTATAATTTCATATGTTTTGTGATCAAAATAGAACGTTTTACTAAAACAACCGCTTCTTTCCCCTAGCAATGCCTGAGGGCCTGACTAATAATTGGAATAGCCATTCTAATCACATAACGTTCTTAGGGAATGTAAACATTATTCAGCTCTCCAGTAAATAGGGCAGGCCATAGATACCAAGTCACAATGGAACAAAAAAAATAGTCTCCTCAGCGCACATTCTGAACAGATTTATCAATGAAAAGACATAAAGATAAGTGAGACTGAGAGTGATCTGTGATCAGACTGTAAACCTTTAAGATAACGTGAACCGTCATCTGATTGAAAGCTTAGTTGTAGCAGACCAGCTGTTTGAATAAAGAGAATAATACCTCCTTCTGCACTACGAGGTCACAGACGTGAAACGGAGCTGTTCACGCCCTGCAGGTGCTGATTGTCCATCAGACATGTCAATATTTATCAGATAGTATCATGCCGGTTTATCAGAAGCGTTTCCTTTGGCCTTACAAAGAAATAATGGCTTCTTTTCTTTTCTTTTTTCTGTTATTTGAATCTTCTGACAATAGTTTATAGCAGTTAGAACAGGAGGGAGGTGAATTTTTTGCAACACTTACCTCTTAATGTTAAGGTGAGCCTGGAAACGAGACTTACATCAGATGAAGAAGATAAGACCATCTTACGTTTCTGGTCTAAAACCTGGAGGCTGTCATTTTATTTGTGTCAGTTAAGTGATGGTTGATGCCGGTCCATAGGCTCCTTAGGCTGGCAGCGCTGTACTCCCTGCTCAGGAAATATGACTGTCTCAGGTTGCTATAGTTACTTCTAACGGAGCAATGGCTAACGGCTGCTGTGCATTAATTTGGTACAGTGTAATGATTTTTTGACCAAAAGTGTGAAGTTCGAATGGTGTCCATCTATCAGATGTTAATGGACACTAATGGAATTTCCAGAGCCAATCAGAATCGAGTATTCACCAAGACCATGGTATAAACTTTATTAATGCCATCATCTTGAAGATTAGAACCCATGATGATCTTAATGTTAAAGATATAGTGAACTAGTGTTCTTTTTTATTTGATCTTGCCTGAGATCTCTTAAATCTTTGATTCTAAGATCATTTTTTGCCTTGAAGTAACATAACATTTCCTCTGAACACAACCACTGGACCATCTTTGACATGGTAATGAATGTTTTCAGAGATGGTGATCTTATATATTCCTTTCATCCTCTCAGGTCCTTGCAGGATCACAGATCACAGCGTGTCCAGTGTGATCAGGGGGAAGACCTCTGAGTGGATGGGAGGATTCATACACGGCTTCCCTCTAGAGCTACATGCTGCTCTGTTTCCCCGGGGTCTCTGTGGTGCGGCAGAGATGCCAGCCGACTTAGAAATATGAACTGAGGCCTCCTTTGGCTTTTTAAAGCTCAGTGTACACAAGGACTTGTTTGTTTGGGCCCGCTCTATAAAATCTATAAAGACAGCAGTTCTGTGTGTTTTCACCTTGTTTTTTATGGTTTGTGTCCTCAGCACAGGGCAGCCAGGACAAAGAAAAGAAAAGACAAACACCCCTTTCCTTGTGCTATATTGAACTTGGCATGCAAAAGCACAGAATCTGAAACTGGAGATGCTTGCTGGAGGTGGACGATATATTCCACAAGCGTAAAAAAATGATCCGAACACATGTCAGATGCTTGACATTCCTCAGGAGCTAAATATGTGTCTCTATGCTGAGAAATCCTCCTTGTTTTGCACGCTGACAGCGCTACGTTTGATGATTCTGCAACATTAGTGAGATAAGCCGACTAATTAGCGCTAAACACCTGAGTGCTAACAATAGCAGCTCTCTTTCTTTTTGCAGCAGCAGAAATTAAAAATGCATCTCAGCATTGGGGGTGTGGGGCTGTTTTCACACCCATAGAGGGCAGCTGTGCTCTCTACAATCTCTCCTCTTGCTCTAACAGAGGGAGATAGCACAAGATATCTGGAGAGGTGCTGTGTTTTTCCTGTGTGACTGGCCTGGCATGCTCACAGCCCTCACAAAGACTCTGTTTCTTTCATGTTGTTTGTGACTCCGGCTTTTTGGATTGTGTGTGAAGCAGCATGCAAGTCCCTAATGAAGTCAGGCATCTGCCAGAGACAATTCGCCTGTTTATTTTGATGCAGAGCTCTCTTCCACAGAGTTTATATCCCCGTCCGTCTCCCTCTATCTGAATCTCTCTCACTTTAAAGCTTTTTAAAAGTCATCACTGAGGCTGAGCTCACAATGCAGACGAACAGCCATTGATTACCACTCACTGCCTCAGACGACTGTGGGGTAATGAATCATAACACAGCGGATGGTCTGTTCCTGACATTTAATGCAAGCTGTAGAAATGTGTCTCCTTGCATACAGTGGCTGCAGCTGCACTATTGTTTTACTGGTGATACAGTTGTTTCAGGAAAAAGGCCCTTCTAGATGTAATTTGTTTTTGTCAGGCAGAGAAACAGCAGACGGAGCAAGTGCTGGCATAAAATCTCTGTAGTCAGACCCCTTTGCAGACACTGGACTTTAATAAACCAAACAATATGACATTACCACTCAGGGTCTCTCATTAATGAGCCCAGAGTCGGCCAGCAGACGATATTAAACACACACTCACACTTTATAAGTGCCCACTGTCTCTCCAATGACTGTTTAATTCCATGGCTGATAATTATAACTGTTATCTGTTGCCTCTGAAAAATCATTGAGCTTGTCAGCACCCATTAATTTACTCTATCATAAATTAAGTGGCTCAAGCTGCGTTTTATCCCCTACTCGTAGGGGTAAATGGAGGCAGTTTTTCTACAGGCTAAGTCTGCTTTACTGTACGCTGCGTCACACATCGTAGACCTTTGTTCTTCCTCCGGTGTTTAAAGCTGCAGAAAATGAGTCGGAGATGAATTAGCCACAGTTAAATGTGCGTAGCTCCACGCTGGAGTGACGATGTCTTATCTAGGCTAAGTGTTGGACCTGTGAGTTTACACACAAAGAACAACTCACTACTCACTATTAATACTCTGAAACCATGCTTGGCCTTTAAATGCCTTCCTAAGCAGAAACAGACTCCAAGTACTGATGAAAAACAAACAAAAAAGCAATAAGCAATCCTCTTGTCTTTAAGTCATTGTGTAGCTTTCGCTGTATGCTCCAGGTCATTGTCTCAGTCTTGACTGAATGAGATTGTCCAGGATTTTCCTTTATTTTGCTGCATTCATTTTGACATCTATATTTGCACACCTTCTAGGGCCAGCTGACGAGAAGCATCCCCCCATCACAATGCCGCCACCACCGTGCTTCACAGTGGGGATGGTGGGTTTGTGGTGATGTGCAGTGTTTGGTGTAGCATCTTGTCTGATGCCCTAAAAGCACAATTTTTGGTCTCATCAGACCAATAAACTTTCTTCCACTTGACCATGGAGTCTTCCACATGCCTTTTGGTGAACTCTAGTTGATATTTGATATGAGTTTTATTCAACAGTGGCTCTCTTTTGGCCACTCTCCCATAAAGCTTGGACTGGTGAGGAACCCTGTCAACAGGTGTTGTATGCAGAGTCTCTCCCGTCTCAGCTAATGAAGCTTGTAACTCCTTCAGAGTAGTCATAGGTGTCTTGGTGGCCTCTCTCACTAGTCTCCTTCTTGCTCTGTCACTCAGTTTGTGAGGACGGTCTGATCCAGGCTGATTTACACATGTGCCATATTCCTTCAATTTCCTGATGATGGATTTAACTGAACTTGGTGATTTTCAGTGCCTTGGAAATTATTTTGTATCCATCCTCATCCTCTGGCTTATACTTTTCAATAACCTTTTCGCTTAGTTCCTTTGAGTGTTCTTTTGTCTTCATGGTGTAATAGTAGCCAGGAATACTGATCAACCAGTGACTGGACCTTCCAAACACATGTCATTCACTGCACACAAGTGATCCCCGTTTCAGTAACTGTTAGACTACTACCACCCATTGGCTGGACCTCATCTGTATCAGATAGCAGCTGTCAGTAATATAAAGTTAGGCAGGGACAACATTTGGAGATCTCACAACTGTGGGGAAGGAGGGTTTCCGGTGTTTGAGAAGCCAGAATTTTGTCACTGCTTTTTGCAGATGATGTGTTTCTGTTGGCTTCTTCAACTGGGGACTGCCAGCAGGCACTAGGATAGTTTGCAGCTCAGGGGGGAGCAGCTAGGTTGAGGTTCAGCACCTCCAAGTCTGAGGCTAGAAAAAGGTGGATTGTGTCCTCTGCATAGGAAGTGAGTCTTTGCCCCAAGTGAAGGAGTTCAGGTGTTGTACCAGATCATCATTAAGAGGTAGCTATTGATTTCCTGGTGGTCAATCTTGGTTCCAATCCTTACCTACTGTCATGAGCTTTGGGTAGTGACCAAAAGAATGAGATCTCAGATACAATTTATCGAAATGGGACTCTTTAGGAGGATGGCTCAGACATCCAGAGGAACCTCAGAGTAGAGCCACTCCTCTTTCGCATTGAAAGAAGCCCATTAAAATGGTTTTGGCATCTGGACAGGATGCAACTTGGTTGCCTCTCTGTGGGGGTCTATGGAGCATGTCCAAGCGGTAGAGGCCCCAGGAGCTTGAGTGAATGTATATCTCATCTGACCTTGGAACGCCTTGGAATACCCCTGGAGGAGCCGGAAAATGTTGCAGGGGAGGATGAGGTCTGGTTGAGTTGCTTTGCTTGCTGGATGCTAGATGGATACATATGTACATTTTTAACAGAATAGTTTTTATCTTCAAATGTCTTTATTTGTATTATACCATACCGTTATTGAGTTGACTTTCAATGAATAAAATGTGTCATGGTTAAACATTGATTGCTGACATTGTTTGCTTGTTTGAGTTTGATATCATCAGATGACTGACTGAATTTTTTCATTTTTTGCTTGTGACAAACATAATATAAAGTATATGTTGATGCTGCATTAGCTGCTAATTTGGAGAAAAAGAAACAAGAGGATTTGTGTGGGTTCTCATAAACTATGGTATGACATTCTAGTCTGTATGGGAGATATTTCTGTCTCCATTGTATCCTGAAAAAATTCAGATTATGAATACAACTATGGCCTTATTTTTCCTTGTGTCTGAGCAGAAAAGTTGTCCACAATCTAAGCTGTAAGAAGCATTCATCAGCAACCAATTACATGCTGCCGCCACCATATGTCCCTCCTGTTACTGCGACAGCATTGGTACTGAAGCTGAAACAAATCATGAACCTCAAATCAGCCAGTGAACTGCAGCAGAACCATGTGGCTACCAGCAGGGTAGAATAGACATGATTTACAGGCTTTCATTGTGTATTGTACTCAGGCTTAGTGTTGTTCTTCCACATCCGCTTCTGAGAGAGGCTGTCAGTCAAATCCTAATGCTCACTTCCTGTTGATAGTATTTGCCACGGGTGGGTGGGAGCAAACAATGGGGATTTGCTTTAACATGAAATCTAAACAAGTTGTTACACATTTACTCACAGTTCATCAATTCATCATTTTAAATTCTGAGTTTAAACAAAGTGAAGTTATCACATTGGTTCACTGACAATATAACACTGCTCTGCAACTTTTAGGCTTGCATGCATGCAGCTAAACAGAAAAGTTCAATAATCCATTTGACAAAACAGAACAAAATATTCTGATTAAGCAGGGGAGTTTGTGTTTGAAGTCATCTTGAATAAAAAATGTCCTGGCAGCTTTGAGTGGAGTTGTTTTATGTTTCCAAGAGAGAAAAGTGATAAACTTCTAATCTGTGCAGCAGCTCTGCAGTCTGGAGAAAGAAGAAGCATCATTAACCACCTTTACACACAGAGGTCAGAATTTAAACTACATGTATGAACTCTACAAGAGGATTGGGTGATGCATTGGGTGGATTTTCCCACAGTGCACAGTCTTACCACCAGGTGTTTAAAAAACTGCATCATATAAGAAGTTAAGTTGAGCTACTGTGTTTCAATAAGGTTCTGCAAATGGCTGATGTCACTCAGGCTTCATCCAAGATTTAAACTGTCTATGATGTCTGTGTGCCTTTTTCAACAGTCTAGGTTTAAGGCTTTTTGCACACCAGATTTAAATGTGTGATTAATTTGCAGAGACTTATATTTTTTCAAGCCTGTAGCCAGTCAGTGATAGCTTTCACACTTACAACGCAATTACACCAAGCGAAACTGCCACTTATTTTTAATTCAGGCGGATTTTTCCAAAGTGTCATTTGTGATGAACTCATATCTGACCAATCAAAACCTCCTCTCTATTAAAGGGTATGATCTTTTTTTCCCTTTTTATATAATTATTTCTCTCTGGCCTGTATTATTTTGTCTTTAATGTTGTTTTATGTAGCATTGTGAAAGTCTGAGAGAGGCAGCAGGCAGTTGTTGGAAACATTTTCAGTAATATGAATGAACCAAATATGCACAGCTGAAGTTGCTTCTACACTTGTGGGACTTTACCCCAGTGTCAATAAGCTCTATGAAATTACTCCTCTGCCTAAGCCTGTAAGGCAAATAGGTGAGTCCAGTTAACCTCAAGTGCACCCTCAATATACAGAACATTCAGAAAGTATTCAGACCGCCTTCACATTTTTTCAGTTTACTTATGCTGCAACCTGTGCAAAACTACTTAATATTCAGTTCAGGTTCTTCACATTACTCTTGATGTTTCTACACCTTGATTAGAGTCCATCTGTGATAAATTAAACAGATTGGACAGAATTTGCAGTGGTACATGTCTCACTAAAAAGCCTCATATCAGAGCAAAACCCAAACCATGAGGTCAGAGGAACTGCCTGCAGAACTCAGAGACAGGATTGTTGCAAGGCACAGATCTGGAGAAGGCTGCAAAAAAATCTGCTGCACTGTAGGTTCCCAAGAGCACAGTGGCCTTCATGATTCTTAAATGGAAGAAGTTTATTGGCACAACAAGGACTCTTCCAAGAGCTGGTCACCCTGATCAATCAGGGGGAGACAAGCCTTAGTAAGACCAAGAACCTGATAGTCATGCTGACTGAGCTCTAGAGATCCTGTGTGGAGATGGGACAAAGTTCCAGAAGGACAACCATCGCTGCAGCCCTCCACTGATCTGAACTAATGGCAAAGTGGCTAGACAGAAGCCTCCCCTCAGTGCGAACTTTTTGCAAAGTCCAAGCATGCTGTAATGTGTTTTGCATTGAGGAGAGGCTTTCATCTAGCCACTCTGTCATGAGAACTGCCATGTGAACCCTGAGTGCAGCAGAATCTTTTTTGCAGCATTCTCCAGATCATTGCTTTGCAGCATCATTTGATCTTCTCTTCTTATGTACAGTATGCCATTTTACCAGCGAATAGTGCAAACAACACTGCAGACGTCTGCAACACCAAAATCCTGTTGCTTCTGATGTGAAAGGTGCATTAAAATTCACCTCGGTTTCAGTTTTGTACTGTTTATTTGCATCACCCTTTGTGTGCGAAGGCCTTTAGCTGAAAACATACTGACTGTGTAAAGTTTAATATCTGTAGCTGTTAAAGTATTTCAGAGAGAGACACACAACCACCGGCACTTGGACTTACACAAGCGAAGCAGCACATAAACAGAAAGTATGTCATAGTAGTGGTAACAAATTGATTAAGATAATCCAGCTTTGGTGTGATAACATCTAGATTAGATGAGTAGATTATATTGTACAGCCTTATTTGACCAGCTAGTATGACCTTGCTGTAAACCCTGAAGTTTTGCTTCCTCTCTACCACCATACTTGCTAAATATTTAAACATCTTTTTAAAATGTTTTGGTTAGTTCTGGTTGACAGTGATCAAACTCTCCTGCAGGACTGGGAGGATAAACAAACATCATCTCATGTGTCCATAGAGAGGGAGAGTGATGATGCTGTTTGACAGCAGCAGAGACAACCTGACACTACACTCCCTCATAAGGGACCACCTTAAGATGTGGAAAGCCATTGCTGCTCCTTAAATCCCCATCAGCGCCTCCTTTATCCCCCTCTACCTGCCCGTGTCATGTGTCACATTTTTACTTCTTGTTGTTTTCGTCCAATATCCCGTCCTATCTCTTTCACACTTCTCTCTTTGGCAGCCTGCAGATGCTTCTTAAATTTAGATATGTACACAACGAGTATTGCTGACATGACAGCAACATAAACCTGATGGATTTCTCTTCCTGCTAACAGACAAGAGTGTCGCATTTTGGATGTGATGCAGAGATGTTTGCTGTAAGAGAGCCGTCACTTAAATAGGAAAAGTGAATTTTATGTGCATGTTTGTTGTTTGTCATGGTGGTCCTTCGTACAAACTTTTGAGACGGACTACCAAACAATATCCCATGGTTTCTGTAGAGGGTTTGTAAGCAACTGCAAGACATATTCTGCTGTTTTTAAACCCTGTCTCAATCCAGCGGTACAACTCATGACATGAGTCTGCAGGTAACCATGTCGTGTAACTATCTCACTTTTGCTGTTGAAGGCAATAAAAATACATCTGTAGTACTTCCAGTCTTTTTTCAAAACCAGCTAAAAGTCTTCATAGAAGGTGGCTAGACATGACTAAACTTCTATTCATGATGTCTGCATGTCCAAAGCTCATAAAATGATGCATCTCTGTCTACAGGTTTTATTTTTGGCCATTTTGGGTCCGATAAATTGTATCCTGGGGCACAAACGCACAGAGATTTGTTCTGTTTAAGGACCCAGATAGGAATGGACACATGCATTAACCTTACACGCCCGGTTTGTTTCACTCATCTATCTGGAAAACCTCTGATAGATGGCGTTTGGGAAAGGGCAGAGCCTTTGAAAAAAACTCAGAGGGTGATTGGATGAATATTCTGTCCATCACATCTTTACAGGCCAATCAGAGCATCAAAACACATGATGTCATAGCTGCTACCAAGATGCGCGTGCGCCGCAACCGAGGAATAAACTTCACACAGAACTGCAGAATGTGAACCATTGCGACTGTAGACATGTCAGTACACAACTTTTGTCTTTTTTGAAAAGAAAACAACTCACTGCTGTTCTTTGTTCTTCTTTTAACAAAGAAATTTCATCAAGTTCTGATAAAACATGCACTTTAGCAGCATCCGTGATAATGTCTTCCTTCAAAACTGCACCAGCCTCTTGTTGCTGCTTGCTTACGCCACGACTCTGCCGCGCCCACAAGTACTACCTCCCGACGCTGATTGATCTGTTTAAGGGTGTAACACCAAAAGAGTGATTAAAAAAACACTTCAGTATCTGCCCAGAGATACACTCGACCTGCAGTGTATCTCTTAGGTGTACAGTACTCGCTTTAACGCTGGGCCTGTGTGAGGGTTGCCACTAGTCCTCAGAGTCAGTTTAGTGAGTCCCCCAAAATTAGCGTGATGCAGGCACAAGTTGCTGTGTGCACATGTGTGGTAGGCGTGGGATGGGCAGTATTTAACTTTTGATACCATCATACCCTCCCCACATTTTACAGGGGTATACGGTGATGAAAAATCACATTATACGGCACTTGTTGGCATACACAGTAACTGGAGCACGTGCCTTCACCGGCATTTTATTAAATACTTTACTTCAGGTCTAAAAGTAATCATGTGGGCGATGCTGGAGCACTGGAAGTGATTTATAATTGAAACATTGTTCTTACACTTAATTAGTAAACTAAGTTACATCAGGACAGAAGAGCAAACAAACTTCCTCTCTTTTTCCTCCTACACCTGTTCTGACCACTGCTCATCAGTCTGAGATGACCTGATGCTACTGTTGAGTACTGATTTTTATTTTTAGTTTTAAACTCAGTTATTATAATTCTCACTGTCACCATGTTTGTGGTTTACATCCCACACATGAGATATACAGCCTGAGCTTGCTGTGCTTTCTAATGGTGTCCTTCAGTAACACACAAGATGAACCAGCAAGTAAATCTCTGACCTTACTAGAGTGGCAATGCTGGTTTTGGTGTCCACTTAGGATCACATGGTAGAACTCAGGTATTGGAAGGAGGGCACCAGGGAGTTCTGTACTGAGCATGTCTATGTCATTAGTGCGGAGGTGTCTTGTGTTTATTTCAAGTAGAACATCTAAGCTGAAATTAAACTTATTTATTGTTAATTGTTTGTTTATTTCACCTAGCCTGACAGCGGAGCCCTGCCTTTGACAAACTGAGGCCAGATTGGCACCTAGATTGTCATATTTTGAAGCTTTAGGCCACATTACTCAATAGTTTGGCCCACTTTCCTAACTGGCATAGCAAGTCATCACTGAGGCCTCAAACTTCACAGCTCTCTCTGCTCGCTCTCACTTGGCCCATTTTCTGTGTAACTCTGCCATCTTTCTGCTCTGCCCTCCCTTTGTCATCTCTTTGTGCTTCACTGTGGTCAGCTTTTGGCCTGTGCTCTGACACAGCGATTAATAAAAGTAAAGAAAACGCATTACCATACCATTAGATGTGCAGAACAGCCTTTGTCAGTTTATACACCTGCTGCAGCACAGTCGATTTTATCCGGCACCGTGTGCTGTGTTTACCTTTACGTAATAGTTTTGGCTATTTATGCAGCTTCAACTTTGGAAGCTGCCAGTCTGAATACCAATGCCCTGTGTAGTGCTTTAGCACCGCTGCCTTTGCACGGGTATTTACCGCTGCTTGGAGCAGTCCCAGACTCAGATTTATGGCTGACGGCTTAAATGGATGTCAGAAAGGTCTGCACAGGCACTATTTCTATTCAGTATGGTGTAACTTTGTTGTGTGTGACAGGGGAGGTGAGGTGAACTCGAGCTGAGGATATAAATGGTCCCAAAATGCACTGGATGTGCAAAATTTTTAGGACATGATACCAAGTTGCACCCTTTTTCTGCAGTTTAGAAGTCAAACTCACAAATTTCTTTACAGTTGAAAACAAAAGGAAGTTTTAACTTTATTTGAGCATGTTTTGAGCTTATTAATATGCCCAAGCTTGAAAATCTTCTGCATCTGAGTGTTGAGACCAATCAGCAGAGTCAATATGGCAGCTAAATATCAAATCATTAATAGAGGAAGCCAAACAGACTGGTGGAAAAGGGAGGAGTGTGTGTGTGTGTGAGGGTAAACCAGAGTGTGTAAAAGCTCAGGGACAATACAGTAGATATTTGTTTGCATTTCTCCAGCAGCGCAGATAAAGGGAGGTTTGGGGCGGGGGAAGAGATTCCACGCAGCATTAAGTCCGTCTGAATGGGTTTTCACTCAGTCGCTGCACGCTGCGCTCCAGTTTTCATAACAGCACTGAATCACCATTTCCATTCCTCTAATTCTTTCCATCTTTTGTTGCAGGCAGCAGACTTGGCAACTATTGTTTGACACGTTGTCTGTGCCAAAATAAGCTGTGTGTGCAGGAGAGTGTGTGTGTGGGAGAGTTTAGACCGGCTAATCCATAAGCCGTAACAGTCGACTGCTGCTTTAATATCGTATCAAGAAGAAGTGTCCACATTTTCTTATTCCTGTATCCAATTTTTGACCAATCAGATGAGATTGGAGGTTGACCCTGACAACCAGGATGACAGGATGTTTTATTTTGCCACCATGCCGGAGATGGCCAAGGCTGGAGGCATTATGTTTTTGTCCAAACCTTTCTTGTGAATGAAATATTTCAACAAAAATCGAACAGAATTTCTTCAGACTTGGCCGAAATATCCACTCTTACACACACAAAAAAGATTTTGCAGGTCACAGGTCAAGGTCATTTGGCCTCATGTTTCGCCCTTGCTTCAGAATGCAATAGCTCAGTAGTATTTGGAGGGATTTTTGTCAAACTTTGCACAAGATTCCACTCTGAGTCAAGGATGACATGACTGCATTATGAATATTGAAGGTCATAGGTTAAGGTCATTGGGCCTCATACTAATCTCTTGTTTGTACATGCCATATCTCAACAATGCTTTAAGGAATTTCTGCCAAACTTTACACAAGTGATGGCATGTCCGCATTATAATTTTAAGGTCAAAGGTTATGGTCACTGGGCTTCATGTTCATTCAGTGCTTATCAATGTCATATCAGCAACACTCGGCGGAACATTCTTCAACTTTTACACAAATGTCCACTCTAACTGAAAGGATAACATCACTGCTATTGGAGATTAAGGGCATAGGTTTAGGTTGTTGGGCCTCATGTTCATTTCTTGTCTGTGCATGCCATATCTCAGCAATACTCAAACAAGTGTCCTTCAAACTTGGCACAAATATCCACTCTGACTCAAGGATAAACTCATATTTTGGAGGTCATAGGTAAAGGTCATTGGCCTTCATATTTAGCTTTTGTTTGTGCATGTCATATCTCGACAATGCTTTGTTTGTTGTCGAACTTGGCATAACTCATGACTTTAAATAAAACATTAAATTTTAAGGGCCATAGGTCAAAAGTCAGATCATAATTCCCCATGTTCATCCTTTGCTAATGAATGCAATGTCTCAACAACACTCAGAACTAGTTTCTTCGAAATGTCCACTCTTACACGAGAACATGCTGCATTCTCAATTTTAAGGTCATAGGTTAAGGCAGTGATCATCAACTGACAGCCTGAGGGCACATCAGGCCCCCCACATCTTCCTATCTGGCCCCCAGCACATTATTAAATTCAGGAATTCAACCTCAAGCGTTTTCCTGCCTGAGAATTAAAACTAAAGACCTTTTTCTTACAAAGGTTTTTCTCCAACCAGGGCACACATATTAGCACCAAATTCAGTAACGGAGAACAAAACAGCCCTGACACATTCATCTAAAATATCTCAATCGCCCCCTTGTGGCTGGCTACAGTATAGGGACAGATCTTACTTTTAGGGACTAAAAATGGCATACGTTTGACATCAAACGTCTCTTAATCCAAGTTTGTTTTAATGTCCTGCACCCAAAGCATCCATCGAGGATGGGTTAGATGGATTGTACAAATGTAGCTGATGATTCCTGGGTTAAGGTTTTTTGGGCTTCATGTTCATCCCTTGTTTGTGCATGCCATAACTTAACAATACTTAAATAAATTTCCTTCAAACGTGGCACAAATATCCACTCTGATTCAAGAAAAAAATCATCAGATTTTAGATGTTGTTGGTAGGCCTTGGCGATATAGCCTAAATATCATCCATCCATTTTCTGTACCCCTTATCCTGTTTGGGGCTGTGGGGGACTGGAGCCTATCCCAGCTGTCATTGTGCAAGAGCTGGGGTACACCCTTAACTGGTCACCAGTCAATCACAGGGCTGACGTATAGAGACAGACAAGCAAGCACGATAACATTCACAACTACGGCCAATTTAGAGGTACAAATCAACCTAACAAGCATGTTTTTGGTGGTGGGAGGAAGCAGGAGCACCCAGAGAGAACCCACGCGTGTACAGGGAAAACATGCAAACTCCGCACAGAAAGGCCCTGACCAGGAAGCCAACCAGGGACCTTCTTGCTGTGAGGCACCTAAATATCATATCACAGTATTTTCTGCCTTTTACGGTAACTGTATTTTATCACAGTTTTACAAAATAAAAAGATAAATTAGTACATTTGAATCCATCTTCATGTGTTACCACCCCCTTGTTCTTCTGATACAAACCTTTGATAGTATACTGAACTCATGTCTGAGTATAAGATGACAGAAAAATGTCCTTTTTTAGTTTTTAACTTCCTCTTACTGCACTCATGGTTTTAGATTTTGTCTCTTCCCTGCTGAGGTGTGTTAAGTGTATATGACTTAAGCCCTTTCCTGATGTGGGTGTTCACATAAAATTACTTCAGAAAAAACAACTACGGACTTTTATTGTGAATAACTTGACGGAAGTAGCATGTCTATTGTTGATTTAACTTAGCTTTGGCTACTGTACCATTTAATGCCTAGTTTCCACATACGTATGTGACTGATGTCCATATCCGTAACTGTACAGACGACGCCTCCTAGTGTCCAATGTAAGGAACTGCACCTTTTTACAGATGGTCAAATTTGGCACTAACCTATGCTTGGACTTGAGGATGGACTGAGGAGATTTTGGAGATCACATGCATCAATTTGTCCCCCATTTACTTAACAAGCTCTCTAATCTAATGTTCATTACAAAACATGCCTCAATATTGGTGACACCACTGATCTGTACATGAACCAGCCTAGTCCTTCTTTACTTCATGGAGGCATTAACCACCAGGCAGTAGTTCTAGTTTATCTTCTGTTAGAGAGAGCAACATCAGTGAATGCATTACTTTAGGACTGACAACCAAACATTTTGTTTTTATTAGTATTGATGTGGTTTTTCAGAGAAGAGGTTAAGCAAAAAAACTTTCAGTATGTTAATTTAAGAACAGAAGTGTTTTGAGGATGTTCCCTATGAGCAGCAATAATCTTCTTACTCTGCACGCTCGTGATAAATGAATATTTTATGTGCAAGGATGGAGCAGGAGACAATAGGTCATAGAGTCAAACGTAGACATTCCTGTTTTGAATCTTTCCTTAGTTTGAAGATTGGATCTGCAGTCTACAGGGAGTCATTTCAGCACCAAAGGGAATCACACCAGAAACTTTTCTCACTTCAAAACCATTGAATTCAGCCTTTGAGGCACTTTTACTAGCTTCCATTATGCTGCAGCTGAATTATTTTTTGGAGGAAAATCAATTCCATCAAGGTGTGCTCTGGAAGAGGCGCCTTAGTATTAACATTCATAAGAATATCAATCAGCACGCCACTCTGCATGGCTGAAAAGACGAGGGAACAAAGGCTCTGATGGTTTTTCATTTCTCCCCAGAGGGGCTTTAATACTGGATGTTTCTACTCAGTGAAATCCAGTAAGACCCTTTCTACCCGCACTCCCCTACCTCCACTATCCCTTCATCCCATTAGCAGCGAACTCACGAGACCTCAGATCAACCATGCAAGGTCAACGAGTCACTGATGAAAGATGCCGGATAATGTTTCCGTGTCTAAGCTGCCCAGGTCCAGCCTTCAGAGAAAATATGGTTTGAGGTTTCAGGGCCTCAATTTGGGATAAAAGTGCAAGTTGAGAATGAATACATCTACATTTTTAGAAATGCACTTGCATTTGCCAAAGATAGATATAAAAGCAGATACCTCACTAATGCAGGTTATAAATATTGAGGCTGGAACCGGTCCCTTATACAAGGGCTTTGTTGTCTAATTTCTTTTTTTCTTATTCATTCCTTTTCCAAGTCCATCTTAAAATAAATGGGTGTAAAAATGTAGACATTTTGTTATTTAGGTAATTTGATGAACCATGGATCATTAAAATAAAAAAGACCGAAGGCTTTTTAACGGTTTTAACTTTATTTTGTATAGGATGTTAAAGATAGACAGGAGGATGTGGGAAGAGAAAACCACAGATGGCATGCACCCAACAGTGTCAGGTTAGTGATTTGAACCAGCGACCATCAGTGCTGGAAGGACTGAAGCCCTATGTATCAGGTGTCTGGCTAGCATCTGCCTAAATAAGAAGCCTTAAATTAAATGACTTATAACCAAAAAGTTATCCAAAAGCTCTGACTGAGCTCCAAAGATCCAGTGTGGAGGTGGGACAAAGCTCCAGGAGGACACCTATCACTGCTGATCTAGGCTTATGGCAGAGTGGCTAGGAGGAAGCCTTTCTTCAGTGCAAAACACACGATAGCCCACTCTGCTTTCATTTGGAGTTTTTTGCTAACTTTAAGCGAGCTTTCATGTGTTTTGCACTGAACAGAGGCTTCAGTCTAGACACCTAACTCTCGAAGGCCCTTCTCCCCTTGGCCAGGTGACCAGCCCTTGAAAGAGTTCTGGTTGTGCCGAACTTCTTCCATTTAAAAATTATGGAAACCACTGTTCTCTTGGGAACTTTCAGTGCAGCAGAACTTTTTTGTAGCCTTCTCCAGATCTGTCCCTGTTAACAGTCCTTTCTCTGAGCTCTGCAGGCAGATCCTTCGACCTCATGGCTTGGTTTTTTCTCTGATATGAGGCCTTCTATAGAAAGGTGTGTACCCTTCCAAATCATGTCCAACCAAATACATTTACCACAGGTGGACTCTAACCAAGGTGTAGATGCATCTCATAACAATCATTAGAAGTAGGAGGAACCTGATCTAAATTTAAAGTGTTGTTGCAAAGGGTCTGCATACTTATGTCAATGTGATATTTCGGTTCTTTATTTTGCATGAATTTGCAAAAATGTCTAAAATTCTGCTTTCACTTTGTCATGATGGGGTTCTAAGTGTACATTAATGAGAATGAAAATGTTTTTTTTTGGACTGCAGCATCAGAATGCAACTCAACAAAACTTTTAAAAGCTGAGGAGGTCTGAATACTTTCTGAATACACTGTATGTAGCTGGTCTCTTATGATGTTGTTACGCTGTGTTATGGATTCTTATGATGTGACGTGATTTTTGGGTTCTTACGATGTTTGGATATGTTGTTTGGATTTTTTTTTTGTTTCTTTTGTGGTTGGGGTTTTGTTGCTGCCTTTGTTGTTGGTTGGTTTGTCTTGGTCTTGTTATTTGTTGGGGTTTTTCTGTTTGCATCTACACATGCCCAAGGACATTGTTTTTAAAAGTGACATATAAATAAAGTTCCTGTTATTAATAGGTTTGGTTTAAGCTAAAAAGATGATGGATAAAACTTTTTCCAGGGGTGGCTAGTATAAATGCTGTAGCAGGGCTGGAGCTTTCTTATACAAAAAGGATTTTTTTTCTTTAAATAACTGATCACCATGGTTATGGATTTTTGCAAACCCAAGAGTAGCAACCATATGTGATAATAGTCACGGCATGTCTCCTTGATTTACTGATGATTTAGGGAAAAATCTTTCAATCCAGCAGACTCTATATAAATGACATCCTTAGTGTCACAAACTGTAGAGGGACAAAGAAACTAACTTAGCGCCTCACAACTTAAGAAATGATCTGTTTTACAGTTATTTCTTAGGTTACATATACAGTAGGCTACACCACTTTCAATGCTAACTCTTTTAGCCTGTAACTGGCCATTTCTATCACGCATTAGCATCAGGCTAACAAACTAAAATGAACATGCTACTCCTGTACTCCTCTCTCCCAGAGATAAAAGTGCACCAGCCATCACAGATCATCATTATGGTGGCTGAGTATTTCTATGAAGTTATGTTTTTATTAGTTTGACCGGTGTAATGGGGTAGACAGAGAGTGAGGTGATAAACAGCATGCTGCAGAAATGGCATCCATTGTAATGATTCATATATATTTGTCTGTTTAAAGATAATGATAATTGATGTGTTTACACACAAAATCATCTGATATTTTTTGTCCACATGGGGTGCCAAAAATCAACACAAGCAAAAGTTTTTCACAGAAGCTTTAAAATAAGCATTTTTCCTGCACATTATCTCCAACTTTGGCATGCATTCAGCTGTTATCCCTCTGAAACTGTGCTTGTGGAGGCCTGATTCTGCTGGACAGAGTCCCATCTGTTAACCCCCACACTCCCCCACACCCACATGGCTCCGTGTCAGTGAGGAGTAGCGTCATTGATAAAGAAGCCAGATCCCTCCCTACAAATGACTTCCACATTATGTCATCTGTCAGTATCTATTAACCTCCAGCCTCTAAGTCTGAGGAGGTCTGAGACTGAGCCGCGCTGAAGCCCAGAGCTGCAGACAGAGAGGATAATCGCAGGAAGTGTTGCTGAAAGGTCAGGAAGGTAGACGAGCAGCAGGTTTGTCATGTGGAGGAAAACAGAATATAAGAGAATGTAAAGGATGAAATTTGATTCAGCTATTCTGTCTACTGGTACACTGTAGCAGCATCTTCTATTGGTGACTTTATATCTAATGTTTCATCTGAAAGAAATCCTGGTCTTCACTATCACCACCACTCACAATGTGTGTTGCGATGGTAACAGAGAAATTTCTCCCTACTCCTCACAATACTGTTTATTATTTGAAGCCTGACAGAGATATGCTTTTTCAGCAGAGTTCCTGCTGATGGATCTGGCTGTGAAATTTATTTTGATTGTATTTTTTATCCACAGCAAGAAAACTTGACACCAGAAGCTTCCCTCGAAGGCGGTGCAGTGTGAGGACAGCTGTTAAAGTAAACTGATAGGGCAGCAGTCAGGGGAGTGTTGGTAAGCTATACTCAGGCTAAAAGTGTGTCAGTGTTGGACATACAGCTGTAAAGGCTGATGGATGGCTGACTGGTGTTTTTCTTTTTGCTAAACTCAAAAATCCATTATTTTAGATGATTCTATACTTAGTTTAACAACCTTAATATTGGTTAACCCAACATGTCAGGCTATTTGCAGAACATTTTTGACGTTAGGGGTTGTAACTGTAACAGAATTTTACACTCAAATATATTGTAAAAATTCATACAAAAATCAATGCAATCAACAGCAAATATTGTGTAATATCTTATTTAATGCCAAAAATTGCAGCTCAACTCCTCTTGCTCTAACCATTCTTGCTCCACACCTAAGACAAACCTTTGGTTGATGGTCAGTGTTCTACATGACTAAGCCTAAACCTTGGATGTATGGGCAGTGGGCTACAATCCTAAGTCTAACCTTTGGGCATGTGGTCAGTGGGCTACACACCTGAGCCTAACCCTCGGACGTATGGTCAGTGGGCTACAAGCCTAAGTCTAACCTTTGGGCATGTGGTCAGTGGGCTACAAGCCTAAGCCTAGCCTTTGGGCTTACGGTCAGTGGGCTAAAGGTCTTATCCCCTTCCTGACTGGCTAGTCCTAACCCTAACCATTTTGGATGTTGAACATAACCTTAGACATATGGTCAGTAGCCTATATGCCTAACCCTCAGCCTTTGATGTCTGATGTAATGACACACAATCCTTCATCAAAAATGGCACCAAAACCTTTAGTGCATGTAGACATTGTAAACACTGAAAAAATACTGCAGTGCTTGAAACTTTTGAAGACCAGACCTGTTGCCACAGGTGTATAGAATCAAACATTTAGCCCTGCAGCCTCCATTTGCAAATGTTTATGATAGAAAATAGGTCATTCTGAAGAGCTCAGTGACTCAGTGACAGTGATACTGTTATGGATGCCATCTTTGCAATAACGGCAGTTTATGGAATGTCACAGTCAAATGAAAGTGATATTATTAGAAAGTGGAAGACCATATAAAATCACAGAGCAAGGTCAAAGACTCCAAAGGTGCATGATGCATAAAAGTCGCCAACGCTCTGCTAATTTCATAGCTGAAGAGATCTTAACTCCACCTGGCATAAATGTCAGCACAAACAATGTGCAGCATGAGCTTCGTGGAATGGGTTTCCATGGCTGAGCAGCTGCATGCAAGCCTCACATCACCAAGTCCAATGTGAAGCATCAGATAGAGTGGTGAAAAACAGTGGAGGAGGCACCAGTGAACGCTAATCTTAATGCTTCAGTATACCAGACATTTTGGACAATGCTATGCTTCCAACTTTGTGGGAACAGTCTGGGGAAGGCCCTTTTCTATTCCAACATGACTGTGTCCCAGTGCACAAAGCAAGGACTATAAAAACATGGTTTGATGAGTTTGATGTGGATGAACTTGACTTGACCCCACAGAGCTGTGACCTCAAGCTTCACAGATATTCGGCATGAGAGGCAGCACTGTAAAAGTCACTGCATTAAGAATGCTTTTTACTGAGTGGTCAAATGAAGTGGAAATGTTCTGTCAACAACACTTATTAGCTTGGATGTTAAACTCTACTATTTAAGAAGAATTTGTATGTCTCCGTGGTGCAATATCTTACATACCATTGGTGCAACTGACCGCAGAAGCAGACTATTGCCTTGATCAGAACCAGCTAAAAAGTATGTAATATTTATCATATGGTAGCCTCATGGTGTCTCTGCATGCCAAGTTTTTTTCTTAACAACTGAAACCAGTAACTGCTCAGAGTCGAGCTGCAATAACAGCTTCCTGTGACTTTTTTTTCTCCTTTAAACTTTGGCATCAGTCTTGTATAACCCTTATTGGTAAAGCTAAGCTCTGTTATCAGCGGTGAGATTAGCCTTACCAATCTCCCAAACAAATTCTCCCAGGCAGCAGGGCAAACTGTCCATCCAAGGTCCATATGGCACCATCCCTCCCTCCTCTTCACCCTTCCTCTTCTCCCAGCAGGTGATCAGACACATATGCAGCATGTTCAGGCCCAGAGGTCAGCTGTGTCCCCTGGATGTACGACTTTATGCTTTTATTTTGATAGGACAGCCAAAGAGGTGGGGGAAGACGCACCAAACATGCTCCAAGACTGCAATTGCCCAGAACAAGGCAATACTATTTTTTACTGTTGTTCTTTCAGTATTGCTGATTGATGAATCTGATGTTCTTCATTCATTTTTATTAGTACATGCTACATAACACCATAAAGAACTTCTCGACTTGCGATGGAAAAGAAAGACCTTTTAATGATAAACTCAGGCCATGCATTCACACCATTTGTCAAGTCAGCCAAAGCCTCTGTTAGCTTACAAAAACTGAGGGATTAGTAAGGGCTGACAAGAAAAACTCTGGCACTCACAGATAATATTGTCCTTTTATTTCTTTAGGGCCAAAACGAATGAGTTCCTGCTATAAGCTGTCATCTGCTGATGCCCCTGATACACTCTTCAAGATGTGGAGCTGTGTGAATGGTGACTGTTAACATGATGTCTTAGGGGCGACTGCAGGGCTAGCCAGCATTATAGCTCACAGAGGAAGTGAGAGGAGAGGGGAAAAAAAAGTTGAAAAAGGCCTTATGGTATAAAAGAATGGCTCCTCTCTGGTACAAATTTTCTGTTATTTTCATCGCAAACAATTTTAAACATAATAAAAAGTTCATACAATATCAAATTAACCTTCACAAATGAAAGTAATATGTTTTTGTATTGCTTTCTTAAAATCTGTAAATCCAGCTCCTCTGAGCTTTGCTCAACCACAGAAATGTAATAAATGTGAGTGCATGCTGTCAGATGGAGCAAATGATGGTACTGCTGCATCATGGTGCATACAGCTCCTGTGGGTACACAGAAACACTCTCATTACCTTTTCTCCTGTAAATCCACCTGTTGCTGTAGGACCCTTCCCGCATGTCAACTTCTGCCAGTGTTTAGTAAGTCAGTTAACAATTTAACTTTGTAAAGTTACTGATCATTTTGCAAGGAGGTGTAGGCTAATAAACAACAAATTTCAGATCAGATTGCAGGTGGAAACAAACATAGTAGAGGTAGTAGTTGATGGGCTTATTTAAGAGTCTGCCTAAGGCCTCACCTTGCCCTGGTGACTTAATCTACAACTTTCACATACTCCACCTGCACCCGATCTGTTCACAAAGCACACTGCAGAGCTCCCTTTCTGATCAATCTTTGCAGTTCCACTACACATGCTCCAGTTCATCTCTGGTGCTTTCCATATATGCCACTCTGCTCCACTTGAGACGTGCTGCAGATCTGTCTTCAGCGCTGCTGCAGCCAAACCACGTCCATCCAGTGTCCACGCCAATGTGGAGCTGACTGTGTTTGGACACAGGGACACAATTAATGGGCTCCTGACATTAAATTATTACTACATCTACATTATGTCTCATCCTTTGGCACAAACAACAGGCCACTGGCTGCAAAACCACAGAATTATACATGAACCCACACATCCTTTGTAGTAAATGTAAACTTTTTAACTTCTTAACCCTTAGAGCTCACGTGGCATGTGTCCATGATGCAAGCACATCACTTTTTAAATTGCTTGGTAACTTTTGAACCATAAGTCATAGGCACAAATTTGTTTTTCCTATGAAAGCTCTGCATTGTGCCTTTCTAATGATGTCCTCCATTCGCAGAACATTTTTAATTCTTTTTTCAACCATAAGTCATAGACACTCTTTTTCTTCTGAAAGCTGACCATTTTTCTGTTCATTTGCTACTGTCGATGTCTCTGTAGTCCTAAAGGACACCGTTGCTGGATCTTCTGTCACTTTTCAGGGTCTTTAATGATTAAATCCCAGTGTTAGATCTGATAATAAGCTTATTTTTTATGAATTTTTTATCAATTTTCAATCATGTACTTTAGCATTCTTCAGTGGGCAGTGCCATGTTTTTTGACATGCAATGCATTGTGGGAGGGGCTGTTGACCAAAAGCGAGTGTTTGCATCTCTACTGCTTAAAGGAGCGGCACAGATGAATCTAACCGCAAAATAGACCATGGACTTTTCTTTGTATATATGTAGATATTTTGAAAACCATTAGTCACAGAATGTTTATTTTTTCACTGTTGTGTCCCCAAGAGATGGGAGAACAAGTCTGTTCAAAGAAGATGCTTAGTCATTATCATTTATTGTGTGTTATCAGTAAAAGTCATTTGTTTTTTCTTTTTTTGACTCTAGTGTCCTATAACTTTTTTTAAAAATCAATTGATATTACTGTATTCGATAAATTCTTAAAGCTCAGGTAGTCCTGAAAAAAAAAGATGTATAGAGCTTGACTGTGCACCACAGCGTTGATGTTTTGCAAGCTTTTAAAGACAAAAAGTCCAGACAAGACGTGACGGTGAAAAAAATAGCTGTGAGCTGTGAGGGTTAATATACTCACCCATGGTGGTATATCATGAACTCATGTTTAAATGTGCAAATCAACCACCGCTAGGCAAAAAAACCTGCTGTTTATACTGTTAAACTTATGGTTTCCTGTGATTTTGTGATCTGAAGTCTCAAGCTGCTCAGGGCAGCAAAGTTGCTCGCCATCAGTAGGAGCAAAGAGCTGAAAGTCGAGTATGTGAATTTTGGGTTTTAGAGATCAAATTTGATATGGCTGTAAGCATGTTTATTTAAGCTATTATAATGGATCTTTCAGGATTGGTGTGAACATGACTTATGGAACTTTTAACCAGCCTCAAGTGGACACTCAAAAAACTTTGCTATAGCTTCATTTTTCAGCAGCAGCAGTTAGTGCATGTACCATGTAAGACATGGTACGCTGAATACTGAACAGCAGAAAGTCAACATGAGAACTGCAGCATTGGTGTAAGTTTTCTTCATCTAAACATTAAACAGCATGAAATCACATTTCTGCAGACTTTCCTGACATATTGCAGGACAGTCTACTTATATAGCAGCTGCATTTGCAGGTGTTCAGCCAGTATTCCCTGATGAACAGATTCAAATTCACAACTTTGTTCCTGTTTCCTTTACCTGCCCTCTTTCAGCGTTCTCAAATCCTCCGCATGTTCGAACAGCGTCTAGATCTTCTGTCAGAGCAGCAGGGGACGCCTGAAGTTTCTGCCTGGTTGCTTTCTAGGAGCCCACCAGACTGTGACCGAGGCTCCAGCTTGGGAGAGGAAGCCGAGCGTGTTTGTGTGAGTGTGTTGAGGATGTAGCGGCAGGCGGGGCCGGCCGACTCCACAGACCCCTCAGAGCTCCATCTGGATCATGGGGGGGCTGTCATTTAGGAGAAGCAGGGCCTGAGCGGAGGAGCAAATTGCTTTTTAATCGATCATATTCCCAGTAAAAGCCCCTCCCAGCAGCCACTTGCCCACTCTGCTTTCTATTTATGGAAGCTCTCTTCCTCTCTGAACACATGGGTGCTGTGAGATGTGTAGCGGGGGGTGTTGGTGGGAGATAAGGACCTGGAAAGACAGTTTGGGGTGAGTTTTGTTGACTTCTTGGAGTCAGTACCATGTCTTTCCTCATGTGTGGATGTATTTTTGCTCATTAAAATCAGATACAACCCAAACCTTGTAACAAACATGCCATTGTGGATGATATGGAGGCTGATAGTGAGCTGTTTTGACATCCAGCTGCTTCTTTGTATTTGCAGCAGGCGCTGAAACAGGAGCGTCAGACTTGGCTCCATTAACAACAGAAAGAAACCCCTCCTGCCCATTAGACACCACACAGCTCCAGTCAAACATGTCACATGCTTTTATAGAAGCCTGACAATGCTGTAATGTGATCGTTTTGCCAGTTCCACTTTCTCACATCTATTTCCAGTCAGTTGCCTTATGTTGAGTCTCACACCAGCAGGCGCTTCTGTGCTGCGTGCATGGGTGACAAATAATGACTCAGCCCAACGCCGCTGATTGTCGGATCCATTTTCTGCCATGCCGTTGTTTCTAACTAATCTTTCCCTCTGGGCTTCTGAAAAGAAAGTTGAAATCTGTATTTGCTTGCTCTGGAGAACTCATTTTTGTTCGTTTCATAAAAGGCATCAAATCTTCATTGTTAAAATAATAATTTAAAAAAAGGCTGTAATGGTGCCACATAAAAGATCCTGCAGAATGAGCAACATCTGTGAGTGAGGCCACAGTTTGTCTGTGCTCAAGGAATTTAAATGTCGTCACATTTCCAATGAGACAGGGCTCTGTATTTGATGAAAATTAGTTTTTGGGTGCTCTTCTCTGTCTCAGCAGTACATTTAAAGACGCATTAAGGTTGCAAAAACAGAATCCCAGTTAGAGACTAGTTAGAGATTTTCTGACAGATACCGTTGTTACGTCAACTAAGGCTGGACATATGCTTGCTGTTGAGGTGCATTATGGCTGTCATGTATCCCCTGCACCAGTTTGGGAGTGCACATCCTCAAAAATCAGTGTGACATGGATGCAAGAAGGCCTGGCCTGCTCATAGAAGTGCCATGTTAAGAAAAAGGGGGTTTACATTTCTTGCCAAATTTTACTTAAGCAACAATATGATCTGTTTTAAGGCCCCTGACTAGCCTAGTGATTGGGCCCTCCCCCAGGGTCGTAGCTGGGGATTTTTGGCCCCCAGAAAGAATATTACACAGGGCCCTCCTTAACCGCCTAGCCAAGCAACAAATGTTGTATCATTTCTACAAATATCTAAGCATTTTAATGTATTTTTAAACCATAATTTCAATCAGAATCTTTGCTGCTGGCCTCCTGGTTAACTTTCACCTCTTTTTGGAGTATAAAAGTTTCTTATTGAGTTATTTTGAGGTCAAGTTTCCTTGAAAGTTAACTCAGTTTCTTCTCATTTTGTGCAGGGCATGGCATGTCTATCACATGCCAAAAAGGCTTGAACCATATAAGGAAAAGGGAAGCTTCTTTTTGTCAATTTTTTAAAAGCAACTATAAGATGTTTATGTTAGGTGTTAATTAGAATGGTGCCTATCTAGGTTCAAAATAAATTTTGGTTATTGCAGCTTAACTTTATGTTTCTGACTTTCTTACCACAATGGGGCCTCAGAAAGTTCTTTGCTTTTTCTTCCCTTAAAAGTACTCTTGGACTATGCTTAAAAGTTTTTATGACAAATTGACAAACCAATTCCACATTTATAGGTGCCAGTGACAAACATGTGCGTCAAATACATTTTGTTATAAAGCTTTTGTTTAAACCTGTTCATGCAAGAATAGTAGATATGTAAACAGAAGATTACCTTGTCTTATTGGGGCTGATTTACTGTTCACTGTAAAATTTCTGTGATTTATTTGCTGCCACCATGGGCGAGTACATTAGTAAATTTAAATGTTTGTGTTTTCCTACAAGGATGTGTAATATTTTATTTCCTTTGTGACCCACTGACCAACCAGCGAGTGTGACTAGTGCCACAGGGTGGGACGTAATGTCGGTAATGTGATGGGATCGACTATCAGAAGTCTGTGTATTTGAAGTTTACCTGATGCTTTGCACCTTCTTCCTCCTGGCATGTATGTCAATCAGAAAGTGGTGCTGACTGACCAAGAGGCTGCAGTGGAACTGCAAAGATTGCATAGAAAGGCAGCGATTTGCTCCACAGTGCACCTTGCATGCTGATGCTGTGCAGACAGTCAGTGGATACTGGAGGTCACAGTCAAACAAGTATCTGTGGAAACTGGTGACTCTTATTCAGGTGTTTCTGTGCATGTGTTTGTATTATTTTCATGATTAAATATCTCTCTGGTGAATACATTTAGCATAATTATGAAAAAATACACAAGCGACATTCACAGAAACACCTGCAGGATAATCCACTTCACTATACTCTCCTATAAGTCATTTGGATTTACCTGCAAACCCAACTAGCATATTTTTGCACCGTGGGAGGGCGCCAGAGAGAACCTATACATGCACAGGGAGAACACGTTAACTGTCCATTCGGGATTCAAACCAGGAACTTTCTAGTTGTGAGGCAACAGCGCTAACCTTTGGGCTGCTGTGCAGCTCTTATATGCTGTTTTAAGGTCTTATAGCCATCAAATTTATTCATCAATATAGTAGATATCAGTGAGTGGGGACTTACAAAAAGAACAGAATCAAAATTTCTCTAGGTTTGTTTTTCTCAGCACCGTGAGCCTCCAGCAAGTTTTTATCTCACCCAGAGGATCAAACATGTTTCATCTGGTATTTTAAGTAAGAACTCTTTAGCTTTGAAATCAGCAGAGGATTGGTGACTTTTATGCACCATGCACCTAAGCAGTTGTTAAAACAACTCTGTGATTTTACATGGTCTTCACATTCATGGCTGAGTAACTGTTGTTCCTAAATGCTTCCACTTTCAAGTGAAGTAACTGAGGTCTTCAGAACGACCTATTTAAGATCACAAATGTTTGCAAATGGAAACTGCATGGCTAGATGCTTGCTTTTATACACCTATGGCAATGGTGGGAGGAAAGGGAGGGGTGGAGGCAGAGAGAAAGCGGTACGCCTAAGGACGTTGGAATTATGGCAAAAGAAAAACTTTGTTTTGATTGCAGAGACTTGGTGCTGAAGTGCAACATCTACTGGGCATCTACTCTGAAAATCACGTCTTACCTTTAACATTCAAGGTTTTTAAAACCAGTTGGCAGTAAATTAGATACTGTATTCTCAAACCACCTAAGACCTTTAACCAATCTGTACAAACGTCTTTAATGTCTTTCTCTCTGTTTTCCAGGTGTGGCATCACAAGCGTTGCTCTTGATGGTAAATGTCAACCAGTCCTGATATTTGTATGGGTCTTTCTCCTCATCAAAAGGTGAGTCCTTCTCTCTTTAATCTATCTGTTTACTTTATTAATTCTGTTACCAATGGATTTAAGTAGTGGAGAAGTGCAGGGTATGTAACACTCTTCCTGGAACACTTTTCCTAGAATGAGGAAGCCATGACTCACCTTACTCTGTTTAATTGGCTTTGACTCACTGTTACCTCTATCAGTTGGTTGGTTGGGCTGAAAAGTAGGGTAAGCCAATCAGAAGCAGAGTAGGATGGGTTGTACCTGAGCTGCCAGTGCTGTCAGCTTGCTTAAACATCAAATATAGTTAAAAGAGCCATTAGATATTTGCAAAAGGCATAAGAGAGGTCAACCTGCTAAGGTTTTATCATCAGGACGTTATTAGGAATGATGTAAATGATCTCTTTGTGCTGCTAATTAGCCATTTATATCTGTAAAACAGATAAAACACGACTTAAAGCAGCTAATGGGAGAGCAAAAGATCTTTTCAATGTCTTTCCTCTGCTGCTTTCAGTCTTCCAGTGTACTAATGTTCTTGTTTCAAAGAGGTAAAGTTTCAACCTGAAAAACAATCCCGGCCTTAATGTTGGTTGCCCGGGAGCTGTGAACTGAAGTTGTGGCAGCCCTGTTTCCAGAATAAAACAAAACAAAAAAAAAGGCGAACCAGTCGGCCTTTTCTTTGCTCCCTTTGACGTGAGGACTCTCTTTAGCCGCTGATTTACGAGAACCCTGAGTCACTACCATGTCGCTCCTTTCTGCTGCTGAGGTTAATCTTGTTTCTGGCAGCTCAAATGGATCCCAACTCCAGGTCAGGGTTTTGTTTCTGTCCTGGTCTTGTACTTTTTTCTGTAATGGGACTGAGCTACTGCGCTGGCTGTTCTTGTGGGAGCAGTACATCACCAGAGCTGCATCTGTGCGCCTCGACTAGGAGTTACGGCCCGGACTGGGATGAGATATGCGCCTTAAGACTTGACATGAGGGGAAGATTTAAAGACTTGCAGAGGAAAAAAATGGAGAAAATGGTGAGGACAGCCAGGATTTGACATGCAGTTATTGAAAGCACTAGGAAAGAAGATTAACTGCTCTGATTGGTGCCTTTTCTGCTTTTCCCCTGAGAGTTCTGCCTGCTGGGACAGAACCAGCAGCTATCCTGTCCTACCAGTGCTGTTTCATAGCTCACAGTGCAAAAGCACAAATGTTGTTAGTTTGTTTTAAAGCCCCATCCTAATCTTAATGATTCATCAAGGTGGGAAGAATTGGCCATCTGTGGGCCGACTGTTTACTGCAGATTAGCTTTAAGGGAGGTCAAATCACGGACACACGCTCAGTTTCTCCTTAAGTACAGTCCAACCAGGAGTTGTTCAGTTTTTGATGTTTGAGAACTTTTTGCACTAAAGTCCCTGCAAAGTTTTTATCAAAGCTTTTTAATTAATTTTGTAGACCTTCAGAGAAATAATATCACAAAAAATAAATTTAGGGAAAAAGTTTGAGATTTCAGAGTGTAAATGTTTGAATATGGCCCCTTTTCTAGCATGTATTCGTGAAAGTTCCCAGAAAATTTCAGGACATCCTGCCCAGAGTTCCCTTTTCACACATGCCCATTACTGCAGAGATTTTCAGATGGAAGATGGGGAGGGAGATGTTGCACCAGCTTTGTGTAAGTTAAGTTTTTCAGTTGCACCAGAGACATTAGGTTTATTATAACTAGTAGATCTTAACGTCTAAAGTAACCAAAATATTGTTGCAGATATATTTTCAATTAATTTAACCAATCAGTGAAAAGCATTTTGAATGCATTTGAAAATGTGTTGAGCTGTCTCTTCACATGCTAATGGCTGTATTCCCCTTCTTTAACACTAGACACATCTCATAATCCATCTTGCTACTATCATGTCTATTCATTTCCCTTCTTCAGTCACTGAGGTTAAACAAGAGACATTAAAAGCACTCTGCTGATTAAAGAAAGAGTCTCCCAGTTATTTCTTTCATTTTATCAGTTTGAATTGCCCTCTTTTACATCAGCTGTATCACAAGGTATTTTACATTCTTATTTGCACCAATCCAGATGGACGCAGCAGCAGTCTACCATAGATTTTTTCCTTTACTTCAATACCACTTCTTATAGGAACATTTCACGGTATCAAAGAGAAAAAACACAGTTTGAGCTACTTTTGAGTGCTGGAACAATGGATCATTCAAAGCTCAAAGAGAAACAGGTAGACATGGATTAAAAACCTCCATCTTAAGTCCTTTACACATCAAGGATGACGTGAATTAACAGCACGAAAATGCTAATAATTCAGAGGCAAATATTAATGCTCATCAGGACTGAGTCTAACCTTGCAACGCAGATGGATACACCCATTTCCTTGTTTCTCACTGGCGAACCCATCTTACAAAGCTCCCTTATGAACAGTTTGAGCCCGGTTAGAAATTTACAGGACCAATCAGTGACAAGGGGCAGTACTTTCGGGTGCAGCAGAGTCGTGACATAAGCAAGCAGCAACAAGAGGCCAGTGCAATTATGGCGGAAGAGATTAGCGTGGATGCTGCTAAAGAGCCAGTTTTATCAGAACTTGACATTTCTTTGTTAAAAGAAGAACAAAGAACAGCAGTGAGTTGTTTTCTTGTCAAAAACAACAAAAGTCGTGTACTGACAGGTCTATAGTTGCCATAGTTTGCATTATGTAGTTCTCTATGGAATTCACTCCTCGGTAGCAGCGACGTCATGTGTTTTGTTGCTCTGATTGGCCTGTGAAGATGTGATAGACAGAACGTTCACCCAACCACCATCTGAGTTTTTTTTTTTCAAAGGCTCTGCTCTTTCCCAAACACTGTGTAGGAGAGGTTTACTAGATTGATGTGTGAAACAAATCCATCTGGCAAAGGCAATTTTCTGAATAAATAATACACATTCTAAAACACATTCACACTGTAAAGGTTTGCAGTGTGTTTTGCACTATCTTCTGAGAAACAGTAGAGTGGAAGGAAAAATGAGTTTTCTGCTAGAGCCCAGTGAGAGACTCTTATTATTAAGCTAGCGCTGGATTTCTGGTCATTACCGCCCACCTCTGCAGCGCATGCTGTCCACGCCAGCCTGCACCTGCAACAAGTCTTTCCAGTCCCGCCTTCATCCCACACGGTTGCTGACAATCCATGGTAAATATTCAGTATAACAAGAAATGGCAATATTAATGAGTTCACTCAAGCAGTAGCTCGACAAAGTTTCCTCCCCGAATGAAGGAGAGAATAACAACAACACTCAAATCACTGCCATGCATAACAGTGCCACACATTTATAAAAGAGCAGCTTGGAGCCACAGATTGTTTTAACTCCTGATTATGGCTTGGTAATAGCAATGTCAATGTAACATTTTCCAACCTTACTTACACATAATTTATTTTTAAATCATGCAGAAGTGTTTCCTGATCTCTGAAAAAACCTCAGTGTGAGCACTTTCATCCCCCCTTGCAGACAGTAGGTAAATCTTTACTCTATTAAGGCCGTGCTGTAATTAACCTCCTCATTAGATGATTAATGCAATAAGGCCAACTTGCATAGAAAGCTTTGTTTTTCCCCAGATAACTGCATAATGGCTCAGTGTCTCAGCATCCAATGCTCCCATCCAGCTTCAATTAGTACAGTGGGAAGTGTGTATCTATTTAGAGATGTGAGTCATTTGGCTTAGCTCAGTAATAAGAGCTGGTCTTTTGGCTCCTGAATGACTCTTCATTTGGTACCAGTTTGGGTTCTAACAGGTTCATTTGCGAGCGTGACATCATTAATTTGCTGCATACCCTACCAAGGTTTATTTGATTAATACTACATCACTATTTCAGTTACAGGCTGCATGGTGGCCAAGGGTTTGGCATTGTTACCTCACAGCAAGAAGGTTCCTGGTTCAAATCCCAGTTGGAGAGGACCTTTCTGTGTTGAGTTTGCATGTTCTCCCCATGCATGTGTGGGTTCTCTCTTGGTACTCTGACTTCCTCCCACTGGCCAAAGACGTGCTTACTTATGTGTTTACTGGTGACTCTAAATTGCCCGTAGGTGTGAGTGTGAGCTTGTCTGGTTGTTTGTCTCTGCATGTCAGCCTTGCCATTGACTGGTGCCCAGTCTAAGGTGTATCCCATCTCTCACCCAATGACAGCTGGGATTAGCTCCAGCCCCCCATGACCTTGAACAGGACAACTGGTGAAAATAATGGATAGATGCTTCAATTAAAGCATGTTTATGACAAAACGAGGGAAAAAAAGCTGTTAAAGAGATACAGCTAGCCTCTAAGTTTAGTACAAGACTTCTCAAGTCTCTTGTCTTCTTTCACCTCTGCTCCAAACCGTGAAAAACTGTGGGAAAATCACTTTTTTTGTAAAGTGAAGGGATCATTTCTACACAACATGTATGTAGACATTTTCAGATGCCACCTGCAGTGTGCCAGTATAGCTTTAATGTACTAACTTTCCTCCATTCCCATTGATTCCTTCTTGTCTGTCATTGCATCATCCAGATCATGTGATTGCAAACAACTTATAATGCAGCTTTACTATGTGCACAATGATTGCACTGATTTTTGCACCTGCAACAGGATATAAACGTCATCCCATCCAACTCGATAGCTGGGAATTTTCCTGAATATTTTCTGCTGCATTCACAGAAAGTTTACAGGCACTTGTACTCCTTGTATCCTGCCTTGTTTATTGAACAGCTGTTGTAAGTCAGAAGGGAACAATCTGGCTGTTTGCATTCCTGGAAAATATCAGGAAACTTTGTAGAACATTGTTGCGTGTGTGAAAACAGCGTTTGACTTGAGTTTTATGTTCTCTACATTTCTGTTTAGCTACATTTTCCCTTTATTTGTGCGTGTTTACTTGGCTCCACTTCTTTGCTTTTTCACACCAACCTTCAACCTCCTGTTCCCTCTGTTAAAGCAACAAACACAGTGGCTGTTTGCATTCAAGTGCTGTATATGTGATCACAGCTGAATGTAAACCTGAGGAGTTTTTTTTGACCTTCAGCATGACCTTTCTGAATAAAACTTCAGCAGCTGCCTTTCAGTTATACATAATGTACACATTAGCCTTCGGTACTCCAGCACAACATTTCAGAGTTCAACAGCTTCAGCCTGTAACCACTGCAGGGTAAAAGCTAGTCTGAGAAGGTTAAGTGCATCAGCATGAGGACAGAGCAGATATTCATCCACCTCACAGATCATGCTAGCTTTATCCCTGAATCCGTAGCCCTTCAAAATGGCATTGCTTTAATTAACTCTCTGGAGCTTCACTGGAAAAGGACATTTTAATAGAGGGGGAATGCATATTAATCTACTGGCAAGGGACCAATTATAGTTGACTGTCACTGTGCGAGCAAGCCTGGTGTGAACTAGTATGACATCTCCAAACCTAAACTTAGTGATTAAACTCTCATGTTCTTGGGCTGCATGAAGCTGAACTTTAAAATACACAAAAGCAATCTGTTAAGAATATTCTAGACACTCTAGGTGATTTGTATGGAGAACTATACGTAAACTTTGAGACTGTGTATCCTAAAATGTAATGTTCTGGCCAGAGTATAGCACATTTTCTCCTTGAAACAGACCTGAGAAGGTTGAGTTGTCTTATGTTTATGGTGTAGACCTCTACTGAGCAAGTGTTCATGCTCTGTGAAGTACAGAGAGGTAAAAACCATGAAGTGTGTGATGAAGCGTATCCTGCCTGTATCCTGCCTGTAAATACAGCCTGGGCAAGAATGCAGGATATGGTAATATTTCTGGTGCGTGTTTCAAAGTGAAAATTTACTGAGCCGACACCAGATACAGCTCAAGAAACCTCAGCCCATTACTAAGGGTTGGCATGTCACTGTAAGACTTGTCTTCTCAAAGAATTATATAAGGTGCAAGATGATCTTCGGTGCCTATAAAAGTACAGGATGTGTTACCCTTTCATTGATTTCATAAATCAATCACCATCAAGGCCGCCCATAAGAGTGGTAGAGGGGAGAGTTTTCTGGGGCCCAACTAGGGGAACATGGAGGCCAGTAACATCATGATTCATCATAAAGTTATGTGTGATAACCATATTATATATTTTACCCAAATAATGACCACTCTAAAAAAGGAGTTATACAGGTAGAAATGTTAGAAATGGGTTTAACATGGTAAAAAAAAAATTGGTTTATAGTGGCTAACTGGGTTAAATGAGGCATAAATGGGCAGAAAAAGCAAAAAACTAGGGATGCATGATAATTATTGGTACTGATAAATTATCAGCTGATAACGCATATATTTATATATTTTAATTATCCCAATAATAGAATAATAACCAATAAAATCCACCGATAATAAAGGCATTTGTTTTCTTTCTCAGAAGACTACGCATTCCAAAACACTAGGTGGCACCGCAGTACGAGACCCGCTGTTAACCACCAGAGAAGAAGAAAGATGCAGCCTCAGCCATACTGGCGGAGTTTTTCAGTATATACGGGGAGGATAACACGACAGTGGTAGCAAAATTTGCCCTGCAAAGCTCGCGAAGAGTGGAAAACAGTCCTCGAATTCTGCACTCTCACACAACTGATCTCATAAGTCACTAAAACGCCATCATCCTATCGACGTTAAAACAAAGCGTTAGCGTTAGCCGCGGGCTTTAGGACCAAGCCAAAGGTCAAGACGAGGCAGAGTGCTGATAAAGCAGGCACTGGAAACTGCAGAAAGTTCGTCAGAGCCAAAAGGCAACGCTAATAATGATAAAATCAGTCTGACAGTCTCCTGATCCACCGCTACTTTCATAGACGTATCCCTGCCTGCTCTGTTTGATGTGCTTTCATTCAGTCTGACCGACATTAGGAACAGAGGCTTAGCCACAGACCACGGTGGACTTTACATTCTTATCCTATCTCTGATATGACTTATGTCAGTGCATATTTTTAATCTTTATGTAAGACTTCAGCTCTATTTCTGACTTATGCAGCGAAAACAAAAAGGAGACCCCCAAACATCTCCGTTTGTTAAGTATGACAGCCTGTTATCATTTGGTTTTATGTCTTAGTCAGCTGAATTCTTTAGTTTATTGAAATGTCAGATTTGACCACTTGTCAAGATACTTAAATTTATTTCAAGGGAAAAGGGGAGCAAGTATGTCAGTTGTTTGTGTATGTTGTACTTTGGTACATAAATGTTTAAAAAATAACTGCTGTAAAGTCAGAACTGTTTTAACACAAGTGATGTCAGTTAGAATTAGTTATAAATATCTTTGCTCACAACATATTAACCCCTTATTACCCCCAGATGTGCATAAAAACATGAAATAAACGTATTTTTAAAAATCAACAATTGAAAAAATTATAGGTTCTTATCAGTTATCGGCCATCAGGAGTAGGAAATTATCGGTTATCGGTATTGGTTCAAAAAAACACTTATGCATCACAAAAAAACTAGTTGGAAAGTAGCATAAATGGGCAGAAAAGGTGGTGAAATTGGATAAAAAGTGTCAAGAAGAGGATCAAAAGAGGCAAAAATTTATAAACAAAAAAAATGGGCAGGATATGGCAAAAATTCATTTCAAGTGGCAAAAATCGCAAAGAAAGGAGTTAACAGATGCAAAAACGGGCATAAAGTGGCAAGAATGGGCTTAAAAGATGGTGAAATTAGATTAGAAATGGCAGAAACAGGTCAAATGAGGCATAGGTGTGCAGAAAAGATATTGAAACTGGATAAAAAGTGGCAAGAAATGGGTCAAAAAAAGATAACCATGGGTAAGCAGAGGCAGAAAATTGGGTAGAAATTGGCAAAAATTGGTTTCAAGTGGCAAAAATGTGTTAAAAGTAGAAATAAGGGATTAACAGATGCAAAAACAGGTGGGAGAGTGGTAAAAATGGGGTTTAAAGATGGTGGAATTACATTAAAAAGTGACATTAACAGATCAGCTAAGACATAAATGGGCTGGAAAGGTGGTGAAACTGGATCAAACGTGGAAAAATGAAGTCAAATGAGGCTAAAATGGACAGATAAGGTGGTGAAATTAAAAAAAGTTGCAAAAATGGGTCAAAGTGGCACAATGTGTTTAAAGTGGTAAAATGAGTTAACAGAGGCAAAAATAGCTGGAAAGTGGCAATAATTGGGTGTAAAGTTGCATATTTTTGATTTTCTGTGTAGACTTTGCTGTATGCCTTGGGTCATCGTTGTAATGGAGAAAGAATCTTCTCCCGAGTTCTCTTACAAACTGAATCAGATTGTCCTCCAGGATTTTCCTATATTTTGCAACTTTGATTTTACCCTCTATCTTTATAAGCCTCCTATGGCCAGCAGCCAAGAAGCAACCCCACAGCATGATGCTGCCACAACTGTGATTCCCAGCGGGGATAGTGCGTTTATGGTGATGTGCAGTGTTTGGCATCTTGTCTTATTGTCAAAATGCTCCATTTTGGTTTCATCAGACCAAATAAGTTTCTTCAACTTGATCATGGAGTCTCCCACGTGCCATTTTGATGAACTCTAGTCGAGTTTAATATGAGTTTTCTTCAACAGTGGCTTTGTCTCAGCCACTCTCCCATAAAGCTTTGACTGGTGAAGGACCAGGGCAACAGTCGTTGTATGCAGAGTCTCTCCCATCTCAGCTGCGGAAGCTTGGAACTTCTTCAGAGTAGTCAGGTGTCTGTTCCTGGGGAATTTCAAAATGTTTAAAAATAATCCTTCATATAAAATATCATGCATTTGTCTGTTTTCTTACTGACATATAAATAGAGTTTTGTGTTACCTTGACATGATTCGACTGCTAATTTCTTTAGCAGTCGAAACATGTCAGGGATCAAACCTGACTAAGATCAGCTGATAAAACACGACAGCAAAATCACGTGACTCGGCTGATGAAGACTGCAGGAACTTAGCAGTCAAACATGTCAAGGTAGCACAAAAATACACATCAGTCAGAAAGAAAACTCAGAAAAAATTAAGGTTAGTGAAGACGTATGGACTTAATTGGATTGAAATATGCATTTTAAAGAAATGCAGCCAAAATGACTGTAAAATAGGAAGTGAAAATTTGCTCAGTTGGACACTTTTGACATGCTAGCAGAAACAGGCCTCTTCATCAGTCCTATGGTCAACACAACAGTGTGGTCAGTCTCATTTGTGTCCGTCTCAGCTTAGTTATCTAGTTTGAGTAGAGTGGAAAACTCTGACGCCAACTAACAAGCCAGTGACTTGTGGGTTCCCACCGGTGTTGCCTTTCTATTTTTGGATGAAAGTGTGCCCCATAAAGCATACATTATAATCTGGCTCTGCTCAGCTCTGCTCATTGACTGTATGGAACCAGAAATTGTTCTGAAAAAGTTTTGAAGTAACTTTTCCTGTCAGTGGTGTTGAATGTGCAGAGGAGGACTTTTAATAAGGCAGCGTTAGCCCGGAGTCACACAGACTGTCTCTGAGGGCCTACAGACCCATAGCCATGAACTCCCAGCCTTCCCATAATGCACTACATTATTCACTCTCTGCCCATGTTTCTCTCTGTTGCTGACACCTCAGAGAAGTTTTGTTTTCCTTTGAAGGAAGATCCACTGCTGGCCTACAGCCCAGAGATCTGCATGTCCTGTTTTCAAAATAATTATGATGGAAGAGAATTTATCAAAGTTAATCACTCGTTTTCATCAGGCAGAAAGGCGCTGGTTCACTTTCATTCTCGTCGCCTTCCTGCCTCTTTTTCATTCCATTTAAACATGATTAATAAGCACAATTCTGCCAGAGAATTGCAACTCCAAGTGACATTCAGCCCATGTTGTTTTTGAAATGATTTCTTGTCGTCTTGTCCTCCAGCTGCAGGAAGTGTTCAAACATTGTTTATTACTCATTTTGATTCATTTAAAGTCAGTGAGCCTGAGGCTGCTATTTGTCATTTATGCACTTAGGGCATATTAATGGGCCTGAGAAAACGACTTTAATAAGTTAAAGTACACCAAGCGAGAGGAGCTTTTTATGGCTGGATGTGGCACCATGAATTGGTGGAGACAGAGGGTGAAATGGGGTCTGCAGGCGTGCAGTCGACTCCGGTCCACAGAGGAATTTGCAGTCTTTTAAGAAAATTACAGGTTTTTAATGACAACACCTTCCAGTTCTTGCTTGCATTTACTACAGTAATGAGTCTGACTGTGCTCGTAACATGTCATTTCAAACATTTCATCTAGGGCAAAGCAGTTAGAGTGAAAAATAGCTTTGCAACCCCCTTAGAAGATTACATGTTTGACAGCAGGATAAGGAGAGTGGAGCTGGAGGTGTGGCGGATGTGAAGCTGAAATTTGCTGAAGCACCGGACATGAATGTGGTCGGGTTTTAGCTGTGAGTTTGAACCAGAGTTCCTGCACAAGTATAAATTCCTGCCCTGCTTTTGAACGGACTGCACCGTTTCAGTGGAGCTGTTTTTGATGTATATGTTTACAGCTTCTCCCTGTAATAAGTAAATCCTTCAGAGTAGCAGGCGGACCATGCATCTTGTTCCAGGAGTTCATTAAGTTTTTTTGAAGTCTCCAAATTATGTTACCACAGGAGGGTGTTCTACATCAGTTTCTGGATTAACACACTTTGTTTTCCCGTGTTGCATGGATGTGTGATGATTTCATTTTCTTTAAGCTGCTGTGTCATAATGATAATAAGGAGAGTTCTAATTTAGTCTGCCAGCAGAAGTGGGCAACCACAGCTTGGTTGACAAATATATAGGGCCCTATCTTACAACTGGTGCAAAGTGTCTTGGTGTGTTGTAAGACTGTGCAATAATATGGTAATACCACATCCTGGTTTATTTAAAAATAGCTATGCTTTCCCTTTAATCACTGTCATGTAAAAATCCACTGTGTAATGTGCTCATGTTTGTGGTAAATGCTTCGAGATTGTGTCAGTTTCTAGCAGCAGCACCACAGCCTATGTTAGGAGATACTATAAAAGTGTTGACAGAACTGTTAAAGATGTAGGCCTGATATGCCAATTAAATGAACATGTCTAAAAAGGACTCACTATTTAGGGCAGGGGTCATCAAGTGCATTTTCACAAGGGCCAGATTTAGTCTCACAAGAAACTCTGGGGGCCGGACTTTCAAATACACAAAAGTTAAATGAATATTTTGGTCTTATTGAAATATTATTGTAGGAGTACTTGTATTTTGTTTCAAAACACAGGACATTTTTTGGCATTACTAGTGAGATCTATCCCTGTTATCTATAGTGCAGCAGGCCACAAGGAGACTGGCCTGACAACAGAAATGGCTGGGCCACTGAAAATCAAAGAGAATGGGCCTTCCCCAATTTTGATTTAGTACCAGTATTAACTCATTTTGACACTTTTCTTCTATTTTTTGCTACTTTTTAACCCCTTTTCATTATATTTTCCTCAACAATTTTTGCAACTTTGAAACCAATTTTTGCCACTTTTAACCCTTTTTTTGCCTTTTTAACCAATTTTTTTGCCATTCTTAAACCCATTCAAACCACTTTGTGTGCATGTTTTATCCCTTTTATGCCACTTCTTCATCCTATTTTTGCCACTTTTTTACCCCTTTAATAATTGTTTTTGCACTATTTTTTTCATCTGTAACCAATTTTTGATCATTTTTCAACTTTTTTTCCTCTTTTAGATATTTTTCCACATTTTTTACCTCTTTTCACAACATTTTCTGCCAATTTATGTTGCTTTGTGCCACTTCACAACCCATTTTGCCACGTATCACCCATTTTTGCTCCTCTCTAACCCATTTCTGCCAACCTTTACCCTTTTTTTGAAATATCTACTAATTATGACAGTGAATTCCTGTAAAAACAACATATTTTAAGTAATTTCTAAAACTATTTCAATATTAATTGTTTGTGGGATGGATTTAACAGCTGCAGACATTTAGGCCAAAGGATACGTTTAAAACCACATCTTCTTTTCCTCCTTTTCTGAATTTAATGATCTTTCAAGGGCTGGACAGGAAGCTTTGGGGGGCCTGATATGGCCCCTGGGCCACCAGTTGATGATCAGTGATTTAAGGCATGACACAATGAATTCTGGTCTTCTTTAACGTCAGACTGTAACATGTACTGCTGGTTTTAATGCAATCATCAGTGATGTATGGTTTAACACTAGAAAAGCAGGGACAGTCTGTTGGACCGTTTGGGATTTTATGATGCATAGAAGTAAGTGTAAATAAAGGTTATAAGCCTGCCTTTCCACAACTTTCCTTACATAACACACCAGAATGACAGGCATATATGCCATGAACCATGCGTGGATTGTTGTTCTTGTTGATGTTAGATGCGCTGTGAGCGCTTTCTTACAGCACTGAGGACAACTTGTGGGAACAGATGGATTTGCCAGACTCCATATGTCACCAGGCAAATCAGTCATGCAAAGTTCCAATCTACAGTTTGTGCCACACCTGAAAATGGTTCAGACCAATCAGTGATATTTGAGGCGGTAGCTATAGATAGGGTTTAGTTTGGCTGGAAACAGATAGCAATGGCTGCCTCTGGTGTAGCAGTTAGCTCAGATGTAACTATAGTGTAGTGTCCGTTTTATCGGAACAAGACCACATTTCTTTATTAAATAAAGAGTAAAAGGGCCAAACTGAAAACTTGTCATGATGGGAAAGATGTTTTTGATCTTCTCTCAACCTGCTTTGGCATGAGTTTTGGATTGTTACAGTAGTAATGGCTGCTACCGCTGTAGCGATAAGCTCTGATATAGCTGTACAAAAGCAGCAGCTCAATCAGACCTTGACCAATTTCTTTATTATAACAAAAGTAAAGAGCCACACCAAACACAGAGGTGATGTTTTTACACATTTCCCGAAAGGTTTCAGAATGAATTTAAACAACTGAAAAGCTCCTCTTTTCATAAACTACAGCAGTTCAGGTTGGCACTGGAGCTGCACGTGTCTACTATGTCATTTTCTCTTGTCGTTCTGATTGGCCAGTCGTGATTGTGACTGACAGATGGTTCATCCAATCACCACCCGAGAATTCTTTGAAAAGTCCTGCCATTTCCCTCTGTATGGGAGGTTTGTTAGATAAAGGTGAAATATCGATGCAATAGATACAGTTACTTTTAGTAATTGCAAAGTAGGAACTAGTGCAGGATATTTATACATGAAATGAGGCTAAGGTGCATGTGAGATGACAGCAGCAGTATATTCTCTGACACTCTGTGACTGTTATGCATTCATCAGAGTGGCAGCCTAGGGGAAGAAAATGTTTCTTTGTCGGGTTGTTTTGATGTGCAATGCCCTGTACTGCCTACCAGAAGGGAGGAGTTAAAGCAGTTTGTGTCCAGGGTGGTAGAGGCAGGGCATGCATACATGAGGGGGCAGGCAGAAATGTGAAGGGGGCAGCGTGCGTACACATCATGCTCCAGCATATTTTTTGTTGTTGTTGTCTGTGAGGTACCAGCAGCATCACTGCTACTGGTACAGGCAGGAGCAGCAATACCTTTTTTAAAAGCTCTGAAAAATGGATGCATCGTGCAGAACTGAAGGAAACTTTAAGTCCAATGGCAAAATTGTGTTTTATGCTTCGCTGTCATGATCAGTTTGAGTTTGTAGAAAATGGATGCAGAAACGCACATGAAGCTCTTTATGAGCTGCTGAAAGCAGTGGGAATGGAAAGAGAGTAAAGTTTTGTAAAAATTACTGTGATTATTATTATTATTACTATTATTATTATTATCATCATCATCAAACCACCTCAAACCAGCATGCAGAACTAGAGACTTGGTGGGGCTTTCTGTAGCAGGCGTGAAAACGGGTCAGGGGTGAAAAAGGTGAGAAGGATATGACCCCTCTAGGGGGGTCCGGGGGAATTCTCCCCCCTAAGAAAATTTTGAATATTTCATATTTAAAAGCGTCAATCTGATGCATTTTGAGAGAAAAATCAAGCAGAATTACTAGACAGTATGAATGTATAATAAAGTATCTATCTATACATGTTCACATTATGCTATATAAGAAATGAGACTGACAACTTCTCTCATGAAATGCGCAACAGCACAACTTTAATGTAGTCGCTCAGATGTGCAAATGGCCTATCAGTATTATCATCAAGTACAGACCCTGACAGTGACAAACCTCAGACCACACTTATGTATGACAGGCCATATATGCTAACCAGCCAAGCCTCTTCATACACAGCTCACTGTGCAATCATTGTTGCCAGATACAGCTGATAGTTTCCAGCCCAAAACTTGTCAAAAAACCGCCAGAATGCACAAAAACAGGCCAATAATCAATATTTAGTGCTTTTTCTTTTGACGAATGAACAAAACTCCATAAAAGTCCACTGACAGCTTAAGTACACCAAAAATAACTCCTCTAATGACAAGCAACAACAGTCAACCATCACAACATACTGATTTCAGGTGCATGACCACCACCTGCATCTCTATTCCTCCGAAAAACGGCAGATCTTATGAAGCTCAACAACATAACAGAATTAATCTGTATATTTCATTTCATCAATACAGTAACTGGTTAGGGTTAAACACACACTCCACTTTCAGAGAGATGAATACACCTTTCACAATTATTGTAATTTACTGGAGACAGACATGATTGTATTATCTCACCTTTAGATGCTGGGGGTTGCTCCTTCAACACTGATGAAGAGCACAGAAACATCTGATCATAACATCTGTCTACATCAGCGTATGTGGCGGCTGGGTGTACAATACAATAACATGAGGCTAATTCATAACTCCTCTCACCAGAATGTTTTGCTAGCTATAATGTATAATACTGCAGCATTTCGACTTTTTGTTTACTTTATCAGGACCCCCACTCTTCCTATACAACAGGACGTTTTCCCGCTTTGTATAAGCTTTTGCTAATTCAGTGCAGGCTACTGTGGGCCGTAGCCAACGCCAAAAACAACAAAATTTACCATCTTTATTGGTCTCAGAGAGTTTAGCTCTCTTGCGGACACACACGCACACACATAAAAACACGCACGGCACGACATGCACAACCATCTCTCGCTGGCGCGCGCTCTCTCCCAATCACATCACGGCTCCCTCCATTGAACCCTACAGGATACTCAGAGTGACTGACAGGTTACAGAAGCACTGGGTGTTTCCTGGGAGGAGGGTCTATGCTGGCTGCAGACAGTAGATCCCATACAGCCACCCATGCCGGGCGGCTGTGTGCCACAGCATGGAGCGGAGGGGAGAGAGCGATGAGGAAGATGGTGCCCTTTTCGTCGGATTTGATTTGAGGGGGAAAGGCATTTGTTTGAGGGGGTGTTGCCCCCTCTTGCCCCTGCATATAGCCGGCCCCAGGTAGAGGTTCTGGATGGAGGAGAGGTTGGTCCCAATAATTCACTCTGTAGACCTCATTGTCCATTGCAGCCTGTTCCTGTCCTATGTGATGGCAGATCCTAACCAGGCAGTGATGGAAGTGAAGAGAACAGACAAGATGATGGTGGTGTAGAAAATGAGCAGCTCCTGAGGCAGGTTGAACACCTGAGCCGTATCAGGGAGTTAAACCATTGCTGGACCTTATTCCGGACTGAGCCACCTCAGATCGCAGGGGATTGTTGATCCCAAGAACCTGAAGGTGTCTACAGTAAACACGCCAGATGGATTTGCTTCACACATCCATCTGGAAAACCTTCGATATACAGCGTTTGGGAAAGGGCAGAGCCTTTAAAAAAACTTGGAGGGTGACTGGATGATCATTCTGTCTGTCACATCTTTACGTGCCAATCAGAGCAACAAAACACGTGACGTTGTCACAGCTACCGAGGAATAAACTGCATGTAGAACTGCATAACGTGAACAATGGCAACTATAGGAATGTCAGTACAAGATTTTTGAAAAGACTCACTGAAACTCAATTCTGTTCTTTGTTCTTCTTTTAATGAAGAAATGTCGTCAAGTTCTGATAAAACTGGCGCTTTAGCAGCATCCACACTAATCTCTTCCGCCGTAACAGCACTGGCCTCTTGTTGCTGCTTGCTTACTTCATGACTTCGCCGCGCGTGAAAGTACTGCCACTCAACGCTGATTGGTCCTTTCACTTTCTAACCGTGCCCAAAGGTTCAGATGGGAGCTTTGCAAAATAGATTCGCCAGTAAGAAACAAGGAAACAGGCTTATCAATCTGCTTTGCAAGGTTATGGTGGACCCAGATTGTGTGTGTGTGTGTGCGTGTGTGTGTGTGTGTGCGCGTGTGGGGGGATAGTAATGAATGTTACGTTGTAATATCACTACATCTCTATTTGTAGTATACCAGGATTGAGATAAACAAATAACCAGACAACAAGCCAAGGCCCCTCAGATGGATAAGATACATTTGCATGCCTCACCAAATGCATTTTCCGACACAGCCAGGTACTTTATATGTACTGCACACATGTTGGTTTCTATTATTTGTACTAATAATAAGCACACCCCACACTGTGTCAAAGATTGCTGTTTAGATCCACTGTGTGCATAGCATGGGTGTGTGACGCTACCCTCGCTGTGCTGTTTTGAGTCTGTATTTGGATGCACGGCGGTGATGCGGCAGAGGGTGGCAGCAGCAGAGAGCCGGCGAGCGTGACTAATCTGGGGATCTCCTGTGTGGCGTGTACGGCAGGCTGTCCTTCACGCCTCACGCCTTCACAATGGGGACCGCACACGCATGGCCTCACACATAGCGATGGATGAACGGGAAGACGGTATGATTTGGAAATAGTTTGGAAATAGAGTTGATATTGATAGATATCAACACATATAGAGTAGTTAAGAGGAGAACAGCAGGCAGCTTGCCAAGTTTGTAACCTGCTACTTCACTTTCTTTTAGCCAAGGTATAAAAGCAGAAAGTTAAAAAAAAATACCTGAAAGATTCAGTTATAATTGCCTCAGAACAATGCTTTAGAATATAATGATAGACTATCTAGCCTTATGTTTGAATTTCAGACAGTCCAAATATTCTAAACGTCAACAATGTATAAAAATGGAATTTTTCATTTACTTTATCTCATCTTTAAAATAGTTTTTTTTTCTTTTATTTTGACAGCCTCTGGATGTAATTTGGTATTTTGACCAAATGATGACTGTAATGCAACTTAAAGCCATTTTCTAAGTGCCTTCCAATAACAAGAGTTGAATAAAGCACAGCCATTTCAAAGCTGGGGGATCTGTGGGTGGACATTTCCCATCATGCCCTAGAATATGTGTTTACATGTGGTGTATGATTTTACATGTAGAAAAGTGAGTAAACGTGTTTAGATGTTTCCTGTTGAACAGTGGTCGTGTTTGTGGTCGATTGTTAAGTGAAGTTATCCACTGGATTTGTGATTTCCAGCTTAGGAAAATGATTTCACTTCAAGTAAAAGTAAAAATGTTATCAAAGGATTCTGAGAATCTAGAGAAATCTCTGTGCAAAAGGGACAAGGCAGAATGTCAGTATTTGATGCATGCGATCTTTGTGCCCTCAGGTGGCACTGCACTGGATTAAAACATATGACTTTGTTCTGGAAATCACTGTACTGGCTCAGGAACACTTCAGGAAATCACTGTCTTTCAACACAGTTGGCTGTGCCATTCACAAATGCAAGTTGAAGCTGTATCATGCAAAGAAGAAGCCCTTTTGTTAATATGATCTGGAAATGCTGCTGTCTTGTTTGGGTCAAAGCTCATTTGAAACGGACTGAGGCAAAATGTGAGAACTGTTCCGTGGTCTCCTGAATCAAACTTTGAAATTCTTGTTGGAAACCATGGCTGTTGTGTCCTGCGGACAAAAAAGGAGAGGGACCATACAGCTTGTTATCAGCACACAGTTCAAAAGCCTGCATCTCTGATAGTATGGGGCTGCATTAGTGCCTATGGTGTGGGCAGCTTACATACTGGGAAAAGGCACTATCAGTGCTGGAAAGTATATAGAAGTTTAAGAGCAACATATGCTCCCATCCTGACATTGTCTCTTTCAGGGAAGCCCTTATGTATTTCAGCAAGACAATGCTAAACCTCCGTAAAATGAAAAATTGGCAAAGAAGACTCAGGACTGTTGAGCATCTAGAATCCTATATCAGAAAAGAATGGGACAACATTCCTCCCCCAAAACTCCAGCAACTGGTCTCCTCACTTCCCAGATGTTTACATGCTGTTGCTAAAAGAAGGGATGCTTCACAATGGTAAACATGGCCCTGCCCCCACTTTTTTTGAGATGTGTTGAAGCCATCAACTTCAAACAGGCCGCATTTCTGTCATAATATCAACACTCAGTGATGCAGATATATCAACCTCACTTCTCTGTATGAGGGAGCCATATAAAGCAAGGTTCAGTGTTGGTGTCATGGTATTTTTTTGCCATGATATTAAAGATAACTCAAAAAGACTGGATTTTTAAAGCTGCTTTTTAAAGTGTGTCATCTTTAAGCTTCTCTGACAACACACACTTCACTGTATTTAACTTCTTTGTTATAGCTGCAGGCCCTCAGAGACCTACTAATTCTGTTTTAATGCTCATTTCGCCTGTCATTACAAAAATGACAAAAATGAAGCATGGGAGTACTGAACAAAGCCTCGTCTTCTGATGTGCGACAGGAGAGAAATTGTGAATTTGGGAATGTACAGTTCTTCTCTTTTAATTGGATTTCTTTGTTCCTCTTCAGCTGCAGAGAGGGAAACTCAAGTTTTCTTCTTCTTCTGATTGTCTCCCTGCTGGCTTCAGCTCCTGCATGTTACACACCAGAGAGGGAATACTAATAAAGCCAGTGTTGTATGTGAAGGTAAAAAAGCAATAGTGTTGTTTTGTACCAACTGTTTTTATGCAGAGAAAACAACAGACTAAAAACAAATAAAATATAATTGAAATATAATTATTTCAAAAATATCAGCTGAGTTTAACACCCACAGTATGTGCAAACCCACTTTGAAACACTGCACACAAAAATCCTTTAGAGCCCTTTTTGATAGCCTGAGGTCTGCTGTATGAAGCATCTGGTGTGATTTCAGCCATATTCAGCCAGATAACAGAGAGGTTTATTTAAATCACTTCATTTTACATGGGGGTTCTTTGGTGTGACACGAATCAAACCAATCAGAATGTCAGCCCTCATGTCCTTTAAGAGCCAGGTGCACCTGCAAGCAAGCTTGTTGGTATTTACACGGCAGATTTGAGTCTTTTTTTTTTTTTTAAATTGAATGAATCCCAGCCATATTATTGAACTTTTGAAAAGTGTAGTCCGACTTCAGCTTTAGTACATACCAGGATTATTGGACATGGCTGAGACTAATCCCACTCTCACAATGGAGGGAAACACTAGGGAAGTAAACCTACAGAATAAAACAGGAATCACAACAATTAAATGAAATATATTATTAAACACATTGTACTTAGATAAAAGTAAAGTATAAAAGGAAGGATAGTGAAATGATTTGCATCTGTAGGGACAATTTTGTTCCATCTGTTCATTATAAATGTTTATTTTTAATCAATAATCACAGAGACAGCCGGGAGGTGGGGGGGGTGGGGGGGGGGGGGGTCAATGATTCATTATTCTTTTAAAAATGGATTTATTTGCCACAAATGGCTTTGACACTGAGGTTAAACCTTTACATACAGATACAGACAGTAAGGGCTTTTAATTTGTAAGAAAAAACTCAGTCAATCATGTGTTTGGTGGTCCAAACTGGTTGAATTGAATTATTCTGTGAAAAATTGTATAAACTGACAATAATCCTTTATGAATGAGTCAGTAAACCACTCCATCAAGCCTGTGAGTAATCCGGTGTCAAACATCTCCCAGTAAACACATAAATGTCTGTAGGAAAAACAAAGAGTGAGTAAGCTGTTTTCTTCCTCCTCTGTCTCTTTTTAAACTTCTACTTCTCTTCATCTGTTTCTCTTTGTCACCGTTTCTTAGTAGACAGAGCGGCCCAGTGAATCGAGGACAAAGTAAATCTCTGTGTGCTGACTCGCCCTGAGCTGGCTCCAGATTCAACCATTACCTTCGAACTTCTCCTGATTGTAAATCTCAAATACAAGGAGAACATTTTTCCTAAAACACTTCTTTTATGCTACAACAGCCCTGCTGTTTATCTTTATTCATAATATTTTGGTTGCTCAATATGAATAGGCTCAAAGGTACAGTATATACATCATGTTTATGACTGTATGGGAACATGCCTGCACTTCATGGACCAGCAGTTTCATGAGTTTGTGTGTGTGTGTGTGTGTATTTTCCTCACATGAAAGTGCTACAGTAGTTTCTGTTGTTGTGCATCTGCTAAACTTTGTCAGAATCTTGAGATTCTCCTCTATCTAACAGTCTATATCTTAACAAAGTTGGCTTTAGATTTCACAATTTTTATGAGTATGTTAACCCCTTAGAACTCCAAAACAGCCAGAATACAGCCAGATTATGTCTTCATGGGACTCCTAGTAGGCTGGGGCCCAAGGCTGTTGCCTACCTTTGCCTAATGGTGAAGTCCACCTTTGCTCTTGTGCATCAGATAAATATGTACCACATCAAAAGCACTGATCATCACCTTCGGATAAAAGTATGCATCGCCCAAATTCTATAACTCATTTTGTGCTGTAGGAAATTTTAAATAAAGGGGTGAGCATGTCTTAACATGGCCTGCTGGTGAAGAGCTGTGCAAGAAGGCCACGCTAGCAAAAGCTACAAGCTAAACTCACTGGCCACTTTATTAGGTACACTTGCTCCATTGCTTGTTAACACAAACAGCTTATCAGCCTATCATATGTCAGCGACTCCATGCATTTATGCATTTAGGCATGGTCAAGACGACATGCTGAAGTTTAAACCGAGCATCAGAATGGGGAAGAAAGGAGATTTAAGTGACTTTGAATGTTGCGTGGTTGTTGATGTCAAACGGGCTGGTCTGAGTGTTTCAGAAACTGCTGATCTACTAGGATTTTCATACAACCATCTCTAAGGTTTACAGAGAATGGTCCAAAAAAGGGAGGATATCCAGTGTGGCAGTTGTGTGGATGAAAATTGCCTTGTTGATGTCAGAGGTCAGAGACAGATGAGCAGACTGATCAAAGATGATAGAAAGGCAATAGTAATAGTAACTGAATAACCCTCGTTACAACCAAGGTATGCAGAATACCATCACTGAACACACAACACGACTAACCTTGAAGCAGATGGGCTACGGCAGCAGAAGACCACACCGGGTGCCACTCCTGTCAGCTAAGAACTGGAAACTGAGGCTACAGTTGGTACCAAATCAACCAAAATTGAACAAAAGAAGACTGGAAAAACCTAGCCTGATGTGTCTTGATAAAGCTGTGATTTTTCAGCTGCGACATTCAGATGCTAGGGAACAACATAAAACATGGATCCATCCTGCCTTGTATCAACAGTTCAGGCTGGTGGTGGTGTAATGGTGTGGGGGATATTTTCTTGGCATTCTTTGGTCCCTTTAGTACCAACTGAGCATCGTTTAAATGCCACAGCCTAACTGAGTACAGTTGCTGATCACGCCCATCCCTTTATGACCACAGTGTACCTGTCTTCTGATGGCGACTTTTAGCAAGACAATGCAACATGTCACAAAGCTAAAATCATGTCAGACTGGTTCCTTGAACATGACAATGAGTTCACTGTACTCCAGTGTACTCCAGTCATCACATCTCAATCCAGTAGAGCACCTTTGGGATGTGGTGGAACGGGAGATCAGCATAGATCAAATCTGCAGCAACTGCTACCATGTCAGTATGGACCAAAAGCTCTGAGGAATTTTTCCAACACCTTGTTGAAACTGTGTCTTGAAGAATTAAGGCAGTTCTGAAGCAAAAACGGGGTCCCAGACCGGTACTAGCAAGGTGTTCCTAATAAAGTGGCTGGTGAGTGTTTATTAGTGCATTTTTGTGAGTTTTAAGCAATCAAGAGGAGTGAGAAATCATTGTAACTTGCATCTTTTTATTTGATTTAAGGTTAATTGGTTTTCAAAATGGAGTTAGGGGTCAGTAAGGATCCCCCTTAGGGTGTGAAAAATCATTTTTTGCAGTAATGTGTCCTATTAAAGTAGAATTGATAGATTTGAGACTTTTGGTCCTGATTTTTTTATTACATTTTAGGCAATAAAACAGTTTGAAATAATCTTCAAAGGAGGTCTGTGATATAATTTGTCAGTTTAAAGGCCCTTTTTGCAGGCTCTGGTCTGAAGTTGTGTATTTGCATGCTATTAAGTTGCAGTTGTGTCAGTATTGTGTAATCATTTGCTGTGTAAAGCTTTCCATTCACAGTTGAATCTAGCCTGTTTTCTTGTTGCAAGCCCAGTGTTTGTCTGACCTGTCCTCACTCCAGACCTTCACCCAGTGCAAACTTTTGAGCCCTTCTCAATAGCTCACTTGGCTTCTTGGCTACTTAAACCAATAAGTTAGAGTACAGTTACAAGAAATGACACTCAAGCGGTGCCTAAAGGGCCCTGTTTTGATGCGTTGGGCCACTGACCGAGATACTACAATTGATGACTTGGAAGGAAGGAAGGGAGTTGAAGACACACTTTACTGGAGCGTTAATAGGATGATGGGTCTCCCTCACAGATAACACACAAGGCCGCTTTTAATAAATCAAAGATCAGGAAGCCCAGCGACTCGCCCCACTGAGGCAAGGGAGAGAGAGGAGGAGTGCTTGCTGAAATCTCCCCTTTTCCTTTCCTTCCTCTCTCCCACACATCCCTGCCTGATAACAAATAAAAAAACAGAACTATTACAGACTGTGAGGTGATTCACAGGGAGACTCGCAGCCCCATGTATTATTAAGGCTCCAGCGGAAAAGGGTTTGAAGTTATGCTAATGAGCAGCCTTTCAGTGCTACAAATCTAATCGTCATTTAGATCATTTCTCTCTCCCTGTCGCTCCTCTCCTCCCCCTTCTTCATTCTTTTTTTTCTACTCTCTATCCTTTCCACAGGAGTCACACATTCAAGGACGCGGCGTTGGCGTGAAGCCTCACATTTGATGTTTAGGGGAGGTGACGGTAGATTAGACAGCGACTACAGAAAGATCAACACAGACCTCTGACTGGAGGCTTCTCCTCCCACATGCAAACTATAATAAAGAGCTCATTATGTGTTTATTTCCTCATCCCTTATATATGCAATTCTCTGTGGATCATATATTAAATATAGAGATCAGTACAGATGTATTTACATACATGTGTAGCACATGCATAACCTTGAACTTACATCCGTTTGCACGGAGATGTAGCAGAACCAGATAGTAGCATAAGCACAAAGTAGAGGCTTTATACAGAGGATTGAATCTTTCAGAACAATTTACCAACCATATGCACACCAGGCTTTATTCAGAGGAGGTCAGAGATTGAATTAATAAAACAACATTCAAACTGAGTCACTCAACCTCTGCAGTATGATAGGATTTGTCTTCCTGAATTATTCATGCATATGGAGTCTGGTAAAAACATTTTATTGGAATCAATTTAAGCCAAGAGTCACAATTTGTATCATAAACATCATATCAGCAAGGTTAATGTTAAAAGGCCGATACCTTAGGATTCATTTCAAACAGAGCAGGGATGTCAGGATATGTGAATCATGATGCTTTGTATCAGTTTTAAATAAAAACCCTGAATGCTGAGTTGTTTTGCAGATAGAAGGATGTCACATTACGCCAGTCCACAGGCCACAGAGGTGAATCAAAACCATCAGGACTCAAAGGAACATTTTTAAAAGGGAATGCTGTCTGTAATCTGCTAGATGCAGATTCTTTCTCTCAGCTTACAGCTCAGTAATGCAGCAGATTCACAGACTGGCAGACTTGCCTGTGTTTTAGGCTTTTCTATATCAGAGCAGTGAGTCCATGCCTAAACAATACTCAATTTAATGTTGACTCATGGCAAAGTAATGTGCTGAGTGTTGGCTATACCCGCCAAATCACAGGTTAAACTGTAACTGCATTCTAGAAATCTATTCTTCAATTTGCTGAACAAGTTTGTTCTACACTGAGCTGCATGACTCAGTTGGCAGTGGAGCAACTGAGACGTGCGGCTCGTTCAGCTGGTCCCAACTGACTGGATGGATTTCTGACATGTTTTAAATCGGTCGTATGACCGCATGCACTCCCACAATGAGAGCAGAAACACGAGCCGAATCCCCAACTGTGGGGCGTTTTTCGTTGAGAACTGTCCAGCAGTATCTGAAATCACAATGATAACAGCAGAAAAGTCTTCCCTTGCAATAAAAAAACAAAATAGGCCTATCAGTGGACCTCCAGCTGACACAATATTTGTTATTATTGAACTGCTGGTTGTGTTTGCAAGTGATTTGTAGCTATTTTAACTGTGCAAACAAGACAATAGATCTGACCTCAACCTCTGTCTGAAAGACTCTACAGAGAAAACTCCCCGGACATTCGTCCCAGTCTGCACCATTTCCCTGGTACAATATGAGCACTCAGGTCGTCCATTAGAACGAACGCTGTGAGCTGACATTCCACCATGTCGCTTATAAAATTGGCTTGAAATTGCACAGAGCATGCTCGGCTCTAGCTGCCACTTTCCTCAACATCATACAAAGATTGCTTATTGACAACAAGAGCATTCACTTCGTCATCTACCCACATGCACACAATAAATGGCTCTTATCAGAGCAGAAAATTGTTCTCTCTAGGTATACACATCAGAAAAAAATGCTGAGGTCCTGACCTCGGTGACCTCAATGGTAGCTATGGAAACGGTTGAGAGTAGCCAGCCTAACTGTCTCTGCAGCGAGTGACCAGAGCGCAGAGATCTGAAACAGAGACGCAAGAAGCTACCGCATGTTTATAACTAAACATCCTTTCTAAAGTTTTCAGTGTCAATGTCACTTCACACTTGTCCTAAACTATTTTGGAGCAGTGTTTCTCTGACTGCTGTTATTGATTCTTCATAAAGCCTCGGGTTAGGTAGATTTATAGACACAGTGTAAACTGTAGATGAGACATGGTTTACAGTAGCCCATCCAATGTGTTGGTATTAATATGAGTATGTGTGCCTACTTATTCCTTCAGCCTTATTTCAACATTGTGTCCTTTTTGTGTTATTTAACAGACACTGTGTGTAAATGATCTTCATACTTTAAATAATTCAGCACTTTTACTAAACTACATCATTTAAAGTAATTTATATCAGCTTGTCTCTAAGTGTGTGGAGATCTCAGTCTGGGAGCTTTACAGCACACTGATCCTAACGCAGTTTCAAATGCTTTCTCATAAATCTGATCATAAAATTACTTGGAAAGCTGTTTTGAATGTTGAGAATAAAATGTGCAATCCAGTGTAGATTTTTAAATCCCTCGTTAAAATTATATTGCTTTTAAACCGTTCCAGATGTCTGTAAAACATTACATGTCCATAAAGCAGAGAGGTAACAGAACCACTTTGTTTTCTACTCCTATTTTAGAGGTGATATTGGGTTTAGGGTTAAAAGAATATTAGGAAAAATTCTTATCCACTATCTCTTGGAGTAGGAGAGTAGAGGACCAGTGACTTTTCTGGGTTTATATTGATGTATATAGTTCTGGATGATGTGTCTCCATCTCTTCTACATTTTTAAAGGTGAAGCAAAATATCCCTGAAGATTGGCACTGGCATTTTGCACTGGTGATGTGAAGGGAGCAGAGACATGGACAGAGGGAGCATGTTATGCAACCTTCCACAGACTGAAGCACAAAATAACTCAAAGTGTCTGCAAAGCAAAAAACAAAAATGGTCTCAGAACACCCACGGTATGCTGGAATTAAATTGCTGTTAATGTGAAAAGACTTAAGGCTATTTGTGACTAAATTATAAATGTAGACCTTTAGAATTTTTTTTTACAACTTACAGGGCTAGGTTTTATTCTGGTGGGGCTTAATGTAGGGCTCAGGGACACATGAAGGTTTTGCTGTTTTTTTGCTGTTTGTTGACCTCTTAGCCACTTTTCTATGTCCATTTTGCCACTTTTCACCCATTGTGCAACTTCTTTTGGCACTATTATCCCATTTTTTTTGCCACTTTTGAACAATTTTTGCCACTTTCTGTGCATTTTTACAACTTTATACCCATTTTTACTGCTTTCTGCCCATTTTGGTCATTTTTGGCCCAATTTTGCCACCTTTTTTGGCACTCATCCCATTTTGGCATTTTTTTGGACCCATTTTTGCAACTACTTTGCCACTTTTTGTCAATTTTTGCCACTTCTTTCTGGCACTTTAATCCAATTTTTACCAGTCCATTTTTACCACTTTTTACCTTTTTTTGCTGCTTCCTGACAATTTTTGCCACCTTTCTCCCATTTCACTTCTTTCAACATTTTCTTTTTTTCATTTTTTTCCCAATAATGATTGTCTGTTTTAAATTTAAGAACGGATTTTTCTTGTGAGTGACCTCACGGCATTTAACTAAAGCAATTTTACTACCTTATTTTTCATGATTTGTATGTAATTTCATATCTGTTGAGATGTTTTCCGTTGCTGAAATTTGGCCTGGTGGTTAATAACACAGCCTTCAGTCATACCTTTAATACACTGTTCTGTTTTCCAGGTCTGCACAAAGCAGATGTGACATTATGTGGGCGTTCCCTTAATCCCAATTATGCAGAATAAATACAAAGGTGTTGGTTTGTAGGACTTTTTTATACAGTAATTGTAGGATTCCATTTAAACTGAACAATAACAAGAGAGGAGCTGGAGGACAAATTTAATACATTTGGACAGAGCTAGGTTAAATGTTAGCCCCACTGTTCATTCTGTGCCCGCTGCTATGCTACGCTAAGCTAAACATACTTGCTGCTGGGTAAACTGTTTCTTCACATTTATTAAATAAAGCATGAGCGTTGTATTCACAAGCTGTAATGAGAAAACTATAAATATTTCAATAATACTCATTTCTAGTTGGACATAATCTGTGAAGGATCTGCTGCAGATTGGAACATACCAGAACTCTGGACACATAATGCAGCCTGCATGCACACTGACGTGTGTTTGTGCTTTTGTGCAATGTATAACTGGCCATGCTTCACCCACCTCTTATAGCTTTAATTGTAGGAAACGGAGTTGGAGCCCTGTTCAACAACGTAAAAACTGAAGTGACCTGCAGTGATATCCTCTATTATCTCAGCTGGAAAAGACTGAACAATGTAGGTGGAGAGCTCTTTATATGTGAGGACTTCCATACAGTCAGGATGATGTATTCAGACTAGCAACAGTACAGCTGCATGCATAAAACAGTCAAATGTGGATGCATTTCTGGGTTACAGAATTGAATGTTGTTCTCATTAAGTAAAATATAATAAATACATAAGCCTTCAGTCTTTTTTAGCCAGCTCTGCTGATGGCGTCAGGTTGTCTTGCAAACAGATAAAGTGGGAAAATAGATATTTATTGTTTATTCCTCCTACTTGTTCACTCTTTAGTTGTTATTTTTCTCTTTAATGACTTTTGCAATGCAGACAAAGCAGGATCAAACATTACACCGTGACTTTTTCCAGACAGGAGCCGTTTAGCTTGATCCCTGAAGGGTGACAATTCCTCCCTCCACTGGTTCCCAGTATGAGCCCACAGCGGGACCTCCGGGATCCAAAGAGACCACACACTGAGGTGAAAGATGGGGGGGGTAAAGGTTGACGGAGCCTCTACCTCACAGTCATTGATCTCTGTCATCACCAGTTGAAGACTCACGAAACACAGTGTGGTTTTTAGGCTTTTCTTCGCCGCTGTCGACAACTATGAGGAAATGTGTTAAAACTGAACCCAAAGTGTGGCTTTGGGTTGTAATGTGAAACAGTTTTTGTCAAATTTTGACAGAAATTTTGGACCAGATTCTGAAAATGCTATCACATCTGCCAAAAGAGTGTTGAAATGTGTCAGGGAATGATTATGCTGAAACTGAAGAAGCCTTTTGGAATAACATCAAACATGAAACAGTCAGTCAGTAGTGAACCAGTCTATATGATGCTGTTTTTGCTTTAACTATCTACATTTAAGACTCTGTTCTTTAGTGAATATTGGATGAAGCCTGAGTGATGTCTATGTTTTGGTTACTAAAAGGGGTCCTCGGTGGTTGCCATAATTAAAACATTGTCTCTAACTGCCTTCATATTAACGGTGGAACAGACAACAAAGTGGTGCTAGGACAGGTCTTAGCCTTCTGATAAACACTTTTACTGTGCTGGTTTGTAGTCACATCATCCATGCCCCTAATTATGCATAACTCATATCCTTTTAAGATCAAGCTAGACAAGTTTACATCCAGTAGAGTATGTGCACTTAAAGCATGACAATAAAAATTTTTTGAACCTAGATGGAGACATATCTAGAAATAATTTTTTTAGAGCTTAAGCCTGGCCCAAAAATTCCAGCCTGACCCCATGCACAGTCTCTCTGAGCTTGGTCCAGCCCTTACCTTTAACTGTATAATGGGCCTTAGTCCCATTTAAACTCAACAACCCAATAAGCAGATGCAGACATCACTGTGCACTGAATGCCAGGAGCTTTTTTAAGATCGTCCGTCTGTTAGCAGAGTATTTCATATCTACACTGCGTTGCATTAGAAGACATGAACAATTGAAATAATTGCTTCTTTTTCCTCCACCTGTGCACTAACTCTCTCTTAATGGCAGCCCTCCTGCACCATATCATTGTGTGCCTGCAGAGATTAGCAGGCCAGCAGCATGCATTTAAAGAAAAACAGTCAAGAAATAAAACATGGGAAAAGTGATATATTCAGTAAATAAACCACCAGGGGCATACTTTTTGAAAGACTTCTCAGTTCAAGAAACCAGAGGCTTGCGCGGGACTCTTTCTTTTCTTAATTTCTTTTGTTAATCCTGCCACCTGCTGGATTTCTAACCATTACATGCCGTCCACTCCCACTCAAACCCATGAAAATTCTGGTAATCCATGCTATGTATTTGGAATAATTTACAGTGTGCTTCATTAAAGGGATGCCAATATTAATATTATTCAATTAAGCAACACCTTGACAAAGTTTCCTCAATGAATGAAGGAAAAGTCAAAGAAAACAACCACAACACTTATGACACGCCTTGTCATGCAAAGAAAAAACAGCTGACAGCCTCAGACAGATTCATCTCCCAGTTATGGCTTAGTAATACCAGTGTCAAAGTAATATTTTTTGACCTACTTACATGCCATTTATCATCATTTATGTTTAAGTCACACAGAGGTGGAACTGTTTTTCTGATCCCTGGAAAGTTTGTGCATCATCAAATCTGCAGCACACTTCCATCAGCTCTCACAGACAGTAGGCTAATCTTTACTCTTTTAACTCCATGTGGTTCCCATCCTCATAGTTAGATGCTTAATGCAATGCTGAGTGAGCGTATGTGCTACACAGGAGAAGTGACTTAATTGAGGACGGGGAGGGGGGCGTAATAATTTAGTATTTGTTTTAAAAGTTGTACATATATGATTTATTCATAGCACCAGTTTCAAATCAGTACACTAAAGAAGTCTTCTGAGCGGTATCAAGGACAACTGAAGCAATGGTGTGGCATGCAAATCAAGACAGACACACAGACACACCACCAGTTACAGTTGTAAGACCTGACCAGTGGACCTGGAGAGTGCCTTGTTTGTGCTGTGGGTCTACCCTGAGGGTTCTGAAGTAGAAAAATATGGAAAAAAGTGGAAAAGAATAGACAAAAACTCAAAGATCTTGGATAAAACATAGCTATGCTTCAACGTCTGATACGTCTGGACGTTGTTGACTCACCTTAGCTCCACCTGACTCAGGCTCACAGGAGGGGGTGGGAATCAGGCTTGGGCAAAGTATCCATGAACTCTACATTATCCATATCAGTGGTTCTCAACTGGTGGGTTGGGACCGAAAAGTGGGTCGCTAAGCTGTTTCCAGTGGGTCGTAAACCGTGTCTGAGGAAAGAAATGGTGGTGAAATGTCTGAGAAGTACTGCAGTCCTTAGTGGACATGCATCCATACATGCTATTTTACTGTGTTTCATCAGAATAATGGGGAAATGTAAATGTTTTCCAGTAGTTCATCTAATTTTTCTCCTGTTCTTGCAAAAAGAATTTTGCTTCTCCCGTGAAAATGAGGTATTTTTTCATTTTTTAATGTTAAAATTAAGAAAATACATGAATTCATGGGGAAATGGGGTGTAAAAAATGTTTTTTTTTTTCATATTTTGTGCTATTCAATATTAAAACTGCAAAATTATTCATTATTTCTTTGTTTGATTTTAATTTTGGGTCCTGATGTGTCAGTGAAGAAACTGGTGTGTCCTGAGGCTAGACCAGTTGAGAACCACTGATCAATTTGGCTTGACCCACAGGAGGCTGGAGCTGATCCCAGTTGAGTGCAATTTAGAGCGACCAGTTAACCTAATGAGCTTGTCTTTGGACTATGGGAGGAAACTAAAGTACCCAAAGAGGAGCCACGCACACATGAGGAGAACATGCAAATGTTGTACAGAGAGATCCTGGGACTGGGATTCAAACTTTACTGCTGTGAAGCAACAATGCTTACCACTTTACTCACAAAGTCACACTGAAACTACTGACTTGGCATGTTTTCTAGTTGTTTTTGCAGATCCGTATGCATGGCAGTTGTTATGAAACACTGACACTAGAATATGGAACTTTTCTGAAAATGCAAACAAAAAATGTCACTTTATTGTGGATGCTTTTTGTGTAGAAATGGCCCAACTTTCTAAAACATGGTTAAAAAGAAATAGTTTGTAAAAGCAGGGGAAAAATATCAACTTTTGTTTTTGACAAGATTCAAACCCATGTTTCCTCTGTGTCCTGTGGTTTTCTGTCCATTCATAACCACATATGATGACTCCTAGACACATTTTTGTGTCCTTTTCATACTTCATAAAGGTCTGTTGCTCTTGGCTTCACACCACAGTTCTACCACACACCAAGGAAGGATGACAAAGAACATTAAGAGAACAGGAACATGACTCTGAGTGGAAGTGAGTAAAGTGAGACGGACCCCTCTCCTTCTCTTTCTTTCTTTTCTGATTGAGTGGAGCTGAGTTCAGCCAGCGTTGACCGCTTCTTCTGTCCCTCCTTCACCCTTATTGTCCCCCCTTTATTCTCTTGTTAAACGTGGTTGACAGCACCACTGCTCACATGAATCCCCACCTCTGTTGTTCCCCGTCCCCAAAGACTCGGTGTGGTCACTGACTGACCAGAGCGTCAGGAGAAGAGGAAAGCAAAGTTCTGAAGTATCAGTGTTACTTCCCCTCTTCTCCGGGGACACAGAGGCAGGATCGATAGTTTTTCATTAACTTGTCTTCCTCCCTGTAAACGAGCAGGCATGGCCTCAGGTGTCAGTAAACTTTGCAGTGAGAGAATCAGTGGATGATCCCTCCTCCTCCCCTGTACTTATCTGTCTTGGTCTCCCTCCAGCAGTAAAACCAACTTTTACTCATACTCAGGAAAAGTGTTTTCAGACCATACCAAGAAACAAAAATGATTCTCAAATACATTTTTACTAGTCATTGCACTCAAGCATCACAATTCATGCAGAAAACAGATAAAACAGATTTATTTTGCAACCATTCCCTCCCTACAGAAAAACAACAATGGAGTGCCTTTAAAAGTATCCACCCCTGTGGATGTTTAACACTTTTAGTGATTTTATAAATCAATCACGGCCAATACAATTTTGATTTTTTGACAATACAAAAAAAGAAAGCATGTTTGATGTCGACGTGAAAACAGATTTCTTCAAAGTAAAGCCAATTAAATAAAACTATGTGAGGTAAAATAAGTGAGTGCATAAATATTCACACAATTCAAGACAGTATTTAGTAGATGCATCTTTGGCTGCATCCACAGCACTGAGTCTGTGAGGATAGGTCTCAACCAGGTTTGCACATCTGGACGCTGCAATTGTACTCCATTCTTCTTTGCAAAACTGCTCAAGCTCTGTCAGGTTGCACAGGGATGAGGCATGAACAACCAAGTCAAGCCACAAAATCTCTATGGGACTGAGGTCTGGGCTTTGACTCTGCCACTCCAGAACATTCACCTTGTTGTCTTTAAACCACATCTGTGTAGCTTTCACTATACGCTTCGGGTTATTGCCTTGCTCAAATATAAATGTTCTCAAAAGTCATAGATCTTTTGCAGACTGAAAATTTTCCTCCAGCTTTTGTAGTATTCACTTTACCCTTTACCTTTACAAGTCTTCCAGGGCCTGCAGCCGAGAAAGATCCCCACAGCATGATGCTGCCACCACCTGCTTCGCAATGGGGATGGTGTGTGTGTGGTGATGTGCAGTGTTTGGCGTCATGTCTGAAGGCCAAAAAGCTCCATTTTGGTCTCATCAGACCAGAGAACCTTCTTCCGTTTGACCATGGAGTCTCCTGCACGCCTTCCTGTGAACTCTAATCCAGATTTAATCAGAATTTTCTTCAACATTGGCTTTCTCTTTGCCACTCTCCCATAAAGCTTTGATAAACTCAGGCAACAGTTGTGATATGCAGAGTCTCTCCCATCTCAGCTGCTGAAGCTTCAGTGCCTTGGAGATGGTTTTGTATCCATCCCCTAACTTTTACTTTTCTATAAACTTTTCTCTGATTTGCTTGGAGTGTTCTTTTGTCTTCATGGTGTAATGGTAGCCAGGAATACTGATCAACCAGTAACTGGACCTTCCAGACACAGGTGTCTTTACACTCCAATCACTTGAGGCACATTCACTACACTTTGGTCATTATTTGACATTAGATATCTTAGTTTCATTGATATTACTTTATAGAAAACTGCTCTTAGGCACTGTACATTTTAGTAGACATGGCACCCCTAAGGATCTTAAAGGTAGTATTTTGTTGATATAGAAGCCTTGTAAAGCCATTTAAATGTTTCTCTTGTCTCCAGCATTTTAGTGCTGTAAACAGCTGTAAAAATCTCACAAATACTCCATTAAAACCAGACTGAACTTTGAAGCCTCTATAAAGAGCTCAGTGTGTTTCTTTAATACTTTTGTCCTTCTCTGGCTGACAGATCTACACCATCTTGTATCTAATCACAGAGTAGCCTCTGTTTGGGAACGACCTTGCTCCTTGTACAGTGCCAGCCTCCCCGCTGTAACAGATTAATCTCTTTCTCCCCTGTGGGTCTGCACACTGTGGCCCTGTGTGCTGCAAACACAAGGTGATCGTGCGGAGCTTTATATTCTCTGTTAATGTTGTTTGTTTCACTCGAGGCTCTCTGAGGATCGGAGCTAACAGCACGTGTTGGAGAACAGCTGTCGTACCTGAGCCTGCTGATGAGTCGGGTTTTGTTCAGAAACACCTGCTGCAGATGTTACAGCTGACAATCTCAACAAGTGCTATGGTGATTGAATGGGTTTTAAGTGGAAATGCATGACCAGTGATGCTTTTCCTGTAGTCTGTATCTTGACTGATGCCTTATGCATTTGGGGAGCAAAACAAAATAGTCCTATTTACTTTCCTGTTGCATAAAAACAAGAAGAAAAACATGATGAGGAAAAGCCAAAACGCATGAAATAAAGAGGCTGATTTATCATTTCAGAGTATAACTGGTGAAAAAATGAGTTCAAATTATCCAAGATTGAGAATTGATTCAGGGGAGGTGATTATCACAGCTGATGTAGGCTGAAATTGAGCGAATGATTAGGAGTGAATAAATTATTAATGCTTGTACCAGTGTCTGGAAAACATGGAGTTGGGCTCCTTTGCCAATCTTGGACCACAGTGGCAGCTGAAAACAATTCAGCTGAAACTCCTCAAATCAGCCCAGCACTTTAGATATTTTGCAAACTAACCAGATATTTTTAGAGTAGAAAAGAACGAGGCTGGTGACCTGCCAAAGTGGCTCGTAGAGCAGACAGATTTAGTGGCCGCATCCAAAATTTAGCAGCATTTGGCGAGCGGAAATTTGCTGCCCTGGAGGAGGAGGGGGGGGTGAAGGCGGGATGAAAGCCATGGCATCGCTTGGCTCCAGATGGCTCAGGACAGGAGGGGATGGATGCAGGCACTTCATCAGCAGCCTATGCTCCATAAGCCCCTCAAAGACTTGAGTGTAAACAAAGACAGCCAAATGTATGTCTGCTAAAGTATGCGTTCATATCATTCTATTCTCTGCTGCCTGTATGGCCATAACAATGCCTGCTGAATGACTGGTTGTACATAATGTAACTCATTGGTTCCCAACCTGGAGTCTGGGATCCCTCAGGGTGGGTGCCAAAGATCCTAGGAGGGTGGGTGTGAGGCTTTGTCTGCTCTGAGGCTGCAAACATTGACTAAAACCATGATGAAGCAGTTATTGAGTAGTTTATACAAAGGTCTTTTGATAAGAAAAGCATGATAAAACCCTTTTTTAGGCTTTTATCAGTGAATCAATTAAAATCTATGTTAATTTTTCTTCTCTCTTGGTGGAAAGATTGATACCAGGAGTCTCCATCCTTGAAGTTTTTGATTATGACCATTGAATTGACATTGCCTAGCAGGGCATTGTTCCAAATGCAACACTAATTTCAGCTAACTGGGCTATCAGTGAGTTTCAATTTAAGTTCTGATTTTGGCCTCCTTAGATCTTACATTGCTGCATGCAGCAAAGTAACTTTGGAATGAGGGAAAACCTTTTTTTCATAGGTTTTGTTGCTGTGGTTAAAGGAGTACACACTCTCTCCCTTTACATAACATGGTGTGTGCTTCGGCCCTCCCACCAAAACAGCTCTCACTTTAAGTTAAGTGAGGAGCAGGAGGAGCCACGGCACTTAGGCCTTGTCCATACGGAGACGAAAACGATATATTTCCATTTCATTTTTAGAAAGTTTTCTGTAAATATGGGATCATTTCAAGAAATGTCCGTTTAAGTATGGAACCACTGAAAATGCTGTAGTATATATGCCAGGCCTGTACGTGGCGCTGTAACACTGCCACGGAAATGCACCGAAAGAGAGAAGATCACAGAAAACTGCCACAAACCTTCTCCTTGTTGCCCTTGTGGTCGTTCTCTGCGGTGGCTTTAAGAACATCGATGTGCTGTTCTCAGTGGTGGTAAAGGAGCATCAGATTATGCTGTTAAAGCCATAATAAGCACAGTAGCTTCTGCAGCATGAACACAGCCCTGGAACCCACCATTGTTGTTTTGTTTTGACACGTGCATGCGCCTTAAGAGAGCTACGCTATGTATGACGTAATCGTTCAAAGAAAGAATTGGTTGGCTGTCAGCACGGAGACGAAATTGTAAGCATTTACAGATTTGTTCACTTTTGGACCTTGGTTTCAAAAAGTGAAGTTTACGGCCTCCTAAAACGCTGTTTCAACGTGGATAAAATGCCGATACAACAAAAAACTTTTGCTTATACTCCTGCAGTCGTCTCCATGTGGACAGGGCCTTAAACTGATTAAGCCTGGCAAAAGGATGAACATGCTGATTTTTGGTCAGATTTACTTCCATCTAACAAAAAGAGAAGGCTAGATTATCTTATGGTTCGATAGACAATATTGACAGATTGTCTTATCTGATGTTTTAGAATGAACTTTCTTTCTCCAGTCTGAACCACTCCAACTTGTTGTAGTTTCTTTTACTTACCTTTGTAATACCAGAGTTCTTTATCCAACAACACAGTACGAAATACATACATTTAATGGTAAATATCTACTCTTTGAGCTGTAGTTTTTTGTACTTATGTATTACCAGAAGTACTTATGCAATAACACAATACAAATTACCATACATTTACCAGGTAAATACATAGTAATTAGTCTATAAAGGAAAGGGTTACCATGTTGTGTAGGTGAGCGGGTACATTTTACATGTCAGGTGGTACAACCAATGTAAAACAGCTAAATTTTTATTTTACCATAAAATTCTTCAATTAATTAAAAAACATAAAGTCCACTTTCTAACAAGAATAAAAGGAACCTGTGTGAGTTTTTATCTGTTTAATTTGCAATTAGGTGCAAATGTCAGGTGGTGCAACCGCAAATGAATAAAACCTTATATGTCACTGACCCATACATGTTTTATCACCTTTTAGAGGCTTCAAGGCTTTTGCCATCCACACTGGTTCACTTCAGTGCATTGCCATACCAACCACTGAGTTCACTAAAGTCAGGAGCTTGTCATTTTTTCTAGATGTATACCTAAAAATAACTTTTGTTTCCTGTGGCAATTGCAAAGATTTTGAATGCCAAGAGAACAGCGTGCTCCAATAATAATTGATTGTGTGGGTGGGTGATGAGGTGAATGCTCTTGTGGTCAATATGCCATGTCTAGATGTGCTGGTTTCTGATTATTTATGGGCTCAATATAAAAACAACACCATGTACTGTTTTATTCGAAATCCAAACAATTTTATGTCTAAAACTAAACTTACTTTTTCTCAGTTTTATTATCAAAGACCCGTGTTTTAGCTGATCTTGGTTTTGTGTTCCTTCTTGAGAAAAGGCTGTTGATCCACGATTTTATTAACAACGATCCTTCTGTGAGTTTTGAGCAGTGCTGTGTGTGTTAAAGGACCTTTAATGTCACCTTTTACTAAAGGAAAATCACCAGTTCGATTCGCCTCAGGGCGCTTAAGAAAACTTTTATCAAACAATAAAATAATCCAGTGACAGAGCACATTGGCTCATGTTTTGTTCCGCTCTGTTTAATGTAATGACACGCTTTAGTACTTTCTCACATGTAAAAACACTAGGCATGGATTCACAGACGACTTTGACTCTGCTTTCTCCTCACATCTTCTCCGTTATCCATCTCTCATCCCCAGCACTGGTCAATTTTTAACGCCTCATGATGACAGACTTGTTTGTGTTTGGCATCATTATGGGCCGCTTGCTCTGTGATGCCAGGATCTCCTCTAGCCTCAGGCTGTGATTTTTGATCAAACACTGCTTCGCCTCATGAGGAGAAAAAAACACTTGACAGATTTTCACAGTCACAGACTTCAACAGCTGACTTATGCTGACCCAGAGAGGTCAGCAGTCAAATTTCTCTTTGCATATTTGACATCTCAACGAGGACAGACTGATGCAGAAATGACCCCAATTACCAGATTCTGAACAGCCAGGCCAATGCAGGTTTATTGATGTGGAGCATTTAATACAAAAGGAAGTTCAAAGTATTTTACATAAAGCATAAAAGAGCTTTCAGAGTGAAATAAAGCCTAAAGTTAAGATTCTGAAAAGCACAGAAGAAATGAAGGCTAAAGTGCATCTTGAAGTTTGCTGCACATAAACATAGAATATTTTTACATGTATTTAAAAGAAATCAGATTTAGGGCAAGTGTCAGATCAGTTCAAAGATTGCTCCAATTAAATGAAGCTCAGAAAAATACAGAGAGGAAAATAAGGAGTCAGAAACAGAAAACTATTCTCACCTCACTCACTGCTCACTGTCTCTTAGAGATGTGAGGTGAAGCAGAAGAAGCAGAGTGACACAAACCTTGATGCTTTCATTCCTCTGAATGCTAAACTTCCACTCTGATGCTTTGGATTTCATTATTTTAATGAGACCAAACAAACTTTCCATCACTCTCACTGTGAATTTATCTCTAACATTATTTTTTATAAGAGGCCAAAGAAGTATCCATGTGTTTGCCTTATCATTAACATCACTTTATAAAAATGCTCCATTTGTCTTGACTTCAAAATCACACCATTGAAGATGCAGTATTGACTTCATACCTAAAACTTAGCATTGAGTCTATAACAGCTTGAAAGATGCTGTATTATGTATTGTTTTAAATAATGGCATGTGAAATTATTGTGATGTAAAACTGCGACTGTGCTGCATGAAATTCTTGCTCTGTGACTGTCAGAGCAGACTTTAAGATCAAAACAAAAACTCTCTTTTAAATCCTCCATCACCCCGTAGTTTAGCTTCATGACTCCCTTCCTGTTTGTCTGTGACTTGACGTGTGGCTGAAAATAAACATCCAAAAGCAAAAGTCTGATGAGATATAATAAGGGCGCATTCACACCCGAGCTGTTTGGTCCTCTTGAAACAAACTTTGGTCCGTTTTCCCTGATAGTCCGGTTCGTTTGGAGTGGTGTGAAAGCTCGAATTCTGGTGCGGACCAAACAAGCAGATTCTGGTCCACTGAAAAACAGGGGTCTTGGTTTTAAACGGACCCTGGTGCAGTTTGTTTGAGGAGTGAAAGCAAAGCAGACCAAACTTGTGAACCAAAGGCAGGAGGTGGCATAAAGCGTAGTGACTGATGGATTTATATGGAATTTAATATACTCAAGTTCATGTGGGTACCTCGCTTGGCGCCTACGTAACCATAGCAACACGTCATAGTCTGTTACTCACATGTTGGCTTGCCTTTTTCATCTGTGCTGATTTATTCATCTCATGTTAAGAACAACATGCTGGACAGCTCGCTGCTTCTTTGGCTGCCCTTAATGCCCCAGTGCAAAAGCAGAAACCCTAAAACAGCATAAATTTGGCATTTTTTCATTGTTTATGTGTTTCCTCTTCTTCTACATTTCCTTTTCTTTTTCACCACGCTTTGTTTGGGATGACAGCACCAGAAATGTGTAACGGCTTGATGTTATCCAGACAGTTTGGTTCGTTTGACCGAGTGCAATGTGAATGCAAACCAAACCAAAGGAAAGTGCAACAATGTTACCATTTGAACCGAACCGAGTCCCCCAGACTGTCAGGTGTGAAAACGGCCTAAGGTAAATTTTTGGGCTTTTCGTGCCTCTATTGATAGAGTAGGGCAGTGGATAGAATTGGAAACAGGAAAAAAAAAAGGGTCAAGACATGCAGGAAAGGGGCCCCAGGCCGGCCTTAAAACCAGGCTGCCCGTGTACAGGGGGTGCCACCTAACTACTAGGTGGACTGCGGTCTGGATCCGGTGCTGTCTTATCCGGACCTGTGTGTACCTGGTATCTCATGCTGAAAAGCGCTCTTATCAGCTTTTTTACATTTTCGGTGATCTATCTTGACCTGCACAGCTTCTCTCATTTTAGCGATAGAGGTAGCTGCATGTGATATATGCAGTTTTTATGCAATACCAGCATTTTACGATTGTATTCCCACAACGTCCATGCTCCAGTCATATTGTTAAATTCCAGGTTGTTTTCCATGTAAACATTGCAGTTCTGACTGCTGTTTTTATTTGATTCTTTCCTGATTGAAAAGCGAAAGACTGTGCGTACTATGTATACTCAGCATACTCAGATGTGAGCCTTTGTGTAGCCCATTGCCATACAGATACAAGTTGGGAGAGTCTCAGGGACAACTGAGGAAGTGAGTTAAGGAAAAGTAGAGATGCTGCGGTTAGAAATAGGAAAAGAATACCATAAAAAAGAGACTTTTTAATTGACTGTTGTGTCTCCAACCTTGTACGTTTCAGTATGTTAGTGATCAATAAATCAAACATTACTACAAGACAAAGCACACATTTTTTACTATCCACACTGACATCTGATGAGGACAGAAAATACATGAGGTTACACATTTAAACCCTGCATGCCGGAAACATTTTGCATTTATTTTTCTATTTATTATCTATGTACAAGGTCTCGTACTATGAAGATGGTTTCGTTGCTCTTTCACTCTACATTGAACTAGAAGGAAATGCTGTCAGAGGTAAATGCTTTCTTGGTGCCAACATTGCACAAGAACAGAAACTATAAAAGTCGAGGTAATGATAAGTCAAAGAAAAGTCTGACAGAAGAGTTTAGCAAGAGGACAGGGGAAGCAGATACAGGGTCTGAGCCCTCTGGGATCAGACTGGTGCTCTACTTCCCCATACTCCTCATTTTCATTAAAGAAGGAAAAAGAACAGAGGAGTTGAGGGTTGTAAGACTGTATAATTTGAACCATGTGGTACCAGAAAGAGTGAACATTTTGACAACTCTAATGGTAAAGTAGAAACTTTGGATACTTCAGACCAGTGCATCGTCTTTAGTTTTTCTTTTGATGAGGTGTAAACAGCTGTTGGTGTTGCACATTAGCGGCTGTCCCTGTGGCTTTGTTTATGTAGTTTACATTGCTGGTTTATAATGACTCATGCTTCTATTTTAAGTGTATGATTGAATGCATGGTGGAGACCCTGGGAGTCTCCTGTGTTTGAGATGTTTCAGCAGTCTGACTCATTGTGGCACCTCTGGAAACTTCATGCCGCATGAACTCACGTCTTAGTGTCCTCAGAGATGCAGCCTATGTGATCCTGACTGTGCATCGTTATATGGGTAATCTAACTAGCTGAAGTCATGCACCGCGCTGCTCTGTGCTCCGCCGTGCCCTGGAGGACGCCCCAAAATAAGACGCCTGATTGTGGAAAACAAGCGAGGGCGTCTGCATAACAGCAACTTATGAATGCCAGATTGAGCACTGCATGACTGAAGGAGAGCTACAACCTCCGTCACTTCACATACCCTCTGTGATCTTCATGCTAATTAGGATTTCTTTGTTTGGATCAATTTACATTTGGGATTTGCTAAGTCTGAGAAGTCTGTTGCAGATTTAACTGTCAGCGCTTTGATCAAAGTGATTAGAAGGAGGCCTCCTGTCTTAACAAACACGCTCACGCTTCTTCCCAGCTAAGATATGAGCCTAATTTATGTTTTGTTTGGGTGAAACTCTGCAGCTGCTCACTCTCCACCAGCTGAAGAGCCTCACAGTAACAAGCCTGTCTGGCTGCGGGCTTCTGCTCTCATAGGGAGGCTGTGCATGCATCTTTTTCAAATTGGACGACCACATCTTTAGTTTGCCTTTATTTCCCCAGAAACATGAAAAGCCAGTCCCCAAATGCTCTTGGATTCTTGTCACTGTTGGGCAGAGATGCGCTATTGACTCCATGTCAGGAATCATTTGGCTCATTAAGTCAGTACTCACACATTTTCTAGAGTTTGCTGCTTTTTTGTTTCTGATGGAAAGAAGTACATCTATCTCTGATCAGATCAGATGTGGAAATATGATGAATGATGGCAGCAGAAATCTGTTTTGAAAAGTGTGATTGAACCTCATCTTTGCTATCAGACTCATATTGTCAGTGTTTAATTCTTTGCTAGTTTTCAATAATAACTTTCAATCTTGATCTGACTTAGTCATAACTTCAACATAGATCCAAGAGTCTACCCCATTACCATAGAGCGCCCCAGTAGTCCACTTTAAGCACTGTGTAACTTTGGCAGAAGGCTATGGTTGTTTCCAAGTGAGCAGTTTCCTCAGCACTAGTTCACAAACATGCCTGTATATCTATGTGGGCCCCATATGGGACATATGTGGGCTACAATAATGGTCCCATGTGGGTTTATCCATGGGTTCCATGGTGGCCCCACCTGTGATTGCCCATGTGAACTGTGACTTAGGCTAACCCACTTCCATATACTTTTTGTTCTTAGTGTTGCATGTACGCCATGGTTTGCTCTGACCTTAGGCACACTCCCGATGCATTTCTGGAGCAATGCATTGCGCAGTGCAGCCCTGCGCAGCTAGAGGTGAGAGATCACAAGATCACAAGTTCACACAGGTTTTGCAAATTCACTCTAAAAGAAGTCCAGTGTTAAAAAAGTACATAAACAACAGATTATTTTTCATTTCTGTGGATGATTAACCATTCACTTTGAAATTATTCCATTTGTTTTTTCTTCTATCATGGGTGACTACATTAAGAAGTTAACCCTCTGAGACTAAAGACTTGGCCCTCCAATGTGCCATTCTAACAGAGGTGTCAAAAGTATTCACATTCATTACTCAGGTAGAAGTATAGATACTAGGGTTTAAAAAAGACTTCTGTAGAAGTTAAAATATCATCTCAAGCTTTTTGCTCAAGTAAAAGTGTAAAAGTACTGGTTTCAAAATTACTTAAAGTATAAAAGTATAAGTAATGTAAGGGGGAAAAAATGCCATTAAGGACAAAAGCGTAGGCTGCGCCAAAGGGGCCATAGTGCACCTCCACAAAAAAAAACATTTTCCTAAAGGCCATAATGACTATAATGTTATATTAGAATGTTGATGTTGAAAAATTTGGGATGCACCTGTTCCAGCTACATTTATGACCATTGACAATGAACCCATTTTAGTACAGTGCAAATACATTCAAGAATCATATATGTGTACTCCTGAGCATTAACATGCATTTCATGGAGTGGAAGATATGATCACTAGTTGTCTATGAGTATTGTAATGGTGCAGAAAGTCAAACTTCAGAGGCATATTATCAGTAGCCTTCATTGGAATGTAAATGAACATCCAAGCATCAAGCACCCACACACATTCAAGACCCGGACCAGCTGGTGTTGACCAATAGGGTCTTACTCAACATGAAGGCTAGATCACTTCAAAATAATCTAGGCCAGCCAAAATGTTTGATTATGTCTGTTTTGTTTTTTTGGCGGGGTTTTTTGTGTTTTTTTTTTTTTTTTTTTTGAACGATGATAAGCTGAAATGAAAACAAGCTGAAATGAAATAGGAGTAATGAGGCTATTTTTAAAATGTAAGGAGTAGAAAGTACAGATAATTGCGTGAAAATGTAAGGAGTAGAAGTAAAAAGTTGGCTGAAAAATAATTACTCCAGTAAAGTATAGATACCCCAAATTTCTACTTAAGTAAGGTAGCGAAGTATTTGTATTTCATTACTTGACACCTCTGCATTCTAATGAAGCTATCCATGCCTTTGTAGCTCTTACAGAACATTTTCTAGTGAGCCTGGAACTTGGCTGACTTTCCTGGATCAATAAAGATTAAACCAACACCAGTAACTCTGATATTGGATTCCTTTTTATCCATTGATAATCCTTTTTTTTTTATCATTCCTGCAGCTAGTGAGTTAGGCTGCTGCTATATTGTCTGTATGGCTGTTACAGCCAAGGACTTCGTCTTCATGTCATACTTTGCCAACCAGCGCATGTGCACTGACTTATAAACTGGAGGAGATCCTGAATGACTCATGCTTTAAAGAATACTTTTTAATTTAGTGATCAGTATAGTATCAAAAAGTACAAACACTTTTTAAAAAGTTTAATGCTATTTCATAAGAAAAAATATTACCATTAAAATTGTTTCCATACAGAAAAGTTACCAGTGTATTTGTGCACTTTTTAGTAGATAGTCTTCAGGACTTTCCCTGAAATTTTTATTATTTAACAGCAAGATGCTATCCAATATTTGGTGCCAATGACTTATTTTCGTTGCTGAAGTATCCAAACAGGTATTGATGTTCTTAATTTTCACTAGAATCACAGCAGAGCTAAACATTCTTCTATTGTGAGAATTTTACGTCACATATATAATCCAGACCCTGTGATTTGATTCAGCTTCTCTGCTCTGTTAGGCCAGTTTCACTTCAATTTGCAGCACAAAGAAGCACCTTTTTACCAATCAATACAGTGCTTTGGAGCATACAGTCTCATTTCTTGTAAAGCACTGTGTCTAAAAAAGACTTTTCCACAACCAAATGTGACAAATAGTCTACTTAAGAATCTGTCAATACATATTATCTACTTCTGATGTGTTAATATATTATTTTTAACTGTGTTTTTACTGTTTTTATGTGATCAGACCCTCTCTTTACAGCCCTCACAGGTGTTGCCGGGTTGACGGCCAGCTCTGCTGACAAATCACCCTGAAGCATGTGGTGGTTTATCCTTGTTTATGAAGGAGGGCAGACATGCAGCAGTTCAATCAATGCCACTTATGTCTCGGCTCATTTCTCAGGCCTCCTCCTCTTCCTCCTCCTGCGGGTTTTCTCCCCCTCCTCGTCTTGCAGCTGCAGGATAGCAGTCGCTCTAATATTACACACGGAGTAAGCCGGCTATTGGCAGTATTTCGATGAAGGGTTTATTTGGATTACGCTGTTTACAGGCATCTGGAATACTGTGAGATGAGCCTCACTGCCACCATGAATAAACCAGTTACTGGAGTATCAATGTCCAAAATGCCTCACTTTGGCTGTGCATTGGTTACCTGTGGAAAAAAGTAATCATATCCAACCTCTTCAGTCCTGCACTCACATCTGTGAACATCCTCGTAGTTTTTCATCCTGGCTTTAGCCATTTTTTTCCCTATAAAGAAGCTGTAGCTGTCTGTCCAAACTCTAATTTAACAGCATTTTTAAAGCCTTAAACCTGTCATGAAGAACACACATTGTCAGTAAAGACATGCACAAGATTGCAACTTAGTCCTAACGAGCTTGAAACCTTGATTATAATCATTACAAAAGTGCTTTTTTATTCTGAAAGTATACTTTTGCAAGCAGCGCAGGATGCACCAGCTAATAACACATTTTAGGCGGCAATTAGCCTCTCTTTCTTTGAGAAACGATGTTCATACTGCTAATTTGTAACAAAAATATATTCCAATGTCCTTAGATTATACTTAAAAAAATTCCTTGAAGGATTAAATCTTCAAAACTCAGTATATATGAGAACAAAAGAAAACCAGCATGTAAAACTTGGCCATCACTTGCTTCCAGTTGGATATCTGCTGCATGATTCATTTGCTGCACCAAATTATGCATGCTAATTCTTCGGTGGTATTTTTCAAAGCTTAGCCCTCACATTGTTAATCTTACATATTTAATTTCATTTTATTTACTAAAATGAGTGACAGTAGCGGTGGACAGATCTTGGTTTTCCAGGGCCGGTTAGTGGTGTATTGAACTGATAACTGAAACTTGGAATTGATATGCATTCATTATGATGTAAAAAAGGAACTTAATGAAGCAAAAGCAAAATTGCATGATAAAAAAATGAAGGCAAAAGAAAAAGTATCCCCATCTCTATCAGCGTGAGAAACGGCACAAAGCAACACAGCAGAAGTTGGAAAACAGGATAGGGTGCCATATGCTCACTGTGTCAGTAGTGTCTAGATTTAACGGTTGATTTGCTAGTTCTCATGTGACATCTAGCCACTCTGATTGTGTCATATGAAGGATATTTGTTGAGACTGTGGAGAGTGAAAATAAAGCCAGAGGGGACCTCCAGCAGGCATTGGGATTGTCTGAGGCCATGGTTCTCTGCCAGAAAACGGTGGATTGCTCCCTCCGGGTGGGGAGGGAGTCTCTGCCTCAGGTGAAGGACTTCAAATATATCAGGGCATTGTGAGGGTAAAAAAAAAGAGTGTGAGCTTGACAGGCAGATTGAAAGATGAGCTGAAAGGCAAAGCTTTTGATTTACCAGTCAACCCTCACCTATGGTCATGAACTCTGGGTAATAACCGAAAGAGTGAGATCACAGATACAAGCGACCAAAATGAGTTTTCCCTGAATGGTGGCTGGGCTCAGCCTTAGAGATAGGGTGAGGAGTTCGGCATGTAGAGGGAACTAAGAGTAGAGGAGCTGCTCCTTTGCATCGAAAGGAGCCAGTTGAGGTGGTTCAGGCATCTGATCAGGATACCTCCTGGGCGCCTCCCTTTGAAGGTCTTCCAGGCTTGTCCAGCTGGAAGGAGACCTCAGGGAAGACCCAGAATGCACTGGAGGGTTTATCTATCCTGTCTGGTCTGGGAACACCTCGGGACCACCGTGACCCAGTCCTGGATAAGTGGAGGAAAATGGATGGATGGCCTGGTGGATGGAAAGACATTTTGCAGTGGAACAAAAGTAGTGCACCTTTTGATTGATTAACTTTATTACTTATCAGTAAAATAAAGTGCTGGTATGCCAACCATCGGCTGGAATAATTGGTCAGGTCAATAATTGGTTAACCCCTAGTCTGCACTGCAGGGTAACCTCATCTACTAAAACAAAGATTTAAAATCTGTTGGTCTTTTCTCCTTTGCTTTCACTCTCCTGACATACCTGATAGACTGCTTAATTTAGCCACTGCATGGGATATATCTCACATCCATCTGGGAAACAGCCCATACATGTTATTTGGGCGGGGCAGAGCCTTTAAAAAAAAAAAAAAACCTCTGAGGGTGATTGGAAAAACTCTCAGTCTGTCACATCATTACAGGTTGATAAAACTGCTCCTAAAGTTACATCTGAGGTTATCTCTTCAGCAGTTGGGTTGTTTACTGACTAGTAAATAAACCACTCATAGCTACTGCCCTGTTCTTATTAAATGAAACAGATTAGTCTATTCATTCTCACAATGATCAGTTGAAGGCTTTGCCTGATGACAGTCATGAAATCTGGCCGACCCAACAACCTTTCAAGGATATGTTTTCCTTTGCTAATGAATCAGTTTTGGTTGTTTCTTAAGCCTATTGTTTTCCTTGTCTGGGGACAACAATGCCAGTGTTACCAAGTCAATTTTAGGTGCATTCTTGTCCAATAGATGTTTTCTTATTTGTATGGAAACCCTGCATTATTATCACAATATAACAAGAGAAAGCTGAGATCTTTAGAAAAACAACCAAAATGTACTTGTAGAACAAAATGGGTGAATGCATGTCCTCAACTGGCTTCTGAATCAATCTGATCAGGAGCCAAATTGTTACAAACAGCTGCAGTCTGATCACCTGACCTCACGTGTCCGTGTTTGCAGTGTGATTTTATCAGTTTGTAAACTGTGGTGCGTGTATGTTAGCAGTACTGTTGCAGAGAGAGGTGCGATTCTGTTCCAAGAGTGGTGATTCTGTGACCTGCGGGGGGCTCAGAGGCAGCGTGGGGTCAGATGAGATGTAGTGCAGCGGCTGCACAATCTGACAGAGCCAATGAAGCTATTTGTAAAGGGATTCTCTCTCCACAGCTCCAGCTCTGTTATCAATGACCAAGCAAGGTGGCCTCAGCCAGTTTATCAGTACACTGTTCTCCTAGTGTCTTCAGGGCACTGAGGAAATGATCAGAGGAACTAAGAGGTTTGTAGCAGGTGACAAAGAGACGGTTCATTACTGGAGAAGATTGATTATTTCTAAAGAACATTTAGTAGCTAATGAATCCATCTGTCCATGCTGGGACAAGATGCAAAGTGTATGACAGATGTCTGTTAAATAAATAACTTATTTGAAATGACACTAGTACTTACTTCCTTATTCAGAGTTTAAAAATAGGTTGATACCTTCCTGATGTCTGTTGCACAGTAAGTAAAACAGTTTGAACAGTTTGAACAGTGAATTAAATTGATTGGACATGATTTGGAAAGGCACACACCTCTCTACAGAAGTCCTTACAGCTGATAATGCATATCAGAGCTAAAGCCAAGCCATGAGGTCAATGGAACAATCCTTGGAGACAGGATTGTTGCAAGGCACGGATCTGAGGAAGGCTGCAAAAAAGTGTTGCTGCACTGAAGGCTACCAAGAACACAGTGGCCACCAGGATTCTCAAAGGGAGGACTCTTCCATGAGCTGCTCACCTGGTCAAACTGAGCAACTGGGGGAGAAGGGCCTTGTAAGAGAGGTGGCCATGAATCTGATGGCCACTCTGACTGAGCTCCAGAGATCCTGTGTGAAGATAGGACAAAGTTTAAGAAGGACAACAGGGTTTCTGCTACATGTAATTGATTGTGGCGCACCACCACGCCAAAATAAAAGCCGCCATGCCTTCAGAATTCTGATCTTTTTTTATTCAGATGTTAAAAATGTAAATTTAATTGTATGAATGGATCCATACAAACATAGAGTCTATATCTGCGCACATTTACCAACCATAATAAGAGTCTGAAATGGTTATCACGAAATGCCCTCCCTCACAGTTTCAAAAATCCTGGAGGAAACCCTGGACAACCATCGCGGCAGAATGGAATAGAATTCTATTTCCACATTGTCATTATGAGGTAATGAGTGTAGTTCAATGTGAATTGAAGTGAATTTAAATGATTGTCCACCAAGGTTATAATAATTTTGGATTTTTCATTAGTTTTTATTTTATTTCATTTTTCACATTCTCTGTTCAGTATCAGTTTAGTTTTGATTCGTTTTGACTGCTGGTTTGTTAGTTTAGTTTAGTTTAGTTTTTATTTTGCAAAAATGCTTCGTTTTAGTGTAGTTTTTATTCGTTTCAGGGTTTTAGGTTTTTTTTTGGATACATGTCAGGGCTGAGTGAACATACATTTTTTAAGGCATTTTCAAACTGGCTACTCTTCACTTATCATCTTATTTATTGAAATATTATGTTTGAATACAACTCCAGAGGTAAAACTAGTGCTGTGTGAAGTCTTAACCAATCAAATCAGGCCAGTTTACCCCCAGACTTGGGTGTCGGTGCCAGTCTGTATGATTGTGTGAAAGACTAAAACTAAGGATATTTTGTCTCCATTTTTATTTTATTTTAGTTAGTTTTACTGTGCAGTTTCCGTTAGTTCTCGTTTTTTTTTTTTTTTTTGTTGTTGTTTTTATTTTTTGCAAGGCTTAATTTCTATTTAGTTTCAGTTACCTAAAATGATTTTGAAATTTTAGTTTTAGTTAGTTTTAGTTAACTATAATAACCTTGTTGTCTACATGTCCATCCATCCGTTTTCTATACTCCTTATCCAGTTGGGGGATGGAGCCTATCCCCGTTGTCATTGGGCGAGTGGCGGGGTACACCCTGGACTGGTCACCAGTCAATCGCAGGGCTGACATATAGAGACAGACAACCAGGCACACTCACACTCACAGCTACAGCCAAATTAGAGTCACCAATTAACCTAACAAGCATGCACAGAAAGGCCCTGACCAGGAAGTGAACCAGGAACCTTCTTTCTGTGAGGCAACAGCGCTTACCCCTGAACTGCCATGCAGCCCACATGTCACAATGTCTTTATTAGCTGAGCGCCCCTAAAGCTCTGAATCTAACCCCTCCCCCTGGTGAACATCGATTAGAGCAGGTCTCTCTGTAACCCCCCAGCTCTAACTGAGCTTGTCTATAAGAGGTCCCTGACCTCAGCTCACAAATTATCAGATCAAATCAAATTTTAATTGCCCTCTTGCTTCTAAAGAACATTCTCTCCCTTTTGAAAAAAAATCAAAATCGAATAGCTTTGAGCTGTCATTGATGTTGAAAAGTATTGATTGACATCTTCATTTCAACAAACCACCCACAGAATATCAGCACACTTAAAAGCCTGTTCTTTCTCTGTGGGGTCCATGCCCACTTCCATGAGGCTCTTCTCATTTCTCAACTATTAACAGCAGCTCTATAATCGTGTGCCGGCTCGGCACTATTGTAACAGAGGAAGCTCTGTTTAATCACCCAGATAGTGCTGAGAGATTCTTCCGGGCTTTGCACAGATTAAGAGAACATTACCTCGAAATGAGGGAGAGAAAATGGTCCATGGGTTTTTAAATACTCGCTGGAGAGTTTTAGCCTCATGGTCTTTTCGTTTGGCAATTTTCCTTTTGCCTATATTTGTGCACAGAGAGGCTTTGTGTTCTGTTTTTCTCAACATGATGCTATAGATTCAAGCTCTCTCACACACTGACACCTGTGAGCCACTGCAGAGAAGGTGCCCTTGTGCTTAGAGGTTTGTTGCCTTGCTCTAAGGAGTTGTTGAGACAGGAGAGTATAAGGGCGTATAAAGTCTGCACCCTCTGGGCTCTCATTTCACTCACTGTTGTCCCGCAGCAAGATCCCAATTGAAAAATTCCCTGGAACACAATATCTTGTTTTTCTGATGTTTAGTTCTGTGTGGATTTGTTTCTGTTGACGACTGTGAAGTTCAGGATGAATTTCTGTCTGCCCTGATGTTGATGTTGTTTTTCTGGAGGTAACTTCAGGTCTTTCACATCAACGTCAGCGAGCGCTGGCAGCAGAATTTACACCTCCCTGCCTCTCTTTCTCACTCTGATTGACTTCTCCTCTCGATCTCTCCTCTCTTTAATGCTCAGCTGTTTGTCAGCGCTGGTGCATGTTTGTCACATGATGGCTATCGTGCAGGAGCAGCATGTTTCCATCCGGCCACAAACACCAGCCAGAGAGCAAAACAAAGGAAGGGTGCAATTCTGTACAAAGGCCATTTTTTGGATTCATCGCACTGACTCGGGTAAACACCATCAATGACCGGTAGTAGCTCTTCATCACTGAAGAGCTTTTTTTTTTCTTCCAGAACAGTACATGATTCATTTGGCTCAAACAAGGATTTAATTGTCTCACTGTGTACAAAGCCTTGACATTAGATGTTAAATCGTAGCTGTAAAATCTGGGCAACACTGAAGTGCAGCTCAGTGCCAAGCTGGCAAAGACTGTGGGATTCAAATGTGGGCTGGATGGAGGTAAGGCTAGGTTACCTTACCTCAGAAAGAGGGGCAGATCTTTATTCTCCTGATATTATTTATTTTTAGGAGAATTTCAATGCTATGAAGAAAAATGCTAAAATTGCAATGTTAAACTCCACAAATCATGCAAAACCTGCAGAAAAAGAACTCAAAAAAATCATGGAAAACCTGCCCTGTAAGATATATGAAACATTCACCATTAAACTCCAAAACTGCACCCTAAAACTTCAAAAATGAAAATGCAAATCCTGCCCCCATTATACTGCTTTAAATATGCTAACCTGCACCCCAGAATACTATAAAAAAAATCAGCAGAATATGTCCTATTGGGCTGTTTAAAAAAACAAAGCCTGCAATGTAAAAGTCCCAAAACATCATACAAAAACGTGCCCAGCCTGCATCATACATCTGCAAAAATCCCGCCAGATTTAGCCAACAAGACATGCAAGAAATTCAACAAAGAATTCCAAAAGTAAGACAGCCTAAACCATGCAAAACTTGCAATGTCAAAGTCAACGATTTATGCAGAATATGTAGAATAAAACACAAAAAACACTGAAAATAGGCCCCATAAGAAATGCAAAACATTCACAATAATACAAAAAACATCTTGCAAAATTCCCTCCACTAGGCTGCCTAAAACATTCACATCCTGCACCTCAAAACTCAGAAAAATAATGCAAAACCTGCCTTATAACACTGCCTAAAACAAGCAAACCCTGCACCATAATACTAAAAAAAATAGGGTGAATGTGTGCTATTAGGCTGTTTTAAAAAAATGCAAAGCCTGCAATGTTTAACTCCCAAAAATCATGCAAAACTTGCACCATAAAACTCCAAACATAGAGCCAGATCAGTCCAAAAGACATGTAAAACACTCAGAAATGTCTAAAAATAATGTAAATGCAAATCCTGCCCCATAAGACTGTCTAAAAAGTGCAAAATCTGAGCAATAAGACAGCCTAAAACATGTGGAACCTACAGGACAAAACTCTATAAAGACATGTGCACTATGCCATAACATGCACAGTCTTCATCATTAAACCACCCAACATGTGCACAGCCTGCACCATACATCTGCAAAAAGCAAGCAAGATTAAGCCAACAAGACGTGCAAAAAATTCATCAAAGAATTCCAAAAGTAAGACAGCCTAAACCATGCAAGACCTGCAATGTCAAAGTCAACAATTTATGCAGAATATGCAGAAAAAAGGACAAAAATCATTGAAAATAGGCCCCATAAGAAATGCAAAACATTTACCTTAATACAAAAAACATCTTGCAAAATTCCCTCCACTAGGCTGCCTAAAACATGTAAATCCTGCACCTTAAAACTCAAAAAATAATGCAAAACCTGTCTTATAAGACTACCTTAAAAAATGCAAACCTTCACCATAAAACCAGAAAGAATCAGGTGGAATCTGCCCTACAAGACTGCTTAAAAAGCAAAACCTGCAGTGCCCCCCCCCCCCCCAAAAAAAAATCATGCAAAACCTGCATCACAAAACTCTAAACATAATGTTAGATATGTCCAAAAGATATGCACTTAGCATAAAAGAAAAAAATAATGCAAAATTTGCCCAAAGGGACTGCTTAAAACATGCACACTATTAGTGCAAAAAGAACATGCAAAACCTCTGCCTAATACATACAGTCTTCATCTTAAAACAGCCTAAAAATGCACAACAAGCACCATAAAACTGCAGAAAAATGATACATAACCTGCAGGGTAATATGCCAAAAATGTGAAAATCTACAAGGGGGTTGGACGAAAACATGCAAAACTTACAGCTTTATACAAAGAAACACTTTTAATGCCTTCTGGGGAAAAATGGCCAAAAAGGTGCAGTATGAAACTCAGAACAAATGCAAAACCTACATTATTTAACTTTAAAAAAGACAAAACATAGTGCATGAAACTGCAAAAATGAAACATGCACAGCCTGTAGAATAATACCCCAAAAATATGAAGCATAAACTCTAGAAAAGTAGAAAAGCATGCAAACCTCCTGCATAAAACTCAGAAAGTCATACACAACCTGAAGCCTGAGACAGAACTTGGGTAGCTTTCATTTGACAGGACTTTTAAATTGTTCTGCATCTAGGTCAGATAGATTTGAGGTACAATTCTCCAACACTCAAAGGTAAAAGGAGAGTAGATGCAGAGTTTTTGGTCAGAGACTTTTTCATTAATAGTGAATGAGCAGAGCAGAGAGAGCAGGCACAGAGAGACGAGTGATGGATTGAGGCTCTCTGTCTTTTAGAGTGATGGCTCACAGACAGTATATGTTCCCCCTCCATCAGCCCGCTCCTTCTCATCCACCTTCCTGCTTCCTGTCACCACCCCAGTCTGCACACTGGGGAAGAATATCAATACAGTATGAATGAGAAGCTCTCTACTCTTCTCCACCCATCCCTTCCATCTCTCCAAACTCATTGCAGTCTCCTCCATTGCAGTTTCATAGAAGCTTGGAAAGCGGTGACACGCATGACAACAGCAGAGGCTGAAGAGTAGAGGGTCCACATGAATACTTAATGAAGCGTTTCTCAGAAAGCCTTCAGCCAGAAGAGCTCGATTTGTAGCCAGAAATGCTTGTGATTATTTATTAAACATACAGAGCTGTGTGGTATGCTGCCTGTTTTATAGTAGCCTATATCTTCTTTTCATTTGTATTACTCTTAATGCATCTTTGGACTTTAACGCTCTAAACTTAGCTGTAAACATGTCTTTTTGCTCCATTGCATTCATTTGACAGTCAGAGCTATTAGATACATTTCTGAGTACCGTGTATTGTGAAGGATTGTAGGAAACACTTTAAATCAATCCTTGCCAAGAGTAAAATGTGAAGATTGCTCTGTCCATTACAGCAAATATTGATCCGCACCAACGTTAGCTTAGCTCAGCACAAAGGCTCAAAGAGAGGGATGCATGTTGCCTGCTCTGGAATAAAAGCATGAATAGTCAAGCACAGAAATCCCTGTGAATGCATAATGTGTGCACAATAGACAAACAGATAGATACTGTGGTAATGAGAGAGCTTTGGATGTTCCTACCTTGGACAGGACCACTTGAAAATTCTTTGATGTTTGCAACTTTTCCACTGAAATGATCAACTGGAAATGGATGCATCTTTTGTTTTCAGTGTCAGAAATGTTCTATGTTCAGACAACAATGGTTTGATAACAATGGCTGTGACATCAATCCACAAAAGCAACTAAATATCCTGTATTATACATGCCAGTAGTTGGTGGTGAAGTGTAAACATCAGAGGTAGCCCTAGGCAAAGGCAGTATCGGTGAATGCTAGGTGCTGCATGCTTCAGAAGGAGCATAAGCACAAGAGAAGGGGACAAATTTCTGAGTATACACATCCTGGCTAAAAACCTGGAACTGCCATTGACACAAAAGTTTTAAAATTGAACCATATTATGACTCACCAAGGACAGGCTTTACAGTGTTACAAGTCTTTTGCAGCCTGTCTTATAAACATTTTCAGCCAAGTCTAACCTTGCAAAGCAGATGGCTGGCCAGATTCCATGTCTGTCATCAGGAAAATGCATCTTGCAAAGCTGCAATCTGGAACGATCGTGCCAGGTTTGAAAACAGACCTGACCAATCACAGCATCGTCTGAGGATAACGAGGCAGTAGTTGACTGGGTTATGTTGTTCTGAAAGCAGGTAGCAATGGCTGCTGCTGGTGTAGCTATAGTATGACAGCAAATTTTAACAGAAGTAGGCAGCTATTATTTTTTAAAACAAGAGCAAAGAGCCACACTGAAAGCTTTTCAGCTGGCACTGAAGATGTTTTTGCGACAGTGCCTGTCTGCCGACCTTAGGTTACTACTGTTGCACATGCCTGCTACCTCATTTTGTGTTGTCGCTCTGACTGGCCTGTAAAGAATGGAACACACCGAAAATTCTTCCTGTCACCTGCTAAGAATTTTCTTTAAAGTCCCATACTTCCCAAACACTTTGCGTGGGAGCTTTCCCAGATGAATGTGAACTATATCCATGCAATGGATATATGATGTAGTCTATCTGACATGTCAGGTTAAACAAAATCAGTTTTATTTATAAAATACTGATTTTTTTTGTGGGCACTTCTCATATTGAGCTGGTATAGTTGGCACTCCTCATAATATTAACATTAAATGAATCCAACCTGCCTGCTCTTAGGGCCTTTGATTTCTACATACAGCAATCACACCGTGATCTGCCAGTGAATCATACTGCAAAGCACGTCGCTCCTTCTTTAGTCCTGCCACTTCGGTCCGCTTCATTCGAGATACACTGCAGGTCTATTTTCAGCGCCGGCTGCTGCCAAACCACATCAATACCCATCAATCAGAAAGCTCCAGAAGAGAAAGTCACAAGCGTAGAATATCCGGTTCTTTCAAAATACAACACAATGCACGGACTCCTGATTGTAAATCATCACTATATCAACATTTTGTCTTGTTCTGCAGCGAGAGCAAAGGGTCACCAAAAGGTCAGTGGGTCACAGAGCTACAACGGTGCCATTGACGAGGAAAAGTTAACTTTTGGGGATATTTAGCCAAAGAATTTTACATAAAACCACAGATCCTTTAAGCAAACATTAATTTTTTAACTTCCTAATGTACTCACCCAATGGTGGAAGCAATGATATCATGGACTTATACCAGAATGGATGATAAATTAAGGTAAAATCGTCCGCTGTTGACACACTATTCCTGCGTGAACTCGCAGTTCTCCTGTGATCTCTTCCTGCTGATCAGGGCTGCGCACCGCAGTGCTCTAGACTTGCTTCCAATGGGCGAGGTCGCTCGCTTTCGGTCGGAGCAAACCCGCAGTGCTTCGGTGCATGCTGCAGTCATCCTATGCGGAAATTGCGGGTAAGAAAAGCTAGGCCCCCCCGGACCCACTCGGAAAACTAAACATCAGTTTTATAGTAGACCTTCACTCGCTTGTTCCTAACAAAATATCTATGCATTAACTATCCATTACAAGAGCATATAGGGCCAGTCTAAAGAATAAAACTCTGATATTCTTAGATTTTTCTCTTAAATTTGTGACTTTTTAAATTCAGAAATTCAGAGTTTGATTTATAATAAATATACAATTTTATAATAAAAATTACTTTTCCTTTATTTAATTAAGAGATGATTTTTTTTTTAGCTATTATAAGCCATCATAAGTTATGTTTCTAATTATGATTAAAAAAAAAATTATTAGCACATCTAATTTTGGGCACATGAGACTAGGCAGAGCCTCACGCTCCCCCCTGAGATCTTTGGTGACCTCCTTGGGGTGCCTGGATCCCAGGTTGGGAACCTTTTTTTCTTTGCTTTATAATGCAAAACAAGTCATTCATACACTTTGACGCTGGTTTGCACATTGTAAACTGTATTTTATGTTGCACTTAAACTGGCACTGCTAGTTATCTCTGCTTGGGCATCTCCTTCAAGCTGCAAGCTTATTTTAAAAAATAGGGCTGCACAATATTGGCAAATATCTACAGCCATTATAATATAAAAATATTTACACTTTATATAAATTTGTTAATTTAGGTAGAAATTTTCATATCTGCTGATACCTGTAACTAATGTTTTACTGTTTTGTCGACACCAATAATATATATATATACATCCATATTAAGACCTTGACAAGTTTGGTGCATTTAACAGCATCATCTTCTAAATCTTTAGGATCCTTTTTAATCTTTTCTCTTCAGTACCACATCTCTTTTTATTTTCCATCTTTTTCTGTTTATTATCATCTTGACTTTCTTTCGGCAGAGAAATCATGTTTTCAAGGATCAAGCGTTACTACAGAGCGAAATAAGTGTATTGTTCCTGTCAGATGGAAACAAATGGACATTTCCATCCAAGCATACAGGTTGGCTGTCAGGTAGAAAACATTTTTTTTTTTTTTTTTGGAAGATACTGTCAGAGAGGGAAGGAGATGCAGAAAGAGGAGAAAGTTTGCAAAGATGTTACTCAAGTACCTTGCGATTGCAGCCTTCATGACCTATAGACTGACCGTGCACAGCGGCTCTTACAGCCCTAAAACCAGCCTGGTCCAGCCACCCCAGAACTGCATCTGTGCCACCGACTGATGTGGGCCCAGGACTTAAACTTGTAGAGTAATTTAAGATTATATTTGACCTCACTGAAATAGAGCAGGTTTTCTGGTTATGAGCAGCCATGATTCTGCCATTAGAAAATGTCATTGTCCAATAAGCTGTCCTCAGTTGTGTTAACTCCAGCCATTCTTCATCCAGGTCAGTAAACAGCGTGCTGTAATTGTGCCTCCATCTGTATGAAAATCATACAAAAGATTGTAATATTTTTTTATTAAGGTGAGTAACTCCCCAGACATAATAGAGATAAAACCTGGTTGAAACATTCAGTTCCAGGGTGTGTGGCTGCTCAGAGACTCCTGAGTGTTTTTCTTTTTCTTTCTGCATGAATAAAAGGTATTTAAGGGTTAGCTGTGTAATCATACGTGACTAGAAAAGGAGACCACGGCCCCTGTGAGACGCTGGAGCCGTTGGTTTAGAATATTCTCCTTCTCTCCAGTGGCCAGTTTCACTCCAATTGAGCCGCCTTTCCGTGCCCAGTTCAGGAAATTGGGCCTCATAGTCGTGTTTCTAAAAATAGCTGTTTTATTTTACCAGAAATGTGGCGCTGGCCAGTTACATTTGGCTGAATTCCCTCCCTGCCTCGGGGGGGAAAGTGCAACCGTTTCAACAGCCAGCCATCACTCACTCAATGTTGGAGACTTGAGCTGATTAGTAATTGCTTTCAGAGTCCTTTTCTGAAGTTTGTGCGATGTCAATTTTATATTTGCAGATGCAATTACCACTTTCTTTTTGGGGGATGGAAGTTAATTATCATGGCTGACTTTGTTACAAGCCATGTCACGACCTTCATGCCGAAAGTCCACTTCACTCCACACACGAACGCGGCTTCAAGCTCCGCTTCGCATGAATGGCTGTGTTGTTGTTGTGTTTTTTCGCCAGTTAACTGCAATTAGATTTGGGATTGTCGACAATTAATCTGTTGTTCTCCCCTGGAGTTTCTATCCGCTTGCTTCTGCTAACAATATGTCCTTCTTAATTACACGGTAATCAGCATAAACAAAGTGTTTATTGTTGTGTAATGAACTGTGGCTCATGGCGGAAAACCAGGAAGAGGAGGTAAAGTGGGAAGCATCACGGTCACCTTTAATTCAGTGTGTCCAGCAGCGATGTAATGCAGTCAGTTTCCAGCCTTTTTTCCTTTTTCAGAGCATCTTAAGTCCAACATTTAAGACTGACATAAATGCTAATGTTTTAAAGCTTCTGTATATATGATTTCAGTCCTATCAGTCAAAGTTTATTGTAGGGAATGTCAGTAAATGAATGCCTCTCTGACATTTTTGTCCATATCACTGTTTGCACAAGTTCAGAGCTGATCTTCTATATATTCAGTTACAAGAGTGTAATTTACTTAGCATGACACCTTCTCTCCTTCATTCTGCTGCAAATAGAGGCACCCGATAACATCCCAGAACAATGTTTGATCTGTTGACGGCCTTGACAGCCCCATCACACACTCACACCTGCCTCCTTCTCTTCCACCGTCCCCCTCTCCCACTTCTCATTTCCTGATACCGCAGATAAAGTCTTCTGCTGTCTTCGTGGCTGCAGATGAGAAGCGAGTGTTGCGCCAGACTGCGATGCTGCACATTACATAATTGACGAGTGCAGGGTTGGGGCTTCTCGTCATGCGCGAATCCCAGTACGGATCTTTTATTCAAAGAAGCAGCACATTAAAAAAAAAAAAAGAAATCCCTCTCAGCCAGGTTCTGTTGCTTTATCAGGGAGAGCGATTGTCTGAGGGGCTCATACCTTGCTGAAGGTTGTGGGGTTGAATTCTCTACAAACGTCCCTTGGGTTGACCAGAACACATGCTAACATATTCAGAATTATTGAGACTTTTGATACCATGTTTTACGTCTCTGTTGCCTTAATGATTAATCGGATTGGATGCACTGAAGCACTGAAGCACAGATGAAGGAGAGAAAATGAAACATCTTAAATTATAGTACAAGCAAACTTCTGCCACAGACTTGTAATGCAGAGCTACAGCCATGGGCATATGTTTCAGGCATGTAGGGCACCAAGGATTCACAAGAGGGGGGTCGGCAGCCAGAGTCAGCAGCCAAGGTCAAGCTCAATGGCGTCTATTTTGTCCAGGCTTTTTCACCCCTGGTAATATGCCAGGAGACTGCCAGCAGGTTTCAGGCCCTTGGGATATCCACAGCATGACCAGGGGCTTGTGGCAACCCTACTACCCACCATGACGGTACTCTAGGCCAAGGGTTCCAAAGTTTTCAGCCTGTGACCCCCAAATAATAATGCTGGGGACTGGGGACCCCCACCGTACCTGAAGGTGGTTGAAGCATACCTGAGCACAGCCGTGCAAATGCAAGAATAGTCATGTGCAGACTTACATTTTAAGGATTTTTTTAAATTCTACTTCAGGCATAAATCTCACCAAATTAGCATGTTTTTAATTCTAAACTGTACATTTTACTTAATTTTGTGAAAGTGTATGCATAAAATGTGTTCAGTTTGAAATCATATAGAATTTTTCTTTATTTCTGAATGACAACTTGGGACCTCCTCTCAATGTCTCGCGACTCCTTGAGGGGTCCCGACCCCCACTTTGGTAATCACTGCTCTAGGCCATGCTCACCTACCTTAAGTGCTTACCTTACTGTGCCCTAAAGGTGTGGACTTCATTATTTTTTCAACAAGTTATTTTCCCATGCCCCTGATGATATGCAAGGACATCCAGGTGGCTTACTCACCACATCTACGCCTTACATCAGCCTCAATTTTTGGCCTAAACATGCCTAAAAAGTTTTGCGCAGTTCTGTGCATTGGCCGTGTTTCAGTTCTAAAACATTGGCAATGTATTTGTACAACTTAAGCCATGCGTACACTTTATGAAAGAAGCTGACTTTATAACAGTTGTGGTTGAAAGTCAGCTCACACAGAACTACTTAATTGTTTACATCACACTACTAATGCTTAGGATTTATGTGCTCACACTATATAAGAAAGCCAGGATGGCCTGTTGGATTTAATGTCTGGTTTGCAAATAGCTACAAACTGTGATCAAAACACTGTTGTCATCTTACACCCACAAAACATAAATGGCATTGCCAGCAAACACAAATAGCAGCTAAATAGTAATAAATATTCCACTGGCTAATTCCTTTGCTCTTTCATGAGCAAGGACCTCAACATCATCAGGATGTGATTTGACAGTCATTAATCAGATATTAAAATGTTTCTTCTGAAACAGAGAGATGTTTGCTGGTATCAGATTGGAGAAGCCTAAGAGATCCGCTGAACATAGGGTGGCTACTTCCCCCAGGCCCACAGTGTTGCATCTCTGCTCTGTCACGGCTGTGGCAGCCTGGAGCCCTCTGCAGCAGCGCTTCTATTTTTGCCTGATGCTGGACCACTGCGCATCTATTCAGCACAACGAAGATCATGCAAGGAAGGAAGTTTCACCAAAACCGAATTATAATATCTGGTTAAATTTTAGAATAAAATCTGTTGATGCCAGACAAATTCCGAGGGACAAGAAGAATAGTTGAAGTTTTATGGTTACTCATGATAGAAGACAAAAATTCAAATGACAAAGAGAGAAACAACTACAAGCAAGTCCACCCTTCTCCAATTCCTGTAGCTTCACATATGTTTGCTCAGTAGTATATACTCACACATCTGTAGTTACCATGTGAACTCCTCACTGGTTGAGCAGTCCGGAGGTGCTGTGGACTGAAGCTCTGTCGGCGGCATTTGATGGACGGCGGAGCATGCAGTCAAACCACAGTGCAGCCATGACAGACAGAACCTACTGAAAGTCTCAGATAACAGAGGGATGAGTGTGAAAGAAAATGGACACGATCACTTGTGCATTTTCTAAATTTTGGACTTTTGAAACTAAAAGATTGCCAGCATATTTGTTCAATGCACTTCCTCAGGAGTGAAAAAACAAGGTGATCCAGTATTGGGTGTTTAGGACTTCTGTTGTTGTTGCTGTACAAGCGAAACATTAATCAATATTTTTGAGTTTTCCACTGGTATCATATAAGTCAAAATTCAGTACTGGCGTGCCGGTAGTCGAGTGGTTAAGGCGCATGCCATATACGCAGGCGACCCGGGTTCGAAGCCTACCCGTGGCACTATTTCCTGCATGTCTCTCCCTGCTCTCTCCCCTGTTTCCAACCCTATCCACTGTCCTATTGCAAAAAGGCCAAAAACAAATTTTTAAAAAATTCAGTACTGAGTACTGTGCACAAATCTGCAAATGCATAGTTATATTTGCAAAAGCATGCAAGATTCATAAGTGCGTGAAAAGATCTTCAAATGTGTGCACAGATCTTCAATAGTGTGCACAGATCTGCAAAAGTGTGCACATATCTGCAAATGTGCATACAGACCTGCAAAAGTGTGCACACTTCTGCAAATGTGCGTACAGATCTGCAAAAGTGTGCACAGATCTACAAATGTGCTTACAGATCTGCAAAAGTGTGCACAGATCTGCAAAAGTGTGCACAGATCTACAAATGTGCATACACATCTGCAAAAGTGTGCACAGATTTGCAAAAGTGCGTTCAGATCTGCAAAAGTGTGCACAGATCTGTAACATGTGCACAAATCTTTAAAAGCCTGCACAGATTTGAAAAAAGTGTGCACAGATCTACAGATTTGTGTACAGATCTGCAGAAAAACATGCAGATCTGCAAATATGTATACAGATCTGCAAAAGCATACGAATCTTTTACAGATTTGCACATATTTGCCATATTCGCATATCTCTACAAGCATTTGTGGATTTCTAAAGCCATTTGCACATCTATCTACATATTTGTAAAATTGCATACTGAAAATTTCTGTTATTTTCATAATAATTTGTATCAAAAAATACTGACTGCTCTTAAAAAGGACACTATGACAATAACACAGGTTTGTAGGAGTGGAATAAATCCATCAAATACTGCAAGCAAACACCTACACACTGTCTAAATTTCACAAATACATTGGCAATGTTTTGATAACAAAATATGCTTTCAAATTTTTATAATTCAAAACACAAAATCACCTCATACTGTATGTTCTAGGACATCTATTTTTGTTGTTGTTATAGTATCCAAACAGGAACTGAATCATTGGATTTTTACCAGTGCAGCAAAGCTCCAAATTCTACTATTGTTACAGCCCTTATAAATAGAAATGCATGTAGAAAATTCGAAAAATAAAATGATTGTGCATCATTTACCTTAATCTTATCATTCAATCCTGCAAAGATTATCCAATTTGTCAAACTGTTACCTTCTAAATCCTCCATGCTACCCACGATTCATCAAACTGTGACAGTATTTGTTTTTGGTTGCTATAATTAATCATCAGAGGAAGTGTGTATGCTATTTGTCACCAAGGCTAGACGACTTTGTTTGTTTTTGACTTAGAAAGCAGACTGTTTTCTTTCTTTGTGCTGAATTTATTGATTTTTTTAGTCATCAACTGCAGACATACGCACTTGAGAATGAAGAGACTTGCAGAGATATAAATAAACTTATAAACTTTTACAGCTATTACTGCCTCTGCTGCCTCAACAGTATCAAATCAATGTAAACGTACAGCAGAGAAATTGTACAAGGTCCAGCTACCTTGCCCCAGCATGTCCAATTGAGAGTTTTAGTCCCTAAGCTGACAGAGTTATAACTGTGTGTCAGAGCAGAGATGAGTGGACTCAAGCAGCAAACTGAGACAGTTCAGGTGCTAACAGATTTCTCACTGTGCTGGAGGTCTTATTAACCTCTCCGCTCTTACCAGGGACTTTGTTTCTGCCCTACGCACCCGTCAGCGTAATGGGATTGACTGACTGACTGAGTGACTCTGACCAGGGCATCACGCCTGCTGAGACAAGAGGCAGAGAGGGAGCTCTAAAGCAGAGTATATGGAAATATGCTGGACAAACTCTGCCCATGCTGAATAGAATTAGCCAAACGCAACGTATAAGCATGGACATAGTCAAGACAAACAACCAGTAGACTGAACCTGAAGTTTTATTTTGAAATTGACTGGAAGCCCTGTATTCCCATTTAGTAAACTAAAAATGGACTGGCGACTCAATGGACTTATTACACTGATGGCAAACATGTAGTTGAAGAACTGCTACATTGGCTGCATTTTTCAATGTTAAAGTTGCTGCTTGGTTGGACACAAGTATTTTGCCGCCTGCCCATTTACACCAGCAGGGACTATAATGGCATTGAATTCAAATACATGTACTCTAATATGGAATTGGTCACCCTTTTGCAGCTCTTCTTTCACAAGATTTTGGAGTGTTTCTGTGGGAATTTGCGCCCTTTCATTCTGTAGAGCATTTATGAGGTCAGGGACTGATGTTGGATGAGAAGGCCTGGCCTCCAGTCTCCATTCCAGTTCATACAAAAATTGCTTGATAGGGTTGAAGTCAGGGCTCTGTGCAGGCCAGTCAAGTTCTTCCACACTAAACTCATCAAACCATGTCTTTATAGTCCTTGCATTGTGCACGGTGGTGCAGTCATGTTGGAATTAAAAAAGACATTTTCCCAAACTGTTGCCACAAAGTTGGAAGCATAGTATTGTCCTAAAGGCCATGGCATGCTGAAGCATTAAAATTGCCCTTCACTGGAGATAAGGGGTCTAGCCCAAACCATGAAAAACAGCCCCATACCATTATCCCTCCTCTTACAAAATTCATAGTTGACACAATGTAGTCACTCAGGCAACGTTCGCTTGGAAACTGCCAAGTCTTGCCAATCTGCCTGCCAAAAGAAGAGGTGGGATTCGTCACTCCACAGAACACGTTTCCACTGCTCCTCAGGGCTTAGATGTTTGTGTCTCCTTTCTTAAACAAGTGGGTATCGCTAGGCATGTAAGATCCACTGTGGTTACTGTAATCAAAGACTGAATAATCTATCTTAGTATACTGGACAGTGGTGTCTTTAAATGTATAAATCCATTTGTTAGCCTCTGCAGTCACAAGGTCAAAGAGTACAGGGAAGAGCTGAGACATTGATGCAGAAAGTAGGTTGTTTTGTGTGTAAAGTTTGGTAAAATATGAGCAATTTTCATAAAACCAAGGCTGTGGAAGGTGGACTGCATTACTGATCTCATGTTGCCTTTAATAAACCTCCAAAAACACCAACTCTCAGAGTACTCTGCTGACATAAACAAGAAAACCCCAAACTGTGCACAGTCCAAAGAACAAACAAGCCAATCAATTCCTCCTCCTCCATCTTCCCCTCAAACTTCAGACTTCTTAGTTAGCTTTGTTTCCTTGTTTTGGCAGGAAATCATTTCTTTTGATCCACCTGATGTTATTTACATTTTAAGGGGCGGTAAGTTTTGATGAGTTGGATTCTTTTCTTCCTGCGTTAAATCAGAAAAGTCCGTCAAGGTCAGCCCTCCAGGACAAGTTCAGAAACCCTGAAACCACTTGACTCTTTCAAACGGTGCAGACCTGCCCATCTGTGTGGACTAATGGTGATGACGGTAATTTTCTTTGAGAATATACACAATTATCGGCTGCCCGCTGCAAGCACAGCAGGGGATTCAAAGAAGGAGCATTTGCAGTACAGTGTGTCTTAGCTCTGCTCTCAGCTGAAAAATCACCTGGAAATACAGAGTTGTCAGGGGATTCTGTCAGAGTACAGAGTGCTCCAAACCGGCTGCGTTAAGCTGCAAGGTTTTCTGTTTTATGTGTGTGTGCTGGGGAGAGGATGGAGAGAAGAACAAAGAAATGTAGAGAGAGAGAGTGGATAGCATGCAGAATGAGTCAGATGTTAACCCAAGGCAGAAAACTGCTGCATCCTTTGGCTGCTCTTAAGTGTCCAAATATTGAAGTTTGTTCATGTGCAGGATGACTGTGGGGCTTCTTTATGGCTCCAGGCTAATATGCATGCTACCTTATTAACAAAAAATACCTCTTTGACTTTTTTATGACTTGTTTTGTGCAGAACTGTGCATCAGGGGTGTGTGTGATTAGGGATTGGGGTCATTCAGTCAATTAATATTGATAACCTTTTTGTACTCCTTATGACCAAGTCCTTATTACCTTTAATCTTGAAATAAAACCAGTTGTATACTTGTGGCTGGGCCCCATATTACGGCTGGGGTTGTGGGCTGCACAAACAAATAAGGGCAGACCCCCCTCTATAGGTCAGGGTATTATTAAGGGACAACATGCCAATTCCCATGCATTCTCATCTGAAACAATAACGTTATAATGCTTGTAGATGATATTCTATGTTTAATAATGCAGCTTTTCTTGACTTTAATGTAGATCATCACACATGATACTACTTGGCCAATCAGATCCTTTATTAGACCGGGCTCACAAGTGAACACAGAAACACAGAGGAGCAGTGCAAGTGCAATGCATCCATGCTGCACCTTGGAAAAAATACCACGACTATTACCGTACTCGAGTAAAAGTATAGTTACTCTGGTAAAAATTGACTTAAGTAAAAGTAAATATACTGATCTATAAATCCACTCAAGTAAAAGTAAAGAGTATTTAATTCAAAGTTTACTTAAAGTGCTGAGTAGCTACTGAGGAGTTGCACAGTAAAATATAATCTTTCCTTATTGGCAATAATTACCAGAGAATAGATCTCCAACCAGGTTGTTCAGGTAAAGTCATGCATCTATGATAAAGTAATACACAGCAAAAATGAGTGTTGATTAAACTCATACAAAGTTAAATTTAACACTTTAACAGTATCTGTGATGGTCCAAGCTTAATATAGTTAACTATTTATTGTCATTCTACAATATGACAGAGCTGAACCAACCGACCTGATGAGGACATCTTTGGCCAGGGTCCCTGCAGAGAACCCGCCAGTTATTAAGAGAACATGCAAACTCCACACAGAAATGCCCTGTGCAACCAGGATTCAAACCAGAAACCTATTGGCAGTAAAGCAGCAATGCTAATCCCTGCATCGCTTTGAAAGAAGTCATGCAGCTACCGACCTGCTAAAGGAAGCAACACATTTGAATCTTTTAGGTGATGTTTTGTCATAAGTGTTTTTGTGTTTTGGAGGCACTTACAAATGCATCCTGACAATAGAAATTACTAACTCTCTTTTGAAAACTCTTTCAAACATGGTGTTATGTCATTCTGGTAGAGGGACTTGTTGGAGATTAAGCCATGTTCACAGCAGACATTTATAATTAATTCTTCCTCTTACATTTTAATTTTCACATTATCATTTTATTTCCGTAGCAGCCCAAACAATGACTCAGGCTGCTCACTGCATTCACAACTAACCTGAATGCACAGCGGACATAGGGATTGTGCCGCTCTCCTTTTGTGCAGCATCACAGACAGATGAGGAGAGACCTTCTGTGCAGTATTCCCCAGACAGTCAGGCCTTCAGTCAGTCAGCCAGCTAGCTAACTCTCACTCTGCATTCATTATTTATCACAGCATTAGACCGGGGCGCTCTCCAAACGATGAGGGTCGACAGGGTACAAGTCGTGATAGAATATGCAATTGTCTGCATTATGCACAGCAGGTGAGGAATCAGGCACTGAAATGAAGCGCTAATATTGTATGAAGGCTCTGCAAGTTATTACTGTCAGATGATGGCGGGGGCTCTGGGGCCAGCGGTGAAGATTGTCAACACGTCGACAGAAGCAGTAGTGGAGAAAATGTATCTGACTGTGAGCTGTGTAAATGCAACTGATTGTATGTGAGTGTTGTGGTGTAAAATTTTGTCTGCTTCAGACAGAACTCTGGTTTTACCCTTTTAAATCCTTGTTAAACATGCAGGCCTTGCTGCAAAAACGTCACCGTTTACTCTTCAAGTTTGCAAGAAATGATGACAAATAATGATAAGATTGTTTTTGTTTGGTTCATTATGCATCAATTGCCCTATCAATTTCATTCTGACTTCTGGTTTATCAAGCTGCTGAATCAAAAAAGTGAAATAAAAGGGGGAAGCAGGAACATTTCCAGACAAAATCAGGGTGAAAAACTTCACTCACATATGCAGCTTACTTAGGGTTAATTCAGCAAAATTTCCAGGAGTTTAGAATAAGTTTGAATAAAGCTTCTATAAACTTGTACTGTACTATTATGAAACTGATCCAGTCGGCAAGGGTACGGGCCATCAGACCAGAGCCAAACCACCCAGTGTATATTAAACCTATGAATCTGCAGGTTGCTCCTCTCTCCTTAATCTTCTGGTTACCACCAAAACTTTCATGCAACAATAACGTGAGACTAAGAATTTATCTCCATATTTCTATTTTGTAAACGGAACATTTCTGTGTCAGTATATAGTTGTCAGAGACAGAAACACTTGAAAAGTGATTGCAGAGTAACAAAATACAATTACCAAGCCACAACGAGTATTTTGTTTTGAGCAGGTATCTGCAAAGTTAGCTTTATTTTCTCATTATTATGATTTTAAATTGACTTTGTAACTTAATTAACCCTTTCCTAGTAGAACCAATGTCTCTGGAGGCATTAATAAACTGTTGTATAACAGAACGTCTGCAATACATCAGACAAAATGCATTGACTAGTAATACAGCATTGAGTCTGTGTGGATAGGTCTCAATCAGGCTTGCATATCTGGATGCAATTTTGGTCAATTCTTCTTTGCAAAACTGCTTAAGCTCTGTCAGATTTTAAGGGAAACAGGCATGAACAGCCCTTTCCAAGTCCAGCCACAAATTCTCTAGTGGATTGAGGTCTGGGTCTTTGCTCAGCCTCTCCAGAACATTCACCTTGTTGTCTTTAAACCATTTCCATGCAGCCTTCGCTGTATGCTTCGGGTCATTGTCTTAAAATAAATCTTCTCCAACACCATTGTTCTCTTACAGACTGAATAAGATTGTCCTCCAGGATTTTCTTATATTCTTGCCAAATTCATTTCCACAGCTGGATGCTGAGAAGAACCCCCACAGCGTGATGCTATCATAACTGTACTTCACAATGAGGATGGTGTGTTTGTGGTGATGTGCACCATTTGGTGTCCACCAAACATAGTGTTTTGTCTGATGGCCAAAATGGCACCATTTTGGTCTCATCAGACCGACGAACTCTCTTCCACTTAACCACGGAGTCTCCCACATGCCCTTAGGTACCTCTAGTTGAGATTATTGGCTTGCTCTTTGCCACTCTCCCATAAAGCTTTGACTGGTGAAGAACCTGAGCAACAGCTGTTTGCAGAGTATCTCAGCTGCTGAAGCTTGTAACTCCTTCAGAGTAGTCATAGGTGTTTTGGTGGCCTCTTTCACTAGTCTCCTTTTTACACAGTCTCTGAGTTTTGGAGGATGGTGATCTAGGCAGGATTACACATGGGCCATATTCCTTCCATTTCTTGGTGATGGATTTGTTTTTATCCATCCTCTGACTTATACTTTTCAATAACCTTTTCTCTGAGTTGCTTGGTGTTTTCTTTTGTCTTCATGGTGTAATGGTAGCCAGGAATACATTGATTAATCAGGATCTGGACCTTCCAGACACAGCTGCCTTTACACTACAATCAATTGAGACACATTCACTGCACTCGGGTGATCCCAATTTCACTTTTGATTTTCTAAATGATTTTTGTGTTTTTATTTTTCACAAATGACCTCTTGCGGCCTACCAAGGAGCTTTGGCCCATTTGAAGAGGCACTTTTTTAAGGTGTAGTGGCATTCCTAATGGCTCTGTTGTAGAAATTTACCAAGAAAAAAATGGTTATTGTAAGGATTGTCATTTACTAACGCCTCTTCAGTGACAGGATCCCTCAGATGCCACTCAGGATAATCATATTCTGCTCATACTGACCCTGTTCAGCTCCATGGGATCAGCTGGAAGGTTAAGTGCCATCATCTGAAGGTGAGAGGGACATCTCCCATTCATTTGATCAGCCCTGAGTGTCTATCTTCCCACTCCCTAACTTGCTAATCTGGAAAAAAAACCTCACTTACAGACACATTGCATCATGTAAAATAGAATAAAATGTGCATTTAAAAAAGCACCACAGTGAGCTGTGGCTGTGTGTCGAAGTAATTTCCATTCAGGAGGGATGTAAGGACTCGTCTAAAACCAGAGAAAGAGAGACAGAGAGAACGGGACGATAACTAATGCAGCCGGGCTTAGCTTCACCTTTGATGTTGGTACCAGAAATCCAAGGTGCTCAGAGCCAATCTGTCCTTGAAGTGAACACACCCAGGAATCCCTGGAGAAGCAGAGATATTCTAATCCCAGAGCCAGCTAAAACCTGGAGAGGAAAGTTGACTTTGTATCGATTCTTTTTTTCTTCTCAAACTCACTGTGGGTGTCTTCTGATCACAGCTAATGAAACATCGCATGGCTTCACTGCTCACTGATGCCTGTTTGGCCCGCAGTCAGAGCTGCATCTGGAGACACTTATGTGGAGAGCAGCCCATACATTAAAGCTTTAAACAGGAGTTCATATTTCTGATGTTCAGCAAGAATTCATGCAGCTTCAAGTCATGAAAGGTCAGCGGGTAATATCTGATGCTTGAGATGCTGTCTTGGTCTTAGCAGGGAAAAATGAACTTTAAAATGTATGAAAACAACTTTGGCTTTATTTTTAAGAATAAAAAATTGATCTGAATCTCAGCTGCATATAAACACAACAGCCCGTATTTTAAAGTGAACTGCTTATGAACTCATTTAGGGAATTTAGATCTTTTCTTGCCACAAAAATATTCAAAGTGTTTCTCTAAGTATGAGGCAATTTTCTAGGAACAATTACATCCTTTAAACCCATGTTTGAAATTTGAACTAGATTGCAGGGGCGCATTTGTAAGGGTGCTTTTGATTTCATCATCAGTGACATCTTGAAGGGTGAAGTCGATCCAGAGGTATTTTTTTTTTTGTTTTCTCAGTCATCAAAGGCAGCAGAGTGTCTGGACAGGTCGGCGTGATTCATCTCACCGTATGAAGCATCAAAAACAATTTGCACGGCAGTATTGGACGCTGGTCCGGTGCTCTCTGTGAGCTTGTGATGTCTTTATTGTTGTGGTGGTGCAGAGTGAATACTAAAGTCAGGCTGACATATTGGTTTGTAGAAAGTATCGAGTAAGTGTTGCCTCATTATTAAAAATCAGATATTGGCCAGACAACCTCCAGCCTCACATATTTAGTGAAGAATTGATCAGGAGAGTAGATCTTTATTTGGAGGTATCGGCCTAACGTTATTCTGACTACTGTAGCAGCAGCACATGTCAGTGTTTATTTGTTTATCAGAGCATCCATTACTATCCTGGATTTCCTTTGACAGCTCTAGGCTGCACAAATGCTGATTTTTTTATCCTGCATGTCAGCATAAGTCATATCTGTAATCGGCCATTTGTGGGAAGAAAAATGTATCAAAATAGGGGTGACATTGATGCATTCATCATTACTATGAGTGCATTAATGATTTTGAATTGCATTGATGGCATGTTTTCCCTTTTTGCACACTCTGGTGAAACCACTGTGTTGTCCCCCTGCAGCCACATTGATGTAAAACAAGTCCACCACTGCTCCTAAAAGTCTCATTTCACTTTATAAAACTCACAGACTGCTCAGTGGACAAGTCAGAAGTCATCTGCAGCTTGTCTTATCAAACATTTACCTTTTTGGGGCGCAGGTGGCCTAGTGGTGTGGTTTAAGGTGCACCCCACGTAGGTGGACGGCCAGGGTTCAAATCCGGCCTGAGGTCGTTTACCACATGTCTCTCCCCTGCCCTCATCCCTGTTTCTGACTCTACTCCTAATGCCCAAAATAAATCTTCCAAAAAAATTACCTTTTTATAGTTCCTTTTCCCCTTTTCGTCCATCACACGTTCCTTTTGTCCATCATTAAGTTCATGCAATCACCTTAGATCTACCAGAGGCTCCTTATTTTCTTTCAAAATAAAAGCGGGTCTGTTATTAAACAAGAACCTGATCACCCTTAGGCTGCTTTCATATTAGGCTCGATTGGTTTGAATCATGCCGAGGTGCAATTCCTCCTGGCTTGCTTTTCACACAACATCGAACCATGCCTGGGCCCACTTGGGTATTACCCAGTCTGATACAGCAGGTGGCAGTAAGCATGTAATTGGTTTAAAAACCCCCCAAGGAGGAGAAAGAAGAAGCTACCATGGCAACCACTTGGGTCATGACCTGAGCAAAGATTGCTTTTGTTTTAAGCCAGCAAAACCAAAAAAGGACCATCCTGCCACGATATCCACTGTTCATTGAAAAAAATATGAACAAACTGCCACGCCGTGGAAAGAAGTTTAGTTTTTACAGTATCATATCACTGAAAGAACTCCCTGTCCTGTATCCCAGCGTGGTTGCATTCACATCTGAATCAAACCCTGCTCCTCAAGTGTTTCTACATTTACACTGACCAAAACAAAGCAGACTTTGGACTCAGTTGCACTCATATCTGGGACAGGGCCCCTAGTGTGAAAGCTACCTTAGTTTAAGACAGTAAAAAAGTTCTAAATGAAATAGAAATGGTTTTATTTGTAAAAAAAAAAAAAAGTGGAATTTGAAAATGCCACAAAAAGAAGAGATTAATTATGATTAACTGCAGAAATTCTGGATTAATTGCTACTCAAAATTTGACAGCCCTAATATAAAGACACTTAGATATTGACATTAAAGGCAGCAGTTTGTGAATGCATATGCAAGACTTGGCCTAAACACAATCAGTTACAGAATGGATGTAATTCTAGAAAACTGAGCAGTGGTGTTGGGATTTGATGTGCTAAATTTTGGTTATCGTCAAAATATGAATAATTATAATTACAACTGTTATTATGAATCAAAAGTTATACATTTGTATTTACAATCCAAAACAGGGCACATAGTCATTAACAGACTCGATCGAGTGATTTGCTAACATTCAAGGTACCACAAGTACAAACGAAAATTATTTTCAGTTTTTTATTTTTATCTTTTTCTCTTGTGTCTCTTTGTGTTGATTTTACTTTCAGTGTCATTGAAAATAAGGGCATGCCCTCAATGATTTTCTTGAGCTCAAAAAAAGGTTGAAGAAAATTTCAAAGGGGTACCGGCTTAAAAAAGGGAACAAGAACTAAAAAAGGAGCAAAATGCATTCTCAGAGTTTAATTTTAAATGCTCATAATATTTAATACATTTAGATATTTAAGTAGATAGATGGTGTGAGATTGTATACTGACCCTACTATTTCACAATAATCACAGACGACTCTCCCTAGCAACCTCTGCCATCAGTGTATGTATGCAACATGAGTATTACCTAATCCCATTCAAACACAGACATGCCCATTTACATGCCACAGAGGAAGCAGTGGGAGCAACCTGGGGTTAAGTATCTTGCCCAAGGGCACATCGACATGTTGCTGGTAGCTGGGGGCTGAACCCACAACCTTCTGATTGCGAGACAACTAAATCTACCTACTGAGCCACAGTCACCTCAGCAGTGGCCCTCTTTACTAAACAGAAATGTCGTTTGAGTGGCAGGGAAAATACTTGTAGAATGTACAAGAAGTGTTGGAGTGTAGAGATTCATTGTTACATTTAAAAATCCTTGATTCAAGACATTGGTAATAAAGGCTAATAGCTAGTGTAATAACATTAAAATATTGTTAAACTATGCCAGGGGTGTCCAAATTATGGCCTTGGGGCCAGATGTGGCCTGCAGTGAATTTTTAATTGGCCCGCAGCAAATTCTAGAAATAAAATAAAGTATCAAGCTTGTGCTCAACTGTTTTGTTCTTTTTAGTTTCTGCACTAGGCAGTGCTACGATGTTGATCCTGTAAACAAACATTTTGACAAGAAGATATCTTGATAAATAGTGTTCTGATGGATTATTGCAGCAAATAGAAGCACCAATAACATTTCAGGGGCAGAGCCAGTGGTAGCCAGGGCCAAACAGGGCCCCCTGAAATCTGACTGGCTGGCCCAAATCCTGAAAATAACTGTTTGCCTTGTCAGGCATTAACAAGCTATTTAGGCATATTCAATCGCTAAGTATGAATTAACTTACATTGGAATACTCTTACTTATTTACTTAAATATGCTCAAGATTAGGGGTATGAAAGTGGCCCCACCATTCTTATATATTTCTGTATGTGGTCCTCAGTGGATAAAGTTCAGACACCCCTGAACTGTACGTAGAATTTCCTATGATGTTTAATAGCTCACAAAGTAGATGCAAATAATGATCTAATAATAATATTGATCATAATTAAATGTCAGATCTGGTCTGGGCCCAGTAAAGTGTCATGTTGTGAGTACAGAGAAGAAACATCAATATACAGGAGAGGGAGTGTCCCCCAGGGGATGAAACAATTTAGTTAGAAATAAGGGATGCTTGTCTAATAGGCAATCATATTAGGCTGTCATCAGCATAAAGATTAACGTATTATCATTGTTTTGGTTATTAATGTCGTGTGTATAGGTAACTAAACAGAAAAGTAGTTGATCTAATACTGAGCCCTGTGGAACACCACAGTTACAGCTTTTTCAGATTACTCTTGTAAACCAACTGTGCTTGTTCTTGTGACTCTGCATCACCACATTTCCTATAATCACACTGCACTGTCAGCAGGTTGGCTGGATACTTATCTTTCTTTATCTTTGTGTTTTTTCTTTTCATCCACAGGTCTCCCCAGGCAGACTGAACAATCGAGTCAACTCTTACAGATCTACGCCCGTCCTCGGTCTACTTGCAGTCTGACGGCACTCACCAACATCAAAGGTACAGCCCCCCTCCCTCTCTACACCTCCAGCCTCCTTTAATCACTTTGTTCAGCTCATCATTGCAGTAATTACATTTCCTGACAGTTTTTTTTTTCTTCGTTAGCAAATGCAAGACTTGACTCTCTGTGTTATCTCTCCTCGAGGGAGCCTCGCTTCACTTCACTTCAGTTCACTTTGTCGCCAAGGTGCCTTGTATGATTTATATTTCAATACATTCAGGAGCTTTTTCCTTCAGGAAATGTGCTTTGATTTCAATAATTTACACACTTGAATTAGCTCAGGTAAATGTCAGTTGAAAAGCCATTTTAGGGCTCTTCACAGACTTATGAGTATTTTAGAGACGAACAGGAGAGGACATTTCTATCGGTCAATTTTCTAACATCAGACTCAAGCGTGTAATGGAGTTTTTGAAGTCTGTCACTTGTTGCGGTACGACCTGAGACAATTATAATTTGGACGTCTTATGTGCTCCAAAGGATTTGCCCTGTTTGAATTATTTTAGTTTAAAACTTTGAGTCACTTTTTGTGCCTTATCACTGTCAAAGAGGAGAGACACAGGCTATGAAAGCTAAATGAGATAATGGCTGATGCTCATGTCTATCAAAGCTTTGTGCAATGCTTTTAGTATGTCCAGACAAGCTACTCTCATGTCTCTTGAATCATTTAGACTGGCATGACAATTAAAAACCATTAGCTGGTCAATGGCTGGACCTTCAGTGCTATCCTGATGACCATAATTTACAGCTATCATTTATTATATCATGTTCTAACTTTATATTTGTAGACACTGGGTCCTCAACGCTCATCACCTAATGGCAGCACCTACACATACTGCAGATACAATAATGCATATTGAAACTATCAAGAATGCAGGCCTTTCACAATTATGCATAATGGCAGGATTCTGCATCACATGAAGCATGGCATACAGATGAAATTTTATCATGGCCATGCATACTCCTATAAATAACAAGTAGGTAACTTGACACACCAGATAAACTGTTTCATATACCAACCGCAGGGGACATATTTCACATTCATCTGGGAAACTTTCCATACAAAGTATTCGGGAAGGGCAGGACTTTTCAAAAAATTCTCAGACTGTGATTGGACGAACATTCTGTCTGTTATTACTGGCCAATCAGAGTGGCATGACAAAATGAGGTTGGAACTGGAACTTGTTGATGGATAAAACTCATACCAAGGACAAAAAAATCCTTGATTCAAGACTTTGTTAATGAAGGTTAATAGCTAATGTAATAACATTAAAATATTGTTAAACTATACCAGGATTTTCCAAACTATGGCCTGGGGGCCAAATGCGGCCTGCAGTCCATTTTTTTGGCCAAATTCTAGAGATAAAAGTATGGCCCACATGAGATAATCAAGTCTGGTCAACTGTATTGTTCTTTTTAGTTTCAGCTATGGGCAGTGCTACCATGTTGATTCTGTAAACAAACATTTTGATGAGAAGACATCTTGATTAATAATGTTACACATGACAAGCGCTGCCATAGTTTATGAACACTGGAACTTGTTGGTGGATAAAATTCATCCCAAGGCCAATCAGGAGAAGCGCAAATACATCATCTTTCCCAAGAGAAGCTCGCTCTTCTTTTAATAAAGTAATGTAACCCTGTTCTGGTAAAGCTGCCCCTATACTATGGGCCAATCCCATTTCTACCCCTTAACCCTTCCCTTTGCCACTTGAAACACAGTGGTAAGTGTTAGGAGTGAAAACCGTCCTTGCAGAAACGAGACACCACTTTATTGCTGTTGATCATCAAACTTTGCCGATAAACAGCATGTCATCAGAGGTGACAATAAAGCTTCAACCATCTTATTCATACTGTGGATCTCCGTGTTGAGCTTCTCCATGTATTTATACAGTTAATAGCCCTGGTTTACATGTGTACGTACCAAAAATACAATAAACTCCCATCCCTAGTGACTAAAGATTAAATATATATGAAAACACAACTGTTGTATTTTCTATAATCATTTATAAATGCTGAAAATATTTACATTTATGCGCCTCCATTGTAGTCCATTGTGCCATTTCACAAGTGAACGCAATGCATGGCGGGAATTTCATCATACCCCTTGGTTTCAAGTGTGGTCTAGAAAAATTTTTGTCTCAAGGGCTATGTAGCCCTTAGCCCTAGCCCTCAATTCAACAGAGAACTGGCATACCCCTTCACCTGACATGAACACGCAAACCAAGGGGAAGGGCTAAGATAAGGGCCAGAGGGGTAGAAATGGGATTGACCCTTTATTTACATCAAACTAAATGCAACACTGGAGGCAGCCATTGCTATCGGCTTCCAGTAGAACTAAACTCCACTGGTAGCTACCATCTTGTTCTCCTCGAATGATGCTTATTGGTCTGGTCCGTTCTCAGACCAGCCACAATCGTTTCAGTTCGGAGCTTTGCAAGATAGATCTGCCTGATGACAGACATGGAGTCTGGCCAGTCTATCTGTTTTACAAAACTAACAAGTGGGTAGAGGCCCAAACAGAGATTACAGCCACACTGCTTTGCAAAAAACACCATAATTGTTCACATGAGAGGCAACAGCCTTAACTACAAAATTATCAAAGATTATGCACAAGTCAACTCTAGTGTAAAGTACACAAAATTAACCACATTCAGCAGAGCGGCCCATTATTTAAGTTTTTTTTTTTTAATAAGAAATCAAATTAGCTCGTTTTAGCTGTGTTCTGAGTCATTGATCAACTTAAATTTCCCCTAAATCTTTTAAAAGTACCATTGCTTATAAGTTTCAATTAAGCTCAGAATTTTTACAGAACTACAGAAAAAGGAACTTATTATGGATTACAAAGGAAATAAGGGGACAATGAAAAGTGAAATAATTGTTACAAGATGACTTTTGACTTGTCCACAGATCTGTTTGAGTTTTTGTCATATGAAATGAAATATTAAAGAGCAGTAACATAAAAGATCTCAGCTTTGTCTGCTGGGCAAAGCCCTCAGTATTTTAAGCAGTGCTTAAAATTTAAGATGTAAGAGCATGTATTTGAAATAGACTGGGGCTTTTTTGAAGCTTTGTTCACCCAGTGTTTATTACTGTACAGCATTTTGTCTGTCGTGAAGAATACAGCATCACAAAGTATTAATGGCTTGTTTCATCTTTTTCAAAGAGACCAACAAAGACATTTGTAATCATAATACATTCTGTATTTGCATGTGAAAGTGTTTTTGAACGTGGTTGGGAATGCATGTGTGTTTTTGTCAGCGTTTTAAGGCATGAACTCCTCCACACGGGGAGGCGGTTCAAAGAGACGATGAAATGAAATATGGATGCTAAACAACAGCGGCATATCTTGTCTCCTAGCTGTGAAAGTGATCGGCTACGGACTCCACAAACCTCACTAAGCCCAGCTTATCCTGGCATCACTCAAATACACCCCTCTGGGTATTGACTATCACTTTAATGTTCTTCAAAACCACCAAGGACTGGAATCCTAAATTTAAAGGGTGACTCATTCCAAGTGATAGTGCATTAATTTTCTTTGCTGTGTTAAATCTTTTCAAAATTAAGATCCAGATTCTCTTTATTGTCCCACATGGCGAAGTGAGTTTTGCAGAAGAAATGCTTGGAAAAAACAAACACAAGGACAACATCAAGAGTAAAATAAGAACCAATCAAAACATCCTTAAAGTCACACAAAATAAAAGTAACAGAATATAGAGAACTATATAAATAAACCCGACAATAAAAATATGATCTGACCAAAGTGGAAATTATTACCAAGTAATGCAAAGTGCAATGTAGAGATGTGCAAATGAGCAGTGATAATGGTGTAGGCATATTGCTATTAATAGGTTGATAGGGCCTGAAGCCTTTTCTCTTCCTACTAGGCAACTTGAGGGCAAAAGCTTAAAGTATCTAACTCGATGCACCAGCTATAACCAGAAAGAAGAAAGTCTATTTGGATGACTGGACAATTGTTCCATCCGCCATCACATTCCTTAAAAGCCAAAGTATCAAGACATGTGACATAACATGAGCGCAGCAGCTCCATTATCAAGAAATGTGTCCAGTTCAGATAAAACTGCCGCTGTAGCTACATTCAAGCTAGTCACTTCCCCAACAGCCAGTGTTTACCAGCTTGCAGTACAACTAAACTCCACCTGTAGTTACTTTCTCTTTCTCCTAAAATCACACTGACTGGTCCGTTCTTTCTCAGACTGAGACTGAAGGCTTCAGCTTGAAGCTTTTCAAGATGGATCTGCCCCATGACAGACATGGAAGCTGGTCAATCCATTGACTTCGCAAGGTTACAATCTACACGATATTGACATTAGTATTCAGCTGCCTGACCATCACCAACGGGGACTGATATTTTATTCAAACACATGTACTTTAATATGGAGTTGGCCCTCTTTTTGCTGTTATAGTAGCCTTCACTCTTCTTGGAAGGCTTTCCACATGATTTTGGAGTGCTTCTGTGGGAATTTGTGCCCATTCTGTAGAGCATTTATGAGGTCAGGCACTGATGTTGGATAAGAACGCCTGGCTTGCAATCTTCATTCCAGTTCATCCCAAAGGTACTTAATGGGGTAGGGGTCAGGGATCTGTGTGGGCCAGTCAATTTCTTCCACACCAAAATCATCAAACCATGTCTGTATAGTCCTTGCTCTGCACAGAGGGGCACAGTCATTTTGGAATAAAACTGTTGCCACAAAGCTGGAAGCTTTGATAAGCCCAACCCATGAAAAACAACCCCATACCATTATCCCTCCTCCACCAAGCTTCACAGCTGGTACAGTATAGTCAGGCTGGTTCTCCCAGCATCCACCAAACCCAGACTCACCCACCTGACTGCCAAACAGAGAAACATGATTCATCACTCCACAGAACACATTTCCACTGCTCCAGAGTCCAGTGTTAATGTGCTTTACACCACTCCTTCTGCACTTGGCATTGGACTTAGTAGTGTGAGGCTTGCATGCAGCTGCTCTACTATGGAAACACATTCATGAAGCTCCTGCTGCAGAGTTTTTGTGCTTACATTAATGCCAGTGGAAGTTGAGAAGTCTTCAGCCAAGGAATCAGCAGTGTTGGTGACTCGTAGACCACCTCTGTGAGTTTACCTGGTCTCCTGCTTCATGTCTGAGTTGCTGTTGCTCCTAAATGTGTCAATTTTCTAATAATGTCACTCACAGCTGACTGTGGAGTATTCAGCATGGATGAAATGTTACGAACCGTCTTACTGCAAAAGTGGCATCCATCAGAGTGCCACAATTGAAGTCACTGAGCTCTTCTGAATAGCATTTTTTATCAAAAATGTTTACAAATGGAGACTGCATGACTAGGTGCTTTATACACCTGTGGCAACAGGTTGAATTATAACACCTGAATGCAATAATTAGACGGTGTGGCCAAATACTATTGTCCACATAATGAATCTCTGAGGCAGATGATATAGACAATCTATCATTGCTTAAGCCCATCTCAGGACCCGCCTGTTGTAAATGACCTTTTAGATTCAATAAAACTTCTGTTAAAGAGATTCATCATCTCAGAAGAAACATGGAAATGTGTCATTTTCCTTAAGAAGAACAACCACTTGCTCACCATTTACTGTGTCAGTCCAGCACTTTGACCAGTGATCATCAAGTGGCGGCCTGAGGGCCACATCAGGCCCCCCACATCTTCCCATCCAGCCCCCAGGACATTATTATATTCAGAAATATGCAGAGGAAAAATCATAGGTTGATGCATACAAGGCATCTTTTTTAATACCTTACAGCTATCAAAAAACAAAACAAAACAAAACAAAACTGAGATGAATAAAATTGTCCAGATTGGTTAAATGTTTGATCCATTTGATAGAACTCCACCTGTCACTTACTGTTAGAAAGTATGTTGACTGATAAACACATATTTTGAGATCATTCTTGATTAAAACTTTTTTCTTTCGACCTCAAGCGTCTTCCTCCCTGAGAATCAAAACTAAAGACCTTTTTCTTACAAAGGTTTTTCTCCAGTCAAGGCACACATATTAGCACCAAATTCAGTAATGGAGAGCATAACAGCCCCGGTGCATTCAGCTTAAATATGTCAATCGCCCCCTTGTGGCTGGCTATGGCATAGGGACTGATCTTATTTTTAGAGGCTAAAAATGGCGTACATTTGACTAAATATTTTTAAATATGTTAATTAGACCAAAATTTCTCTTAATTTAAGTTTAACATCCAGCTCCCAAAGCATCCATCAAGGAAAAGCCCGGCCCTTGTACAGATAAAGTTGCTGACTCCTGACTTAGATTGTCATAGGTTTTTGAAATGTGTTGTGCAGGAACATGCTCATTTAGCATGCTCCTGAACAACACTGACTGAAAAAGTGAGAAAGCAATGATCACACTTGTCTGATGAAGTTCTGATGAATCTTGGGAGGCTTGATTTCTCACCTGCTGAATCACTTCACATTGTGTTGAAAGGCGCACTGATGGAAAATCCAGATGCACCATGAGCTCATACTGTACATGTCATTTTGCTAAGAAAATGAAAGTGTCCCTATTTGGAGGTTTGAAATATGGCCTACTGTAATTGCCTTTAATTTGACAATGCATGAAGAAACAACAGACTTTTCAAAGGGACTGGGCCTAAATTGGGATGAGCTTTTATTCAAAGTTTTAAGGTATATGATTAATGAAGCATACTGCATTGTTTCACAGACAGTTAAAGTCCTGTCGCTATGGAAATGCACATAAAAAATCATTTAAAGACTGTAAAACTTGTCATCATGTGCCTTAGTCATACCTGTCATCGTGTGATGAGTAAAAGCTTTGTTTTTCCTCACACGTAGACATTCAAATTGACTGTCATGTTCATGAGTAGTGTTTTTTAACAGTCATCAAACTCATAAAAACCGTCCTCTTGGTGAGTGGAAATTCCCAATGCAGCAGATTGTCATTGTGATGAATCACTTAAGTGTCAGTCACTCTCCGTAAGAGCTTTGACATATTGGACAGCTCAGCCAAGAGGAAAAACTCTGGAGAGAGTCTGAAATTAGTGGCTTTAAAATGACAGATGAAGGCAGAGTGATACCCTCTAATTTCTCTCTGACGATATAAATGTATTATCATGACAGAAAATGCAGGTCCATTTACACACAGCAGGAGGAGGAGCAGGTGTTTTTAAGCACTCAGTTGTGCCACTGAGAGCTGCATCCTCACATGGGCATCAGATGTGTTTAGACAAGGAATTAATTTTAGCAGCAATTACGGCCTCTGGAAACGGGAAAATTGGCCTTCAGGGGGGAGGAAGGACCCCACCACCCACCTAGTCCCTAATCAGGTGAATGTTTCTAACTCGATATCAGGCAGTGGTGGTCACACTCAATTTTCCTCATCCTCTACCACCCAATCTGTTCCCCTCAGCCCCTAATAACCCCCGACTCAAAGCCCTGAAGACATCTGGCACATGGTGATTCTGCTCAGGGTCACCTCTGTGCTTGATGTAGTCCTCTTTTATCTCTGTTTTTTAATTCAAATTTGTGCAAGAGCTATGGTAATACTTTTCATGTTGGAAAATACAGTAGCGACTCTTACATAGGCTCTCCCAAGTTCAGCCCCAGCGATGCAATGAGAAAAAAATAGCCTGAAAACAGAGACAGTTATGAAACAAGAAACAGCTGATTTCATAAGCAATGCTCATCTTTATTTCACACCAGCAACTTTCCTTTGAGACACATCATGAAATGGCACACAGCCAGGAAGAGACGCTTAAGACCACAAGCACTGACAGCAAACAAGGCTCTCTTTTAACTCACCCTCATTATGCATCAATTTTCTACATTAAAAATTACTATAAGATTGGCACAGAAGCTAGTTATTACATTTGAGTGCTCTGATCACTGATGATGTCAATTTACTGAGCAGTAGCTTTACATAATAACAGTTTTTCACAGTAAGAAACAGCAGTAAAATAATGTTGTCATGTTTGCTTCCTATACAGCAAAACCTACATTCTTAACAGTGTATGCCTGATTATAGTTAAGGTAGCAAAGTTAAACTGACTGCAGGCAAATTGAATGTCATTGAACTCGTGATAAATATGTAATCTCTGTCCCAAAATGTTGAACTGCTGCTTTAAATCATATAAAGATACAAAATATATCTTTCTTATGAGAGTGTCACCTCATTCGACTCCCACATACCCTGCAGGGCAGGAATTATTTGGCGCCACTTCCTATCTCCACTGAAGTAGTGTGGCCTTGTGGTTAAAGCTGCACTTGGCATCTCTCCACACTGGTGGTATCAAGTGGTGATGAGAGATAAACGCAATAAATCTGTGTTATGATGTCAGTAGGCTGCACACAGCAAACGTACACCAGTCTGGGATTCTTTTCATCAGTGCAGCGTTTCTCAACTGGTGGGTCCAGACCCAAAAGTGGGTCAGAAAGCAGTTGTCATTGAGTCTTGAATAAAAGAATAGAAGTGTATGATGTACAGAAGTCCTGAGTAGACATACATCCTTATCTGGTTTTATGGTTATATTTATGTTTTATTTATATATGTTGACATTTTGATGATTTTTATGGAAATTTTAGGGAATTTGTTTGAATGTGGGGGGTTATTTGATCATTTTCATGGAATTTTTTTGAGAATGTATTTTCAAATTTCTTGGGAAATTATCTGTACATTATGACTGGAATTTTTCATATTTCTGGGAATTTGCTTTAAAATTTGGGGGAATTTTCATGAAGATGTTCAGGAATTTTTGCAGATTTTTTAAAGTTTGATCCAAAGTTTTAGAGGGATTTTCTCTAGAATTTTAGGGACTTTTGTGGGAATTTATTTGGAAAAAATATGGGAATTTGATTTGATACTTTGTAGGAATATCATTTCATGTTTTCCTAAATTTTGGGGAAAATTTGGGGGGAATTTGTTTGGGTGTTTGGGGGAATTTGTTTAAAATTTTGTGGAATTTTTGAAGAATTTTCAAGGAAATTTTTAGGGATAGGTTTTACATATTTTGTGTGTTTTTATTTGAAGTTTTGGAGAGATTTGCTCCAGACTTTTTTAAGGAACTTTCATGGGAATTTGGGGAATTCATTTGTCAATATTTGAGAAGTTAGTATGATTTTTTTTTCTTAACAGTTTCATGGAAATTAAACTGTAAGGAAATGTTTTTTTTTTTTTTTTTACTCTTTTGCATACATATTGTAATATGTTTTGAAATTTTTGGGGGATAACCTTTGATATTTCCCTAAATTTTCCTGAAAATTTATGAATTTGTTAGGATGTTTAGGGGCATTTCTTTGGAAATTTTGGGAGCATTTATATGTAATTTCTTATGAAATTATTTCAGCATTATGAGTGGGATCTATATTTTGGAGAATTTGCTTTCAAACATTAAGGAATATTCATTGGCATGGGGTTTCTTCAGGCTTATTTTCAGGAAGTTTGGAATTGTCTAATTATTTGAAGTTAGTTTTCCATTTCCTTTACAAGTAAAGGTGAAGTTGGGGTGAAAACTACTTCCTGTTTAAAGACAAAGCTCTGGTTTTACTAATTGTCACATGTATCCTAAATAAGTGGGTGAAACTGACAATGCAGTCAAAATAAAGGCCCAGGTCTCAGGAGGTTAGATAAATCTGAGAGGTTGGCTCTGAGGCCAGACTAAAAGAGAACCACTGCACTAGAGGAAACCAGAAACATAAGAACAGAGCTGTCTAAAGTGTTGGTCATTAAAGTTTGTTGAGTAGAGAGCGCTTCAAAGTAGCTCAAGGCTGAAATAGCAGAAATTTCCACTATAAGGGAATCACAAAAGCTTCTTTTTATGCAGATTGGACTCTCTTGTTTCTTGCTGCGCTGGTTTTGTGATCTAATTCTAGTGTCAGACATATGGTACTGTAACAAGAATCCAAACTGCCTGCTCATTTAAAGCCGTTCTTGAGAATAACATCACTTAAATGCCTGCCAGTTTGCTGCAGAGAGCGGCACAGTGGCAGGGGGACTTGTCATTGAAAGATTTGTTTCAGGGGAGGACCTGATAAATAAGGTGCCAAGGATTTATCGCCGCATTTTCCAGCATGCCTTTGAAGTGAGCGTAGCTGCATCTCATCTGCCGATCCACACTCAAAATTGCAGCCACGTGTGTGTGTGGATATATTTATTACTGAGCTATTTTTAGAGCTGTGGTTTTGTGCTGAAGTGCGTTTAAACTTGGGGAAAAGCCTTGCAACAGCACAAGTGGAGCTGGTAGTTAGGTGCTGCAGATGGAATATATGAGGCTGTTTTTTTCCTTTTAATTAAAGATGTTTATGCCTTGAGAGAAGGCAAATCTAACATACTTCTTCTTGTGGAATTAATTAAACATTTTTCCATTTTTATGCCTGCTCTTGGAGCTGTTCTTTGATTTGTTTCCACCGCATAATATCAGGACTTCCTGGTATATTTTAAGATTTTAAATATGAAGTCCTTGGCCATGTTTTCATCCCGTCTGACTCAGGCCGTTAGCAAACATCTGCAGAACCAAAGCCTTAAAAAACCAGGCCTGTCATGGGGGCAGAGGGGAATTCTTCAGATGCCCCTCCCTATGCTATTTTAAGTATGCCCAGAAGTTGGTGTTTAATGATAAGCTGTGGGGTGTAGCTGACATGCCTGCCATATTATTCCCTTTATGACTCAGGAAGCAATGGCTGCGATGCCCCGCTCCCCTCCAGAGACGTGAATCATTAGAGTCCGTCATCAAGTATGTCCAATCAGCATGGCTTATGGGCTTGTACGGCTGCGGGTTATCTCAAGTAGTGGAAAGCTTTGGAAATAGACAAGGAGGCTATTTTTGTGAGCCGTCATTATCCAGAGCTGTTTCCATTTTGAAAATACATTTCCAGCTGATGACTGGGAGGAATATTTTTAGTGAGAATGGAGTTTGTGAATGTTGGATTCTAGAGGCTCGCTGCACCAGCTCTGCTTAACTTATGTCGTCAGTCCATGCAGAAAGGTATGATGAAACAAGGCAGTATTTGAAGAAACAACTACAAAAACACAAGGTAGATTAGAGTTTTTAACCCTTTACAGGACACTCGGTGAAATACTTGGAAATTCAAAATTAAGCCCTAGAATATTGTTCAGAAATAAGCAAGTCTAGCCTTAAAGGAGGATAAAGGGGGGAGCGTTATGGGGCCCAGACAAATGGGGGCCCATTAAGATCAGCAAAATCACGGTCCATTGGTCCACTTGCAAATTCCTAATTATGGAAACATGGGTAATAAGTTGCAAAATTGGGTTAAAATTGGCAACAAAAGTGGCAAAAATGAGATGGGAGTAGCAAAAAACTTGCAATGAGAGGTTAACAGTGGCAAAAAATGCTGAAATGTGTTAATTAGGCAGAAGAAGTGGTGTAAATAGGCTTCAAGTGGAAAAAAAATGTTAGAAGTGGCAAAAAACATGTTGAAAATGGGTTACAAGTGTGCATTTAAAATGGTTTACGGGGTTATAGATTTTTATTTGTTATTTTCTGGGTTTATTTTTATTCACCTATTTGCCATTTTGTTTCTATGGTTAGATAACTTACTGCTTGATATGTTTATACCTTTTACTTAATTTTTACTACATCGTTTTAATGATTACTATCTACCTATTTAAAAGTGGGCAGAAATTGGCAAAAATGGGTGACAATTGAAAAAGACACTTTGGAAATGGGTAAGAAATTTTTTTAAAATGCCAAAAAATGGTAGAAAGTGGCAAAAAAAAGTGTTATAAATGGGTAAAAAAATGGCAAAATGTACCAAAAAATAGGTTAAAGGGGCAAAAACATGGAGAAAAAGGGTTTTTATAGTGGCAAAAAAAGTGGCAAAGAGAGGTTAATAGAGGCAACAAATAAGATAAAATTGGTTAAAGTTGCAGTAATTTCGAAAATGGGTTAAAAGAGACAAAGAAGTGGCACAACTTTGTAAAAATGGGTTTAAAGTGGCAGAAATTGGTGAAAACGGGTTACAAGTGACAAAATAACGGGGAGCAGGTGGCCTGGTGGTTAAAGGCGCTCCCTATGTATACGTATACGTAAATCCTGCCTTTGGCCCTTTACCGCATGTCTCTCCCCCACTCTTGACCCTGTTTCCGATTCTATCCACTGTCCTCCTCTATCCAATAAAGGCACAAAAATGCCCAAAAATAAATCTTAAAAAAAAAAAAAACAAGTGACAAAAAACATGTAGTTTAAAATGACGACAACTGGCAAAACTGGCAAGAAGTGTGTTGAAAATGGGTGAAGAATTGAAGAATTGGGGAAAAAAATGATTAAAAGTGGCAAAAAATGTGTGGAAAATGGGTTAAAGAGGCAGGGGCCCATTCTCTGGATCTGTCAGGGGCCCATTCTCTGGATCTGTCAGGGGCCCATTCTCTGGATCTGTCAGGGACCCATTCTCTGGATCTGTCAGGGACCCAACTCTGGGTTTGTCAGGGACCCTGCCAAGTCTGTGGGCAGGCCTGGGCATAAGGCTGGCAGTTAAAATTTAAACTGATATAAACCACATAAGAATAATAAAACTGTTAAAAGAATTTAAAACAAAGCTAAAAACCCCACCTATTTGATTATTAATATGTTGACAAATCATATGCTGAGTTATGATTTTAGGGCCAAGAAGTGTCAAACTGCACCTTTTAAGTTCTGTAGGAAACAGGAAGTTTGAGACGCTCTGGACCACTGCTGATTGGTCAGATGGTATGGTGTCACATCTGTGACCTTGACTGATCACTGATATGCTGGGAGAAATCATACTAGAGGGGAGAGGCCACAAAGGAAGTGACCAAATATGGTTCCTTGCCCCATAAAGGGCTAAGAACCATGATAACTTAGAAAGCTTAGATAATGTGTTGTTACTGGAAATCTTCAAATAAAATAAAGTTTTTTGATATTAAACTCTGTCTTTCTTTGAGGAATATGCTACAGGAGTTCTTCATCTAGGTCAAGTACCATTTCACAATAAAAGCACTCAGGGAAGAGATGGGCCTTTGTTTGCTTGCGTTTTAATAAGCACCCAAAAATGCATGCAGTGGTGCACTCAGTCTGTGATTCATTTTACCTCCTAAGAGCAGGCTCAGGATTCTTACTCTTTCACAGGTAAATAAGTAGATGTGTGTTGTTGCTCCAGCTCTCATGAATGATCTTAGTTTGTTCATGGTTTAGTATTTCTTTGTGTTTTCTGTGTTCGTCATGTTTTTCTTTGTGATTGTTTTTCTTCATTTGTCTTGTCTTCCTGTTTTATTTTGTTGCTCCTCCTGTCTGTCTTGTCTTTGTCAGCCTTGATTTAGATTCCTCTTGTTTTTATCACACAAGTCTGAAATGCGTCTCCTGTTGTATTTTGTCTGTTCCCTTGTGTTTCTGACTCTGTGTTTATTCTGAGTTCTCTCTGTCTCTTTGCTTATTTTGTCATTTTTGACTGCTTGTGTTTCTTTCTGATTGTTCCAGGTTTGATTTCTTGTCTTTGCTGTTTATTTTGTAGTCCTCTGTTGTTTGTTTCATGTTCCTTCTGTCTTGTTGTGACCTGTGTGATATAAAGGATGTTACAACCTCACTGGCTGCAAAGCAAATCTACCTGAACCTGTTCTCTTTATGTCTACCTTTACCTCCTAAAGTGTTTCCCTCCATTGTGATGTGCAATTAGACTCCCTTTTTTTGTCTTTTTTTCTTTCTTTTTTTTTTGCTTTTGTTTATCTTATAAACATTTAGTTGTGCTACTTTTGATTGTTTGTTTGAATAAATCTTTCTTTTTTACTTGTTTAAATAAACCCAACCCAACAATAAATATTTAAAGAAAAATGTTATTTCCTTCCACCACACGATAAAAAAGTATCAACGCCATCAATAAACACGTCCCGCCCACAGAATTGTCTGGGCCCCTATCAGACCCAGAAAGTGGGTCCTCTCCAGTTGTGATTTATTGATGATATTAATGAATGTGTGTTGGATCAGTAGCATTGGTGTAGGGCTGAAACGATTCCTCGCTTCAATCAGTCACGTATCCATATATGTAAGCTTGGACATCGTGCTGTTTGTTGCACGGCGTGCTGTATTTCATACGGATGGTTATTTGTGTGGCACAAGTTGATGCAGTGATGTTTACAGGCAGGCGTCCTGCATTTTTAGGCATCCACTGCTTGTGACTTCATAGCAGATATGGCACTACGCCTGCACCGGTAAACCTACACAGTTCTCCGAGTTTACACGCTGCCTGCATGACTCGCTGGTGTGAGACAGCGCTCAGTTTGTGTCTGCAGAGTTCGGGGAATTTCAAAAACTTTTCTGATTGACCCGGTTTCACAGAACACTTTCAGGCTTCACGATTCAAGTCCTGTATATGTTGTACATTTAATTATAAATTATTTAGAATTCAGCGCACTGACGTCTTGATTCCAGCATATTTTTTAAAAAGTTTCAGCGTCCCGAATCATTTGATAAGACTAATATTGAAACACGCTATTGCCACAGACAGTGACTGAGACTAAATAGGTTAAAGTTCATCATCATACAGTCAGGATTCAACAGGTCATAGAAGCAGCTTTATCCCTTAAAATGTGTTTCCATGTCAGTGGATGGTCCTAAAAAGTTATATTTTCATGGTGCATGAACTCACAAACAAAAATGTGCAAAAATTAAAAGTGAACACCCTTTAAAAAAATAGACCGTATTCCTGTAATCTAAAGGTTCACCGTTCAGCCATCATCAGACTGCTGTGTGAATGATGGAACTTAATTCTTGCTATAATGTGAAATATGACATTCATGCATAAACTAGAGGATGTTAAAATGATTGAGTGTCCCTTTACTTTAATGACAATTTAGAAAATAAAAATAAACTACAATAGAAGAAATAAAGTGTTGGCACCAAAAGTTTCCTGGGAGAGGATCCCTAAAACCCCAAATATGGCATAATATTATGTAATTACTTAACTTCCTTTCCTTGTAACTTTAAGACATGTAAACTGCCATCAGAACTTTATTGTTCTTTGTAAAATATATTTTCTTTAGAGAACCTGTTAATACCAATTTTTAATATAGAAATAGTTCATCAATGTGGCCCAGCTTCTTTTCTTATTAGTCTAGTACTACATCTCTTGAAAAAAAACAAAAGTGACTGATTAAAAAAATGCAGTATTTCCTTTTAGAGTACTCAATTAATCACCAGAAGAATCAGTAGAGTTTTCAATTACATAAAGAATCGATTACTGCAGCCCTACATTGGTGCTAGCGTCCTGGGTAGTTACTTCATTTAGGAGATGAAGAGTGTTTCAAACTGTCATTGGGTTCTGATTTTTACTTATCTGTCTGCTTTTTTATCCACTTTTCCCACCCATTTTTGCCACTATTGTATGCCACTTTTAGTCAGTTTTGAACCTCTACACCAGGAGTGTCACGCTCAATCATAGCAGGGGCCAGTTTCTGAATCTAGGTCTAACCCGAGGGCCTAACAGGGTTAACATTTAACCATAAACTGTCAACCTCATTTTCACATCTGATTCATTCATAAGCACCAATGATAAATGATTCTGAGATTTAAAAAGTCCAAGTGATAAGTTAAAAAGATGAAAATCTGAGACAATCAGTCCAACTTATTAGTTCAAAACACAAAATTAGATGTCAAAATAATGTTTTTAAAGGCAAATATATGAAATAGAAAGTCGCAGTCATGTTTTTAAAGGTGAGATATCAGTTAGAATTATTTATTGCAAGCCTAAAAGGTCAAAATATGAGATTAAGGTCAAAGGTTGGAGTTGAAAATGTGAAATCATGAGTGTAAAAGGCAAAAATATGACTAAAATTAAAAATATGACTTAAATTAAAAATTGTTATTCTAAATTTTAAAATAAGATAAGAGATAAGATAATCTTTTACTAGTCACATCAGAGGAAATTCCAAATTTACAACAGCAAGAGTGGTGTAGACAAGGACAAAAATAATCAATTGAAAAGGTCAAATATGAGTTAAAAGGTCAAAATAATTAATTGAAAAGGTCAAATATGACTTAAAATGTCAAATAATAAATAGAAAATAGAAAATAAAAGTTAAGAAGTCAAAATAATAAATGGAAAAGGTCAAACTATAAGTTAAGAAGTCAAAATAGTAAATTGAAAAGGAAAAATATAAGTTAAAAAGTCTAAATAGTGAATTGAAAAGGGAAAATATAAGTTAAGAAGTAAAAATAATACATTGAAAAAGGAAAATATCAGTTAAGGAGTCAAAATCCTATATCAGACAAGAATGGGACAACATTCTTCCCCCAAAACTCCAGCAACTGCTCTCCTCAATTCCCAGACATTTACAGACTGTTTTTAAAAGAAGAGGGGAAGCTACACAGTGGTAACCACGGCCCTGTCCCTACTTTTGTAACATTTTAAAGGTTAGTGTAAACTCAGTCCTAAATTCAGGTTTAAACTAGGCCACGTTTGAAGCTACCGACAGCTGGTGCAACCCACGAGAATGAGGAAACTGACTAAGTAATGTGAGATTATGTTCCAACATTTTGGTAAAGATGAAAAGGGAACATTTTCTTTTATTCACACAGACTTAGAGTTTTACTTTCAGAACACAGGCTCCTCTTGGTGTTTTTTACTTTTTGAGGAAGAGTAAAGGAAGAGTCGTGTCAGACGAGACTCCACTCCAGATAAATAAATGATTAGCCTGCAACAAACATCAAAGACGGATTGTGTGCTTCAAAGGGAATAAGAGCAAACATTCAGCAGCTTCTATAGTGAAGAATGAATCTGCGTATGTGCTCACACACAGAAATCACACACACATGGCCTGTTTTTATAATCCCACCTGTTTGAGATTCTAATGGTTGCATCCGCATTGATCATTCCCCACTGAGCCAAACCAGTCATCCTCAATCTTTGTCTCTTTCAGTGACAGGATCAGCTACAAAATACCCAAAATGCGTAACATGCTTTCTGATTCAGTGTCATTTCTCTGCTTACATAAGTACCTTCTTGAGTAATCATGTGGAGCTCAGGTAAACACTGACCTTAGATTTCTGTTCTGTAACCCCAATTTATAAACTCGATACCTACATGACAGGATACAAGAAGCCACCCCTACATGTGTTTACTTCATTTTAGCGTAAGAAAAACCTGCCTGCTGCTTCAAGATATTCTGCAGCCATCCCCAGCCTGGCTCAACCTGCAAGGCCAGTTGAGACATTTGGGAAGAAAGAAGGAAATTTAAAAATATATATTAATTTTCAATATTTTATCGCTTAGGTGTTTAAAATACAAATTTTCACTGATTTTTCATGATCTTTCTATAATTATAGCAAGGAAAGGATTTAATATGATGCAATATATGAGTTAAATATGGTACATTGAACTCTCTTTAGAGCAGGGAGGAACATTGTAAAAAGACACACTGTAGAGCGCACAGCAGCGCAGCTCCTTCATCATCTCCGCTCTGCAAACATGCTATCCAAAAACAGTCTAATACAGACTGCCTGATTTTTAAGACTGAAGGAGAGGGATTTATTTTGTCTAATTTTATTTTTTTCTTTTTTCAATATGAAAAATTAAACCACCGTGCACAGCTGCACGGACTCTCATTGAGTCCAGCCCTGCCCGCACCTCTGACAAGTTTTCTGCATCTCAGGCCTTAACAATGTCAGAGGTTTTTGCCTTGTAAAACAAAACTTCTTTCCCTGTGGGGGATTAAAACAGCTGGATAGCAGGATAGCAAACAGTCCGTAACGGCCCGTCAGCCACAAATGCAGACGTCGTGTCTCGCTTTGGTGAGAGACTCAGTTCAATCTCCAGCCTGATATAATCACTAATTATAAAAATGTGTAATGCCAAACTAATATCAACCTAATTTATTCACATACGATGTAATTTTATGTCAACAAGATGTGCAAATATGGTCTTGATCACTTACTTTTAAACGGGACATCGTTTATAAATCCTGTGGCGTTTTTAACTACAGGTCTCATCAAATGGTAAAAATTCCTCTCCTAACGGTAAAACAAATTATTTTTAACCAAACATTTAACCCCAATCTGGACACAGGCTGTCCTATGACTTGAGAGGTCTGCATTTTTGGTCTTGGCGCGGCACTGAAAGGCTTCAAAATTGCGCACGGAGATGCACCACTTCATGACGCGTGCAGTGATCTCAGGGGGATTCAGAGAGAACAAACATGCAGAGGAACGACTGCTGTAGCGCAGACATGTGTTTATAAGTCTAGTTTTCACTCAGTAGGTGAGGGTTTGTAGCTCTATGAGCAGTACCATATGAGCAGTAAGGGAAACATCTTCACAGAAACCCCCCCTGGACTCTGTCCACTGATTCAAGGTTGGGTGAAATCATCTCAGGGTCACATCAGATATTGTGTACAATAGGTTGCTGTTTTAAAGCCAAAAACAGTCATGCTGAATTAATGGTTATAATGAATATTCCAGTCTTGTACATTTAGTCTCAGTGGGTCTTAAAAATGTTAGAAATACGAAAAAATTGCCATCTGATGTAAGGACAGTATAGTTATGACTGACCTGTTTAGATTACTTGCAAGCAAATCCTTTGTCTAAAGTAGCTAATTAAGCCATACTCTGTGCGTGTGTATGTAAATGATAAAAAAAAAAAAAAGAAAAATCCAATGTCTGGCTCTCGGCTTTCTGTCCTTGAAATATTTTGGCCCTTGGGAAAAAGTAATTGGGACACCCTGATGCACTGTATTTTCCCAGCTCCATGCTTGGCTAACATTTTTAATCTTTAATTCTCTGAATGAAAAGCCCGGACCAAGGACAGAACATCATGTCACTTATATGTGCTGCTTCTGTGTAAAAGATTGCTTCCATCAACTTGAAGCCTTTATAGAATAGGCTTAACCTGGATCAAGGATGAAAGATTTCTTTACTATCATCAAGGGGCAGTTAGTTTAACAGCCAGCTGTACCAGTAGAACCGTCACCCAAACTATAGACCCTTTAGCATCTTATGTCACAAGATGCCAGCCAGACTGGGACGTGTTACTCACTGCATGCCAGGGCTAAATAAATTACCTTGCCAACAAATTCCCTATGTTAATTGGTGTAGTACACATTTTGCACATGGAATGAAGTGTGAAGCAACATTTTTCATTTGCTGGAGGCACTAAATGAACTTATGTTAATGCTGTCAAATGACGGTGTTGCAGGGCAAAATGTGACACTGTATACTGATGACTTTCAAGGACATCAAGACTTTTGTGTACCCTAAGATCACTTGAATGTGATAATTAGCAAAAAGACAAAGTGGCCCAGTGTCATTGTGGCACTTCTGCCACCCACTGTGACATGATGGTTTCCACGTGCCTGCAAATGGGAACTGAAAGCAAATAAGACAAATGTGGGTTGAGCAACATTGGTGAACAGCATCTACACTTTATGGACAAAACTATTTGGCCACCCCTGTTTATTATTAAATTCAGGTGTTTCAATCAGGCCCTTTCCCACAGGTGTATAAAATCAAGCACCTAGCCTAGCAGTCTCCATTTGCAAACATTTGTGATCCTACATGGGCCGTTCTGAAGAGCTCAGTGACTTTGAGCGTTGTACTGTGTTGGATGGATCCTTTGCAACAAGACACTTTGTGACATTTCATCTCTGCTGGATATACCACAGACAACTGTGAGTGTAATTAGTAGAAAGCTGATGCATTTAGGATTTAACAGCAACTCAGCCATGAAGTGGAAAAACCATGCAACTTGTTCTGTGACACACACGCTTCTCTGTTTGGCAGTCAGATGGGGGATTCTGGGTTTGGAAGATGCTGGGAGAACATTACCTGTCTGACTGCGCTGTGCCAACTGTGAAGTTTGGTGGAGTAGGGATAATGGTATGGGGCTGTTTTGGGGGGTTTGGGTTAGGCCCCTTATTGCCAGTGAAGGGCAAGCTTAATGCTTCAGTATACCAAGACATTTTGGAGAATGCTATGCTTCCAACTTTGTAGCAACAGTTTGAGGAAGGCCTTGTTCTATTCCAACGCCTGGTGCTGAATAAGTAAAGGTGGTACTACTTATCTTTCCTTTTGGTTCCATCCATTCATTGGGGAATTGCTGAGTAGGTAAAGTTGCTCATCTCACAGTCAGAAGGTCGAGGCAAGACACTTAACCCCACTTTACTCCCACTTCTTCATGGGCATGAATGCATTTAAATTAAATCAGCTAATTCTGATGGCCAGTTCTCCATAGAAACTGCTGCCATTAGTGTGTAAATTTGGAGTGAATGAGTGTGATGGGTGTGACCTTTGAGTAGTCAGACTATCAGAAGTGCTGAAAAAGCTCAAGTCCATTTATCATCAAACAACTTTTTAAAATCACAAATATTGACTTACGCATTTTGGCAGTCATAGGTTCACAGTGAAAACATCAATGGGTATCACAGTAAAATTAACTGATATATGCCATGAAAGTATAATAAAACTCAAAAGGTTTCAAAACTGATCAAAATCATATGTTTCACTACTTTTACCTTGAAAATTGCTATAGATTACATTAAAATTCTTATTGGATTGTTCTTCAACATTTGACATACATGTGGCAACACATAACACACCAGTGAGTGTGTTACCAGAAGTTATAATGAGTGGTCCGTAAAGAAAATATCCTTTAGTGTGGCTCCATTAGATGAATTTGGCGATTATATCTCCAAATAGGTATATGATCAAATACTGTGCCTCCATTCCCATGCTTTAATTGCAGTCATTGCTAAATCAAATGTAAACACCTGTTACTACATTTAGAAATACTTTTTACCTGTATAATGTGCAAGTTTCATCATCTTACCATGAATAGTTATGATCCCGGGGGCATTTGTGTGGGGCTGAAAGATGTAAAACTGCACTTTGCAAGTTCTGGAGGGAACAGGAAGTTTGAGAAACTCTGGTCCACTGCATTGACTGATCTCTACTGATTTGCAGAATAATTCTTATTCTGTCTATTAATTCTAATTCTGTCACAGAAATGTAGGGGGCAGGATGTTAACTGAAGTGTCTGTATATGGTTTATAGTCCCACAGTGGGTTAGGAACATACAGTGATCAAGCTATGAATGTTTATGTTAAACTGTATGCAGACGATTATCTGCCATTTTTTTATATGCCTTTTGTACAATTTTCAGTACATCTTTTTTTTACTTTGAGCTCAAATCTGACCTAGTCAGAAGAAGCAGAATGTGTAATTTGCTTAACATTTCAGTTTTAACCTCTGCCTTTTCTCTTCCCTGTGTTTTTCTTTCCCCTCTCTCCCAGCTCTTCTGGCTGTCTCATCCTTCTGCTCCCGTTAGAGTGGGGGATGTCTGTTTTCTAACACCTCTCAGCCTGCTTATCTACTAGGTCTGTATAGCTGTGGATTGGTATTTCCAACCCCATTCGTAACCATGCCTGTCAGCCCCCTTGATATCTGGCCACCATCAGTTATGGATACCAGCCTGCGTGTGACAGTAAAGCGCTCATGTGGCTTGCTACTGAAATCCTGATTGTTTATGATAGACAGTAGATGTGTGTGGCCCGGGTGTCCGTATGGCTGGCTGTGGAAAGCTTGCATGTGTTGGATTCGTGCCTGTGTCAGTGCTTGTGTGTCAGAATGCATTATGGCTCTTTGCATGACTATATCCAATGACAGCCCCATTCCTCCACGCCGGCTATTTGCAGAGCTACGATCATTCCTTTCAACCTTTTGGATGTCCAGAGACTGTTGTGATTGTGCACTTTGCTGTTTCATCTTCTTTGAATTGGTGGATAATGTTTCATTTTGCTGCCTTGATGTTCCAGCAAAACTGTATTGAATTTAATATGAGCTTCCAGGACTGTCTTAATTACAAGAAAGGCTCAAACTTCTGAAAGCGAAAAGATAATTGGCACCCAGCAGAGCATCCTCATTAGTTTCTTTGCTATGCATGGCTTGAAGTATCACAGACTTTTCCATGTAGTCACACTTTGCGGGGAGAATCTGAGCTTGTCCCCTTAGGGTATTGGCTTTAGAAACCTCAGTTTAACTTACAAGTTAAAGTAGACTCTGGACTGTAACCGTCTACTTCCCAGTTGTCCAATCAATCTGCTAATTGCTCCATTCTGATGTGCCATGTTTGTCTTTTGTTAAAGATAAGATGACCTTCAAGATCCCATAGGCCCTGTCATTTTTAAATGATTTCCACAGCAGTGGTTCCAAACATTTTTCCTAAGGGCCCTCAGATTGTATTCTTAGAAAAGCTAAGCCCCTCCCCCAGGCCCCACTTTGAAAAAATAAACATCAATTTTAATCGTTTTTATGAACAAAATCTCAACATAATAGACCTACTTACACCTGATCCTGAAAAATAATCTCTGTATAAACCATCCATTATTATGATTGCATAATTGGAACGCTCTAAAAATAACAAATAAAGAGGATCTGTTAATTTTCAAGAAAAATCAAAATTCTCAGGTTTAAAAAGTCATTGATTCATGAGAATAGAATTGAACTTTTTTACTTTAACAGTTGGAAATTTAAAGGGGTAAAAGTTAGAATTTTCAGGATTATAATGTAAAAAACTGAACCATCACTGCCAAACATGTCTGTCTTTACGACATTGTAAATTTATGATCTTAAAAAACAGAAAATCACGAGTATCTAATGTCAACATTGAATACTTTCTAAACTTGGAAATTTTAAATTTTGTCTTGTGAATTTGTGACTTTTTTACTCTGAAATTTTGAGTTTGTTTTCTTTGAAATATATGGCTTTATGATCTCAAAAATATTATATCCCCCCCCCAAAAAAAAATTTTCCTTTTTGCTTAAGAAATAGTAGATCCCTTTGATTTTTTTTTTTTTTTTAGCTTTTAGGGTGGCCCCAAAAACCTTTGTACATATTTGTACATCTAACTTTGAAAAGGTGAGAGCACACAGGTCCCACACCCCCCCTCTAAAATCTTTGGCGCCCCCCTCCCTAGGGGTTCCTGGACCCCAGGTTTGGAACTGCTGTCCTAGAGAATCAAAGCACTGCAAACAAAGGAAAAACTTTAGTAGATACATAAAGTTGTGGTAGCCAAACAATGCTGAAAATGTGGTTGCCATCTCCATTTGTCAGCATTGCTTGGCTTACACTGTGTGCAAGCCAAGTAAAATGTGCTGAGAGGGACTTCCTAAATGCAAATAGTGGAAAGAGAGAAAGAATTTTGCTATGCTTACACTGAACATGTACACTGCTGTAAAAAGTATTGCATTTTTGTCACAGAAAAAAGGAAAAAAGTCACCCAAATCTACCTCACCTCCTTGTTAAATCATGATTTAACTGTGATCAACAAAATTTTTGGAAAGCCGTGTTCAATTTCATAAGCCACAGCCAGGTTTGATTACTGCCAGACCTGCTGTATCAATAAATCCCTTAAATTGAACCTGTCTAACAAAGTGAAGTTGGCAAAAGATCTCAAAAGCAACATATCATGGCACAATCTAAAGAAATTCAAGAACAGAAGCTAAGTCCAGAACTTAGCTCTGGCAATGTTTACATGATGATGCCTTCTGGTACGTCTACAGTATTTGCCCTAAAACCACCACAGAGATGGAAGTTTATAAAAGAACAGACAGTTTAATATATTTTTGATGTGTTTGGATCAATAATGCTTGGAAAGTTAGCTAAAACTAACTAGCTCATTTTATTTAACAACCAATATTAAATGTTTTGATGATCAGGGATTTTCAGCTGTCAGCCAGTGTTCTGCTGCTGTAATACTAGTAATTACTGTCCTCTATTATTCATCTAGCTGAACTAGATTATCCACACAGTGATAGGTTGTTTCAGGGGAACAGAGTTGTTGGGTTGACTCATGCTCCAATTAATGGGGATTCTCAGTAAACATCCGCAACACCACTGGGTTCTGGAGGGTTAAAGCATATATGAATGATGCATCATCCCTGTCCTGTCTAGGTGAATGAATAGATCTGATATATGAATTGAAATAGAGGCATGAGTCAGTGTTGATACCTCTCACCCAGCCTGCTGGGTCAAGGTGTCTGTAATGACCTGGTGCCTCCTCCTCCCCCCTCTTCTCTTCCCTTCCTTCCTGACTTGGAAGATCCGTACAACTGCGACCAACACTGGACATGGAGGACTATGACGTTCGCTCGGCCGCCAGCATCCTGGCCTCGGTGAAGGAGCAGGAGGCGCGTTTCGAGCAGCTGACCCGAGCCCTCGAGGAGGAGCGTCGCAACGTCAACCTGCAGCTAGAGCGCGCCAACCTGCCTCCCAACCCGCCAAACAGCCAGCCAATGCCATGGCAGCAGGTGGTGATGCAGGTAAATGAAAGCAGCATGCTGGCCAACCCAATGTCATTATCAACCAACAACCTCAGCTGCCATCTTCCTCCTGCTCCCTCCTCTCATCTGAGCAAGCTCATTCCACCGCCATATGTCCTTGAGGTCATTGCTTTTCATCATTCCGGGAACTCAATAACCTCTCTGTTCAGTTTCTCTGTGGTTTGGGAAATTTGTTTTCTCTTGTCTGAACCCAGTGTCCTGGATGTTGTGCTACAATCTGCCCTGTGGCGACTCATCTTAAAAAGCAGAATGATGAGATTCAACCTTTCATTCTGTCTCCCTTTGCCTCCTTCTTCTACGCCACTGCTCACCACCCAATCCCATCTCTTCTCCCCCAAAATGTCCTTGATATTGTCTTGTTCTGTTGCTGACTGGCCATGGCCTTTTGCCCAGTGTCTGAGGGACATTAGTGTCCTGGCCGGGGCTCCTGTCAATGCTGGCGGACCCAGCAGGAGCAGGAAATGTAAGATGTAGAAATGAGACAGCTGTAATCCCCTGAAAATGTCAGCAGTGACAACAGTGCATTGATTTACACACCTCGAACTGTTAGCTGCCACGTTGAATGGGAAATGTTACAGTTACAGTCCACTGACTGTATATTAATAGGGACAATGTCTCATTTTGTTTCACAGAAATAAAGCCTATATTCCCCTGTGTTTGGCGTTCATGTGTTGCTCTGGTGGCATGATGGGGAGAGTATGCAATCTCCGCACAGGAGAGAGCCAGGATTCGAACCAGGGATTATTGCTATGAGGCAACAACACGTACCACTGCCATGCTGCCCTGTAGAGACATAAATCCTTTAATTCACAACTGTGCTCACCCATGGTCAAATCTAACCTGACACGCCAGAAAGACTGTTTTATATATCCATTGCATTGATATATTTCACATTCATCTAAGAAACCTTGCATCCGAAGTGTTTTGGAAGGTCAGGACTTTGCAAAAACTTCTGGAAAGGTAATTGGATGAACTTTGTGTCAGTCACAGCAACAAGACAAAATGAGCTCCAGTGCCACCCTGAGTTATACAGGCTGTTGTAATGTTTGAACGGTCAAGCTTAGGCCTATCGGGAGATGTGCAAACACAGAATTTCTGCCATGAGATGCTTTCAGTGTGGCTTTTTGCACTTGTTTTAATAAAGAAATGTGGTCTGGACATTTACAACTAGAAAAGCACTCGGAGAGCGTCGACCTCCGCCATTAGCCCTATCTCCCAATAGTAAAGAATTCTTTAAAAAAATTCCTGGATCCAGACGGTGATTCAGATCACTCCCAAAATCTAATCAGTTCTTCCTTATGCCATGTCATGTTTCCTGAAAATTTCATCAAAATCCATCCATAACTTTTTGAGTTATGTTGCTAACAAACTAACTAGCAAACCCTGCCGATCACATAACTTTGGCGGAGGTAATAAAAATGTTACTGTAGGTAAACAAAGACATGATTCTGGTTCCAACCAGAATCTGGCTCCATTCTGTAGTCTCAGAACCCCATAGGCCTTTCAAACCAGCAGAGCTCCCTGCCAGTTCCCGATCCTGAACCTAATTTTGAACCAGCCGGCATGTTCCAACTGGAAAAATATTGGTTCGACACCTGAAAAGTTGGTTCTCAGCTGGAACCAAAAAACAGTTGGTTCCTTCTCACGAGCTGAGTCATTGTCAGTGGGCGTGTCATATTCTAGGTTGTGAGGAAGAACAGAAAATGGAGAAAAAGTGGTCTGCTAAGCATACACAATGTTTGGTTGTGATCTGGACATCGCATGACCTTGAAAAGCAGATGGATACGTCTGTTTCTGTGTTTCTCACTGGGGAATCCATCTTGCAAAGCTCCAGTCAGAACCGTTTGGGCCCGGTTAGAAAGTGACAGGACCAATCAGCGATGAGGGGCAGTACTTTCAGGAGCAGCGGAGTCGTTACGTAAGCAAGCAGCAACATGAGGCCGGCGCAATTATAGTGGAAGACATTAGCGTGGATGCTGCTAAAGCGCCAGTTCAGAACTTGACAACATTTCTTTGTTAAAAGAAGAACAAAGAACAGCAGTGAGTTGTTTTCTTTTCAAAAACAACAAAAGTCGTGTACTGACATTGTCTACAGTCGCCATGGTTTGTGTTATGCAGTTCTGTATGGAGTTTACTCCTTCAGTATGGGCGCAGCTTGGTAGTGACTACGTCACGTGTTTTGTTGCTCTGATTGGCCCATAAAGATGTGACAGACAGAACGTTCATCCAATCACCCTCTGAGTTTTTTCAAATGCTATGCCCTCTCCTAATCACTGTCTGTGAGTGGTTTTCCAGATGGATGTCATCGGACGTGCCAGGTTAGGCATCAACGGAACCTTTTGTCTATTATTCGCTGATCGTCACAACCTAGAATATGACACGCCCACTGAAGATGTCACAGTTCAGGAGGAAGAACCAACTGTTTTATAGTTCCAGCTGAGAACAAACTTTTAAGGTTTTTGAAGCTTTTTTTTCAGCTTCAGTGTGCCGTCCGGTTCAAAATTAGGTTTGGAAACTGGCACGGAGGCCTGCTGGTCGGAAAGGCCTAAGTGTGCAAGGTTTGAGTGTGTGAAGCTTTTTTTTTTTTTAAACGTGAAATGTTTTTTCAAGGAACCAAAAGAGCTGGCTTCCGTTTGATAATGAGTTTCTTTTCTTCTATTTTGGTTGTTAATTCATGCACGTTTGAAAAGCATAACTGTTACCAAATGAGAGCTGTTTGGGAGCCAAAGAACTGACTCTCAGTCACGTTTAAAGGCTGTGGACTCAAGAAAGAGCAGAGTTTACCATGTCAAACTTTGCTGATCCAAACCAGACCGCCTCTTGGAAAAGGAACATACAAGAGTGTTTGCCTCAGCTCGCTCAGACTTTGGAAGGAAGCTTTTAATCCATGTCTGCTGCAGTTTTGCCTGAATAAGTCACAATGTCTGGGACTGGAAAATATCTCATGGTTGTAGTGAAAAGCATACAATTTTTGCCATTTTTATGGTGCTTTTTTATAACGTGATAGTGTTTACTTGTACTAAGTCTTCGTGTGAAGTTGCATTAAATGCTAAAACCATAAATATTAATATCTAATGGAGGGCGGAATAATCATCATTTCTATGTGTAGACTTTCCCAGACCTTCCTACAGAGGTTTGTCTCTTGGGTACCATCATGTCTTTGCAGAAGCTCTTTCGGTCTCATGCATGTTTTACTTACTGAAATCTGAAAGCTCAATTTGGCCTTGCAGCACCGTAGCTCATGGATGCATCACCTTTAATCAGGGTAAAGGAAACACTCATGTATTATTGATACAGCAAGACTCACAGAGATGAAACTGTTTTGCCCACATTGGCCTGCGGTTGTATTTGCTCAGTCACATTATGTAAGCAGTCGGTGTCTGCGTTCATTTTTAAAAGGGCTTGCTGCCAATTTGGCCTCATGAACTGATAATGAAGAGGATGTGGGAAAATTATAGTAGACTTGTCAGGTCTTCACACACAACAGGACCAATCCAGCCCCCTTATACTTAGACGGAGAGAGTGAGAAACCTTGCTTCATCATGAATGATTCCATGATTTACGGGCTTAACATTACTGGCAGTGGATTAACCTGTGCCATGCACAGATCACACCACATACACACATTCTTGTGGTTCCAATTGGTGGTCAATTGGGCGTATCGAGGCTTCGTCACGCATTCATTCCCAATTTATGTTAGTTTGAAATGCCATCGGTCACCAGGCGTTGGACGGACGGCTTTATCATAAACACCTATAAATGCCAAGCAGAATTGCACACGTAGGTGGATGGTTTATCAGCCTGTGCTCCGGGGCAAACACCACCTGAGTTCTTGGCAGTATATTCACTCAATCTTGAGCCAGAAGGAGTCCAAGTGAGTGTGCTGCACCTGGAGACCCACTCCGTTCACATAATGAAACAGTATGAGCGATGAAGAATGCATCAAATTATACTCCTTCTCTCCTTAGTTTCCACTCCACACAAACACTCCATAGCCCGCATGATGGATTAAAATGGAACATAGACGAGCAGCTAAGGGTTCATATTTCCAGCCCTTCAGCCAGACTCAACAAGGACTGCTGTTATTTAAAGCTGGGGTCAGAAAAGCAAAAATCTGATTAATGAAATTAGATGCTAGTTGATACCTAATGGGATTGATAAGCCAGTGATCTAGATAGAGCTCTGCTATGTGGAACAGATTGTGTCCAAACACCAGCGGGCAGCTCCCTCTTTCATCTGTCTTTATCATTGAGATCAGAATTGTCAGCATTTAAACACAAGCCAGCTTCAGAGAGAAGGACCACGTGATGGGAATTATCTTGAGATTCCTGTAGATTACTTCAGCACAGCATGGGATGATTTGTCACTTCAAACGGCTCTCTGAAATGTTGAACACTTCTCACTTTTTTTTTTTTAATCAAACCTTAACCCTCAGTTTGTTGGTTTTAACACAGCAGGCTCTTCTGTCCTGGTGGAGAGTGAGGAACAGCCCTGGACGGCAGCCAAACGACTCGAATAAGTCATGCAGTGACAATGAGACAGTGTTATGTGAAAATAAAGCTGTCATTCCCACTTCAAATTTAAAGTCAGGAAGATAAGTAGCTTTTCTTAATGCTGAATTGGTGATGAATTACTAAAGTAATGTTTCTGTGAGCATAGGAATATTGGACATTAAGGATATTTTCAGCAAAATCTAGAGACTGTAGCTGGCAAAGAAAAGAATGAATTTAGGGTGGTCAACAACAAGCGACAATCTCCTGGGATGAAAAAACACAGGTACTTACGCTCTTCAGTACCTGTATGGACTGGATAATGGAGCAGGTAACAAGGGCAGCAAACTGTGGAGTGTCATTTGGTGACGTCTAGATCACGGATCTGGACTTTGTTGATGCTCTGATCTTTGCAGAGACTGTAGATGTCTTTGGGGTGGCTCTACACTTGCTGAGTGAGGAGGCTGAAGCATTGGGAATGCATGTCTCCTGGGCAAAAACAAAGATCCAGGCATTTGGGTATGGTGGATGGTGAGAGCATGGAAGTTGTGGTACAGTTCACGTACCTTGACAGTGTAATCCATCGGTCCACTGACTGCGAGGCTGAGATCAACTGCAGATCTGGACTTGTGAATGGGGCGATGGGTTCGCTGAGCAAGACAATGTGGCGTTCCCGGTATCTGGGCACCCAGACAAAAGTCAGTCTTTTGGTCCTTGGTCTTCCTGGTTTTACTATACTCTTGTGAGGCCTGGACATTGACTGACTGCCGGAGGGCCGCCTGGGCTCCTTTGTGACAACCTCTCTTTGGCACATTTTTGAGTATCATTGGTAACAGCATGCGTCTAATGCTGTCGGATTCAGGAAAGCGAGGATGGGAATGGCAGCTACGCTTTTACAGGCACCTTGCACACTTCCCCAGGCCTGATCCAGCTCACTGCATAGTGGGTGCCCAGGACCTGATGGGCTTCTGGCGATGCTGGGGGCGACTGCATGCGAGAAAGATTCCTGGAGGGATGGGCCGTGGGCCTGGTGCAGGCCTGGACGATGGCCATCAGGAGGCAAGAGCAGAACAGGACCAAGGCTGACGCTTCCTTCTGCAGAGCTGTGAGGTGTAAACAAACAAAAACGGCTAACACAGTGAGGATAGTGAGGTGGGGTTGTTACTCCAAGTGACCCTAAATTTGAAGAAGTTGGATTAAAAGCACAAAAAGACGTTAAGAATCTGCCATTCTTGCTGTAGTCCACCAATTAATGGTAATTGACTAGACCCATAATGTTACGAAAGACTCCGTTTTCAGAGGAAATGCCAGTTTGCCAGTTTACATGATAATAGTGGCATTTTTGAAAAGTCTAGAGTCTAGAGTCCATTTCCAAAACTTTAGATGGCATTGCAGTCTAAACATAGCCTAGATTGACTAAAAGTTAGTTTTAGACCATGTTTTGAGTTTGGTGACTGCCACAGATTGGCTTTAAAAGATAGCTTCAGGGACCAAATGGGTCACTCAAACGCTGTCCAATACTTTATAAAGTCTCTGTTCAAACTTTATTTAAGAAACTTAATGCAATCTCAGCAACTGCCTACAGTTCTGTGTACATTCACAGTACCCAGAGTTTGAATCCTAATGGTATAAGCCTGTGGTTATAAAAGCAGAACACAGTTTTCACTTCTTCCTGTGAAAAATCTACCAGATAGACAAAAACTAAACTAAACAAAACAAACAAACAAAAAAAACCCAGAACTTTTGCCAGTGGCTTGTTTCAATCTGTAAATTTGGCAGCCTGTAGAAAATCATCCAGTGACAAGGAAAGCAGAAGTAACTTTTACTTCAGGAGCCCATGCCTGTTTTGGGTTGACCAGCAAAGAGATGTAAATCACTGAATTTACTGAAGATAGAGCAGGGGTCACTTGCCTTATTGACTAAAACTATGACCAAAAATGTTTGCCTACAACCTTTTTTTCATTAACACAGATGTGATGTAGAACAGACCCTGTGTCTCTACAGTAGCATGGATGAGGACTCATTTTTCCTTCATATCTATTAAAAGAAGTACATTTAAACTAATAATGAAATTGTGTTTTCTTTTGCTGCAGCTGCAGCAGGCAGCATATGGTTTGCTATGATTTACAACCCTAATGCCAAAAAAGTTGGTACACTATGTAAAATGTATAAGAACAGAATGCAGTGATTTGCAGATCTAATAAACCCATATTTATTCACAATAGAACATCAATAACATATCAGATGTTGAAACTGAGACATTTGACCTTTTCATTAAAAATATTTGCTCATTTTAAAAAAAGTAGGGACAGGGCCATGTGTACCATTGTGAAGCACCCCCTCTCCTTTTACTAACAGTCTGAAAACATCTGGGAAGTGAGGAGACCAGTTGCAGAGTTTTGGGAGAGGAATGTTGTCCCATTCTTTTCTAATGTTGGATTCTAGCTGCTCAGCAGTCCTGGGTCTTCTTTGCTGGATGTTTCCTTTTATGATGTTGCAAATATTTTCCATTGGTGGTAGGTCTGGACTGCAGGCAGGCCAGTTAAGCGCCCGGACTCTTCCACTGCCAAGCCATGCTGTTGTGATTGATAAGGTAGTTTACTTGCTGAAATACGCAAGGCCCTCTTGAAAGAGGCATTGTCTGGATGGAGCATATGTTGCTCTAAAACCTTTGTACACTTTTTAGAATTGATAGTTCCTTTCCAGATGTGTAAGCTGCCCACGCCATAGGCACTAATGCAACCCCATACCATCAGAGATGTAGGCTTTTAAACTGCATGCTGATAACAAGCTGGGTGGTCCCTCTCTTCTTTGGTCTGCAGGACACAACATCCATGGTTTCCAAAAAAAATTTCAAATTTTGATTTACCTGACCACAGAACAATTTTCCATGTTGTCCATGTCAAATGAGTTTTGGCCCAGAGAAGATGGCGGATCATGTTCACATGTGGCTTCTTTTTTGCATCATACAGCTTTAACTTATATTTGGGGATAGCATAGCCAACTGTGTTGACAGACAGTGATTTCTGGAAGTGTTCCAGAGCCCATGCAGTGGTTTCAGGTACAGAATCGTGCCCATTTTTAATGCAGTGTCATCTGATGGGCTTGCAGATCTCCAGCGTCCAATATTGACCTTCAGCCTTCTCCCGTGCACATGGAGATTTTTACAGACTTCTGAGTCTTTTGTTGATACTATGGACTGTAGATGGTGCAATATTCAACATCTTTGCAATTTTACATTGAGAAACATTTAATTTTTAACATTTAACATTTAATTTTTAGACAGTTTTTACAGATTGGTGGGCATCCACCAATGTTTACTTCTAAGAGCCTTACCAAAATGCTCCTTTTATACCCAGCCATGTTACTGATCTGTTAGCATTTAACCTAATTAGCTTCAACCTGCTCCTCCAGCTGTTTCTTATTACTTTCGAGCCTTTTGTTGCCCCGTCCCTACTTTTTTTGAGATGTGTTACTGCCGTCAAATTCAAAATTAGCCAGAGTTTTTCATTAAATGTCTCCATTTCAACATCGAATTTTTTGTTTATGCTCTGTTGTGAACAAAATATGGGCTTATGAGATTTTCAGATCATTGCAATCTGTTTTTGTTTACATTTTGCATAGTGCCCCAACTTTTTGTGAGTTTAGGTAGTAAATTTCTTGAGACAAACGAGTGCCACATTTAAATAAATGTTAAATAAATGTTCCTTAAAATGAATAATTCCCTCTCTGATCGTAACAGTCATCCTGTTTAACTGGAGTGCAAACAGCAGATAAGGATTAAAGAATATGTTAGTGCAGCTCATTTTTATTTCAATATTTTATGATGTTTATTTTGGCCTGGCATGCTGTTGGTGTTTCAAGGTAGATCTCTACATGACACTGTGACCATTGTGTTTGAACAATGAGTGTAGGAGAGGTTCTTGTAAACAGGTCTGCCCTACTTTCTTAGACCTTACTAATTGAATTCTGATCCTGATTCACTTCTTTAAAACACTTTATGAATCACCAGGCAGAGAGAGGATGACAGTGTTTACTCCAGGTCGCAGTGTCCTGTGAAAAACATCCGAACAAAGCTGTCGGACACTCCATTAGCCCTCCTGATGTGATTATCAGAGGAGACTCAGTGACACGCACCAAGACGCCTTTGAATCTGCATCCATTGACGGCTCCAAACATGTGACCGTTCCCGTGCTAGGACTTTTACTCTCTTTTCATTTGATATTGTGTTTGCCGGTTGTAATTGATTTAGCCTGGAGGAGCGTTATCTGCCAGGCTCTAAAAGGTCAAGTGGAGCACGGTGACAGTTCCTCTCTGTGTGGAAAAAGGCAGACAGCACTCAGACACCCACGTCTGTTAGGAGCTGAGGGAGAAGGTGACCTCATTTCAAATACAACAGACGTCTCATCTATCGACGCGCGGCCGCTGCCCGGCAAATGCACGATTCCCATCTTGCATACAATCACTCGGCTTCATCGAAAGGGAAACTCTGAGTAATTTCTTGCACTGTGGATATCATTAAATGTTAGTGTTTGGTATTCAGACTCTACATTCTTCAGGCTTCTAGCAATGCAGAGCCATATCATCCCCCTGTGCTAATGTTATGGGAAGTTTTCAAAGGCTTGCAAGCTTTAGAGAGAGAGAGAGACAACAGTGCAGGCTTTGATCTGTGCTGCTGTCTGTGCTGAAGATGTACAGGCCCAGCGATGGCACAACAGCACTCAACCAACAATCGCCCCCGGCCGCCCTCCACCCACTTTCATCCCCACAGCCCCCCGAAGCCCTGTCGAGGAACAATGGACACAAAGGGCTGAGGGTGCTATAGCGACAGGAGATCTATCCTTACGCTGGCAGGGCCCCGGAGCCCCTGTACCCTCGTAAATCACCTGCCTAACAATGAGGCTCAGTTTACCCCCCTCCCCTGTCTTTTTCTCTCACTGTGCCATCACGAACCTCCTCTCCTCCCATAAACACCCTAATTACCTCGCAGTGAAAGTGGCTCCTTGTTTATTTTCGTATTCTGCTCTGTTCCCGTCCCCTCCCACGCCACTTTGCTCTTAGATTATAGTTCCAACCAGCCTGCAGAAAAGTCACATTTAAATTCATATATTGCCACCACTATATCTTTACATGCATTAAGCAGTTTAAAGGTTACTTGGAAAAGAATATTGCACAGATTTGAACACCATATGAAGAGCACCAACATTGATAAAACTATATTTCCTCCACCAGAAGTTACTTGTCAGCAGCAAACGTTGCAACATTTCCTGAAAATTGACTTAACTTCTGATCAGATCCAACACAGGCTTCATAAACACTTACTCTTTAAAGAAGCAGCAGGATCTCTGGTGTCCACTGAGTTCAAACATCAATAATTCTGTTTAGAAATCACAGAAATATCTTCATATCTTTGCTCATTTTCCTCAAACTGATGCCGAGCACCTTGTGGACCTGGCAGAAGACAGAGAAGTGTAGACAAGCGAACTGCTAAAGACAACAGACACTGCAAACTCAGTTTGCTTTTTTTTTTTTGTATTATGGCATTATGACCCAATAAGATCCATTTTACATATGAAAGTATTGATGTAAAATCCAAATTGAACCAGATATTGCCATTTAGAAATATTATAAATACCATACTAATTATGGACCTTGATTAGCTGCAATAAATGAATTATTGCTGACAGCCCTAATGGTATTAAATGCTATTAACTTTTATTTTTAGGGCTGTAAAGATTAATCTTATTAATTGCAGTTAATTAAGATCCATAAATATTGCACAAATCTTTTCTAATTGTGATTAATTGCATACTTGATTGTCCCTTTCTGCACACCTCGGCTAATCCAAGTCAGTGTCTCTCTGCAGCCATATTACTGTCCACCAATGCTCCTCAATGTCTCATTTTAGCTTAAAAAAATTCTATGGACAAGACAGAAGTCATCTGCACCATGTGTTATAAAACCTTAACCTTTTTATTTTCTACATTTTTCTTTTAAGATCCATAGCAAGTTCCTTTTCCAGTAGTTAAGTTCATGTTAAAAGCTTTGATCTACCCATAAATTTGGGTCTGTATCCAAACAGTCAAAACCCTTCGTTAAAGACTGCAGAAAAATCCAAAATGAAAAAAAAGCATAATAAACTAACCTGATTTCTTTCACATATCCATCTGGTAAACCTCTCATAGATAGGGTTAGGGAAAAAACAGAGCCTTTGAAAAAAAAACTCAGTGGGTGATTGGATGAATGTGTCTGTCACATTTTTACAGGCCAATCAGAGCAACAAAACACATGATGTAGCCACTACCAAGGAGTAAACTCCATAGAGAACTGCATAACGTGAACCATGGCGACTGCAGACATGTCAGTACATGACTTCTGTCGTTTATAGTTAGTTAGTTAGTTTAGTTTATTCAATCATAACACAACACCAAACATTTTGCACAGTATAGAAATTTCAAACAAAATCAATAGTCATGTGTTGAATAATGAATGAAAAGGCATAGGCAGAAGCATACTGCTTATAAAAGCCTATCCTACATTTTTAACTTTTTAAGCTACTAACTTCCAGCAATGCAAAGAAACAACAACAGATAATCAGTCACACTTATACGCTTCAAAGATAGCTTTACAAACCATTTTCTTGAAAACCAAAAGAGAATTACATGTTTTTACATTTATACTGGCATCATTCCAGAATTTAACTCCAACAATAGAAGCACATCTCCTTTTCATACCTTTTTTAGCTTTTTGCACAATAAATTTACAAACACCTCTGAGATTATACGGACTCTCCTGAATTGAAAAGAACCTCTGTACTGAGTCAGGGAGCATTTTTGACTTTGCTCTGAACATCATTTGCATTATTTTATAATAAAACAAATCATAAAATTTCATAACATGAGAATTTAGAAAAAGTGGATCCGTATGAGCATAGTAATCAGCCTTATTGATGATGCGTATGGCTCTTTTTTGTAGTTTTATTATAGAATTTATGGTCGTTTTAAAGGTGGATCCCCACAATTCCACACAATAAGATATATAGGGAACAATTAATGAGTGATAGATTAAATGCAAGGCCTTAGAATTTAATACATTTCTAGATTTATATAGAATTGCAACTGACTTTGAAATTTTCCCTTTAATGTATTCAATATGTTGTTTCCATGTTAACTTTTGGTCGATCACAACCCCAAGGAATTTGGTCTCAAAAACTCTTTCAATGTCATCATTACAGATTTTTAGTTTAATATTACCATCACTTTCCTTTAGATTCCCAAAAACCATAAATTTTGTTTTCTTAATATTTAAAGATAACTTATTGACATCAAACCAAGTTTTGAGATTTCCCAGCTCCCTTTCTACACCACACAAAAGTTCTTTTAAATTCTTACCAGAGCAAAATAAATTTGTATCATCTGCAAATATTACGTATCTAAAGAAATCAGTCACATTGCAGATGTCATTGATATAAAGAATGAACAGTATTGGACCAATCACTGATCCTTGTGGTACACCACAGGTGATCTTTCTAAATGCTGATACAGTATCAATAATTTGTACACACTGATGTCTTTTACCTCAATAACTTTCAGCCAAGAATGAACAACCCCTCGTATCCCATACATCTTTCATTTTTATAATAACCGTCTGTGATCGATGGTATCAAAAGCCTTCTGCAGATCAATATACAGACCAACAGATCACTCATCGTTTTCATTGGCATTTGCTATTTCTTCAACCATCTGCATTACTGCAAAAGCAGTAGTTCTGCTTTCTCTGAATCCATACTGGTTTTCACTTAATAATTTATTTTTATGAATAAACTGATTTAATTGTTTCACAAACAACTTCTCTAAAATTTTAGAAAATTGTGGCAGAAGTGATATCGGTCTGTAATTTTCCATACAGTGTTTATCTCCATTTTTATAAATTGGGATCACCTTTGCTAACTTCATGTTGTTAGGAAAGATTCCTTTTTGGAAAGACAGATTACATACATAAGTCAAAGGTCTAACAATATAATCAATAACATCTTTAATGATTACTGTATCAATTGAATGTATGTCGATTGATTTCTTATTTTTTAATTTTCTTATAATTTCAATAATATCAGTTTCAAGTACCCCACTTAGAAACATAGAACAAGCATTAGTGTTTATCAAATTATTAAACATATGTTTTTTGTCATCAGATGCAATAATCTGTCTTGCCAAAGCAGCACCAACATCTACAAAGTAGTTGTTGAACTCATCAACAATATTTTGTAAATCGTCCACTCTATTATTAGTTTTATTTATGAAATTATGTGGAAGTTCTGATGTATAACTTTTATTCTGAATGATATGATTGATTACTTTCCAAGTTCTTTGTATGTTATTTTTACTGTCCTCCAATATTTTACTGTAGTATTCCTTTTTTTGAGTCCTCATAATGGTAGTTAGTTTGTTCTTATAACGCTTATATTTTTCTTCACTATCACTAGTTCTCTGTTGTAAAAACTTCTTGTACAGTTGATTTTTCTTATTACATGCCTTTTGCAGACCTCTTGTCATCCATGGTTTTCCTTTATATTGATCTTTCACCCTACACATTTTGATAGGACAATGTTTATTATATAATTTTAAGAATGCAAACAAAAATGCATCATATGCTAGGTCTGGATCATCAACATACACCTCATCCCAGTTATAATTTCTAAGATCCATCTTTAAGGCTTCAGTTCTCTCTGGTGTTCTCAATCTCATTAATTTGCAGGGAGGTTTACTTTTATTTTCATCAACCGAACATTTAGCAATTAAATTATGCACAACTACAAAAACAGGAAGATGATCACTGACATCACTTATGAGCAAACCACTTGTTGCTTGATGTTGAGTATTTGTAAAGATATTGTCAATAAGTGTAGCGCTGTCTTTGGTTATTCGACTCGGTTTGTCAATTAGGGGCCAGAGACCCAAACTAAACATTGTATTACAAAATTCTGTTGTCATTTTATGTTCATTCCATTTCATTAAATCAATATTGAAATCACCACAAACAAAAAGTTGTTTCTTATCGCATACCTTACCTAAAATGTCAACCATGGAGTTAACAAATGAATCGATGCAAGAGCCAGGTGTCCTGTATATGCAACTCAAAAAAATACTTTTCAGATAAGTGGAATGGATTTCAATTGTCAGACTCTCCATGATATCATCCACAACTGTACTGTCAACCACTCTACACTGAAAATCTTTCTGTAGAAACAAGGCCACTCCACCACCCCTTTTATTTTTGCGGTTTACACTAAAATGATTGTATCCTTCTAACATAAAATTAGAACCCTTTTCATTCGTCAACCAAGGTTCACTAATGGCAATGACTTGAAACCTACGTTTCAATGATTGTACATTTTCTTTGATTTGAGCAAAATTTGCATAGAGGCTTCGGCTATTAAAGTGTATAATTGAAAAACCATCCAGACTAAGTTCATTAAACTGATTTTCCATGTAGTATTTGGAACCAGAGTTCCAATCTTTGTAAAGATTTGCATCTGGATCAATGTCATTCTCAAAGCTAAATGATTTATGTTCAGTTGACTTCAAAAAACTGAAGTGTGACTTTTCATATATTCTATTATAACAGGGTTCAGCTAAATCATTATCATTTTCATAGAAATCATCATACTCCTGTTCTTAAGGAAAAGATTCATTTTCATCTGTCATGAAAAAAGCAAATGTCCACCAAAGTCACAGGATTGTATGTTTTTGTATAATTTAACTGCTCTCTTACATCATAGTGCAGTGGGTGTAACTCAAAGTAAAAAAAAATAACAAAAAAACAAGAAATTCTAATTTTAAACTGCAAACTTGGCACCAACTCTTTGTCTTGCTTCTTTGTTCCAATAAACCATCCGAACATTTCCAGTCCTCATTGAGTGTGCCATTTGCTAACCAAGCTGCGTCCATTGTCACTTGTATCGTTCAAGATCTCTCCGATTCCTCCCTGCAACCACCTTTGCCTGCTCTGGTGGTCCATTTAACTGAATAAACTGAAATAACTCAATGCTGTTCTTTGTTCTTCTTTCAATGGAGAGATGTCGTCAAGTTCTGATGCTTTATCAGCATCCACACTAATCTCTTCCGCCATAATTGCACCAGCCTCTTGTCGCTGCTTGCTTATGTCATGACTCCACCACGCTGCTTTGCAAGGTTAATAATTAACTGCAATAAAAAGATGTGATTAATCATATTTAACTATAGAAATTCTGAGATTAATTGTTATTCAAAATTGTATTTTCATATCTAAGTCTGTCAGCATCAACATGTTAGTCATAATGTTATTTATGTCTGTGATTTCTCCATGATTTTTCAGTATCATATTAATAGAGGATTATTTTGCCCCTTCTTGCAAGCCAAAAGGCACTTAAGTGGCTTCGTGTTAACCTTAAAAGCAGATAGATACCCCCATTACCATGTTTCTCACTGATGAATCCATCTTGCAAAGCTCCCATCTGAACCATTTGGGCCCGGTAAGAAAGTGACAGGACCAATTACCAATGAGTAATTTGCGATATTGATTGCCTCAACACCAGGTAAATCATTAAAACTGTCAGAAAAAACTCTTTTTTGTAAAGTGCAGGGATCATAACCAGAAGTGCAGGTGGCTTTGACTTGTCCACTGAGCTGTCTGTGAAGTTTTTACAGTGAAATGAGTCATGAAGGAGCAGGCAGACTTATTTTACATCACTGTGGCTGCAGGGAGACGCTGCAGTGGCTTCACCAAAGCGTGCTGTAAAGGGCAATAAAGTATGCAATTCATTGGGATTTTAAAAATGCATGCACTAATTATGAACCTTAATTAATTGTGATTAATGCAGTACAGCCCTTGGATGTCAGAGAACCATAATATTATGGTAAGCTGTCTTTTTAATGATGACCATTGAAGAAATATCTCTTTGTGACCAGTGTAACTCACTGACTGGAGCTCTATTTACATAATTAAATCAAATGATCAGTTCCAGAGGTTTTTCTCTGATGGATGACAGAAGATGTTTTAAAGAAGAATGCCTCTTCTATTTTGTTTATTAACTTACATGGGAATGTTTAAGGATTCAGCAGATGCAAACAAGCAGACTAGATTTCAGATGTAAAAGTGGATTGTTTGATTCAGTTTGGCCTTCAGTTCTCAGTTCTTCCTGCACCACTTCAAGGTCTAGATGACTTTGAGAGCCCTTTAATCCATTTGAAATTCTTATGGACGTATCAAACATTTAAGGAGCAGAAACTTCTTGCTTATTCCCACGACATCTCCTTAACTTAAGCTTAAATGCAAAGAGTGTGCCATCTAAGTTAAGCTTATCTTTTATTCAGCCTCTTCAACATTAAGAGTCAAGTTTGAGGCAATGGCCCATGAATCACACCGCTAACTGCTCGAGGTAGGGGGTCAGACCTCTCAGCTTGGGTTAGGGGCTGACAGGGAAGGACAGGAATTTTTACTCAAGGTTGGGTCTGCGCATATTTGTCGGGTTCAGTCGAACAGGGAGAGAGAGGTTTGAATGGGAGGCAGCAGGAAAAAGCCTTTTGTGCTGTGGGCTATTTATATTCCCCTGGGGTGTTTCAAACCTTCATCCTTCAAATCAACCCCAACGCTGGTGGACTTAATGCCTGTCCTGGTGCACCTCCCTGCCATTTGATCACGATCCATTAAACTATTAGGATCAGTAAGAGCTCTGAGTGGGGTATCTACTCCTGTTTCTTTACCAGACATCCTCTTCACTCACATAGGTGAGGAGAAAACCTGAGAGAAGTTTCTCATACCACAAGCTTCAATGCTCAAGTATTACTCCTTAGACTGGATTTTTTTTCTAGCTGTTCATGTTACTTTTTGAATGAAGCTTGTATCAGGACTGGTCATGGTTTTCAACTGACTCACATGAGTGAAAACATGACATGACATCACACACAGCAGTGTTTGTGGAAGTATTTACAGCAAGTTTGGTTTAGCAAAGTGTCAGCTGCCATTAAACACACTGAAGCTGCAGCACAGGCTTTTAAATTGTCTTCTCTTCAAGGCGTCAGATGTTCAACATCACATGACAACTGTGGAAAAACAGATATTGAGATAAACTGTCAGTTTTTGGTCCTTGTGACCCTTTAACTGAAGCACAAACACTATTTCAGTCACTGACAAACAAACAGCTAAGCCCTTGACAGAACTTCACTTTGGAGATGTTTACTTATTTAAGCTGTTTGGAAAGAAAACAGGCGAGAAATTCTTTATAATGAAAGCATAGGTGGTGCTTATTAGCTTCAGCGGTCACTTTCGGTCTGTGCTCTTGGGACTGTCAGTTAAAGTTGATGCAGTGATTTAAGGTATGATAGGTTCTGTGCAAATGACATCACGCCACAGCAGAGAACTCTAGATGGGGGGCAAGAAGTGACTTCTGCATGAGACACAATTAAAATGCTGGTTTATGCACTTTATAGCTGTATAAACCGCTGAAAGTGCATTCTTGTGTCTTGAAAATAGAGACACATTCTGGCAGGAAAAAAAGTTTGATATGTTCATAAAGAAACTGCAACAGGCCCAGATTAATACCTCCATCTAAAACCTTGAAGAGCAGTGTTACCACTCATGTATGGCTTTCCACAACGCAGTCCGGTTTGGTTTGATACAGGATTTTTCACAGCCTAGCATGTTCAATCCTGATCCTGCCCATGTTTCATTAGCTAATGTCTGTCCAGTCTCGCTCATTGTAACAGAAAATCAATCTCTTTTAAGAGATCACGATCATATGTCTCAGCTCAGTAGAGATGGTTGTATGGCTCCCAAATGGCTCTTCCTTTTCTAACAGTTTGCCTTTTTTTTAATATGGATTAGATACTGACAAAAAATGGAGGAAATGAAACTGGCACTCAAATGGAAGCTAGCTATAGCGGCTCACATAAAGAGCCATCTCATAGAACAGGCTCATTCGTGAACGTCACATCATTACCCACAAGGTTAAATTGATTGACAGTCTATCAACGATTCAATTAAACACATGTTTTTGGCAAAATAAGGATTTTTTTTATGTTAAAGGAGCTCAGTAGCCTCTTAAGAGTCAAGCTCGACACATGTCGACGTAAGTGTTTAGCATGGCAGCCAAGGTCAAACTCAACAGCATGTCTGTTGTCTGAGCCTTTTCGATTGCCAGTTTTCGGGCCCTTGGGACATCTACAGCATGACCAGGGGCTCATGGCAACCCTGCTGCCCACCTGAACAGTACTCTAGCCCATGCTAGAGTACAAAGTGTGGACTTTTCTGTGGAGTATTTCCCCATGCACATGGTGACATGCAAGGACATCTAGAGCTCGACCAGAGTTGAGTCAATCATCGTTCCTGCCCAATGGTGCCCTCAGGCAACTTATTTGCCACATCTACACATTACTTCAGCCTCGATTTTTGGCCCAAACATATCATATCAACCTTATAAAGGCAATGCAAATTGTTACATGTTTGTTGTTCTCTTTATTCACATGTGATCCTGTAAACAAATCTAGTTTCTGCTGGCTTTACTGTGCAAACAAAGATGAAGTGGGATCTTGATGTTAGTCCACCCATGCGCTTTAAGATGACCAGTGTGGTCTAGACAGGCTGTTTAGTCTTAAAGCTCTGAAAAATTGCAGCCCATGTGTTTAAAATCAAAGCCCCCCTTCCTTTACAGGACCCTGATGCCACCAGAGGAATGTGACCTCAACATTCACAGTGTCCAGCAGGATAACCAAACAAGCTCTGACCTCTTTCACCTGAAAAACAGTGTATTGAAAACAGTCTCAGATCTTTGTAGTGGGTCTGGAGGTGTTCTTCAAAGTCTTGATTTAATTATCCTCATGAGTTTAACTTACTGCTGCGACAGTTTTACTACATGACTTACAAGCATGTAAACGCTCTTCAAATGAGGAACAGGAGCAGCACAGCCTTGTTTTGCAGAGGTACATCAGCGCTTTATTGGACAGAGATTCCTAAAGAGTATCCTAATAGCTAGAGGGGCTTTCAATCCCTCTCCAGAGTGCTCTTTAATAAAGGTTACTAAAAAGTGAATATTCAGGTCAAGTAAAGCAATTTAGTGAGGACCGCTTTGGCTATCTGCATTTAAACTTTTAACAGAGTAATCTGCATGTAATCTGGCCTTTGGATTTAGGGATTGTTTAAGAAATGCATAGTTTTTATGTTTGAATACCAGACTTGCATTCACATTTCCTGGAAAGATTAAGCTGTATTTCAAAAAGAGCTGAAGTAGATGATTAATCAGATAAAAAACAGTCTGAACAAGTTCCCCTTAGGACCCTGAAACCAAATAGCAGATGAATCAACTCAGAAGAGGCTCTCTTTAACTCTCAGCTAGATACTTTACCTGGAATTAGCCTTAAATCTCACTTCTCTTTAATGCTAACAGAACAAACCTCCTGGTATTTGCTCATTCCAGTCATTTCTCGCTTTTCCACCTGTGTGCATTGGAGGGATTATCAGCACTTTGCAACGGCAGCAGCAGCGGTCTGCAGGTGGTTAACTATGAGATTATAGCAATTAAGTCAGAGCCACACATGCATGCAATGACTTTGCTCTCTGGTTGAATGACTGGAGTCAGTCCTGCCTTAGGCTAACCTTGCAAAGCAGATGAATTGGACGGATTCCATGTCTGTCATCGGGAAAATCCATCTTGCAAAGCTCCAAACTGAAACAGCTGTGACAGGTCTGTAAATGGACCTGACATATAAGCATCATTTGAGGATAACGAAGCAGTAGCTACAGGTGGGTTTAGTTGTACAGAAGGAGCAATGGCTGCCGCTGGTGTAGTGTTTAGTTTGGATATCACTGTAGTGTAGCAGCAGGTTTTATCAGAACTGGGCCACAATTCTATTATTAAAACAAGAGCAAAGAGCCACAATGAAAGTGTCTCTTGGTGGGGATGTTTATGCACTTCTTCCGATTGGCCTCAGCATAGATTATTTTCCACCAAGTGGCTCCACCATCCATGAACTACAGCAGAGCAGCATTTGCTTGTTGACCTAAGGCAGGGTTACTCAACCTGTGGCTCTTCAGCCACATGTGGCTCTTTTGTGATGATTTGCGGCTCTTTTAAGTCTTAATTTGAGATATTATTCCCCCAGAAAACCTTAAAAAGGGAAACTTTGACCTCAGAATTATCCATTGCAAGTCTCATAAATCAGTTTGTTTCCCACACTTATAAAGTAAGCTTTCATTTTACTTTCTGACTGTATATTTCCATTGCCCTTATTTACAATTTTTGCCACTTTTAATCCATTTTGCTCCTTAAAGCCAATTTTACCACTTATTTTTGCCATTTTTATCCCATTTTTGCCACTCTTTGCTGTGTTTTTCCCATTCTAGTCACGTTTCACTCATTTTTTGCTACATATTAGCTGCTTTTTGACAATTTTTGCCACCTTGGACTCATTTTTTGTCAATTTTCACTCAATTTTTTCTGTCTGATACCTATTTTGCCCCTTTTTACCCGTTTTGCCACTTTAATGTCGCTTTTGACCATTTTTGCCATATTTAACTTTTTTTTTAAAGCCGCTTTAACCTCTTTTTTTGCCACTTTTTACCACTTAGATCGTGGCCCTTGCAAAGATATTTTTTTTGACAATTTGGCTCTTTGGTTGAGCAGGGTTGAGTAACACTAATCTAAGGTTACCACTGGAGCTGCACATTTCTGACAACCTCATTTTGTCTTGTCACTCTGATTGGCCTGTAATGAATATGATAGACATAGCATTCATCCAATCACCTTCTGAGAAGTTTCAGAAAGTCCTGCCCTTCCCAAATGCTTTGTATGGGAGGTTTCCCAGTTGAATGTAAAGTATATTCCATGCATTGGATATATGAAACAGTCAGTCTGAATGTCCAAAAAACTCACAGTTAAAGCATGGTGTAAACACAGCCTGGAAGTTAACATAATTATGATTTATTTTCAGCCTCCTCTTTCAGTACAAGACTCCTTGAGACCCTTGTCTCCCTTCATCTGACACCAGACACCAGGAGGTCTGTAGGGCTGAGTGTTTGTGATATTGGTTACCTCCATGCTGATAAACCAGTTACACTGTGGAACAAAATCACTTTTTGGTAACATGTAGGGATCGTTTTTAATGTATGTAGAAATTTTCCGATTACAACAGCAGCATAGAGATATATTTAGAGCTGTAAAGTACTAACTTTCCTCTGTTCCCATTCATTCCTCCACTTCCTGACCCCCAACAGACATTCTGGATCATGTGATTGCAAACACATATTGTCATCTCCCGATCAGCTGTGGGCTTCAACAGAGAAAGGACAAGGGAACAGGCTGTAATACTAGGATTTATAGAGATACTAGAGAGAACAGTTTGTCCATCAGAAAATGATACGTTTATGCCCAGCTACATTTCAGTGTCAGACTTCCAGTTAAGAAAAGTCTAATCCAGTTTTAGAAACCCTGGCCTTGCTCCTTCAATAGCAGCCCTAAAAACAGAAAATAGATACTTTTGATCTAAAGTGATGGGCTTTATTACCCTAAAAGAAAACTGCCTTTTTCTAAGACAAAAGCCTGCAATAGTAATTCCCTGCATCGCTGAGTCACCCTTTTTTAAGGAGAGGAAAAAAACATGATAGTAAGAGTAGTTAGATAAGAGTCTCTTTTTTGCAAGCTTGTTCCAATGAACAGCAGTCAGCCTGAAGCAGAGCAGATCATCTCAGGTCTGGAGACTCTCACACATGAATTATATCTACAGCAGAGCCCTCATACTGCACTGTTATTGGCTTAAAGAACGCGGAGCAGAAAAGTCAGTGTTATCTTTAAAAACATGTATTCTTTAATGTATGGTTAGGGTTTTCTTTGAACTTCCTCACCTCTTTTTAAAAGTTTGATGCTAAAGAAGTGTTTCCTAAGAAGTGTATTCTTGGCACAGAGGAAAGGCTTTGAAGTACGAGTCAGAATTAGATGTCATTAAAGTCTCTTTGAAAGAGAAGATTATAAAAACATTATTTTTTTGTAATGAAACTCCATATATATTATAAAACCACCAGTCTCTCTCTCCCCTCTGCCTGTGTTTTTCTGCTCTTGGCATTTTGAATGGAAGCGTGACGCCTGATTTTAACAGATGCAGCTTCGTTGCAGGTGTCTGGCTGTCAAAGCACGCCTTGTTGCTGAACATTAACCTTTCCACCATCTGCTTCACACCACACATCCTGATGGAGTGAAGCTGACTTCAGGAGCTTTGATTACAACTCCTGGATTATTCATACACCTTGTACATTTATTTTACAAGACCCAGGCGTGGGCTGCCTGCACTCAAGGGAATACTGCTTTTGTCTGACAGTAGCAGGTATTTCTGGATACAGTATATATCAAACGTCTGTGTTGCTGAGCACAGTGCAAGATTTATACTGCAATGAAATGTAAAATAGATTTTAAGATATTCTGTCTGTCTAAACCTTCTTTTTCTCTTGTTCACCATTTTGCACCAGATTGTTACTTGTGTGACAAAATCTTATGAATTGTTCAGCAAATGCAAGGGCATATTCAAGGACCACCCTGGAATCACTCTGGGCTCTCCAGTGGCTACCCAAAGATTCTAGACTGTGATTGGCTTATCACAGACACGGCACCAGAATCATAATTTTGGCTGAGCTTGTCCAAGTAAATCAAATTCCTCTTCTTGTAGACTATTATGTTGTAAATTTTTTTAACCCCCGTGATGCCCTCATATTCTGTGCCTCCGTGTGCCCTCTCTGGGTCAAAATGACCCGCCTTCACTAAACCCTCGAAATAAAGAAATAAAGCAGCTTAATTTAATTTAATTTTAACCCTCCTGGGTCGTCCCAGGAAAACTTACACTGAGGAGCCTTGGGACCCAAACAGGTCCCTGCAGGAAAAAAATGCTATAAAAATCATGTAAATTAATATTTTTTTTCCAAATTCAAAGCTTAAATCTTTTAATCAGCTTCAGCCCTAATAAAAACCATAAAGATTTTATTTATTTTTTTAAATATTTTTTTACATTTTCATGCCATTTTTTGTCACAATGACAGCCACTGTTTTAAGAAGAAAAACACAAAATATTAGTTATGAATTGCAGAGTGGAATGTTTGAGGTGAAGTTGTTAGTGCCGTGTCTGTGTCAATAAAATATAACAACATTGAGTTTTTTTGCATTATTATATTTTTGAGCAGTATGGGTTTGGATATAAAAATCACACTTAGGACCCTTGGGACCCAAATGGGTCCCTGCTAAAAAGTCCTAAAACATCATAAAGATCAACATTTTTTTCCACTTTCAAAGCTTTAATCTTTAATCAGCATCAGCCCTAATCAGAACTACAAAGTTTTTATTTCTTACATTTTTTTCCTAAACATTTTTCTGCTATTTTTTCATAATGGCAGCCCATATTATAAAGAGAAAACCACATAATATTAAACCTTTTCCAAATATGAATTGCAGAGTGGAATGTTTGCAGTGAAGTTATTAGAGCCTTGTATGTGTCATAAAATATAACAACATTGATTTTGTTGCATTATTAGTTTTTTGGGCAATAGAGGTTTATATCAAAAACTCACCCTTAGGACCCTTTCAGGTCCCTGCAGATAAACTGCTTTAAGAATCATATAAATTAATATTTTTCCACTTTCATCAGGTTCAGTCCTAATCAGAACTAGTACATTAGCATCAACCTTTTTACATGAACGTATGAAGAAACTAGAGCTGTTAACATTAACGTGTTGACGCTCGTGATTAATCTGCCATTCTGCAATCTTCAAAAATATTGACTATTAAAAAATAAAAAGTGGCTAAAAAAGCCCAACTGGGTCCCGGGGTCCCAGAAAAGTTAAACACCAAATCCATTTTGATTGAATAAATGACTTTTCATTCACCACAAATTGTGTGAATACCAGAGTTTTTCCTCTTCACACAGCAGGAAGACTGCATTTATTCAGGACACAGCACTCATTTCTATAACACTGTTCATTGTTTTCTATGTGCATTATCTTTTATACTGTAGTAACTTTTCTAGTGCAGTATTTATATTGTATTTCTAAGTACCAAAAAAAGTGCAAAAAAATGTTTGCACCTTCTTTCCTGCACATATTACCCTCTGTAGGGTCTGAAACTGCACACACACTGACAAAGTGGCAGTATTGTTATATTTAGATCATGAGAGCTGGGCTATTCCCTCATTTCTCATCTATAGTGCCAGCTGTTTGGGTCAGAACCGTTCACAGACAGTGCACTCCATGGGTCAAAACCATCTTGTCTTGTTGTTGTTATGTGTGCTACTGATCACTCTTGATGTTTGCAGGATGAAACTGACTTTTTCTAATGTAGGGGTCAACCTAGAGAAAGTCATTAAATTTCAAGTTGAAAGATATCGTTTTGGGGGAAATCCTGGAGATGTTTGAGACAGTCTTTTGTTTACTCACAGACAATTCATGAGCCATGTATGATTTTATTAATTGGTGCGAGTAGCATGGAGTTCTTACTGCCCAATGCAAAAATTTGATCCTCTTTATTTTCTGCGATGCTAAAGACCCAAAAATTAATCTTCAAAACACTTTTGTTTAAATTCCAGGGAAAGAAATCCTTTCTTCTTGATGATAAAGTTGAATTTCTCATTTGTTTGTATAAATAGTGAAGAGAGAGAGGAAAAAAGAGTGGTGCACGGTGCTGTCTGAGCTTATATCATCAGAAACGGTTTGATTTCTGCATCTGAGACAATTCAAAGACAATTAGATCAAATAGAAACATTCAGTGATGACCCATGCCTTTCCTTCTTTCTTTTTTTTTTGTGGTGTGTTTAAAAATGTTAATCCAGTCATGAAATCAGACTCAACTATCTCAGCAGATCCAGTGTCAGCCACTGTGGATGAGATCGATAAGAGGAAGGTGTTAACAACACCTTAAGAAGTTGTTTGACTTTTACCTGGTGAGAGTTGAGCCTCTCTCTGTCACATGTCTCTCTCTCTCTCTCTCTCTCTCTCTCTCTCTCTCCCTCATGGATCTGCTGCTCAGCGTATAAACATGCAAGAGTATAAGTGCATCTCTGCTTGTTATACAAGCCTAGGCAGCATAAAAAGGCCCGATCTGGTTGGTTATGAGTTCACACATGGTAGATGCATAATTAGAATGTGCCTAGAAAGGGGAAACGGTATTTTAAAGTTACATAGCATTCACATGTGTATTATAAATAAATAAAATTGTAAACACTTAATTTCACCATTTCATTTTGAATTTGATGGCTTCTCAAGTTGGGACAGGGCAACAAAAAGCTGGAAAAGTGACTGGTACTGGAGCATTTTGCCTCTAATTATGTTAACAGGCAGCAGGTCAGTAACATGACTGGGTATAAAAGGAGCATTTTAGAGATGCAGAGTCTCTAAGAAATAAAAATAAGCAGAGGTTCACTAATCTACCAAAAACTGCAGGTAAAAATTGTTGAACAATTTCATAAGATGTTTCGTCACCATGAAATTACAATGAATATCCCACCATCTACAGTCCAATATCATCAAAAGATTCAGAGAATCTCGAGAAATCTCTGTGCACAAGGAGCAAGGCTGAAGGTCAATATTGGATCCTCATTATCTTCACATGGCATTGCATAAAAACCATGATGATTCTGTACTGGAAAGCACTGAATTGGCTCAGGAATACTTCCAGAAATAGTTCACAGTTCACCTTGTCACCCACAAAGCAAGTTAAAGCTCGATGATGCAAAGAAGAAGCCATATGTGAACAGGATTCATGAACATGGCTGTCTTCCCTGGGCCAAAGCTTGTTTAAAATGGACTAAGGAAAAATGGAAAACTGTTCTGTGGCCACATGAATCAAAAATGTACATTATTTTTGGAAACCAAGGTCACCATGTCCTGCAGAGTAAAGAAGAGAGCCACAGTTCAAAAGCCTGCATCTCTGATGGCATGGGGGGGCATTAGTGCCTATGGTGTGGGTGCTCACACATCAAGAAAGTCACTATCTCATATCATATTGTTAGCCTCATAGCATAACTGCCTAAGTCATTTTTAAAAATTTTCAGAATAAAAGAAAAAAAAAAAAACACATATTTTGGCAAACATGTGGCTTTTTCATTTATACTGTAACAGTTAGTTCTACTAGATGTGCGAACAAGTTTATTCTAAAAGAAAAGCCACAACAAGGACTACATAACAGATAAAAGTGACTTAATAGATGATCATTAATAGATGATTACGGACTGTAACAATCACTCTGACTGGCTGAGGATATAGACAATAAGGCACAATGAATCAGCAGCGTTAGGACAGTCAGGCAGATGTCACAATTTAGCAAAAAAATATGACTTAGGCAATTATGCTATGAGGCTAACGATATGCTCCCATCCAGACTACGTCCTCCTCAGGGAAGGCTTGCCTATTTCAGCAAAACAATGCTAAACCAATTACTGCATCAACCACAACGGCATGGCTTCACAGTAAAAGCCAGCCTGCAGTCCAGACCTTTTACGAATGTAAAACATTTGGTGATCATAAACAAAAAAAAACCCAGCATGGTTGGTTAGCTAGAATCCTACATCGGACATGAATGGAACAACATTCCTCTCCCAAAACTCAAGCAGCTGGTCTCCTTATTTCCCACTGAAGTTGTTAAAAGAAGAGGGTAAACATGGCTCTGTCCCTACTGTTTTTTAGATGTGTTGCTGTCATTGCATTCTAAATGAGCTCATTTTTTTTCCTGAAATGGTAAAATGTCTCATTTTCAACATGTGATATGTTCTATTGTGAATAACATATGGTTTTATGAGATTTGCAATTATGGCTTTCCTTTTGTATTTACATTTTACCCAGTGTCCCAACTTCTGGGGAATTTGGTAGTACATAATTCAGTACTCTTTATGTGGGATCTTAAATCAGGTCCTCAGTGTACCCCAGTAATGAGACTTGAAGTCTGGCAGTAAGTGACTAGTCAACATTTCTTTAAGCAGTTGAAAACTTGACCTAATTATGATGATTCAACACTGTCTTAATCCCAAAATCTCAAACGACTGTATTTCTAAAATAATATGGTATATGCATGCAAAACCCAGTCAGCTAATGATTTAAAAAGGCAACTATGTTTGCAAGATATTTATGCAAGATCAGCCCTAACACATTAGGTTTTAAATGCATGTTAATGTGAAAATTCAGCTTAAAGCATCACAGTGCATTACTCCCTGCAGGCTTGCAGAACTGATTTTGTGGTGGCTGTAACTCACATTCTTATGTAACTCCAGATGGCAGAAAAAATTGAAAATATTCCTTAATAAAATAAAAGCAACATTAAACAATAAAATGGACACAGGCAGAACAGATATAGAAAGAAAATAAAGATGAATGCCTCTTCATTGATCTGCTCCCATGAGTTTTTAAGAGCACTTAATGGATTTTTAAACAGGGTTATGAAACTCACTCAACGCTTAAATGTCTTAAATGGAATGTGATATTGCAAATCACATAAGAGACAGGAATGAACAGCATTTAAAGTTACAAGAACTTTTTTTCAAGCTACTTTTAGGAGGTAATGTTTGCAGGATGAAATCTTAATGGAATTATTGAGAGCAAATAGATTAAGATGTAATGGTGCATGGAGGGCCAGGTCTTTCATTAAGAACAAATGGAGCAGTAACATCCAGGAGGATGAAATACCAGGCTGGAGGAATGCAAAACCTCAGCCGTTTCCCCTCCGTTTGGGATTTCTCCTTTCCCTGTTTTCTCTTTTTCAGTCCAGTCATTCTTCTTCTCTCTTCTGTAAGTCCAGACGCCCCTCAAAGTTGTCCTTCGTTAAGCCTCCGTCGACGTTATTAGATTAACATTCCTCCTCAGTCTTGGTCACAGTCATAGATATTTGAATGTGAATTCTTTCACGTACGTCCCACCCCTCCCTTATATCAAGTGCAGTGAGAGGAACGGCACAAAGAAGCCAAAAAAAGGAGCTGTGTGAGCATGAGTGTGGGTGTGTATGAGCAGGGTGTAAAAATTTGCAGTGTTGGGTGCTTTCGCCTCAAAAGGGGCAACTTTTGTTTTGTGTGTGAGCCCCTTGCACCCCCTCCCCTTCCTCTCTTTTCCTCTTCTCTCTCTGTCTATGCCAACAAGGGGGAGGGGTCGACGGGTTGACAGACAGACGCAGCTGGAGTGCATAGAGGGAGCAGGTCCCACCCCGAAAAGATGCCAGACATAGACCCAATGAGAGAGAGAGGGGAGGAGAGGGAGCTGCTTCACTTCCAGCTCCTGCTGCCTGTCTGGGAAACCCTCCTTTCTATTTACACACCTCCTCTCTCTCCCCCCTCTCTCAGCCCCGCAGCTTTTTTGTCCTCGCTTAGGCTAACTTTTTTTTGTTGAGTGTGTGAGTGAGCGTGCACATGCACACAGTTCAGCTCAGCTCCATTCCTTTTCTTGGATTCCTCTTTAGTCAGAGAGAGGGGATTCTTTAGGGGCAAAGACTTAATTTCCTCTCCAGTTCTGTCATTGCCAAACACTACACTGGCCCACATACAAACATCTCCCATACATTACATACTTACAGACATATTTACACATGCAGCATCCCTATGAAGGAGAAAGCAATGCCTCTTCATCTGTGCTGTGACAAACCATCCTGGAAAAGCCAGAATTACACTGGAAGTTGGGTGATATCCCTTTCAAAATAAAAGCCTAACACTCTCAACAAAAGTAAACTCACATGTACATGAATACTGCTATGCCCAGTAAAAATTTGTTGTGTAAAGGACCACTGCTGCTCCAGAATTTGGTAATTAATCCTAACCCTTGAATTTTTAATGCACTTGGCAGTTTCATAAGTTTAGCTTCAGGACCCACCATCACCTCCCCAGTGACAAATCGTGACCCACATTTCTTGAATGTTCCAATCACAGATGGAGACATTCCTTCAAAATAAAAGCTCATCATGGTGTTTTTTTTTTTTTTGTTTTTTGTTTTTTTTTGTTTTGTTTTTTTTTTTTACATTTTTTTCCAGGCACAAATCCATGACCCACTGGACCCCTTTTAGGGTCCTACACACCAGTTTAGAATGAAGGGGCTGCAGAAATAGCCTACTCTTAATAAAGTGACATACACCCTTAACTATGATGGTTTTGTCACCAGTGAACTTTGGCTGAATTTTCATTTTTCAATTTTAAAAACAAGTTTTATTCACCCCATTTGCAATATTTTGGAGGGCCTACTTTGATGTAATATAACATAAGCCATAGATAAAACACAGCGGTATAAAGTTAGAATATACTGTAAAATTTTTACTTGGCATAATTATAAATTGTAATAGTTTTAAAATGACTTGGCTCTGGTAAAAAGTAAAAAATGATTTGCTTTTATATAGAATATAGAAAAATTTTGGCAGCCTACACTCTGTAAACAGTAGGCCTAAGGCCTAGCATAAAAGACTGTAGACAATCAAGTGTGGATTGTTAGTTATAAACCCTTTTATGAAAATATTATATGTTGTTGTTGTTGTTTTGTTTTTTATCTGTTATTGCTTGTGGCAGAATAGCTGACCTTTTATTCAGATTTATCATTTAAAATTCTCAGAGTTTTAGTGAGGTTATGTAGGTTAATTTGTACTAGCTTGCTAGCTCAGTCAACTCACCTGAACCATGATAAGCTAACCGTTAGCTTATCACTGTTTAAGTGAACATAAACTTGAATATTTTGATGTTTAATTTTCTTTAAAGCAACATACTTTAAAAATACAACTTCAGCTCTAGCGTTGCCTCCAGCACACATCCTGCTTCCAGTATGAATGTGGAAGTGCTCTTTTAAGTGCATTTCTCCCTCGTGAGAAATTTACAAATTGAAACAAAATGTTGGTTGTCTGTTTATTATATTCTCCTGATGAGGTGTTGCTTTTTGAACGAGTCCTCAATTTAAAAGGAGTAGTATCATAAAAGGATATTTTAGTGTTTTTAAAGTTGGCTTGTATAATGTACCTGGCAATAATAGTGGCATTAGCCTCCAGTGATTTCAGTGTATGTTATCCCTGTAAGAAAGAGGGGTCTGGCTGCAGACAATACATCTCAGACTGCCACTCTCACAATCCAGACACCGTCTCTGTCAGAACAGAAATACATGCGAAAACTTTTGAAATAAAATCAGATTAAACTTCCATTTAGGGTAGGGATTAAGGTAATATTAGGATACCAAAAGTTGAAAGTTAAAAACCTGACCTGCAAAACCTGTTTACAAAACATTAAATAAAGCTGAGTACAGGGTGCATTACAAACAGGTGCAGTTGCTCTGCATAATTTAGTAAAGCAAAGATACAAATGGGCCATAAACAATACTGGCTCAGTTGTGTTCTATATAGGTAAATTTTGAAGATATATTCACCCATGGAGTCTCTGTGTTTGTCACTATTTTGTAATGTAAGCTGCGGCTACTAGCTAGCTATTTGGTGTGAGCTCAGTATAGCCTAGCTTCCACAAGCACTAGGGGCAACACTCACTGAATTCTCTGGAGGCTAATGTCAAAAATATTGCCAAGTACCTTACACAATGCAGCTTTAAAAGTACTAAAATATCCCTATAACTTGCTGAAAATGCCAAGTGTGAGGGATTAAACTCGCAACCTATGACAGCCACCATGACAAGACATGTCTGTTGCCAAAATAAAAAAATATCTCTGTCGCTGAAACTTACATATTTGAGTAACTGTAAGACCCCAAGTGAAATAAATGTTCAACATAGGAATGTTGTTTTTAACATTAATATAGATATTTCAGTGCAGAACGTCTGTTTCTTTAACCTGCATTTATTTTCTACCGAGTAACGGTCGCGCTCTTATTTTGAAGGGCTCGCTCCCTGTATCTGTGTAGCTCAGTGCTTCCAGCTTCACTCAGAGCCGAGCAGAGGATGGCTGCCTGCGTCTGAGCTGCTACCTCTGCGCTCACAGAGGGAGAGACTTAACGTTGATAGAGTAGGAAAAACGTGCGGAGACGAGAGGAGGAGAGGAGGGAAAGGAGAACTTTTCCGAGAGGAGGAAATACTTGCAACACATTTCCCCGGGAGGTTTTAATATCTGTATTTTTTGTCGGGACCGAAGTGTTGATAGTGGACCATGCCTGCTGAAGTGAAACAGGTTAGTGTTGATGTGCTTGCCTACCGGTCTCCTCTCTCTCACATCGTGTCTTCAGCCTCTTTGAGTCTTCTTGTCTCTGAAATGATTCCTTATTGGTTGAATGTTGTTGATAAACTATGATTTTATTCTGAAACATCGCTACACATTTCTTTTCTACCCAGTTTAATTCATGTAAGCAGTGTTTCTGTTATGTATCTATGTCCTTCGGGAGGATGATTGTGGTTGCATGTGTGGATGCTTGCAGGAGTGTAAGCGTATGCTTGCATGTGTTCGAGCTGCTGCATGACATCAGATACAGTAAGAACTGTGTAGCCACTTAGTGACTATTTTGTGCTGTAAATAGTCAGGTCCCTGGGTTATGTTTCGTGGTGCTCCTCTGTGTGAGTTGGGGATGCCTTGCAGGAAAGCAGTGCTGTGACTTATGGGTTCACTGACACATTCATGGGCTCACATGTGTCAGTAGCACATAGAGAATGACTGCTGTGATCATGGGACAAGCAGTGAAGTATTGAAAGTTTGTCCCTGATCATCGCCTGTTAGGCTCTGAATCAGCCCTGGCCTGCAGGATTTATAGCCTTTATGGGCTGTAGTGCCAATTGTGAGAGAGACATGGCATTAAACCCTTTTGTCTTCCACTTGCACAGATACCACAGGAATGTGCTTTTGTTAGCTCCTGCCAGTGTGTTACTGTGTCTGTGTGGGTGTGTGCGTAGCAGGGCATGATGTGCATACATTATTGGAAGTGTTCCCTGTGTCTGAAGCGCATCCACAGGCAGCCTACACCATCACTACGCTCTCTTCCCCGTCGAGCTTGGCAGCGCTTGGATGCACAGAAATGGAAGACAGACATCCAAAAAGAAAGAAAGAAAAGTGAAGGAAGAAAATCACTCTGAATAAGGTCAACTTCACTTTAGAGCCGCTCTCCTCGCTGAGCTGAGAGGGGTGGAGTAACCAAACCTCTGTCTGGCAGAGAAAACCCGCTCTGCATGCTGCTCTGATAATAATACATTAACAGTTGCCTCCGTGGATGAGTGCCACCAGATAACTGAAGGAGCCGCTGCCAAATAGAGAAGCTGTTTTTCTCTCTCACGCATTCTTTGTTCTTTCAATCCATTGGTTTTGACAAGTCTGAAGGCTCTCATCTGTGCCAGCCGATGGATGCAAAGCAGGCCAAAAGTTGCCTGTTGGCTTGGATAAAATGAATGTCAACAACTTGAGAGTATGTCCTCTTCAGAAGCATTCTAAAACCTTTCAGAGAGGTGCAGGACGCCCCCTCAAAAGTCCGTGACCCCTGTGGGACTGAGATATTTGGCATACCTCAGGGCAGGTCTGCATCGTGACGTGACCTTTTCAACTCAGCTGGACATTCCTCAGCCAGGAAACACCTGCTTGGTCAGTGCTGTATTTGAAGGGGGAGTCACACTTGAGACGGATCGATTTCAGAGTCTATTTAGTTGTTTGTGTTGTCATTTTGCTTGTTTTTACTCAGCCATCTCCTCTCAGCTATTAAGAGCACTTCAGAGGAGTTGTCATTCTGACAACTTCTCATTGCTGCTTAATGAAATAACTACCACAGTGGAGTAATAACTGCATTTAAATCCTAAAATCAGTCATATCCTCAAGTTTGCTAAAAAATGTGTGACCTTATCTATTTAAAGCCACTGTGCTGATTTTTGGCAATTTCTGAAACCGACTGTAACAAACACTGACGTCTCTGTTTGAGCCAAAGAATCAAAGAAGGTCATCCGCATAGAGCCACTCATTATTTTTGTGTAGTTATTTTTGTAATGCCAGAAACATCAGCTGTGGGGTAGGTGTCAGATGAGGAGATTTCTAAAACAAGCTTTGTGTAACTTCCCTGTTGGGGGGAATATTTGGCCGGTTTAACTTCGGGATGCATTGATGCAGTGATTTAACATTGGTGCCGGCTGCTCTGTTGACAAGCATCAGCCATCGAAGTGTCAGCAGTTGGACTGGGTGGTTTTTAGGTATCCTGAATATTTTAAAAATAGACATGAAATTGCTTTAATTAAGAAAAAAATCTACTGTGAAATTTGCACGTTATGCCTTCAAAGTGTGTATTTGTTTCCAGCAGCAGCACCACTGCCTGTGCTTGTAGTCTAATAATATTCATGTTCATGCTTTAGGGTACAACGCCTTCAAATGAATTAAAATAATATTAACATTGTGGTCTGATTAACATTGTATTGTATTAGCATTTTTTATTTTCTTTTAAAATTTCAGTAATTTTTACACATTAACAGTGAGATCACTCCCTAATGCTAATACAGCAGCCAACAAGGTTGCAATGGACATATTTGAGCCACGTTTGTCTCTGTTTTCCATGTTGTCCATCACTGAGTTTGAATCTAATAAGATGAATGATGAGAAACACTTGCAGAAAACAGGTTGTTCTTAATCTCCAAAAGCCTGAAGTGGAAAGTTGACACTTAAACCTGTAGATTTATCTAAGCCTGGTCCGATAATTATGTGTTTATCATGCATCATATTTACTAATGATGGCTGATGTGAATTTCTGTAAAAACGGGTTCAAACATTCTATCATTTCTGATAGAACTAAAGCAATCTTGATCCTTCTGGGGTTGTTTTAATATTGTAGAGATTTAAAGATACTCTAAAAATCTCAATAACTTTTTTATTCCACACATAAATCATCTCTGGGAAGCTTTAGGTGGCCTGATATGGTCCTCAGTCTGCAAGTTGATGATCAGGGATGTAGGGTTAATTTTTCAAATGAATCAACTGTCAAGAAGGACACACTGTTTAGACCAGGGGTGTCCAGACTTTTTCTACTGAGGGCCACATACAGAAATATGTAAGGGCATTGCGGCCACTTCAGTATCCACAGGATGAGGTATATGACATTGATGAAGTCAGAGGCAGAATAAAAGGAGGAGCAGGGGTGGAGGAGGGTTGCAAGAACAGCAGGGAATAGCCAGGCAAGAGCAGTTTAAATAAGACAGCATGAGGGATTGGCCAATAGCATGCTTAGAGCAAATCAACTGGCCATAAGCTGATGAGGGCTTGTGTGAGATCAGCTGATTGGGGCAGAGCTTGACTCGTTGGCCTGCCTGAACTAACGCTAAATGCTTGATTCAGTGGCTGACAAGGTAGACAGGCAATCATTTCCAGGTTTGTGGGGATACCACATGGATTTAAGGGGGGTGTTGTTTGGCCCTAGCTGCCACTAACTCCACCCCTGGAATATTATTGGTACTTCTATTTGCTCTTGAAACTAGGACTGGGCAAATAATCACAAATTTAATTTAATCGCAGTATGGCCTGCTGCAATTTAGGCATTGCAGAAGTTGAAATATTTCTTAAAATTGAAATATGTCAAAATAGCAGTTTTATACATTCATTTTTTGCAGCAGCAGCTTTACAAGCTTAACCTCCTCCACCCCAGCCACCTCCTTTATAGCTTAAAGCTTATTGCATCCTCATATTCAGATTCATGCTACTATGGATTAAGTGATTCTGAAATAATCTAATGTTTTTCAATACACATTGTAATTTATGTGTCCATCCGTATGGAGGTTTCTCGCCATGCTCCCTGGAAAGTCAAAGCATGCTGCTTGACTAACCTAGGTAGCATCTTTAGAGCAGAACATTCTCTGCCATGGAAAACTGTTGGCTATATCCATTTTGCAATTAAAAGGTAAAATGGATGATAAGTGTTCCTGACTGAATGCAGGTTACAATATTGATTTATTGTAGTTGAGTAATCACACTGGCAAATCGCAATCGCAATATAAGAGGGCAAAAAAAATCGCAGTTAGTTTATTTTTGCAAATCGTTCAGCCCTGCCTGAAACTCATCAGCAAGGTAGACAACCAGGTATTAATATTTTGATTGCCACTGTTCAAATGTGGGCCATGTTTCATTTAATTTCTAGAATTTGCTGCAGGCCAATCAAAATTGTACCATGGGCCACATTTGGCCCCTGGGCCATAGTTTGGACACCACTGAATTAGAAGTTCTCTCAGGTGACACGTTATAAAAACACGCTGTAATCTCTACAGAAGTCAGAATGTAACATTGTAATGCCATTTAAGTCGATGTGTGGTTTAAATGCTTTGACTCGTTTGTCAGGGGGTAAATCAGCAATCACAAAGTACATAAAATGCTTTAAACTAAACTCAAAGCAGGAGTTAGCATGCCATCATGGCACATGCATTGAGCCGTCTTAGTCAAATTGCCGAACACCTTCAGACAGGGCAGTGAAACAGTTTGCCACAGAGCCCACAGATATTCATACGAACATACTGGACACAGCCCAGTGTTCATGAAACAAGAGAAAATAAAAGAGAGAGAGGATGTGCACCATTGTGCACAAAGGTGGAGAAAAAAAGTAAAATCTTCATTTGGGCCTCTATCCTAATGTGACTCTATGTACTGGTGAAGTTTGTGAACAACTGTTAGCACCTCTAGGGCCCCTGTAATAAACTCTAAGTGTCCTGATGGTGTTTTTAGAGTTGGTAAAAGATGAATTACCCAAAGAATTACAACATTTAGAGGTGCACTCTACTCATAGGGATTTGGAGCTTTTTTTTTGGATAACTGAATGAGAGAGGAATAAGTCCATCAATACTTGCATGGCAACTCCAACACTTTATCTAGATTGCACAAATAAAGTGGAGACATTTCTGATATTTGTGAAATTAAGACAATGTGTGGGGGTTTGATTACTATTTAGAAATCACCCAATATTAGGCGCACTTCCATTTTTGTTGCCATGTGTTGATTAAGGCTGTAGCCTGACCTACGGTTACATTATACCCACGTTTGATGTTAATTGTTAAAAATTGCTACTCATTATTAGGGCTGAATGATTTTTGTAAATAATCGAAATGTGATTTTTTCCCCCAATACTACAATTGCAATTTGATATGCAACTATTCCTTAACTTTCTTTTATTCCTAAACAAGGACTGAACAATCTTTTAAAAGTGTCTAATTCTGATGATTTTGACTCATTTTGCAAATTGGACATGAATTGTTGCATTAAAGGGTTTTTGTCATTCTTATATTTATTAAGAAACAAGTACAAAAACGAAGGACGTAGGATTTTTTTGTAGACTATTCTGAAAAAAGGCACTTGAATGATTGCAGGACATGTCATGCAACATCTCTGCTACAAAAAAGTTTTAAACTGGTATTCTGACAAAAATTTTAGGTCAAAGAAATATGGCACCTTTTGTGATTTGAAAACTTCAGCAGGCCATATTGTGATTTAATCTAATTTTTGATTAATTGCCCAGCCCTTCTCATTATGAACTGATAAAATCATAAGCCACTTTAAGAGTGATAGGTTTCCAGAAGTTCTGGTGCTTAATGAGTGATGCTCAGTAGTACTCCACATGTGAGTCAGTCCAGTAGTTAAAAATCAGTTTTTACACACTGAAGAAAGTAGACAACATCAAGGAGAGATGAGAGAGATGCTGATCTGCCTTGACCTCATCTAAATGCTGCAGCAGAGCTTATTGCGAATGAGTTTTAGCTCACTGAAGATTACTGCAGAGCCCTCAATTAGTGGGGGAGCCTGCACCAGACCACGTCTGAGTTAAATATAAACTGGCTTTTATTCTGGAACTTAAAACCAGCAGGGTAGCTCCTAAATCCTCTGAATTCATCTGCAGAGTCTGCAGCATCTTCTCATAAAAAATAGACGAACAGATTTGTATTGAAGGAGAAAGGAAAACATTATGAATAATCCAGTAGTCATCATCCAGCCAAAGTCTATCAAAAAAGGACTTTACTTCTCCACCGCAAGCTAGAATGTGGAGGACCTGTCTGCATAACAAAATAATTCATCAATGATGAAGCCAAAGACTAAAGAAGGTCTCCTCTCCGGGCTGTGGGTTACTGCCAGATTCCTGACAGCTCGCGGGGCTTTCAGCTGCAGCAGCCGAGAGTTCCTCTCTCTGTGATGCTGTTTGATTTCTTACCAAAATTAAAAATCCTTCAAACTTTTATCCATCTTTTTTCCTCTGCCGGGGTTGTTTCTGCTTGACATCTTGCCCATCCTTGTGTAGTCTTTTCCGCTTGTCTCCTCAGGCTCCCTGTTTGTGTCTGCAGTAGAGGCCGAGCAGATCAATATTTGAAGACATGTAGAGCATGAGGAGTGCTATTGTTTGGTGAGTGGGGGTCATGCAGGAATAATGGCAGTGACCGGAAACATATGAAATGAATGGTCAATAGCCGAGGAGAGTGCATCAGTGCGAGGGGTATGATATAGGAGGGGGGCTGGGAGCAGGATGGGAGGAAGGAGGGAGGTGCTGTTAGTGCTTGGTGTGTTTTGAAGGTGACAGCGTATGGTCATATGGTGGTTAATGCTGGTGACCAGTGACACCAGATGGCTTTCCCATCACACAGGCTGGTCATGCTCCCCATGTTTCACATACCGTACTCATGGCTGCCATAAGGCATGACCCTCGACATGTCATGGTTTGACATGTTGACATGTCATAGTATCTGAAATTTAGTTCACTAAATATCCAAGAGCTGCAGTTCTAACGTCCCTCCCACCTACTCTGTTACTACTTTTACTCGGTGGGTGTTTTCGGTTTTCAGTAACATGAACTGAATTTACTTCAGAGCAGCTGACACCATATGTACCTCCACATGATAAATACTCCTCTGCTACATGGCTTCCCCCAACACCCTATATGCATATGCCCCTGTTCAGCATATGAAAGCTCACTCATATCATTTGCAAATCAAGTGGTGTATCTTTCCTCATGAACCACTCAATATTTCATTCTCAGTATCGACTTTTTCATTACTGTAGTGTTTACATTGACTTTTAATTTGATATTTACTTTTATGAAGCAACTTACTTACGCCACTTCTGCTTCTCCAGCTTATCAAGAGATTTATATTCCAGCTAAACGGTCCAATTAAACAAACGTTGAAAAATGCCACCTGTGGTGCCAGCTAGGAAACTTTTAATGATATTTCAGAGATAAAGAAATCAGTGAATTTAGAGTTGCGGCTCTGACTTCATCTAATCCTTTGGTATTGAACCTGGGATCCAGGCCATGCTAGAGGGGTGCCAAGGATATCTGGGGGTGAAGGTCTGCCTGCTGAGGTTATCAAAATTGGATTTGCATAAATTAACTATCGTGGAATTATGTGGTGAATGATTTATCAAATGTCTTTTAGAGGGCTTACCTTGTATTTTTGATGAACAAAGATATGGAGTCTACAAGGAAAGAGGGAAAACTACATCACTGATCTGCCCATATTCTTACGTACATTTTCTACAAGGAATTTTGATGATTATGAGGATGTTTCTTGTTGAATAATTTCAAATCCCATGGCAATTTTAAACTTAGCACAAAAAGCCAGGAAACTCATGTTTGGCAGATTATTTCTTCGTTGTAACAATACTTCTTGGCAATAACTCTTATACTGTTAGAAAGCCTGTTTATTTATTTTTTAAATGGTGACACATTTGTAAGGAACATACATTTGTGGGATGAGCAGCAGAGCTGAGTAGGTGGGTTCTGGCCATAAAAAATGTGCTAAGTCTTGTCTGCCAAAATCAGCTGTTTGGCACTTGCAGAGAAGAACTGTCAAATTTTTTAGGGGTGCAACCCATATACTTAGCTCTGCTGCTCATCCCACAAATGTATTTGGCACCATTTAAAAGGGAAATAAACCAGCTTTCTGATACTTTAACATTAATTGCCAAGAAGCATCTGTCACAAATTGCCCCCTCCTGGGGACAAATTGTTTTTTTTTTAGTTGAACTGAATTGTTACAACAAAGAAATAATCTACTAATAAAACTTTTGGTGTGAAGTTTAGTTCCGTTTAGCTGACTAGTCTGAAGTCAAGTACATTCTTTAAACCAACTAAACCACTTAAAAGTTGCAAAGTTGTTTTGGAAAGTGGCTAACGTTAGCAATACTAGCCTTCATCTTTTTGCAGATTAATGCCTGTGCTGAATATCACCACTCAGTACTTTGTTTATATGTGAGGATAACCTGGCACAGCCTCTGGACAACTTTATCGCCAAATTCTAGATCAAAATATTGCTCAACCATGGTGTTCCTATGAAATGCTGTTGATTCTATCAGTGCTATCAGTTCACTATTGTTTACATTGGAATAAAAAAGTCTATGGAAGCAAGGCAGTAGCCATTAAGATCAGCTACAGTGGCTTCTGGTGGTGGGCACCTGAATTACAGTTTAGATGGAGCATTTGAACTGAACTGATATCATTTTAAGAGTTAGTCTAACCATCTCTTAATGCTGGTGCTGACAACCAAAGGACTTTAAGCAACCTGTCTAATTGCAAGCATTACTAGATGATTTTTTATTGATATCTTTATTTTGGATATTCAATAGAATTAAGAAAATATTGATAAACGAAAAAAGCGACAACAAAAACAGTGCAAACCAAGATACTAGTATCTGTTTAACACCAGACCAAACCAGACATGTTTGAAAATAAGTAGGATGATGTTTACTTTGATTTCATTCTATACTGATTAGGGATGTAACGATATGAAAATTTCATATAATGGTTATTGTGACCAAAATTATCATGGTTATCATTATTATCACGGTATTGTTGAAATGTGCTCAAAATGTTAAAAAAAGAACTTATACACACACTGAAATCATTTAACCAAGTTTTTTTAAAATGAAGTAACACACACAATGTACTTTGTTGGCAGAACATTAAAATATTAACATCAAACATACAAATGTGCATTAAAGATTGCACCTTATGGCCATAAGAGGTAGCTGCGCTTTGTGCAAATTGTAGATAATACTTATCTACTTTTTAACAACTTTAACACAAACATCTACCCTGTGTCAATACCAAAGAAAATCAGTGTTCATATTAATCTCTTTACTTATTTTATTTAAGAATTTATTTTTTGGTCTTTTGGTGCCTTTATTGAGTCAATAGGAAAGGGGATAGATTAGTTAAGCAGCTAGAGAGAATGGGGAAATGTGCCCCAGGTTGGACTTGAACGCAGGTTGACTGCTTGGAGGGCCTTAGCCTCTGAGCATGGGGTTCTAATCAACTGTTAGGCCATCTGTGACCCCAAATGTGTAAATCTGCCCAGCTATCACAGTCTTTCCTTTAAACCAGAGAAAGAAAAGGAACCATAAAGCGTTCTCACATTGGCAAGAACCCAAACTGGCAGATTTATTTGATAGTACAAACGATCAGCATTCATTTAAGAAAACCATCCAGTATTTACATCAATGGACAAATTAACCATTAAATTATGCTTTTAAATGCTTCCCTCTTAGCACTACGCTGCTGCTAAAACCAACTGCAATTTATAAAGTTTCACTTTGTTTGATTTTATCTCCAATCTCCTGATGCAACACTACACCGAGACATCTGGTCCTCCAAGGGGGTTTAAACAAACACAGAGAAAAATGTGCAAAGCCCATTTGACCCCAGCAAATGTTAGACTTTTCTATACATAGTACACTATAAGGTCCTGCTCCGACATGAGGGGTCTGTGCCACTCAACCCATGGCATTATAGATCCCCCGCCTCCCCCTTCTCTCTCCCAGCTCTCTGTCTTAACCCATTGGGCTGTCTGACAGTGTGACCGATGTGCGCCTGCACTCGCTCACTCACTGTCTGACCACTGGTGAGGGCCGTAATGCTCTCTGAGCTTTCATTATTACGTTGATGGAATTAAAAAAGGTGAGTGGCAGTAAACTGGAGGCTGGAGGTGGATGATTTTACACAGCTATGTTTGGAACGGCACTGAGGAGGAGAAGCATTAATGAGATGGCAGCTTATTATCTTGCTAGAGATGTTGTTTTCTTACCTATGCGGCACAAAATCATGCAGGCTGCATACAGCGTGACTCCATTATGAATGCATTTATCCATGAAACATTATGTACATCTCCAGGTTTGCATTTTGTACAGCAAACTTCCAGCACATTTTAATGACTACTGAGCCAATTAAGAGGTTTTAGTGCTTATTCTGTTGCCAAAAATAGAAAATCCCCCAGAGTTGTGGTGTAGACTCAGTGTCAGCCTACTCCTCCTTTAACAGATAAATACACACAAACAAACACACACAGACTGCAGGATACAGTGGAATGTCAATTGGATCCCGAGTTTATTTATCTGTGTTCGACTGCAGGCAATGGACAGGCTAAGCGTGTTTATATGGGGGCTGGATTCATGGTTTTTCCTGACAGTGTTCAATAAACACCTCTCTATCTGTGCTGCTGGAAGCCAGCAACAAGAGCCGTGTTTTCGATCGCTTAGATAAGAAAGCCGCTCGCTCCAGAGAAAGCAGAAGACGGCTCAGTCACGCTGCGGCCGTGGCTCAGGCTGACCAGGAGGCTTTGAAAGAAGAACTCATTACACTTACGATAATGTTGTGCTTTTGGCCACATCAAGGCTGTAATTATTGTTGGGACAATATTTACATGATAATCTCATAGTTCAATGATTTTATGATTACATAATGGCAACAGTTCGGTTATTACACAGCCTGATGCTCTCATTTAAGAGATATAAACACCACTCTACAGTCAGGATGAAAACCGTGGTCTGTCAGGTCGGATTATTAGTGATGCTGTCAAAAGATGTTTGTAGTGCTAATGGAGGAGAAAAAAGTCTATCTGAACACATGAAAAGCATCTTCATGGAGTAGAGAGTGGACTAACGGACTCAAGAAGAAAAGGACTCTCTTCCTAATAACCTGATGCTCTGTGTCATGTGGACGTGCACAGTGCGTGGGTGATGCATATACTTGTATTTGTGCATTTGTTTGAATGTCTTTGCTTTAATTGGCTGAGGGGGATCTGCATAAAGTTGCACATGTGAATGTTCTTTTGGCACCATGGAAGAATAAAGCTGGAGATTTACTCTCTTTAAACCTTGCTTTGAAGTACACTACCTGCTGCATCATTCATACTGAAAGAGTGACTCAGACCAATTTTTCAGATAACCAATGTATATAGGGATTTAGAAGGAGTATCTATCAGTGTGAGTCAGATTTTTGACATTTTAGCATAACATATTTTAATTCTACATTTTGTGGCCAAAAATAATGCATGGCAACTGCATTTTACAGGTTAGAACCACCCACTTTTTACCCATTCTTAACTTCTCTAATAGTAGCAGACAGTTGAAATGTATTGCTCCACAAATCAGAGATGTTGCTGTGACTCTCCAGGATTGTGGGTAATGTTGGTCTATGGCCTGAGATCACACAAGAAACCATGGCCGTATTAAAAACAAGGTCAGTGATATACTCGCTTTTCTCTCCTAAATGACCATATATATTCATTTCCCCATGTCAACCATCTTTTTGTTGAAAAACAACCACAGATTTCTCTCGTTGGGGCAGAACCGGACAAAATACCCAATACTCTGATGTTTCCAAGCTCATTATAGCAGATGCAGATATGAAAACACGTTTCCATTGCAAAAAGAGGCTGAGTCAAGCAGAGAGGAGGGTGGAAGTAGACAGCCCCCCATTGAGTGTTTTGTACTGGAGGAAATCACCTATACATGATGGTACAGTTGTACATTTTTCCGTTATAAAAGGCCTATAAAGGATTTAGGCTATACTGCCAACATGTGCGTCCAATATATCAGCTGTAAATACAGCAGAAATCTTTATATCTGCCAGTACTGACATTAGTCTTTAAGCCAACTGCTGATGCTGATAGGCTGATAATATCCTGCATCCCCAAATATGGCTAATGATCAAATCTGAAAAGCAGCATAGACTGAATGATGTTGTAGCTGATAGGGGACAGTAGAAAGGGGCGAGGGGTGTTTTATCCCCACAGACAGAAGAAGCTCTGCCAGCAAAAAGGTTTTGTTTGAAAGTCCAAGGGAGATGCAACTCAGGAGTTTCTTTAGGGAGCTCAGTGACAACCTCCTGGGTTGAAAATGAAGCCAATGCCAAGCCGAGGGTAAAAATGACAGTTCCTTGAGTGACCACTGGAAGCTGTCTGCAGAAGCTGAGTAACAAACTTTTAACACCCATGTTAGAATGCTAGTTTTAATAGCAGAAATAGACAGCCTTTTAAAAAAGGAGCTTTGGTTTTATTAGCTCGGTTCTTTATTGGCATGTTCTATGGAGTTATTTTTTATTACTCATTTGTTTAGATTATTTTAAGACCTAGAATTATGCATGATTAAGGGTCTAGCTGACAGACAGGTGGTTTTAGCTGTAAGGAGGGTAGAGCTCCATATCTGTTAGTTACTATTTTGATTAAAAGTTAGTGTCAGTCTGGCGCGCCGGTAGTCGAGTGGTTAAGGCGCATGCCATATACGCAGGCGACCCGGGTTCAAATCCGGCCCGTGGCACTATTTCCTGCATGTCTCTCCCTGCTCTCTCCCCCGTTTCCAACTCTATCCACTGTCCTATCGAATAAAGGCAAAAAGGCCAAAAATAAATCTTTAAAAAAAAAAAAAAAAAAGTTAGTGTCAGTCTGCATTAAACATGGCAACCACCATAAATGGACTTGAAAACTCTTCTTCAGAAGCTAATGGGTATTGTCACTGAAACCATGTCCATGTTTCATGCAGCCATGGTGACAGTCAAGGAGGTTATTGTTATGCTAATTCTGAGATCACGGCTGAAAAGATGACATTGAGGACATTATCTGCAACATACCCAGTCCATTCCTGGACGAAACAGTGCCAAACCTGTTTTCATAGATTTGCAGTTTTCATCTACAGTCGCTAGAAAAAGTATGTGAACCCCTTGAGATTTCTGCATAAATCGGTCATCAAATGTGTTCCAATCTTCATCTAATTCACAACAATAGACAAACACAGTCTGCTTAAACTAATACTGCACAAAAAATGATATGTTTTTATGTTTTTTTTATTGAACAAAACATGTAAACATTCACAGTGCAGGGTGGAAAAAGTATGTGAACCCCTAGGCTAATGACTGGTTTACCCTCCTTTGGCAGCAATAACCTCAACCAAACGTTTCCTGTAGTTGCAGATCAGACCTGCACAACGGTCAGGAGGAATTTTGGACCATTCCTCTTTACAAAACCGTTCCAGTTCAGCAATATTATTCGGATGTCTGGTGTGCATCGCTCTCTTGAGGTCATGCCACAGCATCTCAATTGAGTTGAGGTCAGGACTCTGACTGGGCCACTCCAGAAGGCGTATTTTCTTCTGTTAAAGCAATTCTGTTGTTGATTTACTTCTATGCTTTGGGTCGTTGTCCTGTTGCATCACCCATCCTCTGTTGAGCTTCAGTTGGCGGACAGATGGTCTTAAGTTTTCCTGTAAAATGTATTGATAAAATTGGGAATTCATTTTTCCGTCAATGACAGCAATCTGTCCAGGCCCTGAGGCAGCAAAGCAGCCCCAAACCATGATGGCCCCTCCACCATATTTCACAGTTGGGATGAGGCTTTGATGTTGGTGTGCTGTGCCTTTTTTCTCCACACATAGCGTTGTGTGTTCCTTCCAAACAACTCAATTTTGGTTTCATCTATGGACAGAATATTTTGCCAGTAGTGCTGTGGAACATCCAGGTGCTCTTTTGTAAACTTCAAACGCGCAGCGATGTGTTTTTTGGACAGCAGTGGCTTCCTCCGTGGTGTCCTCCCATGAACTCCATCCTTGTTTAATGTGTTATTTTTTGTAGATTTGTCAACACAAATGTTAGCATGTGCCAGAGATTTCTGTAAGTCTTTAGCTGACACTCTAGGATTCTTCTTCACCTCATTGAGCATTCTGTGCTGTGCTCTTGCAGTCATCTTTAGAGGGACACCACGCCTAGGGAGAGTAGCAACAGTGCCGAACCTTCTCCATTTGTAGACAGTCTGTCTTACCGTGGACACATAAACATCAAGGCTTTAAGAGATACTTTTGTAACCCTTCCCAGCTTCATGCAAGTCAACAATTCTTGATCGTAGGTTTTCTGAGAGCTCTTTTGTGCCAGGCATGGTTCACATCAGGCATTGCTTCTTGAGAAGAGCAAATTCAAAACTGGTGTGTATTTTTTATAGGGCAGGGCAGCTTTAACCAACACATCCAATCTCATCACATTGATTGGACTTCAGGTTGGCTGACTCCTGGCTCCAAATAGCTCTTGTAGAAGTCATTAGCCTAGGGGTTCACATACTTTTTCCACCCTGCACTGTGAATGTTTACATGTTTTATTCAATAAAAACATAAAAACATATCATTTTTTGTGCAGTATTAGTTTAAACAGACTGTGTCTGTCTATTGTTGTGAATTAGATGAAGATCGGAACACATTTGATGACCAATTTATGCAGAAATCCAAGAAATCTCAAAGGGTTCACATACTTTTTCTAGCGACTGTATTTTGAGAGAACACGTTTGCTGGTGTGCAGTTTTAATGGCACATTTCACACATGTGGATAGCTGCAGACTGCCGTTTTTGTCCCTGAAGCTGTGTTTACCCCTGTTGATACTACACTCCTACTCTCTGTTCATTTTCATCCTGTATCCTCAACCATGTTGTATCAATTTTTGAGAATGTGCACAATCGATGTCCCAGGATTGTCGTCATGTTTATGAAGACTCATAAAAAAAGAAAGTTTATCTACTGTTTAAGCCCCACTAATAGTCCTCAGAGCCGCAGATTGATGACACGAGAGGCTGAAAATTCCACTTCCTGTATAGAAATACAGTCTGTGAATGTTAATGTAAAGAGAGGATAGACTGATCAGTTGCTTTCTCAGTATAACATTAGTAGTAAGGATGTTATACTGCCAGGGGAAGAGAGCAATCATTCAAGCCCATTAGCTGGCATGCAGGAACATAAACAGTACTTAAGATAGCCTAAAGGATTAGTGGATTAATTGATATGATATGTGCTATTTATTTTGAAAGGAGCATACAGGGTCAATGAGGAGCATGCAGGGAAAGGTTTTTCCTTGTGTTCCTTCCTTCCTTATCCCTCTCTTCCTGCACTCCTCACTGGGAACACTGCTGCTGTCCCGACCTTCATTTGCAGAGAGGTCTGTTTCTGGGGCCTTTTCAAAAGAAACTGGGGCTTCTTTGACAGTCATGTATAGTTCATACAGGCTCCACCCCCTCTGTCCTGCAGCTGGGGACCTCTAAGAGGGGCCCTGAGGGGGAAGGTCAAAGTCCTCATAAAGCTTCCCTCAACCAGAAACCAGGAACAAACGCCTCCCTACTTCTCCCTTTCTCCTCTTAACCCCCTCCAGTACCATCCACATTGTACTTGGAGTTACATGCAGCGGTTGGAGCTGTGGGGGCTGGGGTAGTGAGAGATGGCTTAGGCTTCTCTTGCATGTTTAGTCTGGAACTTTCTTTTGAGGGATTAGCCCACTTCCTGTCTCTGGGTTCGGCCGCTGGAAGCAGTCGGGATGCCGGGGAGAGCATCGATTCTCCATCATCGTACCATCTGTCTCATGCTGCCTTTTGGGATTAATGATCTCCTCTGACAGCTCTTTAGCGGGGCTCTATCAGTGCTGGCTGACCGTCCAGATTACACTGACATGTGGCTGTGGGAAGAACGTGCATGAAGCTTCAGCAACTTGCTTAGTTTAACTGCAGTAAGGAGTCCTCACAGTTGGGTGCTTGAAACTAAAAGCTGATGGATTTTGACAGGAGCGGCTGGCTATATGTGTTCAAAATAAACGTACAAAATAAACAGAGAAAATGGATCCAGTAAATCTATATCATCTGTTAAACTTCATTTACTACATGTGTGACAAAATGTTGCTAATGTTGCTCTGAATCACTTATGGTCACAAACTTATTTTATATGGCTGATATTTACAGCCGATATTGTGACTTTTGATATCAGCAAAAATGTTCATATCTGCCAATACTAGACACAATACTAAAACTCTTAGCCCTCCTTTACTGGTCACTCGTTATCTTTAACTGAGGAGTTTTTTATCTGAACCAGCACTCCAAAAGGTACACTATATTGCCAAAAGTATTCGCTTACCTGCCTTGCCTTGCATATTAACTTAAGTGACATCCCATTCTTAATCCATAGAGTTTAATATGATGTTTGTCCACCCTTTGCAGATATAACAGCTTCAACTCTTTGGAAAGAAGTGCATTAGTGAGGACACACACTGATGTTGGATGAGAAGGCCTAGCTCTCAGTCTCCACTCTAATTCATCTCAAAGGTGTTCTGTCGGGTTGAGGTCAAGATTCTGCAGGCCAGTCAAGTTGATCCACACCAAACTCTCTCACCCATGTCTTTATGGACCTTGCTTTGTGCACTGGTGCACAGTCATGTTGGAACAGGAAGAGGCCATGCCCAAACTGATCCCACAAGTTGGGAGCATGGAATTGTCCAAAATCTCTTGGTATGCTGAAGCATTCAGAGTTCCTTTCACTGGAACTAAGGGGCCATGCCTAGCTCCTTAAAAGCAACCCCACACCATAATCCCCCCTCCACCAAACTTTACACTTGGCACAGTTCAGTCAGACAAGTACTGTTCTCCTGGCAACTGCCAAACCAAGACTCGTCCATTAGATTGCCAGATGGAGAAGCATGATTCGTCACTCCAGAGAAGGTGTCTCCACTGCGCTAGAGTCTAGTGGCGGTGTGCTTTATCCAACACTTTGCATTGCACTTGGTGATGTGTCGCTTGTATGCAGCTGCTAGGCCATGGAAACCCATTGAAACTCCATGAAACTCTCTACGCACTGTTCTTGAGCTAATCTGAAGGCCACATGAAGTTTGGAGGTCTGTAGCGATTGACTCTGAAGAAAGTTGGCGACCTCTGCACACTATGCGCCTCAGCATCCGCTGACCCCGCTCCGTCATTTTACGCGGCCTACCACTTCGTGGCTGAGTTGCTGTTGTTCCCAATTGCTTCCACTTTGTAATAATAATACCACTGACAGTTGACTGTGGAATATTTAGGAGTGAGGAAATTTCGCGACTGGATTTGTTGCACAGGTGGCATCCTATCACAGTACCACGCTGGAATTCATTGAGCTCCTGAGTGTGACCCATTCTTTCACAAATGTCTGTAGAAACAGTCTGCATGCCTAGGTGCTTAGTTTTATACACCTGTGGCCATGGAAGTGATTGGAAAACCTGATTTCAATTATTTGGATGGGTGAGTGAATACTTTTGGCAAGATAGTGTGCATTAACTCACTATTATACCACTGTTTTGTTTGAATACAGGGTCATAAACCTGGTGATGGAGAAAAGCTGTTAAAAGAAGACACAGACTCACGGCAGATTGGAAGTAGCACACTTTGTAATTTGTTAATTTTATCCGTGATTTTCACAAAAAGCAGTTGCAGATAATCATTGAAGTGCTTAAAATGCATGGCCTGAAATCTCTTTCATATGGATGCATACACATTCAGGCACCACTGAAATGACTGTGGGGTCAATTTTGGGATAAATGCAAATTCAGTGGTCATGCGGAAAAACCCAACAAGGTGTGACTACAGGAGCTGGGTACTGAACCCCTGACCCTCAGGTTTAGAGGCGGACAACTCTCCCTACTGAACCACAGTGTGCCTGCGAGTCTGATCTTTGTCACAAAGCATGCATTGTGCTTTGAGGTTCTTACAATACACAATGAGTGGGAAATTTATATAGCATCATTTCTGGTGTAGTGGGTGATGTGAGCAGCTTCACTTGTGGTCATAATGGATGTCTGTGTTTTATGCAAGTATTTTGATTGCCCTGTAAGTTGCAGACAACTTTTAGATGAAAATAAGCTCTTAAAGGTGCAACCTATGTTAAATTTAGTGGTACTTAGGCCCAGTATTAGTCTGTACCTCTTAAAGGTATTGGTTATTGCGTTGTCTGTAATGTATTGATGACCACAGTTAATTGGTGTAGAATCTATCAGACAAATTTGAAAAGTTGATTTGTAACCTGGTGAGAGAACATTAGACCATATGTAAATAAGACTGTAGATCCATGCTTTGCTTACTCAGAGCTCAGTCAAGCCTGCGGGGAGTTTGAAGAGAGAGGACTGGCCGTTACTGACCCACTGGCGACTGAAGTGCGCTGATGAGGTCCGGCACTTCATTAGCATGCTGCTCTGAACCTCACAACACACAATAGTAGCTGTAACTGCTGATGGCTGGAGTCCAGGGAGAGAAATATAAGAGAATGATAGAGAAGAAAAGAGCGAGAGGGAAAGTCCAAACCGCTGCAAGCTGGCCGGCCTTGGGGCCTCAATGGCCGCTGCTACACGTAGCCTCTGGCTCTATGGCCCCAGCGCTGTCTGTGCACAAACATTATGTTAACCAGTGGCAAGAGTTCAGCCAAACCAGAAACACAACCTCCAGAAAAAAAGAGATAAATGAGTTCCTGGCATTCTTAGTGTTTGATTCTCCACGCAGACAACGGTTTGTACAGTTTAATGGCGTCTACAATAGAGGCATCCCAGTATTGGGCTGCCTGTCATCTGCTATTACATGTGATGGCAATGCATTGTTACTCATCTCCCAATCTTCTCTTGATATGCGCTCAGCCTGTTCCCAGAGGAGCCGCTGCTGAACAATGGAGTGATGTGCCTCCTCGCACATTCCACAAGGCTCTATTGAGCTGTCTAATGAACCTCTACCGCATGCATGGCCCGCACTGGCTGCTGGGGCACAGCGAAAATACCATCACCCTCCCTTCATATTTAATTTGTTTGGAATGTGTAATAGGCTGTCAAGTGGAGCGTGGTGCAGCGTTGATCTGTGCCAGCCAGGTCTGCGGATACAGAGGGACAGGTGCCAGCCATCCATGGAAGGTGCTGTACTTAACACTCTGCGCGAGGTTGGAGCACGTACAATCCCGGCCCTGTGGTGGAGGCTTTCAGAGCTGCCAGAGTCCTAGTGCTCGAGCCAAGCAAGCTTTTAGCTCAGTAATAGGACATGGTATCTGTGTGTTGTGTTTCTGAAGAGGGGGCAGCTAAAGTTGGAGAGAACAGGCTGTGTCAGGATTCAGGGCCAGGCAGGTAGAGCCAGAGTGGACATGAAACACAGAACAAGCGACTCTCTTTGTTCTGGGACTCAAAACTCTCTCTACTATGAGAGAGATATCATACTCTGGACACAATGAGCCACAAAGAAAACGGCAAACAAGTTTTTTAATGCTGTTTGCAGAATTTTGCAGCTTTTCAAGTTTGTATGGGACTAAACTTTCATATCCTGCAGTTTCATTGACATAGAGCACCAGAGGACAGCCAAACCTTGGAAATAGCTGAAATTGCCTGAAAATGAAATTTGGCCAATCATTTATTTCATTTCTAACTTCATTGTTAGATTGTCACATCTCTCAACCACTATACAAGCTAAAGTCAAGTTCAAGCTCAAGCCATGACAGTTTTTTCTACAGTCTATGGTCTGATTCCTTAGAAACGATAATTGCTGATGACAGTATTACCTGTCAGTATAGATGGCATCAATACTCAGAACTGTTAGCTAACCACTTTTCAACAACCAATGAAGAAGCGGAAGAACCAGGCAAAACAAAACATCAATAACAAAAGTTAACCACAGGTGCAGTAGCTGAGGAGTGGCAAGACCGAGACCCACCAGCTTCTTCCTCTCGCCAACTTCTCCATGCTGTTTTTTAAACAGCATAGACTTTGACAGACTTTGAAATGCTATGGGAAGGCATCCTGGCACACCACATAAATCATAAATATAATACCTTAAGAAGGCCATAAAATACATGTTTTGTTTTCATCATGTTGTATTGATTTTATCATTCAAAGAAGATATTGGACTATTCATTCTGTGCTGCTTTTTATTTTGTGTCTTTAAAAGACATAGGCCTACATGTTTTTCATGTTTAATACACAGATGGTTCTCACTCTAGAAGGATCAAACTGTAAGCTACAATACTGTCACCTTAAAATAAGTAAAGGAGGGAAATGAAGAATAAGGCGTGTCAAAGCCAAATCAAACCTTGACCCAGAAACAGAGGTACGAACTGAACCGTGTCCTCTCTGAACAGTTCCAGCCCTATTTACCATACATTTAAAATGTTTCCAGCAGACGACCTCCTCAGTGTTTGAAGTTATGCCATTAGAACTACATTATAAAACATGATAAAGGATTTAAGCAGTGAGTAAGCATGCTCTAATATCTGACAACAGATTAAAGACATTTTGATGGTAAACTTCTTTTTTGTAGAGGTTACCTGGTATAATCATTGCTACCAGTTGTTCAGCAGAGGAGGAGAGTGGCTCATGGGTAAAACTTTCAAGATTTATGAACACTGAAGGGTCATTTTATGGGACGTGTACTATTAGTCTGCAGAAAAGGGATGTTACAATGTCATTTAGTAGATGCCTTTGTCCAAAGCGATGCAAATCTGAGAGATAGATTGATGTTCATGATGTTAAGGACCTTGCCCAAGGGCCCACACTGGATAATGATCATACCCCAACCTGGACTTAGAGCCCCTATTGTCTGTGATGTAAACCACTGAGCTATCCAGCTGTAAAGTTTTCCCCCTTTCCAGGCAGCACAAAGTCATTTAGCTTGAATTAACTAAATATTCCTTATCAGTGAGACCCACGGTGGTGGTTAAATGTCACTGCAGCACAGCCACCTGTCATTAGCTGGGCTGTTGCTCTACTACCAGGATGTAAATCAGCATCATGGACTGATGGCATCTTGTAGCATGGAGTGGTTTGGCAGCGCTTTACTCTAGGATATGTTACCTGTGTCACTCAACCAGCCCAGGCATGTCAGTGTTAGCCTGCAAAGGGGACCAAAGCTGGTCATGCTAGCACTGCTAACATTAGCCTCACACAGCAATCTATTTTTCCATCTTGTCCCTTAATGCACAACTGATGAAAATAAAAAATCGCAGATATCAGACCGTCAAACTTTGCTGCAGTGTAATTGTCAGGCACAATAGAAAGTCATAAGCCTGGTTTCTGAGGTACATAAGCTACATAGACACAAGAATGTCTTGTTTTCCAATATTATTTGTGTTTTTACACGTCTCAGAAAGGCAGACAGTTATATAAATAGCTCCAGCAGTAGCTCCAGCCTCAGTCTGTCTGAGGGAGTTGTTTTCACAGTTGTTGCTTGTAGACTTTGTGGAAGAACAAATACTTCTCCTAAGATTTATACTGAAGGCCTTCAAGACATACCCAGAGCTGAAGAATCACAATCAGTATTTTTCCTACTGGACCTTTGGCTAACATAATCGTCACGCTCACATGGGTATTTATTTCCCCATGGCTGCTCTAGGTTGCCATGGGTTACCAAGCTGCTTTTCTCACCCCTGGAGATTCATGGAGGGTCTCATTTTAACACTCCGGTTGGTCAGCGGCTGAACTTGAGCATATTTTTTCTTCTTTTTTACCCACTCAGATTTAGGACGTGCATAAAAGAGAGCTCTAAACCCAGCGACGTTCTCAAAGTTAATCAAACAAGACCTGTTGATACAGACCTCCTTGAGTTTCCAAATTCTTTCCATCATTTTCTAGTACAGTTAAGAGAGGCTTAATCCAATAAACCCACTCTTCGACTGTTTTGTGCGCCGTCTCTTGAATTCGGCTCTGAGTGTGTGTTCGTGGGGGTTTGGGTATGTTCCTCTGAAGGAGCGGCCAGCTGCTGCCTCTGTTGTTCAGGCCACAAGGGAACACTGGGAGTGTTTTTGGGGTCACAGAGCAGCTACATTCCTGACTTCAGTGCTCAGATGGGAGCCCTGATTTCTCAGTCTGCTCCGAACCATAATCCACCTCCACTGTTTTCCCTGTGTCACAATCCTTCAAGCATAATGTCCCTGAAATACTGGTGCTAATTAATGCTGCCGCTGTCTGTAACCGGCAGGCAGAACACGTATCAATGCCCTCCTTGTGCCGTGTTCAGGCGTCACTTACCGGTGAGCCACTAGTCACAGGAGGCCTGACAGAGCGCGCTGGATCCCTCATGTTCTCATGCAGCTCATGCTGGGCCTTTGACAAGGCCTTGTTATAGTCTTGAACTGTTAATGGGGATGAAAAGGAAGTGAGCTGGGTGCGTTACGAGGTCCCATAATTACCTCCTCAACATAACTAAGATGGTGCTCACGGTCAGTGAAAAATTAAGGGGGAAGTGAAAATTTTACTCCCTGTATTCTTAAGCTTGAAATACACTAGAAATATAATGCAGTGCTTTCACATTTACACAACAAAACTTGCCCAAACTGACACATTTTGTGGTTAAAGTTTGGCTAAGAGGAAGTGAAAATGCTGCTGGATATTTTAAGGAAAATTCACAGCAGGCAGATTGGAGAGGGCGATGACTTATGGATAGGTCATGAGTTTCACTATTTGAATAGTCATTAAATTAAAGAAAATGTGTGAGAAATGTTGCTCCTTTTCCGACTGGGGTTGCCATATATGACAAGAAGTGACACAGGCTATCCATAGTGAGATAACTTATGAACCGTAGCTTCTTACTTTTTCCCCTCTTGAAGCTAGCGGTTGTGCGTCCCATTTATGCTATCCATGCCTTCATAGGTCTTACAGAAGCTTCTCTGTCAAGCCTGGAACCTGGGTTACTTTTCATGGATGTTGAAGATTAAATCAACAATGATACTGTATGTTTTTTTTTAATCCTTTTTTTAATACCTTTTCGATGATTTATTGCCACTAGCCTAAAAGCTAACAGCCATATTGTTCTCCCCTCATGAAAAGCTGTCAACCAATGGCAGGTTATTCCATCCTCATGTCATGCTTTGTCAAACTGTGCATGCTTAAGCACAAAAATCATAATGAAGACAGCCTGAACAGAGCATAACGGAAAAAAAACAACCACCAAGGGATCTGAATTTTAACTTTTTAGCCGGCTAATCGTGCACATCCCTCCCTGCAATCAGTGCAATTCCTGTGCATGCAATGGCACTGTGTCACTATGTTTTCTGCTATTCTTCCCTGCTTTTTCTTTGTTATGCTGAATTTGTTGAACTATACAAGGAAACGATTAAAACAATTGACATCACATTGCTGGACTATTTGTCTATCTGCCATTTCTGCATCACTTCTTTTTTTACGCTTGTTTCCCAAATCTCCTGTTATGAGGTGCATTTGTGAATAGCTAGCGCTGGAAGATGCCAGTATCAGCTTTTCTGAACCCTTCTAAAAATTTCCAGGAGTGTATTGGAAAAAAAACAAAAAAAACAAAAAAAACAAAACAAAAAAACAACTACAGGGCTTTTCAAGGCCAGAACGGCAGCTCTAATGTGCTATTTTACTGAGAAACTGATAAACGGCTTCTTTTCTGGAGTGTTGACCCACATTATGCTGGCAAATATAAAAGTTGTGTAATCTGACACAATTTGTGTGCACACATTCTAGTAAACACAGGTCCTGTCTACTGTACAAACAGCCCACTGTCTATGGAAGTAGTCAGGTGTCAGCACACAAAGGCCTCTGTAAGCTGACAACAAAACCAACTCTGTGACCTGCACAGCATTGGGTCCGTGTTATCCTTTGAGCCTGGAGAAGAGCCCGGTCGAAAGGTTGTCCAACCACAGAGTACTGTTCTGGACACCTTATAGGAGAGGAGGGACTTTTCCAGTAATACTGGGACACTTTTGTAGATTAAATGAGATTGTAAATAGGGGCTCATCCACTGAACCAAATACTCAGCGAATCAATATGCATGATCTTGTTGCTGCAAAAATCCTGTGAACGGTTATCAAGGTATAGCTGCTCACTGATCGCTGAAAAGTCTCCCTCATTTGCATCAGGAATGAGTTATAAGCTCAACAAGCTAGGCTTGACTTAAAGGAATAGCTCTATGTGCTCAGATTTGTAAGTGAAAGTGGTGTTTCCAAGCTTGGCAAACTTGTCAGTTTTACTTTTTCACCCACACTTTAATCCTGATATATTGATTAAAAACATTGTGGCTTTCTGCTCTACATAATTCATTACTGCTGTAGCTTTTGCAGTGCTACAGTTTTACAAATGAAGAATATGCAAATATGTTCATGTTCGCTATATTAGGGATGACAAACTGCCTGAAATCTCCAAAGAACCCAGAATTATTCCAAACAGTCTCATTGAAACATGGTCATCACAGCAGGGACTGAGATTTGGATACTGGATCTAAGGGAAGGCCTTCAAAGTGAAACCTATTGTATCCCCTGACACAGTGTGGTGTGGAAATCACAGTGGGCATGTGCACAGAGAACCATCTGAAATTACAGGCCTCCGCACTCTCTCTGCAATCTGAGGCTTGCAGGCAGCAGGACTGGCATGACGTCCCCAGTCCTCCAACCTGGGAGCCCCGAAGCCACAAGCTGCTGCCACTGCTGCTGATCTGAACTCCAGTTTTTTTTCTCCTATGGCAAACATGTCCTCTGTCTTTTCCCTCCAACATGCACCCATATACCTAATTAACTTCCCCTCCTGGCTGAATGCTCCTTTACAGCGACTGCTCTCTTTGAGAAGTCCTCTCAACTCTGAGTGCTCTTTCTTCATGAGTGTTTTCCCCACACCTCGGCTTTCTGGAGCCAGCAGAGCAACTGATCTCTCAGAGGTTTGTTTCAAAGTCAAACTTTAGGAATCGTATATGTGGCTCGCTCTGTTTTAAGTTTGATGGCTGCAGAGGTGTGCTGAGTCTAAAGCAGGTGCTGCAGAGAACTTTCTCTGCCTTCTTCACTGCAGTTTACCTCTCCAGGGAGGAGCCGGAGTCTGCAGGATGGAGTTTGAAACTAGGTTTCTTTGGTATTCTTACTAAACAGACGCTGCATGTTTCTCTGTTTGTGCCCATTTTATATGCAAAGTAACTGCTGGTGAATCTCTATATGTGAGTTCCTGTGTGTTGGGTATATTTGGCTGTGTTTGTGAACTTTGCTAGCGGCAGCACTGCAGTATTGTGCAGCAAGGATCTGAAGTGGGTCAGCCACTCTGTAGTGCTGAAGCTGCTGTTCCCTCTCAGAGGAGCATGTGAGAAAAAGAACACAAAACGTATAACCAGAAGAAATATGCCACGGGCTGGCGTTACTGTTGCTGTGACTTGGCGCATTTCTGTCCCTTGTGGGAAAGAGAACACTGAAAAGAAATGATATAAGAAAGTTGCATTCTGCATTAAAGCTCCCAAGGTGATTTATTCATGAAGTTACCATTTGTCTTTGTCTTGTATCTTCAAAAGTTGGATACTAGTAGTGTACTTCTGCCCACTCATGTTACACAAAGCCTCATTTGTTCGAGTGCATCTTTCTTTTCCTTAGGCCCAGTATTAGAGCCAGATGAATATTGATGTAGTTTAATCCACTCTCAAATAAAGTTGTCAGAATTTTTAATAGTCCAGTACTTTTCTGTAACACCTTTTCTGTATACATTCTGTTATTTTAGATAATGATCCTGTCAAAAAGCACCAAATCTTTTATAAGGAACATAAAAAATCTAAGTGCAAGCTAGGGCTGGGCAGTTAAACACAAATTAGATTAAATCAAAATTTAGTCTGCTGCAATTTTCAAATCACACAAGCTGCAATATTTCTTTAACTTGAAATGTGTCAAAATACCAGTTTAATCAATTTTTGCAGCAGCAGAGATTTTGTGCACATTATGCAAACATTCAAGTGTCAATTTTTTTATAATTGTTTACAAAAATCCTCCCATTTGCGTTTAATGTATGTTTTTCTTAATTACTGACATAAAAATGATAAAGCAAATGACATCACATTTGCAATATGAGCAAAAAATAGTTAGCTCATTCTATCTAAAACTGATGAAGCCGAGCATTACTTTATGAAAGTCATACCCCAGCTGCGATCAGCTGGTAGCCAGCATCACCTCCCCAACCCCAGCCGCCTCCTTTATAGCTTAAAATTTGTTGCACACCCGTATTCAGATTCCTTCTACTATGGAGTAATTGCTTCGGAAATAATGTAATTGTTGTTAATACAGGTGGTCTTATTTATGGAATTATTTATCGCTTGAATTTGTCGAAAATTCATAAGATTAACCCAAGAATAATCGCACATTAAATCACAACATTTGGGGAAAAAAAATTGCAAGTAGATTTTTTTGCAATCGTTCAGCCCTAATGTAAGCATAGTAAACAACGCTGTCAGAGTTGCACAAATACATTGACAATGCTCTGCTAACAAAACCAAAAGTCTGCACAATTGTAGATGACCAGGACTTATATTTTTGATGTCGTGGTATCCAAACAGGTACACAAGTTGACTTTTATTAGTACTAGTGATGTTCCCAGGCAAATAATTTCACATCTGATTAAAAACAAAGACAGCTAGTCTAAGTCCTGTGAATGCATTCTGCACACTGCAATGGTAAAACTATTTCACACTATAATGGAGCAAAATTGGTTAACAGAATGTGGCTAAGGTTAGCAGGATTAGCACGGCCGGCCAAACTGAGCAAACAGGGGAGAAGGGACTCCTTCAATGCCAACAGTTTATCTCACATTCGACCGTGAAAGCAGACAAGAGTCTGTCCATTAGGTGACTTCCCTTGCTTGATAATAAAATTTCTTCTTTGATTCAGCATTTTCGCTGTAATTCTTCAAGTTCTTCCACACCAAACTCATCAAACCATGTCTTTATAGTCCTTACTTTGTGCTCTGGGGCACAGTCGTGTTGGAATAGAGAAGAGCCTTTCCCAAACTGTTGCCGCACAGTTGGAAGCATAGAATCGTCCAAAATGTCTTGGTATGCTGAAGTGTTAACATTGGTCTTCACTGGAGATAAGGGGCTGAGCCCAAACTCTGAAAAACAGCCCCATACCATTATCCCTCCTCCACCAAACTTCACAACTTTGGCACAGTGCAGTCAGGCGGGTAACGTTCTTCTGGCATCCACCAACAGACTCACTGATCTGACTACCAAACAGAGAAGTGTGATTCGTCACTCCGCAGAGCACGTTTCCACTGCTCCACAGTCCAGTGTTGTGTGCTCTACACCATTCTCTCCAATGCTTGGCATTGGACTTGGTGATGTGAGGATTGCATGCAGCTGCTCAGCCATGGAAACCCATTCATGAAGCTCCTGCTGCAGTTTTTTGTGCTTACATTGATGCCAGTGGAAGTTCAGAACTCTTCAGCGATGGAATCAGCAGACTGTTGGGGACTTTTACACACCAAGCAGTTGACTGACTTTATGTGGTCTTTCACTTTATTGCTGTTGTTCCTAAATGCTTCAGCTTTCTTATGATATCACTCATATTTGACTGCGGAATATCAAGTAGAGATGACATTTTAAAGACAAAGGTGGCGTCCATCACAGTAGCACGCTTGAAGTCACTGAGATTTTCAGAGCGACCCATTTTGTAAAAGAAATGTTTGCAAATGGAGACTGCATGGCTAGGTGATTGATTTTATACACCTGTGACAACGGGTCTGATTGAAACACATGAATTGAAACAGTAACATGTGTGGCTGAATACTTTTGTCCATACAGTGTATGTTAGAATAAGGTAGTAAACAGGTTTAGGAAATACACCAGTATATCTCTGTCACAGGTATTAGTCTGATATTGTTGGCTTGCAGACATAACTCTCAGGCTCTAATTAAGTTTTGCTTTGGCTGATCCCTGAGCATGTTTCATAATGAAGCAATTATAACCTTGCAGCAGAAACACTTTAGTCAATCATATTTTTGGTTAATGTGCAGACTTTTCTCTCTAGAAGTTACATTTTTGGCTCTGGTTTCACTTTAGCTGCTTTGAATGATGAGCATTTGGCTGCTCATGCATCTTCCATCCTCGCTGGCAGGCTGAGCCGCCTTAATTGTTGCATGCCTCTGGATCGTGCCTCTCTAATGGGGCTGCTGGAGTCCTAATCAGTCAGCGCTGTTTTTTCTCTAATATCTCAGCTCCAACAAGCAGGGCAGCCTTGATGATGCAACAAACTGCTTTGGTTTGTTGACGCCACTCAGGATGCTGCGGACTGAAGGAGCGATATCTCTTTCATGCCTCTTTCAGCCCCATCTGATGTCAAAGCGTGATCCAGCAGAGATGACACTTTAGGTTAATGTCTGGATGTTTTGTGTTTGTCGCCAGGGTGGCCCTGTGAAAAAAGCACATGTGATGAAATATGACAGCCATGTACTCAGATGGTTACAGAGACTAATTTTTCACCATGACAACCTAATTCTAGCTGGACGTGCAGGGGATCCAATGTTTTGGGAGCCATCACAGGTGCTGCGAAGGTAACCCAGTAAACACTCAATCACCTTAAAATCCTTTTGGACATTGCTGAGCTCTCACACAGGTACAGGGTCCTGCATTTTAGGAGGTTGCTTTGTAAAATTTGCATAATCTGAGCTTATTGCTCATTTGTGGCATTCATTATGGATTAAATAGGGAATGCCACCATCTTTTTATTCAGTCTGTCCAAGGTCTGACTCACTGTGTTTTGTTCAACAAGTCAAAAGAGGTGATTTGGGAAACTGGAGCAGCAGCAGACTAATACCCCAAATGAGTCATGATCCATGTGACCCCCCCGCCCCCCCCCACACACACACACACTTTACAGTCCAGGGCCTTCTCCTAGAGGAACCAAAATGAGCATTACTGCAACACACACTGCCGATTTCTCTTTGCTCCCCTCTGCTGCTTAATCTTTATTTTGGCGTCCGAATAAGAACTGGATCTCCTGGCGTGGAAACAAAGCTCTAATCGAGGGAAATGTGAGCACCTTGTCACCATATGGGGATCAGAATTCTGCAGAATTGTGCTCTAATCTCCACAACATGTTAGGAATTTGAAGCCCTTGTTTTTCAGGACAAAATAGCAGAACCACGTGGCTTCTTTTTTGGCACGCAGTGTAGAAGGGGTATTTGTAGCCCCCCTGTAGTACTCTTAACTTCTGAAACACGCACAGGCACACAGGGGAAATCTTCAGAGTGAGCTTTGTTAGCTGTGGACAAATCTTTGAGTAGATTAGGAATGTCCAGGATGACTTTATTCCCTGTTGATTAAACACAAATTTAAAACCAGATTAGAGGATTTATCTACAGGTAGTAAGTGAGCATAGTTCATAGATCGTCATTACTGTCATCACTCTGCCCACAACAATGGTTGCTAACTTTAGCAGTCTTAGCTTCACCATCCCTCAGTCCTCCTCGTAGATTGTTACCTCTGCTGAATGTAGCATGGTTATTTACCAGTTTACATGAGTTGCTCCTACAGGATTCCATCCATCCACTGCTCTGATTTACATCTAGGAAGTAGAGCTGGGAAAGCAGAGCCATTATCCTGAGCTAAAGCCCATGGAGACGAGAACATTTAGACCTTTAACTTATTTGCACACTCCTGGTCTAAACTGTCTTCAGCCTCCCGTTGGTTGGTTGATTATTTTGGTTGCTGAGCCTTCGTCTGACCAAAATCTTGCTGATCGGACAGAGAGAGAGAAAGAGAGAGAAAGCATGAACATTTTAAAGGGGAGCATGCAGAGCTAGAAAACATAACAGCAGTGTGGCAGAGTATATGTTATTTTCTGATGGTGTTAATCTTGTAGAGCAGATGGATTGGCCAGATTCTATGTCAGTCATTATGCAAATCCATCTTGCAAAACTCTCGTCTGAGACAATTGAGCCAGGTCTTAAAAATGACCCGACCAATCAGTGTCATTGAAGGGGAATGAGGCGGTAGTGACAGGCGGGGCTTAGCTGTACTGGAAGCCATTATAATGGCTGCTGCTGATGTAGCCATGAGCTCAGATGATCAGAGCTGGACCAAAATTCTTTATCAAAAAAAGAGCAAAGAGCCACACTGAAAGCTTGTTTTTGCACATCTCCCAACTGGCCTCGGCATGAGTTTTATCCACCAACAAGCTCCAGTGTTCATAAACTATGGCAGCCCTGCATGTCAAGCTCAGGTTTCAGCCAGACCTGCCTATTACCTCCTTTTGTCTTGTCACTCTGACTGGCCAGTAATGAATGTGATAGAAAAAACATCCGTCCAATCACCTTCCAAGATTTTCCTGTCTCTACTTTCTTGCTTTGTAGGGGAGATTTCCCGGATGAATGTGAAATATATTCTTTGCAGTGCATATGTACAACAGTCTATCTGTGTGTCAGATTCTGATTGCCTAATAAAACACAAATCAAGAACTTTGCATAACTGTGCTGAAAGTGCAGGATTCTGTTTCTGTTGAGTAGCTCAGTGAGTGTCTCAGGTCCACCCTCTGTCACTGCTCATACCTCCACTCTGTGATTCATTTAGCAGTCAGAAAATATGTTTTATTAAGTCCCTTTATCAGCTCATTAAAGTGCACATGCTAACTTTATTGTCTACTACTGGCAGACGAAAAGCAGAGAAGAGAGACAAAGACATCTCACGTTCCCTGTAAGTTTGTCTTCATGTCCTGACCTGAGGACTAATCCTCACTTTACCTGTGGGTCCTGTTAATTGTTACCATAAAAAGATAGAAATGATAATCTGAAGTGATTTTGTTCATATTTCTACATAGATGTGCAGTGTTCAGGTGAAAATAGGCAGGTGCACACTCATCGTCTCTGAGTCAGTTACTGTTTCAATGAGACTAAAATAACTTAGTGTGCTGCAGGATAAACCTTGTTATATTCATTTCTAAGTTCATCTAGAGTAATGGGAGAGTAAGGTAAGGACACTGTCACTAATTAGATTTAGATAACCTGCAGTAACAAACAATTGATTGGCCGCTGCGTGGGTTTTATTTCAGTCAACAAAGTTTTGTCTTTGGTTGGGTACAGCCCTACTTCAGCTTCCTTTCATCTACTGTATGCTTTGCAGTTTGCGGCTATCAAAAAGTCGAGTTTTCATCAGAATCATGAGATGAAAAGACTTAAGATCGTCTCTTACTTTCGGTTTCTCTAACACTCATCTTTGCATCGACTTGAAGAGGTTGAGTTGCCACCAGTATCTTATTTGTAAGTACTCTGAACTTGTTTAAAGTTAAGATTCCTTAGGTTTTCATTGACGTTTTTACCGCCGTATGAATTATCCAAAAATGTCTGGTATCCTTCAGAACAAACCGGTAAGTAAGTTATATGTACAGTGAGGTCATGCAATTGGACTACTACCTTTTCCCAGTGTGCTGGGGCCCTTTATTTTTAATCATATACAAAATACATTTAAACACTCAGCACTGGACATGGCAGCCTTTGCAGGTTTCTGTTATCATCCAGTCTTGACCTTAGGCTCCTGAATCAAGTTGGATCGAGATCATATCATGGCAGAGACTACCAGGAAGTTTTGCATCGTCATCTAAAGTAGTGGTTCTCAACCTTGGGGTCAGGACCCCCTTGGGGGTCACAAGACCCTAAGAGGGGGTCTCCAGATTCTCTAAAAAAATAATAATAATTTTCTTAAAATTCCACTGTTGCCCCTTTACACCAAATTTGCCAAATTTTAACCAGTTTTAATCATTTTTCCCACAAATTTTAACACATTTTTGCCATTTAACACTTACTTTTTTTGCCATTTTAAACCTTTCCACCACTTTTTTTCTGCCTGGTTTTGCCACTACCAAACCAATTCTTGCCACATAAGCCAAATGTTGCCTCTGTTGACACATTATTGCCACTATTAACCCCATTTTACCACTTTTTATGCCCAATTTTCCCATTTTAACCACATTTCACTATCTGATATGCCCATTTTGGCCAGTTTGACCAATTTCTGCCAATATCTGCCTATTCTTTATTTCTCAGTTAGCACTACTTTGCCAGTTTATATTGATTTATCTTTCCATTTCATTGGATTTTCTCAAATTTTTGCCAACTAAAAGCCTTTTCAGCCACTTTTCTATTCCCTTTAACCACTATTTATGCCAACTTTTGCCAATGTAACCCCTTTTTGCTTTTTTTTCAGTTATTTTTTGCCAGTCCTTTATCATTTTTGCCACTTCTAACCCATTTCTGCTACATTTAAGATCCAATTTCACCACTTTTTCCACCATGTTTTTGCCATTATTAACCCATTTTTTTCAATTTTTAACCCATTTTAATTTTTTTTTTTTAATACAAAATAGATTTACATTTTTATGAAGGATATATACTACACAAATGAATTTAAAAAGAGACTTGTTTCATTGTTAAGAGTAGTTATTTTTTTTAGGTTAAATATAAAATAAGGATAGTAAAACTTAACTTTACAATAGACCATGATTTTGCTGACCTACATGGGCCCCCAGTTCGGCTGGGCCCCAGAAAACTCTTCCCTTTATCCCCCCTTAAGGACGGTCTTGTCTCCACATGACTATTCTTGAATGTGCATGGCTTTGTTCAACCACCTTCAGGTACAGTGGGGGTCCTGGGTCTCTGGGACCTTTATTTTGGGGGTCACAGGCTGAAAAGGTTGAAAACCACTGATTTAAAGAATCCATATTGCATCATATCATGATGAAACTGGGGATTTACTCCCCTAACATCAACCCAGTTTGGTTTCTGTTTAGGCATATGTGAGGAAGAGTTAATTGATCGTTAAGCTCATTATCAGCTGGGGTGATTTCAGCTGGACTACCATGTTTACTTGTATTTTAAAGACCAGTTTTAGTGGAATTAACACAATTAATCTTATTTCCTCTTAGCATGTAAACACAGAGTGATTCTGTCATGCTTTTCATTGAGGCTTTGAGCCGATCTCGGTGGCTTACTGGTACCCTTCATTAAGTTAAATGAAATCCCTACAGCCACCATTGACTCAAATAGTCATGTTGAGCCGACAGCCAGTACTTCTGGAAAGTTCCCCACATAAAGTGTCTCCTCTGTTGAGCAGAGCAGTTTTATGTCAGATATAATTGCCCTGTTTGTGGGGCGAGATGCTCTGCCGGGCAGCGTAGCCGTTTGGCACCTCTGCTGTTGTTCCAAGAAGTCTGTCACTAAACGACCACTGATGAGTCAAGACTGTCTGCTTCCCAGACTAACCAATGTTCTCATTACACGTTTGGCTTTTCTATTCACATTATAAATGGGGTGGAATGGGTCAGAACAATGTATTGCATTAGTCATCTTTTTCACTCTCACATCAGTACAATGACCATTGTTCTGCAGATCTTTTTCTGCAGAACAATTTGTGTCTCTTTTTATCTCCTCTGTGTATTTGTATGGTTTTGTGTCGGAACATTTAGCCTTGTTACAAAGTCACCCTGATAATAGCTTTGTTTGGCTCTCTGCTGTCTTTTCTCAGCACTCACAGTGGTGATTTTCTTTTCTTAAAGTTTGTGACAAATTTGCTGTGTGTGGAAATACTGCCGTCTCCTTTTTCTCCCAGTTGAACAGTCATAGATGGGCTCCGTTTGTGGCGCAGCCTGGAGTCAACACAGAAGACTACAGTTAATATAATACAGTGTCACTCATGTTGTAAGATGTTATTTCTCTGGGCACCAAATCTGGGAGGAATATTTCTCAGGGTTGTGTTTTTGAGGCTTTTTGGGTGGGGGTTTGTTGGCTTCTTTTTACACGACACACTAAGTTAAGCGTAAACATTGCGAGTCATCGTTTTCTTTCCCAGAGAGTGGGGAAACATTTGTGGTGGTGTTGCGTACAGTTTCTTTTTGCATCCTTGAATCCTAATGTGGAACAGGCTGTTCCCAGTTTGCTACTTTCTCCAGGTTTAGCCGAGGTCTTCAGATATCATCCTTCTTCAGTCTTTGCTCACCGCATCACTGGCCTGAGAAGCTGTTCTCATCATTTTGAGATATTGCCTAGTTCCTTCCTGAGGCCAGCGGACTAATGGGCTTTGGTCCGTGGAATCCACTCCAGTGTTTTCTCCCTCATTGGGCCATTTGCTGAGGCCCCAGTGGGGCCAACGACAATAGGCTCCATATGAAATATTCACCATGACTGGGGCATTCCAGCAGTCGATGTGTTCACAACAGTTTAGTGGTTAGATGAAAATCTGCTCCGATTGAAGAGAAAATCACAACTCCGGTGCTTGCAGGGAATAAGATTGAATCTTCATTTTGTTATTGGATGGTGCCTGTCTGCTATCTCTGGCATGCAATGCTTATGGCTCTGTCTCGTCTCTCTTTGTCTCTGTCAGAATTTCAGCCTAATGAAATGATGGTGCATCCAGAGTTCTGAATTAGACATGAAGTAATTGTTGCATATCTTATTTATTTGTGGAAATTGCTGTGTGAGGACTGAGTCGCTGCTCTGCCATCATTACTGAGAGGGCGATGCTCACAGTGCTCAGATTGTTTTAGGTAGCCTTGTTGATACGCACAGTCTTGCAGAAACGATGGTTGAACAGGGGGGTAAAGCATGTAGAAGAGATGGCCCCTATCGCTTTGTCAAAAATTCTGCCATCAAACAACAAACTTGTTCTGGAAAAGGAGCTGCTGCAGAGAACACAAGTCAGGTGATGAGACAATTCACATAAATGATGCAAATCATTGTCTGATAACAAACCCTCACACTGATTTGATTTTACAGTGTTTCAACATAAAGTGACTTTTAAAGATAACAGTTCCTTGAAATGATGGTAGCAGTCAGTGGTTTCCAAATGTTTTCTGCTGGTTCAGTCTTTGATAGATGAAAGTATTTTCAAGCCTCCCTACACATCGCCACAAAAATATATCTTAGTAAACACAGGACAGGCCATCTCCCATGTAGTATGTGGTAAAAAGGTGGAGTGTGATGCTCTTTGACACCCATCATAGTACAGGTGGAGCTGAAGGTGAGATATGACTCATCATTAGGGCTGGGTGATATGCCATAAAATTATTTTACAGTTTCTTTTTGCTCTTTGCACTGACAGTATTATGTTGCAGTTAGGGAGGTTCTGATGCCAAGGTGTTGGGTATTGGCTGATACCGAGGAATGATCTGATACCAGGATGAACTCTCTGACTGACTGTACAGACTAGAAAATTATTTTAGACCTTTATTTGACTCAGAACATGACTCAACAAATAGAGTCATAATGTACAGCAATTCTGTGACCCTAAAGTTGTTTCCTGTTGATTATTGAGTTTACCTGCTTAATATTGAAATAACAATGATCCAGGGGGCTGCCTCCCAGGCTCTCTCTAGCTCACTCCATTATGCTCTATTTGGGCAGCATGACCTGATTACGGAACAGCCTGCTATTGGCTGACAGACACTCACAGAGGGTAACAATATGGCGGTTAGCATTCAAGCTAGTGGTAATAAATGATAATAATTCAATTAAAATAGATAAAAACATGTTTAATATCGGGTTTACTGGTGTAGATTTAATCATTTAAGTCTCCAGAAGTCACACGAGTTTCAGGCTCATTGAGAATGCTGCCGCACAGGACTCAAAGGCATCAGTAGAGTCAGTGGGAAAGCACAACAGCTAGCTTCAAGACTAAAATCAAGTAAGAGGCAACGATTTATGGTTCAAAAGTTATTCAAATGTTGATAAACTGTGTCATGTCTTGTCCTGTATGACAGCGCCGGTCTGGAATGCATTTTAACGATCACATTCAGAAAAAAACTGTCACGCAGCCTTCATTCTTTGCTGCTGAAGTGGGTCCTTTGGTTCTTCTTCACTGCGCCAAAAACAGTAGCCCGTTTCCAGCAGTGAAGAAGAATTGATTTCTGGTTTATAGCGCTAACATTTAGCATGGTTAAACGAAGCAAAACACATAGTTAAACCAAACTGTATGGGATAGGTGCATAGACTCAGTTACTTCCTGATACCAATACCTGCGTTTTAAGCAGTGTCGGACATATTTCCGATACTAGTATTGTATTTGGAACAACCCTAGTTCCGGTACTGCATCATTTAAAGGGATAATGAATTTAAATGCATATTTATATGCTACTACCCCCTTCCCCTAAAAAAAAAAAACACAAGCATGATGACTTACTCAACTCATATCTGAGCATAGAGTCACAGAAAGATGTTTTTTTAGACCTCTTTTTTTGTTCACATCTCTATATTTTTAAGTGTCATTTCTCTCCTGCTGGGGTGTGTCAGGCTGTAACCAACAACACCAAATTTCCTGATATGGGCTTTCACAGTCAAAGCACTTCAACAAAATAATTTTTCTCAGGTGTGCCTTGTGCCAAAAAAAGGTTGAAAACCACTGATCTAGATCGTTTGGATTATTTCGGTAGCCACATTAGTTTGTGATCAGTTGACTTAGAGTGTTAAGAGTGTTTTCAGGTGCAAACTTGTTCTTTGCCCAGCACCATTTTAGCTTTAATCAATAACAGTGGGAATAATTCATTAAAGCAATTAAAGCAATTCCCAGAATAAACTTCCTTACATGACTCCTTGTATAAAACATTGAAGTTTTAATGCCAAGTGATAGAAGTGCTCGGTGCTTAACAGTGTGAAGTATCTATTGAATGTATGGTGGCGTGGTAGGCAATGTGCGGTTTACTCAGGAAAAAGTCCTGAATTTGTGAATCTGCTCATGGCTCTGCTCTCACTGTGTGGCTGCAGCCTTACAAGTGAAATATCAAACATGCCAGAAATTCATTCGGCCAGACTGGGCGACTAAAACGATCGTGTTTGCCCTCTGCCCTGCCACAGGCACATCTTCAGTCTTCTGTTCAGGAAAAAAAAAAAAACATCCTTTGTCAGTTATCACACATATCCTTACAGAAAAGATGGTGGTTCACAGCTGTTACCTCACTCATAGACAGTTTTTCATGCGTGTCATGCATTGACATTATGAATGCCACCTCAGGGATACAATATATCAGCGGGGAATGTTTCCTAAACATACTCAACATGTATGAACTCCACATTCCTGCAGACATAAAGAAAGAGGACAATGCAAAGGCCACAGAAGCACAGGATGTTAGTGTGTATTGTAGTTGATGCCGTTGGTGTCGGTCCAGCCCTCCTAGTCTGTTCCTGTGCAGTCCTTTTGTAACCTCTGCAATCCTGTGTGAAAAGCTGACTGTGGACCTTTTGAGTAAAACTTGCAGATCTGCCTCTTTTCCAGCATTGTAAAGCTGACAAAAAGCCCCGTGGTTATATTCCACTTTCCCAGAGAAAGATTTGCTTTCGATTGTGTGCTTGCTTTTTTTTTCTTTCTTCAAGCTGGCTTCTTGTAGCTCTTTCTCAAGAAGGATTATTGGAAAAAGCTGTCACTGTCCAGTAAATTTTTTTATACTCACAAATAAAAGCCTTGTAGCAGTGCTGTGTGTGTTCTCAGATACACAGCTGTGTGTGTTTTGATAGCAGAATTAGCAGAATTGCCCTTCTGTTTGGCTGCAGCTGACTGAAAGAGCTGGAGAGGGAGAACATCAGCATGTTAGCCAGTAGATTCAAATAAGATGTTATCTGGTCAGCCTTGTCCAACTACATTACAAATGACGTTCCTCGGTGACCACAGCTAGTGAAATTTTTTATGATTATTATAATAATCATAAAAGCAGACGTCTTATATCGGAGATTTTTCCAGCGAGGCGGGATTTGACTCAGAGGAGTCTGGGCCTGTAAAACCTGCAGTAAAATCTGCTTCATCTCACCCAAAGGTGCTCCTAACATACCTGAACATAATACTGTTCATGTTTTATTAGAAAAATTTACTGTCTGATTTTGTAAACTCTGCAACCGTAAAACAATAGTGCATGTCTGACTATGTAGGGCATGTTTCTAGGGATGGGTGACATGGAGCAAAAATCTAATTTTTTTGCAAATTGATGAGTCTCAGTATATTTAAAGAATAAACAGCAGTTATTATATTAAAAAAAGGAATTCCTATATGGCTTTAGTAAAAATCAAACAATATAAGATTCTATTTGATACCATGACAGTGAGAATAGTCGTCCTAAAAGGGATATTTCAGTATTTTTTGAAGTAGGGCCATATGAGGTGCCTAGTAGTCGCAGCAGTAGTGTTAGCCTCCACTGGTTTTAGTGAGCATTGCTCCTTTAAGAAGGACTTGCTGTTTGTACCAGCTAGGAAGCGAGGCTACACAGTGTAACATAAGGGTACAGTTTCTCCCTAGAATTTGGTGATTTTTTTGTAAAAAATAGGCCACAAAACAATGTCGGCTCAAATGTACACACTCTTTAAAACTTTTGAAGCATTTTCTATTTTTACCCAGAAAACCTCTGTGTTTGCAGCCTTTGGCATGCTGGTTATGTGCTCTTGTATTGCAAAATAGTGACAAAAACACAGAGACTTTCTGGGTAAAAAATAAAATGCTTCAAAATATTGAGTGCGTACATTTGAACCAATATCGTTTTGTTGCCCATTTGTATCAAAATCTTTTTAAATTCAAGTGAGAAGCTGTACCCATCTGTTACGCTGTATTACTAGCTTCCTGGCCGGTACTCCTCTTAAAGGAGTACTGCTCTCGAAAATCACTTAAGGCTTATTCCACTGCTGCATACCTCATATGACACAACTTCAAAAATACTGAAATGTCCCTTTAACACCCACTGTTGGGCTTTTTTTGTTTTTGATGATCAAAAATTGCAGCTAAACTCCCACACACTATCTGAACCCTTAGAGCTCATGCGGCACAGATTCGTGCCACAGGGGCATCCCTTTATACTGTAAGTCGTAGGCACTTTTTTTTTAACTGAAAGCTCTCTGTAGTGCCTTTCTAATTATGTCCTCCTTGCATTTGTAGCTCTTATAGAACATTTTCTAGTGAGCCCTGAACTTGGCTGACTTTCCGGGGTCTCCGAGGACGGCGTTGTCGTAAATAACAAGAAGTGACAAGTTTATAAAAACGTTGATAACTTTTGAAACATATGCCATAGACACTCTTTTTCCTCTAAAAGCTGACTTTCTTGTTTCTCGTTTCCTACCCTCGATGTGTCTGTAGCCCTAAAGGACGCCGTTCTAGCCAGCCCTTTTGGGGTCTTTACAGATTGAATCAACAAGGTTGGATCTGATAATAAGCGTCTTTTTATACATTTTTAATTGATTTCCGATTACTACTACTTTTGCCCAGGGCATCGCCATGTTGTTTACCACAATGCATTGTGGGAGGTGCAGTTGACCAGTTGCATCTCTACTGCTTTTAGGAATGGCACAAATGAATCTAACTGCAAAAAAGTGCATGGACTGTTTTTTTGTAGATATGTAGATATTTTGAAAAGCGTTGGTCACAAAATGTTTAATTTTTTCACCATTGTGTCCCCAAAAGATGGGAGAACAAGTCTGTGCAAAGAAAAGGCTTAGTCAATAATGTTCTCTGAGTTTCAAATTGCAATTAGTTTTTTTTCTTTTGTCTTTAGAGTCCTATAACTTTTTTGAAATTCAAGTGACATTACTGTAGTAGATATATTCTTAAAGCCCAGGCTGTCCTGAAACAAAGGATGTATGGAGCTTGTTGTGCACCACAGGGTTGATGCTTTACAAGCTTTTTAAGACAAAAAAGTCCAGACAAGACATGATGGTGAAAAAATAGCTGTGAGCTCTAAGGGTTAATTGTGCAAAAAAGTTTGGGGGCATTTCTGTTAATGAAGGTAGTCCAAATTTTCTAAGCTGAGTGTTTGTGGAGCCAGTGTTTACTGGCTTGCAGTCCAACTAAACCACACCCATAGCTACTGCAAAGCTAAACAGAGGCCAGTCAGGAGAAAGGCGATAACATCTTCTTGGTGCAGTTCTTTGCTCTTCTTTTAGTTAAGCAGTGTCCAGTGTGGTTAAAGGCTACAGCTGGACTAGCTGCCTGTCCCCATTGTTTACAGGTGCGCAGTACAACTGAACCCTACCTGTGGCTACCGCCTCAGTATCGTTAAAATGACTCTGATTGGTCAGGTAGATGTCAGACAAGGCACAAATGTTTCAGAGTGAAGCTTACAAGATGGATCTGCCTGATGACAGACATTGAAGCTGGCCAGTCAGTTGGCTTTGCAGGGTAAATTAGGCCTGGATTCAAACCCATTCTTTCTACATTGCGCTCATGAACGGTCAGATAAAGTCAGAAGAAATGCTGATTTGTTGTTTTACTGCGACATAAATCCAATACAAACAATATTGCCTTACCCACTGCGCCATTTGGATGTCTCGGTAAAGCTCAAAAAGTTGAAATATTACCCAGCACTACATGTTTCTATATTGAACACTGTAGTGGGTTATTTCTGAGATCCACTTACACGCTGCAGGACTCATCACACAGCCGTGAGAGTTGTTGAATGCGGCCCCCCAAATCTCCTCCCCCTCCTCCTGACAAAAGCTCTCCACACAGTCGGCCTGGCTGCACTCATCTCACACCCTGCACTCTATTTTAAGCCTTCAGACAGAGGCCAGCTCCCCCTCCAGTGGACCCCACTCTCTCTGTGTGGGCCCGAGCCTGGGGCCTCAGTTCTCCAAAGACATTCACATACGCACACAAAGCGGCTGCTGCCAGCTGGTGCAAAGGTAATAGTGGAGGTAAGTGTCCAGATGGTGCGGCTTCTCGAAACCTCTGCCCTGGATGTACGATGGAAGTTTGAGGAGGATGCTCATTAAAGTTTGCTTTCTTACAGGGGCATTGATGTGTTTGTCAGGGCTGTACCACTGGGTCAGCACACAATAGCATGCTCTGAAAAGTCCACTGTCTTTGTTCTGTCTATAAATTTGGAGAATAGCAGGCTGAAGTTTGATGTTTTGTTCTTGTTATAAGCTGCTGAATCTTTTGCTAACTTGTACCACCAACCAGCTGTTCTCCCCTTTTAGAACATGACTGGTTTTCTCTGGACACAGACAATGGATCATCATGTTCCTACTGCACTTTTCCTCACACCAGTTTGCATTTTATGAATTCAGCCTACCAGGGTGGGGTTTGATTCCACTGTGGGCAGACAGCAGGAAGGCATCAAGTGCCCATGTTTCCTCCCTGTCTGCATACAGTTAGCCCAGCTCCCATATTACTCATAATGCAAGGCAAGTAACACAAAATGTACCAGTACAATAAGTTAAACAAAAACTCTGTCTCTGCTGTCACAGCTTTAAAAGTTTTTGCTTTGGTACTTTTCAAGGCTGCATGCTTTAAAATGATAGAAAGCATAATTAATTTTACCTTCAACAATACTGAAACAACCGTGAGCTTTGAGAGAACAGCAGATCTGTCGTCCTTGAGCACAAATTTACAACAAGAAAAAAGGAGAGAGAGCAGCTGTGATTGAAAGAACTAGAGATCAAGTGAAAGAGGTGGTTGGCACTAACAAAAAGCATTTAGACATAGGCAATTAGACATTTATTTCCTAATGTTTGAAGGTGATTATATTCTGACAAAAGAACTAACTAAACTCTAAATAGGTTTGAAAATTCAAATCTGTATACAGAGGCCTGAATTTGCCAGTATTGTCTTTTACTTTGAGTCAGTCATCTGGTTTTTTGCACTAGCAGGTCTTGGTGTATGCAGGTATAAGAGGCCATCTAGACACTGCAATTTTGCTCTGTTCTTCTTTGCAAAACTGCTCAAGCTCTGTCAGATTGTAAAGGGATTGGGCGTGAACGGCCCTTTTTAAGGCCAGCCACAAATCCTCTATTGGATTGAGGTCTGGGATTTGACTGACTCCTGGATTGTCTGATATTTTGGTGCATACATTCTACTGTTTACCATTAGAAGCCTTCCAGGCCGGCTGCCTAGAGGCACCCACAGCATGATGCTGTCACCACCATGCTAAACAGAGGGGATGGTGTGTTTGTGGTGATGTGCAGTGTTCCAAGCTCCATTTTGATCTCATCAGACCAAAGAACTTTCTTCCACCTGACTGTGGCCCACATGCCTTTTAGCAAACTCAAATCGAGATTCAATGAGTTTTCTTTAACGGTGGCTTTCTCCTTGCCACTCTCCCATAAACCTTCAACTGGTGAAGAACCCGTGCAATAGTTGTTCGATGCAGAGTCTGTCCCATCTCAGCTTTTGAAACTTGTAACGCCTTCAGAGTAGACAAAGGTGTCTTAGTGGTCTCTTTCACTAGTCTCCTTACTGTTGTAGAAATGTAATTCCACTTGGAAGTCAAGGGTCTAGTTTTCCGACTACCTTAAATGCATCAGAAGTGATTGATCAGACCTACATTCAACAAACACTTTAAAGTTGAGATAAAATGTTGGTATAGTGTGAGTCTTATTCCAAAAGAGGTAATGGAAAAACATCAGCATCGGCCCAGAGATTTTACAATCAGTGCATCTCTGTGTTTTAATGAGTTGCAGTTGTTTACATACTAAAAAACTATAGATGCTCTATGATGGACATGCTCTCTCCTGGTTTCAGGTTACGCCCTCTTTCCTAAACCCTGGTCACTGACCCTTGGAAAGTTCCCATATTCTTGTCAGCTAACACACAGACGGGAAATTAAACTGATTTTGAGTAACTTGCACAGAATCAGGATTGTGGGTAATCAGGTTATGGTTGTGCGGACATCCTCTGTCTGACTGAGACGAAAACACACAAGCTCTTCAGTGTGTCTGATAATCAGCGCTGTAGACAGGAAGACTCAGGACGCTTATCAGCTGTTGATACTTGTACTGGTTATGGAGCACTGCTCAGTAAAGTGTGCAGCGATGACTGTTGCTCTTTGCTTAATTGTGCTTATTACCCATATTCCCCTGGGCTGATGTTGTGGTGTTGTGCATCTGTTTCAAGTTGGAGTCTGGAGATCCCCAAAGCTCCTGGAGAAAGTGGCAGGGAAGATGAGCAACAGTTTAATGTTAGCATTACTCATTCCTGTTTATAGTGAGATCAAATATAAATGACTCATACTGTCATTTGCTTCTGTTTTCATGACTGACGTCTCCTCATGGAGAGGCTCTGTTTTAACTGAGAATGTCATTAGAGCATATGAGGTCCTACACGTTGGTGTTTCTTGGTTCCAATGGCGCTCAAACATCTTCTGTTTAATAATTCATTGGTTAGTCAGGTTTGCTTCTCTTCATTGTACGTGCACTTGATTCCTAAGACAATCAATGAATGCTGTAATGTCTATATGTGGTCATAGTAAGGACCAGTTTGACTAGTATGACTTCTTATTTTGGTGAACAACCATCACATTGCTTCCCTACCACACAGTCTTTCTTTAGGATGTAATCACAGCAGTTAATAATGCAAAGTTTAACTAAAAGGGTCTGTGGCATTAGCAGCAGATCCTCAGCTCAAAGCAGCATGAGTTGGATTTAGCTTTTACTGAACAAGACCGTCGCGTTGATCCAGAGCCGTGTAAATAGACAAATCAGTGACAAGTTGATGGGGGAGGATTGAGTGTTAGATTCAGAACAAGCTGTCTAAAGACTGATGATACTCAATATAGAATTATGTGGATTTAAACAAGCTAACAACTATCCAGGATTATCCCAAACATTTTTATTTAATGTTAAACAGACACTTAATGCATCAAAATGTTTGAAATAATCCATCATTCCCAGTGCCAGCTGGTGCACTGCTCTTCAGTGGGGGTGCAGTTTCTCTCAAATGGACCTGAATGTACATTTGAGCTCTTAGCTTGACGCTAACATGCATTGGAAATTTGCTAATACTAGTATATTTTGCATTACAGTTGCAGAAATTGAAGTTTAAAAAGTCTACTTCTTTATCTATTTTTTTTCTTTAAAAATTCAGCCCAAACGATCAGCAAATCAAGAGGGTAAGACATGACAGCTGTTACTAATTTGCACTTCTGAGGTGAATGGGAATGATACTTTGAGGGAAAAATTAAGCTCCGATAGAGATAGTGCAAAATTTAAGGTGGTATGACCAGGAATTTGTTTCACAGTATATTTATGCTCTTTACAAAATGAATGGTGTTACTAAACGGTATTTAGTAATATTGCAACATTACTAAATTAAAATCAACCATATTTCAATGCATGTACAGACACGATTCCCCCCTTCTTCTGCTTAAACAAGCCTGAAACTCAACTCATGATTGTACATTAGGGGTGCACCGATTGCAATTTTCTGGCCGATCACCGATCACCGATCTTTAAAAAGCGCTGATTCCGATTTTGGCCGATCGATCGTTGCACCCCTATTGTACATACAATCGCAAAACATGCTCTGATAGTTCTTTTGTAGTTTGTAGTTGCATCTGTGGTATAAGTTTGTATTTCTCCCTCAGAGGTGTTGAGATGGCACTGAAACCTCCAATTCTCCAGATGTGGCTATTTACAGTGAAGACAAGAGATTTACAGTGCAGCTGCTCCTTTGAATCTTGGACTTAAAACAAGGAAGTCATTAGTTAAAACACAACTTTAAGCTGTGCTTCATGAATGTATAGGAGTTGTGAAGTGAGCATGGTCAGTCACTTTATTTTGCTGTAAAATGAAACAATTACATGAATGTTAAACTGATTGCACTATAACTCTTGGCACTGACAGCACTCCGATATGAAGATGGGGCAGTGCTATTTGATCATAGACTTGTTGGTCACTTTTGCTTTGCTTCTTTATTTCAGAGGTCCGTGACTCCGTCTGAGCTGTTGTCCATCACATATCTCCCTGTTAGGTTGCTTTAAAATCTGCAACCTTGGCTTGAAGGTTGAGCTATCCATGGCATTGATTTGACCTCATGTGCACCTCAGGAAAACACTTGAGTTGTTACTGGTGTTGAAGATATAGTAGAAATCCATTTTGTGGCAGAAGTAATACTGGTGATTGTGCTGGTTTGCCGCCAACATGATGGCATACTCATAAACTTGTCTTGCTTGAGGTCCCTACAGTCTTTTTGCTTTCTTTTAAAGTGTGCAATCAAGCCCACAACAAGAAATGCCACTATTATTAACTAAAACTCTGGACTCTCTTCAGAATGACAGCAGCAGATTCACAGCTCAGAGTGGAGAGTGGAGATTTCCCTTGTAACTCGACAAACTTGGAGTCGATTCAAGACAGCTGATGGGTCAGTGGGTGAGGACTGAGTGTTAGATCCAGAGCAGGTTGTGTAAGGACCAATCATGCTAAATATTTAATGATCTGGATTTAAACATGCTAACAGTAAGCCAGGATTATCTCCGTTTTACTCAGCAGTAAAAGAAGCACTTAATGCATATATATTTGTTTTAAGGAACAGCTTCCAGTTGAACCAGTCAGTTGGTTTGTAAACCCCAACATAAAGAAAATTATAAGATTTAGTGCTTCTGTAAGTTCACAGATCTCTGATAAATGTCCTTTTTTGGTTGAATTACATGTATGGCTGAGTCTTTTATACCAACTTTTCCCAGGATTTTTCTTGTAAATTTTCACTATGAAGTCAATAGGTGTGATTGATTCATGGTTGCAGCTCTAATTCCAATATTCTTATTTGCAAATACATCTTCCTATTATAATCATTGACAGTGACCCCTAATAAAATTAAGGACACACTTTGCACAGAGTTGTACATACATCAGCCAATCATATTTTGTCATTTCACCAGCAAACACAGGCCTCGAGCAGATCTGAACCCCATGTATATCTGGTACCCATACCGGCACAAACCCATGTGATTTCAGAGTCTGAAACTGCTTCATTATTCTTTCTTTTTGCCAACATATTCTTCTCCATGCTTTTGCTGATATGTAAAATATACCAGTCTACATGTCGCATTGATATAAAGCCAGAAATGATCATAGCATTGAACTTGTCCATCATTTCTGGATGATTTTTGGGCAATTGCCTTAAATTTTCTGAAAGGCACATGTCAAAAAATGCCAATGAATTGTTTCTGAGATGTTAGAGCAACCTTTTTTGCTTTTTGGCTCCTTGTGTTTTCCCAACTTTATTAAGCTAATCTGTGATCCATCATCTGGGTGCCTTCATTCTCTACCCAAAATCCTTCAGCTTTCTTTCTTTAAAAAAAACATCCTCCATGTAAAATCATGCTGTGCATCCTCTGAGGTGAAATCAGGCAGTGAAGTAGCCAACCCCGTGGAGCTGTGCGAGTTTAGAGCTGGATCTCTGGCTTATCTCCCAGAAGTCTTTGAAGGGCTGGGTAGAGATTTCCTTCCTGTAGGGAGTCATGTCTTCACCAGAGACTGGATAATATCTGTCGTCTAAAATACCCTGACCGTTCTCTTAATAGGACAGTGGAAAGTCTGTTGACTGTCGTCACTCCTCTTCTAGCTAACGGCTATTTTGGGTCAAGATCCTGTTTACTGAATACCAGAGTCAGCATTTCCTGCTGAACTAAAATCTCTAAACAGCAGCAGCAGCTGATGCAGGAGAGGGGGGATTGTTTCATCACAGGGGCAGGGGGGTGGGGGGGTGGATAGAGATTTTGCGTGAGTGTGTGTTTGGTTGATTAAAGCCTGGGCGGGGGGTTAGCAGACAGATGCTAGGCCTGCAGCTGGCTGGCAGAGTGGGAGGGGAGCTACATTGAAAAGCAGCGGTGCCAGCAAAGTGGGGCTTAGCCAGACACTGAGAGGAGATAATCCATATTTCATCTGCATCCTCCTCTTCGTCCCAACCACCTGCAGAGCAGCACAACACACACCCAGAGCATGAATAGTGCATGATACTGAAATAAAATTTCAGCAGTGCTAACGCGGCTGTAGAAGACGAAAAAGATGCGCTTTTTTATTCTCTTTTAGACGGGGAGATTCAAAGCTACCCCACCCGCTGCACGAAACAAAACATGGAAACTCCACCCCATCCACCCACCCACTCACCCACTCACCCATCCCTGTTATGCAGAAGGAACCTTTCAGTCAAAAGGCTTTAGTATGCATACAAAATCCCCTTATCATTCAACATGCAGATATTTTTACATACTCCATACTGAGGGTTGCGCAGCTTCAAACATGCTTCTTTATTTCAAAGTGGGGAAATGGATCTGAAATCATACCTCAGTATTTTTAGCCGAAAAGTTCTCCGTATCTTTTTCTGTAAAAAATACCGAACTGTAGTTCCAGTGCCAGAATTATAAACTTTTACTACAAAGTCTCTATTATATTGATGATCAGTGTTACACAAACACAGAAACACAAACAGATCAGTGGACAAGTCTTAAGTCATCTGCATCATGGGAAATCAAACATTTAATTTTTTTAACATTGTCTCAAGGCGGCCCAAAAGGCGGGATAAAGGGGAGAACTTTCTGGGGCCCAGCCAAACAGGGGGCCCACAGAGGTCAGAAAAACCATGGTCCATTTTTAAATTAAGCTGTGATAACCATATTTTCTTTGTTCTTTTTTCCCGAATAATGATCAGTTTGTCAAAGTAACACATATTATCATTGTTTATTCATTCACCCCACTCTTTAAACCTCATTGAAATGGGCTAAATATTACAAAAATAGATGATAAGGTGAAGAAAGGGATTTTTAAAGTAGCAGTAATGGTGAAAAAGTGTCATAAATGTGTTTTAAGTGCCAAAAATGGGTCAACAGAGGCCAAAAATTGTGGAAAGTGACAAAGGGGGTTAAAGGTGGTAAAAAAACAGCAAAAATAATGGATAAAAGTGGGAAAATGGTTGTAACAAATAGTGGAAAGTGGAAATGAAAATTGCCAAAAATGGATGTTAAAAGTTGTAAAACAAAGGGTTAATAGTGGCAAAAATGGGTTAGACAAAATTCAGCAGAAAAAGAGGTGAAATGGAATTTTAAAAATAGCGTTTATATCTTATAAATGGCAAAAAAATGGGTGGAAAAAAAGTGATCAAAATGGGTTTAAATGTGGCCAGATGTTTGTTAAAGTGGTTAAAATGCTTATAAAAGAGGCCTAATTGTTAAAAAGTGCCAAAAAGCTGCAAAAATGGAAGAAGGAAGAGTTTAAAATGGATAAAAAATGGCACAATTAAGAATTCCAACATTAGGACCTTGTAATGTTTTATACACTTTTCAGCTCCTGAATTAAGTAACTGTTAGAGGGCCTGTTTTCTGGCTTTGTTAGAGGCTCAGCCTTATCTGTGGGCAGCCCTGGGTTCCTTAATTTCGGTCACCTTTCTTACCAATGCCGTCCTGCCCTGATTGCTCAGTTTGGCTGGATGGCCAGCTCTTGGAAGAGGCCTAGTTGGGCCAAAAAACATCCACTTGTGAATTATGGAGCCTGTAATGCACTGTATACCTACATTACATCTCATCCTGTGGCACAGGCCACAAAATATCAGTTATTCAGTTACAGAGGTAAAACAAATCCATGGATGAAGAGACGTTACTTATGGGCTGGCAACATTTAGAAAAATTTTACCAGATGTTACCAACCAATTTGTGCAACTTTGACGGTGTGCAGCAGTTTTTGTTCAATTTTCTTGGACTAAAAACCATGAATAACCCAATATTAGGTGACTATGACTTCTATTTTTGTTGCCATGTTATCATACTGGAAATTTAGGCTAAATAAAGTAGAATAAACTAAATGATCATTCCCATTCAACTAAACATTTCAAACAGATTATTTTGTAGTCAAAAGCACATTCCTGTTACTGGTTCTTACTTTAATCTACCTTTTTATTGAGTATTAAAACTGGCAGATATTTTCTTTTTTCAAATCAACATCAGTTCAAACCATAGTGATATAAACAGCATTGTTTCTCATCTGAAAACCTGTACGTCTTTTAAACTGTATCTTAAAGCCCTCGTGTGGCTCATAGTCAAAAAATACTATTTACTGCTTATTTAAAAGGCTCAGTACCAAAACTATGTTTCAGATATCAGCCTTCTATTAAATATTCATGATCAGCTTGCAGCTTTGAAAGTAAGCTTAAAAGGCTCTCGCATACGCTCATAAAGTCTCAGCGCACCAGAACGAGGCTCTTGTCTATTGTCTTCCTGCATTTCTATCCCCTACTCAATATTCAGAGGAAATCAGGTAGACGTGTTTCCATTAGCTTGTAAATGAGCTGTTGTTTTTTGGGGCACCATTAATTTCTGATTAAAAATCTTAACTGCAACACAATGTCATCAGCAGCAAACCAATGCAGATCCTGTTCAGATCCTGTTAAGCTCTGTTTAACTTCTTCACAGGCACAGGGGGGCTCAGACATGGTGGCGTTACCTTTGTCTTTCTCTCACTACTGATGGTATGAACCTTGGCATGAAAAATGCTCTTTGTGCACACTCAGGCTGAGTGTTTTTAACTTTCTGCTCTGAGATAAAAAGAGAGCTCGGGCTTTGTTTTAGAGTTATGTGGAGGGCATGATGTCTGTGTACTCTGGTTGACCCTTAGTTTCCAGATCTGTGCTAATGTATAACAGTAATCCTGGATCAAAGCTGTGCTGACTCTGGGTGTTTATGTGTTGTAGAGGTAGACTCTCATATTGACAGTTACATAAAAGATGGAAAGCCTGATGTTGATATTGAAACAACTACTAGATTTCACTAAAAATGAGCACAAATGTGTGAAACTCAAACCTGAAGTAGACAGCTTCTCAGAAACTAGCAAGGGTAAGGTCGATTTTTAAAATACAACAGCCACTTTCACACAGACATGAGGACTTCTTCCACACGAGAGCAGGTCAAGAGATGGTACGAAGGATGAGCACAGACCACTGTGGCTGGTGCTAACTAAGTTTGCCAGGCATTCATACATGGACATGGAAATCATGCTGCAGCATCCTGTCAAACCTAGCTTAGTTTAAACCATCATGTTTTCCCCTTAATATTGAGGTGTTTATTTTGTGGTTGCAGTTAACATGTGTGAGGTTTGTACTATTTATCTTAAAAGAGTGGCCTCTCATGTTTAGGGAAAAGGATTGTTAATTTTCATTGATAATGCTACTCTTATTGAGATTCTTTATTGACTGAAGTCATCACACTTCAACAAACGTGTTAGGTGTGCTAGTATTTAGCAGACCTGACTGTTGATTTAGAGAACAGATGTATTATTGGGCAGAAGATGTGATCTGTTGGACAAACTGTGACCTGTTTTCATGGTTAAACATGAAAGACATTTTGGCACTTTGGGAGTGTTGCACCAAAAGAATTAGAGAAACAAACTTCTACATCAGCGTTGGCCACCAGCTGCTTTCTTATTCTTAACATTGAATTTGGCATCAGCCTTGTTTTTTTGTTGTTTTTTTTTTCTACTGTGCATTAGTAATAGGCATTAATATGGTATACCGTACCCGGGGATGTTGAAAATAGCCATGGTATTGCTTTGATTACATTCATGGACATGGTGTGTAATGAGTACAAGCTTATAATAAATGCCTTGAGATTATGTGTCTTTGTCCATCAGCAGCACCACTGCCTGTTTCTGAAGATGCTTTAAATGTGATGAAAGAACTCCTGTTAATGATTGCTGGGCCAATTTGGAAAATGACAAACGTGTGCACGTAAACTGGTGCATGTAAACCCGTGCCATGGCCTTGCATGGCAGTGGCATAAGCACTTGAATTCTTCTTTCTTGGTGTAGACAGATGATGAAAAATGATGAAGTTTATTAATAACCATATGTGCTGCATCCTGCATCATCCTTTTTATCAGCTTGTAAAGCAAACTTGTGGCTGGACGGAGGAATTGATAATATTTAGGCACTATATATGTCTTTTAAAAGTCCATGGAACGTCACTTCACAGTTCCAGACACTTAATGGTTATAGTCGATTATCATTTCTCATAGTGGAGGGGGGAAGAGAGTGGAAAAGAGAGCATGTGTGTCATAGACAGAGAGGAAAAGTGGGAGAGAAACTTCATCTAATCATCTGTACTGATGCAACTCAAGGTTACTTGTTAGGTGAAAACAATGCTTCAACTATAAGCCACTTTCAGAGCCCCTTGAAACATCACCTAGTGTTTTTTAGACTCAGTATTTTGATAAATGATTAAATGAAACACCTGCAGGGGCACACACAGTGTGCTTCTGCTAACTACTAAAACATGGCGGTAAAAATGTTTACCCCAGTAAAATTCGGGGAGAGTATGACGGTATGTAAAAAATGATACCACCCATTGATGCATCAGTGCATCTCTAATCTGGATACATCATGAAATATTATTTACATTCTTCTAATTGCCTTTTACTGAGCTGACTGTGAACGCATCATAATATAGCCAGCTTATTGAGTAAGCTAAGTAACTTTATTCTACCAACTTTATTTCAGCTTTATTCTACTGATCAATATTTGCCACTGACCAGACTTGCTGAAACGTTTGGGGGCACTTTTAAAGGAAATCTGTGCAGATAAGGAGCAGAACTGTCCTACGGCAGCTGAAGCCAGAGTTATGAGTGCATGCCTTGCTTGCTGATGATGCAAAGGGCTGATATGACTGGATCTTTTGTTCCCTCTTGGAAGAAAGGTTATGTTTTAGTACAAGAGTTATGACAAAAGCATGTCACGTCACAGAACCCATGTGACTCACTGTTATACATTTAGAGGTTTTAAATAATGCAGAACTTTCTCCTTGGTGTCCTTTCTTACTCGTATACAAATTCAAAAAGTGCACAGGTATCCAGTTATGCTTAGTCCCAAATTGCTCCCACTGCTGCATCAGCGGTGTATGAATAGGAAGAGTTAACACTAACAAACACTTTACATAGCATCCTTTGCAATCAGAGTGTGTATGCATCATGAGTAGTCTAATGCCACCTGCGAAGAAAAGGGGTAAAGGTATCTACTAAAGAAAGAGTGGAGACATTTGTCATTGATTTTTCGGACACTGTGTTGTGCCCGGATGAAAGCACTCAGAGTGAGAGGACACTGAGCTCTCCTGGTTCTTCTTACTTCTTACATCCTCTTCCTCACACATGCCTTTACTACACAAAGCCTGTAGAGTCGAGCCAAGCAGAGAAGTTGTAATCTCACATTTCTTTTCATCTGACAGAGAGAGAATAATAAGTAAAAAAGTTGGCTGTAGCTCAAACATCCTGATAGATTTATCCATCTGCACAATGCCTCCTTTATGAGACGCGCATACATCCAGCCTCACCTTATCTCATGACCCGCTGAAGGTTAGTGGTAAATTAGCAGGATTCCTCCGTCGCCCGCTTTTCTGGTTTGTCCTACGCCTGTGGCTCTGACGCCATGCCATCACCCGTTAAAATGAGCCTAATCCTTTAGCAGGCGGTTGGCACAAGGCCGTAAAAATATCCCCAGAGGGCATTTAATCACATTTGACTGAGTGCATATTTGAAAAGCAGTCACAGTTATTGTGATGGACTGCATTAGCTCTGCGAGGTGTTATCTACGGGTACGACGGCGCTTTTTCAGAATGCGGTTCTGGAGCTGCTGTGGGGGATCTGGGACTCCTGCGGGAGGTTATGTGGGTTTCCTGTCAAGATGAAGAGTTGTTTAATTTGCTCTTAAACGTCCCAACTTGAGTGAATGCAGTCACAAATTTTAGTCTCGCCTTTTTTATTCCCAGAGCAGTACTGAAGATGTTAGGACTGTTGGGAAGTAAATCAAGGAGTACAGATTTTTTTTCCATCACGTTCACAGGGTCTGTTTTGCAGTAATGACTTAAGACGGGTAGCTTTGTCTTAAGAAATATGGCTTTTTTCATGACAGCGCACCAGAGGGGTTTCAATCTAACACCAATAGGAGAATTAGCATTCAGGTCTGCAGAAAATACTGTAAAAGGCATCTGTAAGTAGGCCCATCAGTGCAGTCCAGTCTTATGATTTACCGGCATTAGACCACCCCCACTCTCAATAATCCAATGATCTAAACCAAATAACTAGAGCTGTTCGACTCTGGCGAAAATTATATTTATGGTTATTTTGAGTGATACTGACAACAGGATTGTTAGACATGTTTACTAACTGACTTAACATTTTCATGAGTCTCAAATGTTTGAATAAATCTTTGGGTTGTCTTTAGAGACAGCCACATGTGTAACAAATTCTGTAGGATTTTTTGAATTGTTCCAGGTTTGATCACATTGAAAGTTTACAATTTTACATTTTGAACAAAGTTCAGTGGCTAAAAAGTTAACTAGATGCTAGAGGTGCTAGAGATGCACGACTTTATCAACTTGATATCTGTATACGCAGATAGAGAAAAATTTACAACCCATATTTCAGGGGGAAAAGTCTGCCGATATCAGGGGTAAATGGCTGTCATTCAAATAAGTTAGTAAAGAATCAACATACCTACATCAGCTGAAGTCTTCTTCTTTACTCATCATTGTTCCTTACACTTTAAAGTCTGTTTTAAGGACTGAAAGTTGTAAATTTGTTCATCCTCAAACTCAAAATTGTTTTGAGGACTGAAATGTCAGTATGAGCTAAAATTATTTTGTAAATACTTGGGTTGAATGATTTGCAAAAATAATCTAATTGTGATTATTTTCCCCAGCATTGATTTGATATGTGAATGTTGCTAGGTACTTTATCTTGTGTATTTTTCAACAAATTCAGGCAATAAATCATTCTGTATTACAACCTACACGTTTTCAAGCAGCATGTTTTGACTTTCCAGGGAGTGCATAGCAAGAAAGCCCCATATGGATAGATGCATTTATGAAAATGTGCATTGAAAACAATGAAATTAGTCAAAGGACTTAATCCATAATAGCTGAATCAGAATAGGAGGGAGCAACAAGCTTTATGCTATAATGGAGGAGATGAAGCAGCAATGTGATGCATCAGCATTGATGCAAGGAGGATGTAGCAGTATGCCATCTTTAAATGGGCCACCATTTTATAAAAAAAGGACAGTTTAATGTTTGTTAAAAGTGCATAAAATCTCTGCTGCTGCAAAACATGAATATATTAAACTAGTATTTCGACATGCTTTAAATTAAAGCAATGTTGCAATGTCTTGCGATTTGTAAATTGGAGCATACAACATTGTGATTGAATCTCATTTGTGATTAATTACCCAACCCAAGTAAATACTGGCCTGTTAGATATTGACAAAAATCCAGCATCATGCATCCCCACTAAATTCCCTTTTTCTTTTCTGTTGTTTCCACCAAGATTATTGCTTTTTTTTCAGAATAGCAGTCCTTTCTTGCATTATTCTCTGTGCCATTGTTTACTGTTGTTCCTTCAAAATGAAAATAATTCTTGTCAGAAGCAGCTGACTGGGCTCCTGGCCCTCATGCCCCTGGTGCACCACACGGCAAACGAGGCACATTCAATCTGGAATTCCACCTGACTTTAAAATCCCTCTTGCAACTCAAAAATGAATGACCTGAAATCAGTGTGCATACCTGGTCTGCGAGTAAAGGTCTTTGCACACTGAGTCAATTATTTTTGGTTTCAAAAATCCAGAAACTTTACTGGTGTTTGCATGTGCTTGTGTATCACAGCGCTGTGCCATCTGTGTTGCATGGCTGTAAGTGCTAATTTTGCCCATCATATTTCATGGTGGCTATCATTGATAAGTGGGCAAACCTCAGAGTTTAAAGTGAGGCTTCAGAAAGGAGAGGGAGAGAGAAAGGAGCAGTCACTGCTTTGGAAAGTAATTCACCCATTTAAATGTCATGGAGAATGCAAAAAAAAAAAAAGCACAAAAAACGGAACCTCTCCTGAGAAAAAAATAATGATGGATGACTGTTTTTTGGAGTCACTTTGCAAACATTACTCAGCTAACCTGCATTGCTGCCTGGAGTAAGTCTTCATATCAGAGGGGAGGTATCTTAATTTATGAGGCTTCTGGGCTTCTTATCTCCCCTGCGTGGTGTTTTGCTTTAACTTTCTTCCCCCAAATCAAAAACAGACTCATTCATTCATTTATTTGTGTCAATTTTAGCATTGTTGTGTGAAAGAAAAGGTGGTGGTCATAGCTGTTTTCCAAGACCTCTTTAATTGTTTCTAGAAGGATGAACAGTTTGGTGGAGATAATGTTTCTCGACATGGAGACTGCCTTCTAAACAGCCCACCAGAAACAGTAGCTGATATCACTCATATTAAGTCTATGGTTTATCTTGTCTATGGTCAAAGCTAGCAAAAAAATCAGCAATCATTTACCCTTTTAGGTTCGCAGTTTCTCAGAGCTGCCATAATTACGCTCTGCTTTCATTACATCTTTTATATTGAATCTTCATTTGTGAAATATTGATGTCCTAGTGTGTAATTTGAGATGTCACTTTGGCATCATGCTTAACACGGCATCAGCTTTGCATACAGTCACACTCAGACTCTCTGATGCTTACAGTGATCATGTGTTTCCCCTGCAAGGTCTCTGTTTCTATCTCAGATTGTAATGGAAGCACTTTGTCACCCCATTCTGCCATATCAGTGTTCAAGGTGGGAAGTCACAGGGGTGGAACTATTCCACCCTGTTATTGCCGTTTAAATGATGCTAATGTTTTTCCACTGGTAAACAAGTTTATTTAATGCTGCTGGCAGTGGGAGGATGCACAGAGTCGTTCAGTACAGATACTGGAATCAGTATCAGGGAGGAAAACAGTATAGAAACATCTTTAGAATCCACCCCAACATCCAGTCCCAGTGGAGAGCGTTAAGTATCTTTCCTAAAACATTGTTAGCACCCTGCTAAGCCTGTTAGTAGTCCTCCGTTATAACTGCTCCAGGCTTTACTGTTTTCTACACAAGAGACTCAGAAAGAACGCCAGAGATGGAGGGAGGCGGGGGGTAAATTTCTCTTAAACGGGAGACCCTGTGGCTCCACATGCAGACACATTTTGGAGAAATGGTGTCTGGGGGACAATAAGTGTTGCTCTGGTAGCCTGACAGGAAGTGGAGCATATGTCCCCCGTTCCAACTCCCTAAATCTTTAGTAGACCTCACATGAACTGAGCTTCTGGCAAAGCCAGACTCACAAACAGCCCCCCCTGCCCTCCAATCACCAGTCCTCCAACAAAGTCATGCTGACAGTGATCCACAGGCAGAGAGGAGGGGCAGCACAAAACAACCCAGCCCTCGGGAACCCAGCAAACCCACCTACCTCGCACCCCGCACCCCGCCCACCATCCACCGCGGCCAGCTACTGCTAATCTGCCTCTACAGTGCTGGATTCTTCTCTCTCTCTCTCTCTTTCATGGCCGCGCCCATTGTTCAAACAATCAAACTCTTGCCATTTGAGCTGACCCCTTCACAAGCCACACTGTTTTTACTCCATGGGCTCCATGTGGTTTCTCCTTTTTTGTTTTTTAGTCATCATCCTCCTCCCACTCTTTCTTTTCGGCTTCTTACTTCTGCACAACTTGTATATCCTCCTCCATGCTAACAGCAACTTTCTGCATATTCTGCCCTTAATCTGACTCCAGGCCTTGAAATTCGAGGGAAACATGTGTGGTATGTGACTCCATGTGTGCAAGAGTGTTTGTATGCACTGTGTATAATTGATGGCATCTGTAAGAAATTATCCGAGGCTTCAAAACATCTCCCTGCAAATTTGAATGGGAGTATGAGACTTTTCAGGGATTGAGGTTGTGTTAAAGTTGCCAAGAACCAACATGGGTACTCCTTTTGTTGCAAGAAGTCATTTTTGCAGTGAGAAAATGTGCTCTTAACACCCTGTCTGGATAAAAAAAAGCAGCTGTTTCTTTTTTTTTTTTTGCTGGGGCGGTTTGTCTCGAGGTTTGCAGGTGGCCTCTGCTTTCAGGGTCTGAGGCTGTCAAGCAGTCTGGCTAACTCGAGTTCAGACTTGGCACTGGTGCAAAGGAACAAAAGGGCATGTAGACGGATGATGACGTGAAAGGGGAGGCAGACGGAGGGGGAACAGTGCAGGACTTTGGAGGGAAATGATGAAGGCGTCTGAAACCAGGAGGCCAAGCGTGACAGAGATGAGAGAGAGGAGCTCAGATTTGGCCCGGGATCAGTCGACGGAGAGGGAGAGATTAAGGTCCCATCATTCCCAGCTGTATCATCAGAGCTTTGGCCCTCACCCTTTCAGTTATTTGTTTGTATTTTTGTCTGTGAATACCCGTATAGGGAAGCTGAAGCATGCACGAAATACACATCTAACAATCAGCGCAGATTTTGGGACCTCTGCCCTGGCTGTTACTGAGACGACGCTTGCCTGGCTGGCCTTGGATGAGACCAAATGACCCCTTTTTTTTTTTTTTTACCATGCCGATTTGGGCCTTCGCCTTGCTTTGCCACCCTCTTTAGATCTCTGTTCTCTTCTTAACTTCCCTCCTGCTTTGATACCATCCCACAATCAAGTCTTGTTTTTGCTGAATGTTTGGATCACACGGCTACGGTCACCCTCGTGAAATACACCCTCACATGCTTCTCCTGATTCTCGTCTGAACTTCATCATGTGATTCTGCTGCAGACAGGGCAGGTGGTAGAAACAGAAGGGGCTGATGGGAAATTGGACGACCCAAGGTTAGCGAGGCGATCTTTGCTAGAGGATTAATTGTGTAAGAGCCATGTAATGATTACTGGCATGTCTCCGGAGCGAAATCCTGTTAGTCACTGCACAGGGGTCAGGCTAAGACTGAGCATGTTGTGTTTGCGTGCATGTGTGTTTCTGTGTAGAAGGTGACTCTGATCACGGCGGTATGCATGACCAGGTGGCGATCTGACAGCTTCTGTTGTCTCAACCTGAAAGTAAGCCCAGACTCCCTCCCACTGAGTTCAGACCGAGACAGATCTAATGTCTGCTCATTGAAGTAGTGTGGGAGGGAGAGGGAAAGTTTTCTTCTTCTTTCCCTGCAGTTAAAGGCATCAGAAAACAAGTGAGCTGATAATAGGAGTCTTTTGTTGTTGCTGATTGGCTTTTAGCCCTTAATGTGGCTCTCAGCATGCCTGCGTCTTTTAAAGTTTAAGCTATATTTATGAAAGAGCTGGTTCTAGTTTCTAAATCATGGAGTGATCCTTATAATGACAATATACCAAAAAAACATCTCGTAAATAAGTCCATTAAGTACTGAACACAACATTAAAAGTCCAATCTGAATCCTTTCTGCCTTTAACTCCTACACTTTAGATATAACCGATACTTAAGACTGTTTTAGACTTATGTCACATTAGTATGTGCACAGTACAGGGGCGTGATCTCATCATGTCTCAGTAACATAAACTAAAGTTATAGAGAAAGCATAGGTACTGATTTCCAAAGAATAACTACAGGTGTATTCTGGGGTGGGGTTGAACAAGTAGAAACACCCAGTGATAGACATTGAAGCGCCATCCTGAGCTGACTGTAGCCTCCCTAGTCAATGTTTGTCTTTCTGCTTGAAATATGCCCTGATTTGACTTTCAGCAGAGTAGGCCTGAACAATTTGGAGTCTGAATTTTACTGGAATCTCAATATGGCTTTCTGCATCTTTCAAATTACAGTGTGACAAAGATCCATTTCAGGTATAGGGATGGGTACCTTTCACATTTGAACCAGTTCCCAATACCGGTACACAATGGTACTGATTTTCGGTACTTTTGCGTGTGAATAACATGCAATAATAAACGTTATATAACCTCAAAATAATGCTGTGTTTGCATCTGGCATGGAAAATTGACTACTCTTCCACTCTCTTGCAGTCACAAAGATGCGTTTAGGTACCGAAACATGGTACCATTTGATTTGGGAGTTGGGAGTACCAACAGAATTCAGTCGGTACCTTTAAAAGTACAGAATTTGGTACCCATTCTTATTCAGGTACCATTTAAATGTAACCCCCTGAGACTGTTGCCATATATGACAAGAGGAGACGTGTTATTCAAAGTTAGATAACTTTTCAACCATAAATCCTGGCCACTTGTCTTTTTCTCTGAAAGCCCTCCATTTCCCTGCTCTACTGACACTACCTGGGCCTTCGTAGCTCTTACAGAAAGTTTTCTACCAAGCCTGGAACTTGGGTAACTTACTGGGGTCTTTAAAGATTAAATCCATGGCGTTTAGCTCTGTATCCATTATTTACTCAATTTTTTGATTTTTCCCTGCCACTAGCCTTAGAATTAGCCACCATAGCAATTTCCCACAATGCATTGTGACAGACTGTGATAACCAATGGCAAGCTGTTCCTTCATCATGTCATGCTTTGCCGAACAGCACCTGTGAAACTGGAGAAGAGAGCCTGCATGACTCATAACAGAGAGAAAGAGATGATGTGTCCCTCTGTGTCACTGCAGACAGAAACTACTTTAAATAATGGCTCAGATAAGCAACTTCCAAAAAGCACAAGGACTTCTTTGTAAATATGTGAATACTTTAAAAACTTACACTGAAAGGTTTTTTTTTTTTCATTTTTTGTCCCCAGAGATGGGAAAACAAGTTTTTGCAACAAAAAAAAACAAAACAAAAAAAAGTCTGAGCCATTCATGTTTACTATACAATACATAAAAATCTTTGAATTTTAATTTCCATTAAGTTTTTTTTTCTTTTGGTTTCATATCTTCAAAATTCAAGTGACATTACTGCAGCACACATAATCTTAGTGACCCCCGATGGGATAAGCCGTATAGAAAATGTATGGATGGATGATTTATAAAATCAAAAAAAGGGTGAAACATCCAAGGGGGGAATACGTTTTAAAGGTACGGTAAATGTTGCCCTGTGTGGGGTCTCTCACGTTAAAAGGAACGGCTTAGATTTCAAAAATATTTTTCTGTGTTTCAGACCGAAGATCTTCAAACATCTGTTTAAATATTTTGCTGATTAGTTAGAATGTAATTTTTCATTCTAGTCTTAGGTACACTTTTACTAACTTGTAGTCAGCATAGTCTTAATACTGTGTATGCTCTCAAATTTTCTATTTCTAGCTCTAAAGCTGTTACTTCAGCATCAGTAAAGTAAGTCTAGTACTTTTTCTTGGACACGTCATGAAGAGATGACTCATTCCTCAACTCTAACTTCTCTTGTGATTCTGTCCTGGGAGGAGACAGTCTCTTATCTGCGTACTCTGTCTTTTTCTATCATTTTATCTCTCCGTGCTGAGACAACACAGAGCTGCTTATTGAACACAGAAGATTAATGGGTGAGGATTGAAGGCAGATAGCAGGACGCTGCTAATTGACACCAAGTATCACTTCATCTCCATCCAGTGTCTCCCTCCTCCTCCACCTTTTCTTTTATCGAGACGCAAATTCATTATGGCTTGGATAAGTCATGCTGAAGCAGCCTGTTTTCATTCATGATCTATTGTAGGGAAATATGCTGCACAATAGATACACAAGGGCTCTTTACTGAAGAATATAGTTCATCATGTTCTGTGTTATAGGTAAGAGCATTCTAGGCTTGGACGCACAAAGCCTCTGATGTATTTGGATGTTAGGTATCCCAAGTACCAATGAGAAGTTTCTTTTTTATAATACCACACAAGTATAAACACACTCAAAGCCTCTTTCATTCAAGAGTTAGCTGGTATAATAGCTCTCTTCCTCATACAGCTAGTCAAAGCCCATCACACTGAACAGAATGGAGTGCAGGTTGTACAAATCCTAAGGCCATCCTCGGAGCCAAATCCCTGTCTGTCTGCGCCTCTGCCTCTCTGCTACCACTGGCTGAACACGAGTGATGTAACTGGCAAAGCCTTTCAAAGCTCTTTTCTCCTCATCAGAAGTGGGGTCCAGCTCTTGGCAGGGCTTTTAAGGGGAGGCAAAGCGACAAACATTCCTGTCGTTTTGTTATTTACTCAGGCTCAGGAACCCTAAGGTGGGCTTTTGTCTCCGGATAAACCTGATCCTCGACAGATAGGCTTGTTTGGCCTATGTAAGCTTTTGTTTTGTATTCTTTCTTTGCTCTTAATGTGTTTTTATCCGCTTTATCCAGGTTTCCACTCCTGCTGACACAAACACTTCCACATTTTTATGGCATGTCGTTCCATAGAGTCACTGCTCCAAGGTAACAGATGTGTTTAGATGGACTACTCAAGGGATCTTCGTTTTTAGCTGTGACAAGCCTTTCCTGATCCAGATGATTGGGAAGTGTACTCCATGAATGCCAACCTTGACCACTTTTCCTATCCCATCTCCACAAGGTTTGCCAGCACTCAAACTTCCTCCCCCACCTTTCCGTCTCATACCCCTCTGCTACTTTATCATTTATCCATCTGCAACCAGCTGTTAACTCACTGTGCTCCACTTCCCTCTGCCCTTGACTTAAGAGTATGCTTTCCTGAGTCCCCTTCATTGAGAATATTCCTCATGGACCAACCGACTGTGCTAGCCCACAGCCAGACGCCTTTTAATCATTTATTTAAGGGCTGTAATGTGGAGTTCACCCTTATCGAAGTGCACGCAGAGACTAGCAGGAGCGGTTTGTTAGCGAGCCTCAGAGGATCCATGCATCCTCTCGGTCCACCATGTCTTTTAAGCAGGAGTAGTATGCTGCTGCTTTTATGACACATTGCTGTTTTGACGGCATCTCCTCAGGGCTTACCCACCAAGCCTTCAAAGGTCTGAATCAACATCGGCATGCAGGGAATGTGTCTAGATTTCATTAGCAGAGAGTCAAAGAGGTGGATTATTCACTGTGAGTAACAGTTCAGATTTAGAGTATCTGCCTCATCCTGCACAAATAAAGAAAGATAATCCTTCTGTAAACTGGAACGCATGAGTTTAAACATGCACAATGACCTAATGATCTTTATCAAAAGACAAATCAACTATTGACTGACGTTTACACTGTTGCTGTAATTCAGTTTAATCATTGAAAGAAACCCCAACAGGGCTGGAGACATTATTTTTGCAGTGGCAAGCCAAAACATCCATCTTTAAGTGCAATCCCAGTGTATCACAACAGAGTGATGCCCTGAATGCCAGCAGTGCTGTGAATCAGTCGTAGCCGCATGGCCACAGGCCAAGGGACAGAGATAATCACAGCAGTGCTGATATTGGTACAACACCCCAACTTTGAGTGCAGTATTGCTTATATGCAGTTGAACAGCTAGCATATAGAAGAAAATAGCAAAAAAAAAAAAAAAAACATCAGCAGAGCTGGCTGTCTAGAATCTGGTATCTTATACTCATTCCCTGTTCCAATAAATAAAACATGAAACAACCATAGTCATAGATGTCCATGACAAATTCTGGGGTTTGAAAATAACACAAGAAAAAATGTATATTAAGGGAAGTACCAACACTGACAAGGCAAAATAATCTTCAGAGTTCCAAGGTCAAAATTAAGGATGCCTTAATCAGGTTTCCTGCAGCTGATCACCTATGAGTGAGATCAGTCCATCACCTTTGAGTGAGATTGACCAATTATCTATGATTGAGATGAGCTGATCACCTATGAAGGAGATCAGGCAATCATCTATGAGTGATATCAGCTGAAAAACCTATGAGTAAGATTAGACGATCATCTATCAGTGAAATCAGCCAAACAATTATGATTGAGATCAGCTGATCACCTTTGAATGAGAACGGCAAATAATCTATGATTGAGATCAACCGAAATTCTATGAGTAAGATGAGTAAGAACAAATATGAATGAGATCGGCCAATCACCTGTGAGTGAGATCAGCCAATCAACTATGAATGAGATTGGCCAATCATCTATGAATGAGATCAGCCAATCAACTATGAGTGAGATCAGCTAATCACCCCTATGATACTGGTCCTGTAACAGAATCATGTTTGCATGATTTGCCTAATCAAGACTTCATTTTGGTCAATGGTGTTCATTAATTTACTTCCCTTTGGCACTATTCAATACTAAAATATTAAGAATTTTTAAATGACTGTAAACACTCTGAGACTTTGCAAATAAAGTATTATCAGTTTTTGCAGCTCTAGAGGCCAAGTTAAGAATATAACTCACTTTTTTAATTTAACGGGGCGACAATGCTGATTAGAGGCAACAAGTCAGAAGTGACCTTTCCTGAATATCATTATAGAGTCTTTCCCAGCAGAACTGTTCTGTTTTGCCTTAGGTCAGTCTTAAATAATATCTTCCCCTCGGCTCAGACTTGGTTGCGTGTAAATAAATGTGTCTCCTTCCACGTAGCTGATAGCCTTCAAAGTCATTAACCTCAATAATGGGACTTTGGAACCTTTCTCCTGGTGTAATGACCTAACTGGGCTCGGTTCAGAGTGCTAATTGACTCTAAGTTACAGGACAGAGTAGAGTAGGTGAATAGAGAAAGTTCTCATTTGCTGTGGGTTGCTAAATGAGATTATTTAAACACCCAAACCCTGGTGTTTTTTTCTCCCATGGAGACTGGAGACGAGAAAGATCCTCAACATAGAAAAGTGCAAACTTTTGACTGATCAGCAGACAGGCTGCAGATCAATGAGGACTGTGCGGTGCTTTGAAGCCTGAGACAGTAAAGGCCTTAGTTGGCCAATCAATGGAGAACTGTTCACTTGTTAGTGTGTTCCTGGACAAGGAGAAAACAGGCAGTCTCCCCCTCTAAGATGTAGTTATGTTTTGAAAAATAGTCAAGAACAGGACTGGAACTTTTCCCTCTCACTCTCTCATTGGCCTTCTGCCTTCTCTCTCCAGCTCGGGGTTGAAAAAGAGTCTACTTCAACTATTTTGTATCCAAGGTGGATTTTGCAAATGCTTTAAAGATAATAGGAGGACACTGGAGGACATATTTTATTCTTCCAAGCTTTGATCCTCTATTTTTGATTAAGATTAACGGAGGTCATAGAGTTTAAGTTGAAAAGCCAAAGTGTGCAAACAAATTTATTGGATTTTGTCACATTTATGAGAAGAATGACATCCCCTCACTCGGTTCAAGAAAGGGGAAGTGAACACAATAGGAATGGCATGCCAAACATCCTGAAGAAAACCCTTAAGGTCAGCTGCAGCCGTAAGTATACAACCCTGCTTCCTCTTTCTTCCTGTGAGAGAAAAACTCAACATTTCACTCCACCATCCTCCTACTCCCTCTCAGCCCTCTCCATTACTTTCGATTTCCTCTCCCTCTCTTGGCTCCGTGCTGTTTTGGTTATCAGTGATTGCCTCGAATGCCTTCCTTCCCCTCCACATCACCAGAGCTATAATTTTGTCACACGCGTGCACAGCGGTGAGGGCGGTGCATCTCCATCCACTCACTCCGTATCACGTTCCATCTGCAGGAAATGCATCAGGAAGCACATGTTTCTCTCTCTCTCAGGGTCAGGTGGTGTGTGAGAACCTCTGTGGTTACTTTCATCCCCAGCCCGTGGACACTTTTTCTTTACATCCATGGCTTCCCAATGAAATATGAATCAAAAACAGTCCTCCAGGCTTTTTTTCTTGCCTTGAAAGAAGCTTTAACTCAATTTGGGGTCTCGAGAGGTGAGGACTTTCTTGCTTCCCTGCATTGCAGTGTTTGGATGTAATATTAAGGGCAAATAAATCATGCACTGTCAGGACTACAAACAAACAAGAAAACTTTATCTTTGTTTTCTTGTATGGTGCAGTACAAAGCCTTTGTAAGGACTGTGTGTGCTTACAGAAGTGGCATATCAAGTGCTGTTTGAAGCAGTGTTCAGTGGAGCCTGGATCTTATTTTGTTCAAAGCAAAGGGAAAAGTTTTAATATCAGAAGGGGAGTCGATTGTGTCCCAGTTTGACCTAAGAGAACTGGGTTTGTGTTCAGGACATTCTTAGTGACTAATTTTCCTTTTGACTTGTTTTGACTCCAAAACCAGTCAAAGCTGAGCACTTTGGAGCTCAACATTGTTGTTAAGGTGCCATGTAAGTCCCATTAGTTTTCTCTGTAACAGATTTGATTATTAGTCATAATGTCATCTCTATCCAAGGTAGACTTACAACACGCTACCTTTGTGTGAAGCAATCAGAAATGCACTTACAGAAGATATGTTTGTTTGTTAGCAACCTTGTTTAAGAAATGTATGATTTATTCAAGATCTTGGGTAGAAGAGCTACACTAACCACAGTCCTTGAAGGTCACAAATACATTTGTGCCCCACTGCAAATTTCGGCTGTTTGCTACTGATGAGTACATATAAGCACTAAAATGCAGATAAATAGAAAAAATGTCCTTGCATGCTTTGAAAGAAGTCAGCTAAACTGTTATTTTAGTCAGGAACACTGTTGTCATACATTTAACCATTTTATTGCAAAATGGATTTACAGTTTTACTCAGTTGGAAGTCTCTGCTCAAAAGATGCTCCCTGAGTTAGTCAAGCCGCATTCGTTGACTTTCCAGAGAGTGCGTAGCTTGAAACCCCCATGTGAATGGATACATTCATGGTAATGTGTGCTGAATACAGTAAAATTAGTTCAAAAGCAATTAGCATGAATCTCAATAGCTGCTACAATTTCGTTGTATATACATGTACAATGACAATAGAACCTATCTATCTATCTATCTATCTATCTATCTATCTATCTATCTATCTATCTATCTATCTATCTATCTATCTATCTATTTAATATGAAGGTGCAACAAGCTTTATGCTATAAAGGAGGAGGCTGGGGTGGAGGAGGCATCAGCATTAATAAAACAACGATTAGTGAGAAGGTTGTCATATTAGAATGAACTGCTGTGTTGAGGGAAAGAGCTGTGATTGGCTGTAGGAGCTGGGAGGTGATAACTGGGATCAGCTTGCCGTGAGCTGATCACAGCTGGGTGTATGACTACAGTGTCCTGCATGAACTAATGCTGAGCTTAATTTGTTGGACGTTGTTTTACAGTGGATTGTGGGATGTGAAGTTCCTTCACTCCTGCAAAGAAATCTGTACACAGTCTCTTTACCTTTGCCATTTCCTCCATTTTTAATCCAATTCTTTGCATCAAATCAAATGCTGTATAGTCATGCATAGCTCATTGGCTTGATTACCACCAGACTCATGTTTTTTTTTGGAAATATCAACGGTGGATCTGGATGAGGAGATTTCCTCCCCAAATCAGAGCCACCTTAAAAGCGCGTGGTCACTACATGACTAAACGCTGTCCAAAGCATATTCCATGTAGTGTCTTGTTGTTTCAAACAGTTCAGCCACATTGCATTAATAATACAATTAATGGAAATACAATGTGGCTGAAATTTGTGGCTCTTTGCTACATGTATTGCTGTGCTGATAAATGAAGTCAAATTGGTTTGCAGATTGTAACTAATGCTACAAGTGTTTGCAGCACTGAGTCTCCTTGCAGGCTAGTATCAACATGCATGTACTGAATGTGGCTATGCATAACTATAGTGGACTGTTTAACAGCCACTTTTACCTTACTCAGCCTCCTTACAACATGCCATTCATCCACTGTGCTGGTTTACATTCGCACAGTAGAGCAGGGAGTGTGGGTCCACTAAGCTGAGCTGCAGCTAGGGCTAGTGGCATTGGCTGAATCAACAGTTCACAGACATCTTAGACCAACATTTTTTTTATTGAAAAGTTCTTAAAAGACTGTGTGACTTAAACAACAGATTATCATACCAAACAAATGCTTTCCTTGGATAAACCTCCACTCTTCCCCTTCCATCCTATTATTTCTCATCAGTCATTGTGAGATAGAAAGCAGCAGACAAGTGTTGATAAACAAGTTTCAATGATCCACTTCAAATGATTTACTGAATGCTAGATTTGGCTCTTATCTGTTTATTTTCAAACAGAGGAAAACTTTCTTCAGTTTGCAAAGTCCTTTTGTGCTCCTGTGTGCTCTCATATCCGTCATTATACACTGCTGCTGTGTGGATGGGCCTGTTTTGCATCCCTTACATGTTGGCAAGACTAACTTTCAGAGAGAAAAGAGTTTATTTGAAAGACAAGCAGAAAAATCAGACAAGCAAGCGACACATTCAAAGGCTGTATGTAAGGAACAAGTCCTTGATCAAGGAATTGTAAACACAGTGCTGATATCAACAATCTCACTGAGTTTGACCTCCCTCTCTTTGTAAGATACCACTATACAATATTTTTACATTGGGAATATGATTTTTTTTTCTATATTAAGATTCAAATGTCACATAGTGAGGCTTTAATGAACTAGTGATCTGGTTCTCACAAGCAAGAATGTCAGCTTCAAACATTCAGTAGGCTAATTGTTCATGGTAAGTTTTTATTAACAGTAACAGTGTTTTTTTTCTGATCTTTGGCCTGTGTATTCATTTGCCTTGAAATAATCTAGGCTGATTGTCTAAACTAGTGGTTCCCAACCATTTTTTCTTTGACATCACCCCCTTCGTGGCTTCAGTCACATATGCCCCCCTCCCCAGATCTCTGGCTACCCCCTAAGGCCTGGGTGCCAAATCCGGCCCATGGAACGAATATATACAGCCCGCAGGATCATATTATATTTGTATTATAACTGGCCCACCAGTATGAGGTCTGCAGATTTTCTCCGGTATAATAATGTAAACTTGAACTTAATTATTTAAAATATCCTTAAGCCATAAAAACCTGAAAAAGTAAATAGTAAGAAAGTTTTCATAAATAGTCAAGAATGACGGTAAAGAAATTTATTTGTGTTTCTCAAGATTATGACTGAAACTTATGATTCTGACTTTTCATTTCATGCTTTGACCTTTTCAATGCATAATTTGGACTTTATATCTTTTTTATCTTTTAGATTCCCAATTTTCAATTTTAAGTCATATTTTGACCTTTTCAACTCCTTACTTTGGCTTTTTAATCCCATATTTTGACTTTTAAAAACATGATTTAAATTTTTTTTCGCACATTTTGACATTTTAAATGAATTATTCTTTCTTTTTATTTCATATTTTGACCTTTTCATATTTCGTTCATATTTTGACTCCCAATTTTGAATTTAAGTCATATTCTTAACTTTTTAACTCATCATTTTGAATTCTAGCCTATATTTCGACATTTTCAACTCCTAATTTTTGGCTTTTTAACCCCACATTTTGAAATATCAGACTCACAATTTAGAATTTTAGGTCATATCTCTTAAACTCATGATTTCAAAATTGATCTCATATTTTCACCTTTCAAACTTACGATTTTAACTTTCTCCTCATATATTTGCTCTTTAAAAACATTTTTTTCTGTGTTCTGATCTACTGAACTAACAAGTTGGAATTTTTTTCTCAGATTTGAGCCTCTAACTTATCATTTTAACTTTTTTGAATTTCCAAATGATTTATCATCAGTGCTGTGTTTTTTAATATTTTATCACTGGTAAATTGAGGTTGACAGTTAAGGTTAAATGTTGACTCTGTTAGGCCCTCAGGTTAGACCTGAATCACAAATCCAGCCCCTGCTGTGATTGCACTTGACATCCCTTCCCTAAGGGGTCCTGGGGAACAAGTGTCTAAACCATGATGTGAAACGTGTTTTTAACTTGGGCTTCTAACAACGATCTTATAAGAAATATGGTTCAACATCCAGCTGGATTGTCTAGTATTAGTCTCCAAGGATCACAGCCATCACCTCTTGAAATGCCTAGAATTCTATCAACTAATGTGCTTTTCCCTAAAATTTATTTTTTTCCCCCAATATTTGACAAACTGCACTGTTAAGACAACTCTGCATTCTACCAGAAGAACAACCTCTCCATAGATTGAATCATTTCTTTACGACGTAATCGTCTAATAATGTATGAAACAATGTATTGTCTATCTGTTGCTTGTTGTTTTACATGAGCATCATTATCTATTTATCTTTTCAGCTTTGTTCTACCCTGATGCTGCTTCACTTATTTTCATCCTTTATCCATCTCCTTGTCAGAGTGTATTTTAGTGTCGTTTTTATCCACTCTATTATTCATTTACTGTGTTTCATTCTCTACTTTAGGCTCAATAGTTGCATTTCAAACTGTGGGTTACTTTATATTTATACCCTTCATGGGCAGTGCTGTTGTTTATACTATTGTTTTTTTCTGCTAGATTCTGATGTTTTTCTTGCTGCTGTAGCTCAATTAAAGTGCCATCCTGTTGTTTATCTTACATCAGATCACCTGGATGCTATGCCATTTCCTCCATGCTGCTTTACAACTAAGTAAGTATTTGTTCAATTTGTCTAACTTCTCCTCTCTTTTCTTTCTCTTCTGTGCAGGAGCAGAGCCCCAGTAACGCCACATCCCTGGCTATGATGCAGGAGCCACAGGAGGTGGTGGAGGAGACGGTCACCATAGAGGAGGACCCCGGCACCCCCACCTCCCACGTCTCGGTGGTCACCTCTGATGATGGCACCACACGGCGTACAGAAACAAAGGTAAGGCTTTTTAAGCAGAATCCTCAATTTAAATAGATCCTTTTGAGGTCATAGCTGCAATAATAACTCAGTTTTATCCATTTAAGTATCATCTGCTCGCTTACTGCTTCCAAAAAAGTGCAGCACTGTACCTCCACTCCCATACTTCCAACCCCAAGAACTCTAAATCCCATAATCCCACAGCCAAAAGTGGATTCATCTCCCTCTTATAAATTATATTATTATGAGTGAACTCCCTTTATGTCCTTCTCTTTTTGTATCTCCTAAAAACTCCTTAGCTGACTTGTCCTCTACTTTGTTGTGTTGTTTTTCTGTAAGGACTTGTCATCAAACCTGAAGGTGAGTGGACCTTTACAGCAGTATGTAGCTTTTTTTAACCAACACCCCACCACCAGGTTATGTGTGCCCAAACAAGCCACAGCAGCTTAATGCAAGACACGCCACCACAAGCTAAATAACGCTGAAGTCTATACTTAAAATGGTGTCCAGTTTCACTGCTCTCTGCTTCTGTTTCTACTATTAACCTTGCAATTTCTCTCTTTATTTGTTATGTCTATCTTGTAACATACCCCACCGATACTATAGATCATAGGTTTGGGAATATAGGTACAAATAGCCAATGGTGAGACCTTGTAAAACTTAAGACATTTCCTCATATCATCTAGGTCATTTCTTATTACGTCAAGTGGAAAATGTGTCCCTTAATACTATGATGCTACAAAAGAGGTATAATTGGCATTATGGCCTGCTGTTCAATCCCATCTCTGTACCTCAGATTGCTCTTGATGGCTGTTCAGCAGCATGTGAATGTGTTAAGATTAGTTTAGTTGATACAGAGGGACAGTGAATAGCATCCTCTGCACCAGTATTTGAATGTGGCATGTATTGGTTAAGGTTAAGGTAAAATTTCATTAGTCTCAAAGGGAATTCGCTTTACACCCATTGGGTGTTAATGAGGACCAACACAACCTCGGTCATGCTCTGGATGTATTTGCATATCACCAGGAGAATGGGAAAATAATCTTTCAAAAAAATAACAAAGTTTGCACCCTAAGGATACACAGATTAAGGTGTGGATATGGAGTTTAAGCATGGCCTGGGGTACCAGCCATACGGGTAGTAGGGTTGCCACTAGCCCATGGTCGTGCTGTAGACGGCCCTGAAAACCGCCAGTGGTCTCTGGGCGTATCACCACAGGTGAAATGGCATGGACAAAAAAATGCCATTGAGCTTGACCTTGGCTGCAGAGTGACACATGCGTGCCAACGTGTGTCGATCTAGACTCTGACCGCCCTCTCTCCACTCTCCAGCCCTGAGTTGTGACACATCGGCCCCTGATATGTCCGTTAGCGCATAAAAGGCCCGAAACTAATGCACATAACTGTAAATGGTTGATACGGTGTAAATATTGGCATTGACAGACGTTGTTTTCCAGTAGGGCAAAAATTGCCCTAAATTTAACTTATTCACATTTTGAAAATATAACCATATGCAGGACTGCATTAAATAGAAATATGCAATTAGTGCAGCTGTTGCCATGAATAGAACAGTACATAGTAATAACGATAATAATACATTTTATTTATAAAGCGCTTTTCAAAGACTCAAAGACACTGTACAAAAGTTAAAAGACATTACATACCAAAGAAATCAAAAGACCGTATCACAGCTAAACAAACAACAAGCAATCAAACAAGCAGATAATCAAGCAGCAAAAGACAAGAGAATCAAACATTAAAAGCCAGTTTAAAAAGGTGAGTTTTGAGCAGGAATTTGAATGTGGATGAGTCTGTACAGTCTTGGATATGTTTAGGAAGTGAGCTTTGGAGGGAGGAGGCGGCTATGGTGAAAGCTCTGTCCCCCTGGGTTCAGTGCTTGGTTCATGTTGGTGGAGAGAGGAGACTGAGGTTTGAAGAGCAGAGGTTACAGGAGGGGATGTGATGGTGTAGGAGGTCAGCAAGGTAAGGAGGGGCCTGTTGGTTTAGGGCTTTATGGATGAGGAGGAGGATTTTGAATTGGATAGGGTAGGGGACTGGGAGCCAGTGAAGGTTTTGAAGTATGGGGGTATTTTGGTCATGGCAGCAGGTATGGGTGAGGAGAGGTGCTGCAGAGCTCTGGATGTACTGGAGTTTATTGAGGGCCTTTGAGGATGTGCCATAAAGGATGCTATTGCAGTAATCTAGTCTGGATGTGATGAAAGCGTGGATGAGAGTTTCAGCTGCAGGGAAGGAGAGTAGTGGTCAGATGTGGGCTATGTTTTTTAGCTGGGTGACGTGCTGATGAAAGGTGAGGTGACTGTCAAAAATGATACCAAGCGGGTTGTGGATGTGAGGGGAGAGATATAGGGTGAAAGAGTCAATTTGGAGGCTGAGTTATGGATGGGTTTGGTGACTGATTTGGGGCCAATGATCATGAATTCGGATTTATTGTAATTTAGAGAAAGGATATTGTTGTTCATCCAGGTATTTATTTCAGTGAGGCAGTTGGTTAATGTGGAGTGTGTGTCTGAGGTGATGGAGGTGGTGGAGATGCTCCCCTTTGGTCATATCATCCGCCACCATGGACTTAATAATTACTGCTACGCCGATGACATCCAGCTGTACATAGTACAACTACTTCAATGAATAAACCTTGTGCAAATACATAGCACAACTATTACCATAAAAACCTCATGCTTTTACATAGTGCAACTGTTAATCCTGATAAACCCAATGTACACATATATAGGCTACAACTATTTCCATGAATACACCTGATATACACACATAGCACCACTACTACCGTAAATAAACCTCATGCGTCTACATAGTACATCTATTACCATAAATATAACATATGCATTTACATAGTGCAATTGTTTGATAACTCAGTTTAATAACATTTGAGTAGCACATTTCACAAAAATCTAAATTCACCCAGCCTTACTGAAGACTAATTATTATTGCCATAACTAAACCATTCGCTTACATATAATCTAGTAGTCCTCATGTAGAAGACAGAGGAATATTAAATGAAGACAAAACTTTTGTTAAATTCATAACTTAAGTGTTAGTTTTCTTTTTTTTAATATAAAAGTATCTGAAAGACACTTATTATTCCAATGTCAAGAATACTGAGTTATTTTATTGGCTTTAAAAAGTTCTGATTTATTCAGACTGTTTTTCCAGCTGTAGCCCTGTGTCTGCTGGGTTTTTATTTTTAATTTGTATAAATTCAACAATACCAACAATTCAAATCCTCTTTGCAGCATAGAGAAGAACTCCCACCTGAATTCAACCAGATTTCCATTTGGAATAATTTCAGTAAACGTACAAATCTAGGGAGCAAGGTGTGGGCTGGAATCCCTTCCTCCTGCCTTAGCATTTTGAGACATCCCCTCAAAGAGAAGTGTCTGTAGTGACATATTGCTTGGGATTCAGATGTAAACGTAGCTACTGTGTGCTGCTGCATGCTTCCAGAGGAGTGGAAAGTGTCTACTCTGGGGACTGTGAAACTGTAATTAAAAAGCCGGCTCTAATCCCTCATCAGGGAGGGCCCATTGCCCTACAGCCTGTGTACTGCGAGCGGATTGGCCACACGCACTCACGCACACTCACATGATTTCTTATGAATCCATACACAGGACTTCTTAGAGGAAGCACACACAGACATGTGCAGTAATCACACTTATCAAGAGCTTTGCTGCTGAGAAAGTGACAAGGAAGGACGCTCCTTTGAAGGGCTGGCTGGGAGGAGGGATGTGGTGTTTTCTGGAAGTCACTTTGAGGAGAAAAGCAGATTATTGTTCAGGGTGAACTTGTGGAAGCCAACTTCTCTGCAGTGTCAAACTTATCCATGCCAAAGTTTACACAAAGAAATCCCACCACATGTCTTGTTCATTCTCCCTCTGTCTTCTCCTCTCTTTGCATCCCGTCTCTCTGCTGCGCTTTCATGTGTTGTTTTTACTCTCCCTCCCCTTTTCCATATCTCTTCATTTCACAGCAACTCACAGTTTTATTTATGTGCTTATCTTTTCTTTTGAACCATACTGTCTAATGCAAGCGCACGCTTTCCCCTTGATGGTCGTCCCCCGTCTGACTGCAGGAAGATGAAACAAGAAAGCTTCTTCCATCTTCCTGATTTGTAGGCATAACATTTTTTTGACCAGTAAACATGTTTCCAGCTGACTTAGAATCTGCAGTATTACTAGTTGTAATACTGGAAAGAGAGCAGAAACATTGGCCTAAGATGAAGCTGCTGTTTGTATCAGCAGAAACAGTTAAGAGTGAGTGCATGTGCAGCAAGGTCAGGGTAAGTTAGAGCTGACAAATTAGGGAGGTAAGAGGAGGAAGACATTTTCATACACGATTAGAAAACAACCCTACAAAGCAGATCAGCTGCTTCTTCTATTTATGTTTTCAATCAATTCAACTCAGAGTAATTTGGACCACAACCCTTCATGTGTGCATGAGCACTCAGCACATGTACGTGCTCAATTAGATCGCCATCCCTCATCATGTCCCAGCATACCATGCTTTCCCTTTGGCCACCTTCCAGTCCTCTCTTCCTGCTGGCAGACGCTGACTGAATGGAACTCCAGTCATGTAGGAGGAAGAGCCGAGTTGTGCCAGTAATGTAGCGGTCCTCCTCTTTCCTCTGGATATGAGCTAATGAGAGTTCAAGGCAGACCACACAAACAAATAAAAGCCTTTTAACTACCGTGCACACAGTAGGGAGGCAGCCCTGAGTAGGTAGAGGATAGTTTATCAGGTACAGCTGCTGTGGAAGAGAAGGTGTCCCTGTTGAATATCATTACATAACTCTGCTAGACTTCTCTTCAGGAAGCCAATTTTTAAAACAGGACTGTACAAAACAACAACCATGTTTTTCACTTCCAGCCAGAAAAGTTAAGAAAGTCAAAAAATGTAACAATGGAAAGTGAAAATCTGAAGGTACAACAGGGCATCTTTTAAAATGTTGAATACAAAGTTAGCCACCATTAGAATGCAAGAATTATTATGCTGCTTTTCCCAAGATAACATTAAACAGAAAGTACAAAATGTTATGAACCAAACTCTTTTAGATTTGATGTTAGTTTTGTTTACAAAAATGCTCATTAGTGTCATTTTAGCCCCTTTTAATATGTTTGTCAGTGATAAACAGTAAGTTAGAAGTCATGACATTGTCATCAAATCATTTTCTCTTTTTCAACTAGTTTAATCAGCCATATTGTAAATGTGATAATAAATAGGAAGAGTCTGAAGTCAACACCCACCAAGAGCAAAAATGTAAGTAGATTTTTGCACACATGGTGGATAAATGTTTGCACCAAAATAGTCTCATATAAAAAAAAAACTATGCCTAATCCTGACACTCAAGACCAGATGATCATGCTGTTTGTTTGCAGAATTCCTTCTTTCTGACCAAAGTCAGCAAAGGCCTGATTATAAGATGGTTTTCAAGATTATCTTGCCAGATTATCCTGTGTTGTGTGGTTTGTTAAGAATATTTTTTCTCAGCTCAGAGGGAAATCAGAGGCTCTCTGACTCAAGATCGTGAATATTAAAAATGTTACAGCTAGAAATCCTGTGTTGTGAGGTAAACACCAAGAAAAACCGAGTAGACACATGCCTAAGAATCGTTAGCGTCACTGCCAGTGCATATACGCTAGGACTGCTTTCAGCTGGAACCCAGAAGTGACTTTTTCAGCGCAGTTCTGCCTCATTATAACAAATGTATGAATGAAAACAAAGCTTGGCCTTCTGTTTAGTAACTTTCCCTGATGAGGTGCTTTTTTTACTTAACAGAGCCCTCAGTTAAGAACAAGAAGTAAACAGTGGAGCTGGGCAGCGCTGGTCTGTACTCATCAAATTGTGTTGTTGTTTTGGTTGAGAGCCCCCTGGTGGTGTAATGTGACACACTATGTATTTTACATCAAGCTGGGCGATATGGCTTAAAGTGAGTACCGCAATGTATTTTGGCTACATCCCTACCTCGTCTTGGCGAGTTGTTGATGGTGTGTTATTGATATTGATGATGACAGCCTTTTTTCCATGACAAAAACTAGACTAAGACTAGCCAGATAGATCTGTGATGAATAAAACTGACAAAAAGTAAGTTTAATTTTTGTCAGGAAGACTAAAACGTAATGTAGTAACGTAGTTTTCATCAGAAATTCAAAACCCATGATATTTTTCCACCGTGGGTCTGCATCTGTATCTCTTCTGCCTCTAACCTGTAGAAAGCAGAGACCCCAGTTTTGGCAGAGTGCATAGAGCACACTACCATGGCTTGGTAGCAGATTCAGGCAAGAAAAAAAATGCTTAGATTTAAAGTAAAGACTCAAATGTGAAAACTTTTTATGGACTAAAACATTTCTCCAGAGAGAATCTTCCATCTTTTGCGATATAGGCTAGTCATTTTCTACATTCCTAGCACCAAAAGCTGTGATACACTGAATACTCTTGATATATCGCCCACCCCTGATTTAACACTATTAAACCATAGTGTTAGCTGGAAAGTGGTTAAATCCAAACCCTAGTGGGAGTTAAGAAGTTGTATATGTGTATGGAAATATGTTTTACCATAAAATACAGCTACATTTTTCGGCTTTGTGGTTACAGATCAAATAGATGCCAAAACATGAACTTCTTAGGCAACGTGACACCCAAAAATTGTCCACGGTGAAACTGGCACGTTAAGACTGACATGATGTGTCAGCTTTGTGATTATTTGGCAACTGGTGCAGGGATAACCCACCTTTCCTCACTGGTGGCATTTAACAAAATTAAAGTTACGGATATTTAATGGAAGGATGGTACACAGCAGTACACAGAATATTATCATAGCATTGCCTTGTTCTTGTTTCTAAGAGCAAAATGGTCACTGACAAAACACCAAGTTCTTTCTAGAATATCATATTCTAAAACTGTGCAAGGCTTGTGCTTTAAAGACAGGTTGGAAGGTCCAACAGGTTGGAAGAACATCCATTCATAATGTCCTCTGCTGACACATCTACCCACTCATCCCTCCAACTCTAGGTGACCAAAGTGGTCAAAACCATCACCCGCCGAACCTACCACCCAGTGATAGTGCCTGACAGCCTGTTTGTGGAGTCCAGTCCCGCCACCCGGACACCCACCCCGGTCTCCATCTCGACCCCCAACCTCTCTGAGAAAGATCCAGTAAAAGCCCTGAGCCCTGTGTGATATTTGCTGTGTTGCCCCCTTCCCTCTTGCCTGCCTCCCTCTAACATGATGCTTTAAAGAACCTCTCTTTTAGCAACAATATGGAGAAACTAGTGATTTCTATTTCCTCCTAGATGCTCTTTAGATGAGATTGAATCACAGGCTGCTTTAAAATGTGAATTACTACCTCGTCGTCTCACACTAACCCCTGGGCCGGCGTGTCCATTTAAGCTCTCAATAAAGAGGACGCCGCAGAGGTTGTGAAACCTCTTACAGTGCTGTAAAGTGGACAGTTTGACGCCTGCTGCCTTTCCCTCCATTTTTAACAGCTTGGTAAACAGTTAACTCCGGCGTCTAACTGCCTGTGGTTGTTTCAAACACTTCTAAGCACAGCTGGGATTTTCCATACGTGCAAAAATCTGTTGTAGATCTACATGTGTATATGAGCTAATGCTTACATCAAGTATACCCGCACGCTCCACTGCTTTAGAGATTCTCTTTTATACCTGTTTACCCGTCTTAAGTGTGTTTCTGAAACACAGGCCCCTCATCTCTTACAGTTTCCTCTCGCGCAGTGGTTTAACGCCTTGTGAACTTGAGAGTACATCAAAGAGTGTTTGAAAAATGTGTGATGGCTCTCTTGCAGGCCTTGCAGATCGCCTGAAAAGCTGTGTTAGTACAAGGCAGCTGGGCATGTCAGAGCTGGGAAACTGTGGCATTTGTTTCCCTCAGTTCTGACAGGCTGAATAGAGGAGAAGAGCACATAATGATGAATAAAAGGTGATAAAAGTACTGTAATGGAATAAAAGCCATCTGACATTATCTCCTATCTGGAAGGGTGACGCTATATTTCTCAAGAGAAATCAACACGTCCATCAGGAATTCAAGGCAAATTGTTACTTGATGAATAACATTTATTATGCTAACGTTATGCGCTACATGCAGGGTGTGATATTCAGCCTTGGCCTCTTGTATTATCCTCAAGCGATATAAACACCAGAGCAGCCTTGGTGATGCTCTGTCTCGGCTGTGAACCAGGATTGATCTGACCTTGCTATTCCAAGGTCATACATATGCTTTCTTTAATGTGAATCATCAAATGAGCTCTGTATCTTTGACCATACAGAGGTAAGTAGATCTGGCAGCAGAAACAAATGTAAATAACTCCCTAATTACTCAGAACATGGAAATAAACCCTGGTGTGCTCCTGAAATAGGCTTTGTTGTGAAGTGCACAGCCAGGGCGTAATCAAGAAACAAGGCCAGAGAAGATTTCTATTTGTTTTAACCACGTTAATGAGGGTGCCATGTTGAGCAGCCATGATGTTGTTTGTGCTCTCTGCACCCTTCTCTGTAGGTTAAATGCTTCGCTGTGGTTTCCTGACATGGTTACATGCCTTCTCCAGCTGCTGATTAAAACCTCAATTATCGCATTGATGGAAAAATGAAGAAAGCATATTACAATTAAGAGGGCTGGTGCTGAAAATTAAACCCATCAGATGCAGAAATTAGCATTGTGTTGTTCTTTCCCCATTCCCAAAGAAATTCTCATCAAATGAGAACAAACCTCTCCGCAACACCTTGTCAGGCACAACACAAATTGCATCAGACCCGCACCCCTGCAGCTGACGATTAATTTTCATCAACCTCATTAATTTTGAAGATGAATTTATGGCCGCGGACAAAATAGCCAATTATCGGCCACAGCAGAATTCACTGGGCAGCAAATTGGTTCCTGTATGGATGAAGAGCCCAGTGAGGAAGGGGGGCAGCTGTCTGTAACTGTACACACAGACGTCCTCAGAGGCAGAAGAGGAAGTGGAGTTATTCAGCTTCAGGAGGAAGAGAGCGTGAGTGATAGATACATGCAAGTGTGCTTGTCAAAGTCCTCCAGCTACAGTGGGCTGCTACCATGAGCCCTCAGGGACAAAAAGGATTCAAGGTGCAGTGGAGCAATTTAAGAGGCACATTCCAGGAGAGTCAGTCTGAGAAAACAGTCCCTGTGTATGAGTCACTTTTTTCTAAATGGATAACTGTACTGCAAACAATACACACCAGGGTTGTCACGATACCAGATTTTTTGCCACTTATTTGGGAGCTTTTTATTTATCAAGGAGCTCAGTGGATAGAGATGGAAATAAGTATGAGAGAGAGTGTGGAATGACTTGTGGGAAAGGAGTCACAGGTGGACTAAAACCTGGATCACCTGGGTACATTTTAGGGATGTTCCTAGGCCAGCATTTTCCAGACTTCAGTATCCTGTGACCAAATATGAAACATGAAAATATCAGCAGGGGTCCACAAAAAAACAAACAAAAAAAACCCAACAAGACTTCAGTTTTTACCTTTTATTTATCATATTTTCGTTTCATAAACAGGGAATTTAATTGCAAATGCTTGGCTTTCAGATACATTAACATAACTGGTGAGGTGTTTGTGGGTCATGGAAAGTACATCTAATGAGCCACTGTCATTTGTTTTATTTAATTATTTAAAATATCTTTATTGGGTTATCAGCATCACATGTTTCCATAACAATGCACATATTACCCAGTTTTTCATTATTATACAAACACACATACATGCCAACCAAACAGGCTGGACCCCCCATGGCATGAAAAATGTTCCAAAAAATACTAAAAAGTAACAATAATAATGAAATAGTATTGGTACTAAACAATGCTAACCTATTACACATATGGCTGTATATAAATTCAGATTAAATAACACCCCTAACTGAGCACAGAAATAATGTTATTTACTCAGTGAAACCATCAAATATTACACTAGTCATCCAAAGACTGAATAGAGTCTACTGTCATTTATTTTAATCAGAGATCTGCGTATTTTCTGCACAATTTTCTTTTCTATTATTCATCTCTAAAAATGTACTTTGTGTCACAGAAAACTCTTCCCAACTAGCATTAATGTGTATGAAGTGAGGCATAGTTGAATGCTTAACAATGTATCACCAGCCAATCCAATACCAGTTAAACCATGACACTGGCTGTATACATAACAAAAAATAAATGATAAAAAGGTGTCATGAGTTAAAACTTCTGGCTGTGTTTTGTTACTTCTAAGTCCTAAAATAATAATATTTAATCAAGTGTTTTATGATTGTTTAGAATGAGGTTTAAAGTTTGTCAAAATGTCTTTGATTTTCAGTTTTTGTAAATGACCTTTCATGGCCCACCTAGAAAACCTCTGGGGCCACCCAGTGGGTCCTGGCCCACGCTTCTGGAAGCATTGTCCCAGGCAAATAATTTCACATCAGATTACTGCAAAATCAAACTGCTTTAACCAACTAGTCTAACTAGTCACCCATTTTCCACACTATCCCTTTTAAGGCTGTGGGTGGCTGGAGCCTTGACTAGCAGTCATTTGGTGAAAGTCAGGGTGCAACCTGGACTGCTTGCCAGACAATCACAGCACCAAGGCAACAAAAACTCTAGTCCAAGGCACCTTGATTTACCTTTCTTTAATCACTAGGCAAATGCTTGCAAACTTTCTAAGTTACCTGAACCTGAATCTGAACCTAAGTTGCACAATTACGTTGCCTGCACATAACCAATGACATTGTACAGTATAGAGATGAACAACCAGGCACGCTCACAACCACACCTACGGCCTATCTAGTCAACAGTTAACCTGATAAGCATGTGCTTGGTGGTGGGAGGAAGCCGGAGTACTTGGAGAGAACCCACATATGCAAGGGGAGAACACGCAAACTCTACACAGAAGGCGACAGTGCTGCCTTGATCGTGTTTGATTTTCATAAATATCATGCTGGAATTTAAAGATTTTTGCCACACTAGAGGACTTCACTAATCCAGCAACACTAACCCAAAAGGTTGACATTTGGTGTTACTTTAATCTGTTACAGTCCCAACTCCAAGAATAAAACTTACCCTGTTGATTTGCCTGACTCTTCACTGTGTGGCCTCCTAACGCAGTGTTCTAATCTCATTCAAAGAATATGGCAGATGGCATGTCTTTTTGTGTGTATTCGTCTAAAATGCAACAAGACTATATTATTGGGATCCAATCAGTGATTAGTTTAGATTCATACTGTTGTCATGACAGGCTGCCTGATAGGTGTATCTGTGCTTCTTACAGGTGACTAAGATGGTGAAGACTGTGACCACACGGACAGTTCGCCAGGTTCCCATTGGTCCTGATGGTTTGCCCCTTCCTGATGGCACTTCCCCTCTTGGCAGCTACACTGACTCCATCGACCGACGCTACATGAAGAACGGAGGTAACTTCATCACTCCCCAAGCGACCTCCACCCTGACACGCAGCTACAACAACTCGTACAACGATTCCTACGGTGAGGCACCTGAAAGCCAGTATGTTCGCCACTATGGCCTCCACGATGGCTACGCAGATTTGTCAGACAACTACGGCAGCCTGTCACGTGGCGTCAACTTCCGGCCGCCACGCTACCCCTACATGCCCAACAGCTACCGGCCAGAGAACAGCTACACACTCCCAATACGTAAGGACGACTATGGCCATGTGGCCCAGCCCCAGGTGCCTATGGGTAGCAGCACTGTGGATCTGAACCGCTCACAGCCTGAACGCTTCCAACCTGAGCCGTATGGCCTGGAGGATGATCGCCGCAGCTTGGGACCTGAAGAGGAGGAGCCATATGAGCTGGAGCCGGATTACTCAACTGCCAATCGTCGCACCCTGCAGGGGGCCAACCGCGGTCGCACCCACCGGGAACCTCTTCGTGATGGGCCGCGAGTCAGGTGAGAAAAGACGCAATGATGGGAGGTAGTAGAGGTTTGCACTTCTACCTTGCATGTTAAATCTGCAAAGAAGTTATTATTCAACATCAAACCCTGTAGTTAATACTTTAAAAGCTGACATACTGTGTTAAGACTCATCCTACTGGAGCTTGCAGGAGTTGTGAAGGTGTTCCAGTTCATGCAGAAGACATATAATTCTTTTTATATTGGACAGTGAGCTCTTGTACATATGCATGAGTGCAGACTTTGCCTTGACATGAAAAGGAGATCAGGCCTGTTAAGATGAGAGGGAATAAAGAATTCCTGTCTTGTTCCAGTCATAAAAAGAGACTACATTACACTGTGCACAAGTAAACAGATGTCTCTTCTGCTAGAGTAACTTGTTTGAGAGAAAAAGCAAGTAAAAAAACGAGGCTTTGATTGCCATTTTCCTTCAAATGGGTAGTGAAAGAGTGTTACTGTCAGAGGTAAAGAGGTGGGAATGATTTGAGACGTGAAGAGGGAGGGAAGGGAGGATGCAGAAGATGGGAGGCTTTTTGACAGTTATCTCTCAAAGCCTTCCCTTTTTTGTGCAACCTGTGTTGAGAGGAGGAGAGTAACCCGTGGCTCCAGTGAGCTGAAAAGAAGCCTTTTAGCTTCCAACAATAAGAACCTAAAATGGACTCTTGTCTCCTAATAGGTTCCAATCATTTTATTGCTGCCCAAAAGAGGGGCTGGGAAGAATGTCCACCCTAAAGTAAATTGAAGCAGGGGTTTAGAGTCGACTTGGTTGTAAGGCCGTTTTTTTTTGTGGCTGGTGATCTGTAGCAGAGGGATATTTTTGAGTTTTCTTCACTTTCCTTCTAATACAGGAGAAAAACGCTTCAGCAAAACCAGACTGAAAGGAATAAAACTGAAGTAGCTAAGGGGCAAGAATGAGCATCTCAGTCTTTATGTGTTTCTACTGGAATACTACAACCAGAGTTTGCAACCAATTCTGATACCAACATCTGTGAACAAGAACTGTTGATGCTGGTCCTGATATCGATCTTCCTTTTCTCCTGCCCAGTTTTTTGGCTTGCTTTCTCCTTCCCAAAATTCAACCAGCTGAAACTGTTCAAACGTTAAAATGTTCTGCTTGAAACGTTAGTCATTTGACTGTGTATACATGGTCTTTAGCATCCCGGTTTTCTGACAGGCTTTTTGCGTGTCCAGGTGTCTGTTTTTTTGCATGTGTAGGTTTTCAGAAACTGGGATATGCGAGTATCCTGGTGTTGAGAACCTGGTTCTGCTACCCATCTTTCCACATTAAGTTATTTCCTGCACGGTTACTCAGTGAATGAGTTCATTTGCATGATTGCTCAGCTCTTTCTTCAGGTCTTAGCTAAACTTTCTTAGTGATGAATGATCATTAAGTTGCCCCATATTCATAAGAATTGGAACTCTGTTGGAACAAGGTGAACACTAAATCGCCATCGTAATGTTAATATTTAATGGTGTCAAGACCAAAATAATTTACATTAGTCCCATTTTAAAAAAAATACCAGGGTATGTGTTGTAAAAGCAAATATCATGGATGCCTGCACAAAAATCAAGCATAAAGCATTAGTCCAGGCAGGTAAAGCACTTACTTAAGCCCTCATCAGCTGACGCCCAGCATGCTATTGGCTAATTGCTCTTGTGCTGCCATATTTAAATTGTTCTTGCCTGGGTACTCTCTGCCACTCTCTGTGCAAGCTGCTCTTGCATCCCTCCCCCACCCCAGCCCCTCCTTCATTCTGCTTCTGACTTAATCAGTGTTATTCTGTTGTCATTGATGCCTGCTGTACTCTGGGCTCTCTGGGTTTTTGCTGCTTCTCACCCTGCCTTAGGCAGACAAAGATGTCCTGACAGAAATGATGCAGTGATCAGAACTCAGGATGCTATTTCTAATGTCTTTATGAATATAAATGTGGTCAGCAGACACTAGGCTCTTTAATCATATGTGATCGGTTTTGGTGATCAATGACCAGAAGCATCAGTGCTGATCCTCTACTCACATGTTTTTAATGAAAATTCTCCAGAAATTATAAGTTTCTAACCAGTTTGTACATCTCTAGTTTGTACTTGCACTGAAATATAATGCTCAAAGTTTGCAGGCGACCGATCTTGTTATTTGACCTTTCCATATTAATACATTTACAGCCAGCAGAATTGCATCGATGTGCATGAGGCATGAAAAAACAGATGCCTAATCAGACTGTTTCTCACACATCCCGACTTCAGTCTGTCACTTTCACACACACTATAACTCTGTCTCTCTCACACAAACACTCAATAAAAGTCTTCAGAAAATGAGTCACTCCTCCATCCGCCTTGTGAGAGGCTCTTGCTGTGACAGGCAATTTGTAGCCTGCCTTACATGTGTCACAACACAGCCCCACTAGCTACATACACCCTTCAGACGCACAGACACATCAACACAACATACCGACAGCTGCTAATGTGAATGCACAAACACTCTCTGTTAACTTTTAACTGACTAATGCAAGGCTAATTACAGCTGAAATAAGATACTAAGTATTTTCCCCCTCACTCACTTCAGATCACTTAACATATAGAAGTAAACTATAGAGTATTTTCCCTCGAGTAGCAGCGACTATCAGCTATCACACAGACTGTGGCCCCGTATGTACTCACAGTGAATTAGTATTCATCTAAGAACGCAGCGGCAACTCCAGAGTGATGAAATGAACCTGGGAATTAAAGTGGTTTAATTACATATTATCCTTTTCAGTAATTCTCAGATGAAAATGAAGATGTTCAGGATTAAAACTGCTTCCTGCATCAGCACCAAGAATTTATTTTGTCACAGAAAAATGATGTATTATTTTATCTTTTGCGTGGAAAAAAGCTATAATGAATTTTTTCTCTTGCTTAAGAGTATTTGATGGATTAAAGAGCAGCATTGGTGAATTTGTGGTTAAAAAATTATGAATTCAGTGGCTTTAACACAGATAAGGATGTAATTATAAATCAACTTTGATTAGATTGGATTGGGCATCTGGTAGAACCTGCAAAATCCCCAGCTGCTCTACCCATTATGACAAACATTAACTGAACTTAGCACAAAAAGTAAGAAAATTAGTGTTTGATAGATTATTTCTTTTTTGTAACAATACATCTTGGCAATAAATCATATACCATTAGAAAGCCTGTTTAGTTCCCTTTTAAATGGTGCCACATTTGTAAGGAGCATGCATTTGTGGGATGAGCAGCAGAGCTGAGTATGTGAGTTGTGCCCACAAAAAATGTGCCAATGCCGAACAGCTTTGGTGGATTGGATGATTGAAGTCTGAGGAAACAAGACAATTAAGCAATGTAACAATTAATTCATTTAACAAACAGGAGCCTCAGTAGCGTGTGGAAGAACCATACACAGCCACAACAGTCTGGCATCTCCTCCTCATTCTGGTCACACAGCCTGGTCACACACTGCTGTGGGATGGCATCCCGTTCTTCAACCAGCATTTGTCACTGGTCAGCCATTGTGGTTGTGTTGGTCCCTTTGGCACAAACAGCACGCCCAAGCTGGTCCCGCAAGTGTTCAATGGGGTTGAAGTTAGGACTGCTGGCAAGCCATTCCATCTTCTCCACTCCCAAATCTTAGAGGTAGTTTCTGATAAACCCTGCTTTTTTGGGACTAGCATTGTCATCTTGGAAGATAGTTCAGTCCCAGAGTGTGGAGATAGGAGATTGCCACTGGTTGCAGAATCTCATCTCGATAACTCAATTCATTGAGATTACCTCCAATGATAACAGGCCTCGTTTTTCCAGTGAGGGAGATGTCGCCCCACACCATCACACTGCCTCCACCAAAAGATGTTACTGTATTAGTGCAGCAATCAGCGTAGCATACTCCATGTCTTCTACACACTTTGACTGTACAATCCAGCTGCCATAGGCAGAATCTGGACTCATCACTGAGCATAATGTTCCTCCACATATTCAGGTTCTAGTGCACGTGTTGCTGACACCAGCCAAATGGGCCTGACGGTGAAGGGCAGTCATGGCAGGCCTCCTGGCAGCCATGAGACCAGAGACTGGTTGCATGTGGTCTGTTCTGGATTGTCTGGGCAGAGAGCAGTCAGCCATATTTTTCATAAGACTTTGACTCCAAATGTGTAGAAGACAGCCTATGGTTCCTAAGTGCTAAAAGGGTGAGGAAACAGGCTTCTAAGGGTGTCAAAACAAGAGAAGATAGGAACAGCAGAATACGCTGTGTGGCATAGGCAGGGAAGGTTTAGCTAATTTTTTCATGAGCACAACCCACATCGTCAGCTCTGCTGCTCATCCCCCAAATGTATGTTCCTTACAAATGTGGTACCCATTAAAAGGGAAATAAACAGGCTTTCCAACAGCGTAAGATTATTGCCAAGAAGCACACTGAACAACAAAGAAATAATCTACAAATCACAAATTTTGGTCACTGTTTAGGTTTACACACACAGCCTTCAAGAGGCTTGTGTAAATAATAGATAACAGGTTGTTGTTTTAACCAGAATATTTGAAATCTAAGAATTTTTACATGATTAAGGTTTCTACGTCACTAGCAATTAGTGATGTATGATTTTGAAAATGTCTGATAGGCTGATATTGTCAAATTCGTTTGTAGCTGATATTGAGCTTAAAGGGAGAATAAAGCATGTATTACATTTTGATGAAAAGAATTAATGCTCTAATCATGGATCTTACCCCAATCACGATTAATGCTGATAGCCCTGCTTTAATCGTAATACATAACCCTAACCTTAACCCAAACCTAAATTGGAAAATTATTTGATGTCACATTTAAAGTCAATAAAAATTGAAGCTTATAATAAATGATCACCTTTTAACAAATGTGTCCCTGGCTTTGCATGTTTGCGTTATCTTGTGTTTTGACTCTGATCATCCTAACAGACCTTTTCCATCAGTTTGATTTTCCTCTTTTTAAGCACTTTTAAACTTGCAGCTTCCAAATAAATGGAAGATAATCTCTCTTCGTTTTTGCTGCTCAGGTTTCTCAGATAATGAACGTGTATCTCGCCTCTCTCTCTTGTTTCTTTCCGGATTAAGTGTAACAGCGTGTGAAATGTGTGTTTTTTGTGTGTGCGTTCTAATGCCAGTGTGATTAATAGCTGCTTTTGAACTCTGCCAGGAGAAGAGGGTGTCTTTAAGCCGATCTCTAATGGCTCATCTCTCCTTGGGCGACTTCGTTCCGCTGCACCTGCCCACCTGCACCCGAGGGTCACCCCCCCACACACACATACACAGATACACACATGCATACTCACTTAAACGCATGCACATCCATTCCTTAATTGAGAAGGGATATTTCATTGTAATGCAGAGGTGTCTGAAGTCCCAGTGGTAGTGATCTGACACCAGCAGGCCCCCTATCAGTGTCCTTGTTATGAGCTTTATCCCACTTTGATCATATTCAGGATAGCATGTTTAGATGCTCACAGGGAAACCTGGTTATTCATATCCCTGTTTGCATGAGAAATACCAGCATCCCAGTTCCTGATTACTGCGTCTTATACACGCAGGCGTCTGTGATGTTTATTTTACAGCACGTGATTGTGAAATCTAAGAAAAATGAGACCAGCATGATTACTTCAGGGTTAACACTATGCAAACATCATATTGCAGATATGGTTTCCATGTCATTCCTGCATCAGGAAAAGATCAGGCGCTACAGGCTGACTGTCAGCCAGTGCTGTGTACATTTTTGTTTAAAATGAGCCTCATCAAAACTCAGTTATCACAGATTTCAATTACTTCACATCAGTAGAACTGACATATTATTGTCTTAATTATTCTGGCTGTTTCCTTTAACTGTTCAGAAGTTATTAGAGTTGTTAAATGGCAACTGAAAACAGTCTTTTTACATTAAAATCGTGTTCTCACTTAATGTACAGGTGTAAAAAACTGCTGCAGAAAAGTGACTGAGAGGATTGTGAGAATTGAGAGGAAGATTTGAAATGCTTAGACCGAGATAACTTGATGTTTTGAAAATATTTGGCAAAAATTATTTTTTATTGTTAAGAGAGTTAGCAGAGTCTCCATTGAAGAGCTAGGAGATAACAAAAGTGACTTTAGTCACTAAATAATTATTCTAGAACAACTTCACAATAAAAGCTTTTGTGAAAACGAAGCGTAGCTCATAACAGGCCTGGACAAAGATCAAGCTTTGTGTTGTATTTTGAAAACAACACAAGTAGCGCTATCATATCTACAGGGCATTCAGGAAGTATTCAGTCTCCCTTTCCCTCTTTTCAATTTTGTTATGTCACAGCCTGATGATACAGTTGAAAAAGCTCATTTCTATTTTCATTTACCTACACTAAGTACCCCATTATGACAGAATTTTAGAAAAAAGTAAAATATCACATTAAAGTACATAAGTATTCCAACCCTTTTCAAAAACACTCAAAATTCGGCTCAGGTTTGCCACAGGCATTTTGATCGCTGCTTAGATGTTTCTACACCTTGTATGGAGTCCAACTGTGGTAAATGAAATTGATTGGACGTGATTTGGAAAGACACACACCTCTCTTTAGAAGGCCTCACAGCTGATGATGCATCAGTGGTCAAAGGAACTGCCTGCAGAGCTCAGAGACCGGATTGTTACAAGGCACAGATCTGGGGACGGCTACAAAAAAAGTGCTGCTCCATAGAAGGATCCCAAGAGCACAGTGGCCTCCAAAATTCTCAAATGGAAGAAGTTTGGCACAACCAGGACTCTTCCAAGAGCTCAACACCTGGCCAAACTGAGCAATCAGGGGCGTTGGACCGTAGTAAGAGAGATGACCAAGAAGCTGAGGGTCACTCTGACTGAGGTCCAGAGATCCTGTGTAGAGATGGGACAAAGATCCAGAAGGACAACCATCACTGAAGTCCTCCACCAATCTGGGCTTATGTTAGAGTGCAAAACACATGACAGCATGAGAAATATGGGAGGAACCTAAACTAAATTTTACTGGACTCATTGATAGACATAGCAGGATGCTTCATAAATGCCGTTAATGCAACTTCAGGCACAACAAGCTCTGAACTCCTCATGACTTGTAGAATGAGTGTTCATTTTCTTTCTTCACAATAAACTATGCTCATGTTTCAGTCAAGGCTTAAAAATTAAAATGTTCAGTTCAACATTCACCTAAATATGAGCGCATGTAAGCACAACACTGCCATCAACTTTGACAGGCGGCTCTGCTGCAGACGCAGCAGTCTGATTGTCACACTCTCTGGGCAGAACAGACCAGCCCTCCCTCTGCCACACATCTGAAATGTTTCAATGTGTCATGACATGAAGAGTCCAATCAAAGTTGCACTTGTGCAGTTAATTTGCAGCTGTCAGAAAATGGGATGCGAGGTAGGCGTGCCACAATGTCCTGTTTCTATTGGAGTTGCAGAGCCAGGTTTGTCAAAACCGGGATAAGGTTGTATCATGGTTCTTTAATGTTTACATGCACAAAGAGAAACAGGGGTACTTAAAGAACCAGAGAAACCAGGACACTCAAGTCCATGTGCATGCAGTCAGTGAGAGTTAAATATCCTGTTTAATATCAAACTTCCTCTCTGTCTTGTTTGAGGTTTCTCAGAAGCATTTCCTAAATTGAAGAAGGAACTTCCAAGCAATGTCACTCTCCTTTAATTGAATGGAAACAGGCAGCGTCTAAACAGTCAGAGAAATTGAAGTGGTGGGACATAAACTCTCCGCCTTTGCTGATTTCCTCCCCTTCTTTCTTCCCCGTCCCGCAAAGACTCTTGTGCATCATAAAACAATTATTGCCCATAATTCAGAACAAGCAATCTGCTCAGCAGAGAAAAGCCCATAAACACCACAGAGCTGTTATGTGTGCATATGAGATGCAAACATCTTCTTGTGAGTGTCTAATACTCTCAGTCTTTCTCCTTTTATGGGCCTGTTGGAGAGCAGGGTCAGGAACAGCTGCTGTTGAAGGATGATGAAAGTAATTGACGGAAAATGAAGAAAAGGGAGAAGGGAGAGGATGTGACAGAGTCCAGATAAATAGATGAGCGCTCCATCAAAGTTTAGGGACAGTCATACATCCCATCTCTGCTGTATCTGTTTATCCTCTATTCTTTGTTTAACAAAAAAAAGCACACTAATTCAAAGATGAGTGCATGGAAACACAGAAATGGCGCGGATATTAGCAGCTCCATTAACATGAGGAGAGTGATCTGCTGTAATCATGCTTAGAGCGTCGCGTCTCACAGCGGAGAGCCCTTTCACATCCTATGAATAAACCCCTCCCTGTACACACAATGGCGCCAATTTAAATGCAAATCCTGACATTCCCATCACTCAGCGCTGTGACGCCTGTTTCACCAAAAGCCCCCGCCACATCAGCCCAAATCTAAATGAGCCACGATGTGAACAACTGTACATCTCATCTGTGTGTTGAAGTGTGTGCTAGGAGGAAAAAACACAACAGATAATGAGAGAGAAAGTCAGAGAGAGAGATGCGAGGATGAACATGCCGAGATTGTGTACTGCCCTTTCTGTACGGGGGGTTGTTTTGCTATGTCACATCTAATATCCTAAAGCAATTGAAAGCTGGATGATGCTCTCCTAGTGTGGATTATGTGTTCTGATCACAAGCATGTGCACACTTCTCATAAATTTGCATTTTGTCATGCAGTCTCTCAGACGGGTTAGTGTTTTCTCCAAACCTCAGAGCTGCAAAATGACGTGGGGTAATCTGGCTTTTGATCGGCCCCTCCTCCCATACTGTGGTTACTCACTGCCTATAGAGGTTTGTGGCTCTTTAACACGCTCCACACGCTGGAAAACCTCTTTATAGACAGATTTCACAGTCACTCTAATTAAATTTGGCTGTATTCGAGGCAGTGTTTTTCTTTATCTTAAAATAAAACATATTTTTAAAGAGATTCCACCTAACAGCTTGGCCTTATTCATATTTTCATGAGGTTTTGTCTTATATTTGCACTAAGAGCAAAGATCCTAAGAAAAGTCTATGGTAGATTCATAAAGCTATGAAAATAAATTTGCACCTGTGTTCTTCCAATGAATAACAAAAATCTTGTAAAAAATGTTTTTGTAAGTTCTTTGAGAATCTTTTCAGGTCATGCATCTTAAGAACTTGAGTTGCTTGAGTGTTCTTGTTTTTTCTTCCTTAAATTGGATGAATGTCCTTGGTAGTAGGAAGGTTTTTTTATGCTAGGGCTGAACAATATTGTAATAGAAATGGTATTGCCATATCTCTTCTTTTGATGGTGTAGATTATGGCTTAACAAATACATGAAGTTGGTTAAGACAGATGCAGAGAGCTTTTATAGGCTTAGATATAGGCAATTAACAATTGGATTGTCATAAGTTGATTATTTTATTAAGTATATTATTTAGGACTTTAAATTGACTTTTATCTGAGGCTTGAGCCACGTGAGGGAAACAAGGTGATGCACATTATTCCTTAATACTGTGATGAAGATGTGAAGTTTGACAAGTACAGTTCTCAAGAATCCATATGTTTGATTGTTTTCCCTTTCAATTTATGATGAAATGATTTAAATAAATCCTCCTTCCATCCACCCACCCTCCCATCCATCCACCCATCCATCCATCCACACTTTAATTTGTAAAAAATGATGATGAAGAAAGAAAATGACTTTGGCTGACGTAGGCATGTTGGTCCAGCCTAAAACTTATTTGCTCAGTGAAGTTGCTTTTTAAATTCTCTAGTATGCTGTCACGTACTTTGTTGTACTTCTCTGGTAAGGCGGTGTCAGTAATGTAATGTTGAGACGCCAGAGCATAGTGGGGGTCCAAAAGCTCAAGATAACGACAAAAACTGGTTGTCCAAAGCGATGAATTCAACCACTTTTTCTGTTATCTTTTTTGCCTTATTGCTCTCTTGAGGGTACCTGTCTTTCCTCTTAAAGTTCAGAGTGCATTGCTTTGTTGAAGCTGCTTGTTGCTTTAGTGAAGTCGCCGTATTCTGCTGCATGTTTAGTCTGTAGAGTTAAACGCTGCTCTGCTGCTACCACTTTGTGAAACAGTCATCTTACAAATGCTGCAAGTGGCTATTGGACTGTTTTCACTCTTATGTTTGAAGTTTTTCCACACCGCTGACATTTTAAACACAGGAATGCTAGTGTTGCTACGGCTACTGGTGCGTTTATGGCCTGTCATTAATTGTGCTCCATCTACAACAGCTGATGTAAATAGGGATGGGTACCAAATTCAGCACTTTTATGGGCACCGACCGAATTCCATCGGTACTACAGAGTACCGATTCACGTAAAATCAAACGGTACCATGTTTCAGTACCTAAACGCATCCTTGTGACTGCAAGAGAGTGGAAGAGTAGTCGATTTTCCATGCCAGACACGAACGCAGCATTGCACGCACGTGAGTAATGATGTCGGTAGCAGCTAACTGAATCAACAAAGCAAGCATGGCTGATTGGCTCCTGCTGTTTCCTGCTTGTTCGCCTCCCTCCCTCTCACTCTCTCGTAGCGAATCCTTGCTTTAAACACAGTGATTTGTCCATTTAGTTATTTTAAATCCATACACTATTGTTCATTTGTTTTAAACTTATTCTCCCTCCATCGACCCCAATGCACATTTCTCCAAGAAGACAAATTAGAGGAATAGGAGGTAGTGGGCTGGGTTTTCTTTTGTGCAATATAAAGAAAAAACACTGGGTAGTTATAGTAGTTTAGGTTTTCAGAAAATTCAGAAGTTTTGAGGTTATATAACATTTATTATTGCATATTATTCACACTCAAAGAACGTAAAATGGGTACCGTTATGTACTGGTATTGGTTCACAGGTACCGGGATTCAGTGCCGTACCGGTTCAAATGCAAAAGGTGCCCATCCAGATGTAAATGATCGGCTGGGCTGATCGGATCAAATTGTCATTCTCCGATCAATTTAAAATGTTTGTATCATCTCCGATCCGATACATGCGATCAGGATCGGGACAACCCTGCTTAGAACAGTGGTTCCCAAAGTGGGGGTCAAGCGGTGCCTTCCAAAAAAAACCCTGATGATTCTAAAATAGTTCAAATATGCAGAAATATATCCTTAAAATTACTTGAAATTTAAGTTATCAAGTAAGAACTGTGCCTAAATATTAGTTGCGTGTACAAAAGTCAGTAAAATATAATGTTTTTTACAAGGTGTTTTGCGCAACATCCTATGCTTTAACCACCTTCAGGGTACAGGGATGGTGGGGTCCCCACTCTTTGGTGCTGTTAATTTGGGGGTCATGGGCAGTAAAGTTTGGAATCCCTGACTCAGAACAATTTCCCAGTTAAGACAGCTTTGGTGAATGCCAGGATCTTTCCTGGTTTCAGACCAAATTTCTTCCTGACACTGGCTGGTGAATGAGGCTCTGCTGTTCTTAACATGTGACCATGACCAATAATGCATCCTATACTGCTGACTTCTGCTGATGTAACCTTTATTTGTTATTGTTTGCCATATGTGTGAAACTTCCTGTGCTGCTGTCACTGCCAGGGTTCCCTTGCAACAGAGTTTTTATATGTCAATGGAAATACTCCTGGTTAAATATGTGTTAAAGATATGATTACTAAAATGACACTTTAAGCTTGTCCTACAAATCTTGCAAGAGCTGCTCAGCGCTGTGGTTCTCTGATCGGGGGTAGCACTGTTGCCTTGCAGCATTTGGACACAGAGACTAGACTCCATCTCTATTAATCTCCTCTCCATCTAACTGAATAGGGGATTTAGCATCTTGTTACATTGCTCAAGCAGGAGTTTTTCTCCCACTTCATCTCGTATCGATTTCCCTGGCTGTGAGATGCACAAAGTCGTGCAATAAAAGCAGATCTGCTGCAGCGAAGCGGGTGTACAAAAACAAACCAACAGAGGAATACACCAGAGCTGAGGCGAGATGGCATGCAGAGCCCCCCCTTTTCCCAGCATGCCTGGGAAGAACTGTAAAAACACATAATTAACATAAAACTCATTAAAATTAAAGCTTGGTTTGGAGCTCCCCACCAACCGCCGGCGTTGGCCACCATTTTATTGCACCACTAACCGCTATACATCAAAGATGGTGAGGGGAGGCCAGCTGGATTATGTAACAAGGATAAACAAGTCCCAAACTGTGGGGTAGGTGGGGGGATGATAAAGGCTGTGCATAAGTACACAACCCTAATTAAATTCCTCTTCCCATGTCATAAATACTACTACCCCACACTCTCACATCCTTTAAACCAACTCAGTGGTACATATTTGAGAGGAACAAGTTAAGTTTCAAAAAATACTTGGTGCATCTTCTCTCTCAGTTTAAATCTGACTCTGAATCCACAGCTGGAGTGGGCTATCTTAGTGAAAAATTGCTCATATGCTAAGTAGAATAAGTTGCCTGCACTCCAGCAACAAATGATCTGTCTTTTGGATTCAGTACCAATATTCTCAGCCATGTTCTGGTGGAGAATTGATGAGGCTGCCTTTGGAGGAAAGAACTGGAGAGAACAGAGTGAAGATCATAGACTGTGAGAGGCTGGGGTAATAGAGATTCATTGAAGGGAAACCCTCCACGAATCTCCTCAAAACGCCCCCCTCTCTCCCCTAACACTGACTTCCATCACTGAAAATGAGTACACTGCTGAAATCCCTGGTAGCAATGCTAATGAGGCTAATGCTAGCAGAGAAGCCCATTAACATTTTAGTAACTGCATGCTGGATTCGAGCGCTGTGAGAAAAGGGAGCCCTGGGGGCATCACAGGGGCTCGTAATCCTCCCTAGGGGGACAGCACAGCTCTTTCCTCTCTTCCCGCAGGGAGAAGACATCAAATTCTTTCTCCACTGTATGTGGTGACTTCCTAAAAAAAACTTCACAAGACTTTTCTTCAAAGCTTTTCCTTTGGTGTTGCCTTTGTTTCAGTTTCTTTGTGAACTGTCTGCTTTCTCTTTGTGCAGTCTTTCCTTGTCTCTCAATCACTCTCTCTAAGACTTTATGTTTGTTGAAGTCTGACATGTTTGTTGCCACCACCTGACAGGGACGAATAATAAGTAGTGTTGCTTACCATATCACTCTTATTGCAGGGGATTGCCACCACGGCCGCTCTGACAGGCCTGTTAATAAGAGATCCAAGCCACATATCATCGTGTCGTCCCTCAAACCTTCCTTTTTCCTCTCCATCGCCCACATCTTTCACCTCTCTCTCACCCTGTCCTCTGTTTTCCCCTCATTAGTCAGCCGCTCTCACCTCACTTGGCTTCTCTCAAAGTCTTTCCCCCGGCTGCCTAATTCTTCTTTCAGACAAATCTCTCTCAGTCACCCTCCATTTACCTCGTCCATCTCCTTTGTCCTTACCGTCCTCTCTTTTGTCGTCTTACAGAGGGTACGCGGACGACCCCATCGAGGCCGAGCTGATCGATGAGCGCCACCCGTACATCCACGGCATGTATTCAGCGCCGCTCGCTCAGCCGGAGAGGGGCAGCATGGCCAGCCTGGACCGCATGGGAGGCCGGCGCTCACCTTCCATCGACAGCATCCGCAAGGACCCTCGCTGGCGTGACCCAGACCTCCCCGAGGTCATCGCTATGCTCGGACATCCAATCGATCCAGTCAAATCCAACGCAGCCGCCTACCTGCAGCACCTGTGCTACGAGAACGACAAGATCAAGAAGGACGTGCGTCAGCTAAAAGGGATTCCTGTTTTGGTGGGGCTCCTGGACCATCCTAAATCTGAAGTCCACCGCAAGGCCTGTGGGGCCCTGCGCAACATCTCCTATGGCAAAGATAATGACAACAAGGTGGCCATCAAGAACTGTGACGGCATCCCAGCACTCATCCGCCTGCTGAGGAAGACCAATGATATGGAAGTCAGAGAGCTCATCACTGGTAAGATGAATGTTTCATTATTAGGCTATGTATGAACAAAAGAGATCATGACTAATAAAATGGCATAATCAACTATACATTGAACTGTATTTTTGACCTGATTTAGGTAAAAATCAGTCCCATTAACTACTGGACGGACCTTACCATGAGCCTTATAACCACCTGATATCTGTCTCAGGGGGTTAGCCAGAGAAAAAAATGTCTAAACGATCAGCACAGAACTACAGCTCCAGAGCAAATTGTCTAGTTGTCCTCCACCAGTCACTTGTTGACTTTAACTGAGGAGTCTTTTCTGCCAAACTAGAACTCCTAAAGGTTTATTTACTCAACAGCATACCACTGTTTTCTTTAGATGCTGAATTTGGACCTTCTGAAGGAGAAAAGCTGTTCCAAAGTGGCATTGGCAACATATTTTGAGCAGCAAAGCAGCTGGTTGAGGCATGAATGAGGGTGAATTTTCAGTCATGTCAAGTTGTGTGCTGTGGATGATAGATGTGCTGCACTAGCTTCCTTCTTTGGCTATGTTTTAGCATTTTAAATGTTAGATTTTCTGCCGGAAGATGGTGGATTGCTCCCTCCAGGTGAGAATTGAGTGTCTATCTCAGGTGAAGGAGTTCAAGTATCTTGGGGTCTTGTTCAAGAGCAAGGATAAAGGCGCATGAGATCAACAGGTGGATTGGTGCAGCATTGGCAGTATTGCGGGTGTAATGCTGGTCTTTTGTGGTGAAGAGGGAGCTGAGCCAAAAGGCAAAGCTTTCGATTTGCAGGTAGTTCTACCTCCTAACCCTCACCTGTAGTCATGCACTCTGGGTAATTTCCTAAAGCATAAGATCACAGATACAAGCAGCTAAAATGAGTGTTCTCAGGGGGGTGGCTGGGTTCAGCCTTAGAGATAGGGTAAGGATTTGAGACTTCTGGGAGGAACTAAAGTAGAGCTGCTGCTCTTTTGCACCGAAAGGAGCCAGTTGAGGTGGTTTGGGCATCTGATCAGGATACCTCTCTGGTGCCTCCCTTGGATAAATATTTCAGGCACGTCCAGCCCTAAATGGAGTTGGAAAGTGTTGCCAGACAGAGGGATGTCTGGGTTAACTTGCGCAGTCCACTGCCACTGGGACCTGGCCCTGAATAGGCAGACAAAGATGGATTGATGGATGGATGGATGGACTGATCTCAGTGGTATATGAGAAGCCAACCCTTTATACAAAAAGGTATAAAAAGTATATCTAATTAAACAAATTTTACAGTGAACAACCATGGCAGATGATTTCCTTTTGGCTGCTTGCTAAGCCACTTTGCTCCCTGAACACAACATCAAAAGAATACATTAAAGTAAGGAGACGAGTGAAAGGCATAAAGTTGAAAAGAAAATACTTATTGTCCAAATTAAAACAAGGCAGGATTTGTCTTTGACTTTCTTGTGCTAATATATGTCATTTTAAACACAAACGTCTAAACACAATAGGGCTACATTAAAGCATGGCACAGGGTTATTAAAGTAATACTAGGTTTAATAATTGGATCAAATTATGTGTGCTCTGTGAGGTATCAGGTGAAACTTACAAATTGTCATCATAATTAAAGGTGCTTAATTCATGCAGCAGAAATGGTGTTTGCAGTCTTTTTTTTCCCTGAGGCTGGTTATTGTCATAATCATTTCTAATTGTGACAAATTCATATCCTGTGCTTCTTTTATACAGAAGATTTTTTTGTCATTTCCATTTCATATGTGTAAATTTAAATTCTTTTTTTTTTTTTTAATATTCAATAGCTTACTAGGACTCAGAAGGAGAGCAGAAGTCAAGGTTGAGGGTAGAAGGGGTAAAATGAGTTTATTTAATAGGGGTTAATGGTGCAAAATGAAGGTGAGTTGGCTGGCTGGTCGCAGAAAGTAGGAGACACTGCAAGAGAAGAAGACAGAAATGTATTAGCAAAGTCAAAAAGTCACTAAAAAGTTAACAAACAAAAGCACACTCAGTCAAACATTAAGAGAGCCAGGTTACCACTCATGAAGCTGAAGGAATACTCTGGCATCTGAAGGCTCAACATGAGGTGATAAAGTGCAGATCTTGATTATCAGAAGACTGGTGCCCAGTGCTCCTGCCCTCCCCAGCCAGCCTGCAGTAAGAGATACAGATCCACTTCTCCAATAAAAAATAAATATCTAAACTCTAAATTAAAAAAACACAGGAGATCATCCATGACACCAATACTGTCATCAATATCAGAGAATTATTCTAGTTATTTTCTTATGCTTAGTGTTAAAGATTTAAAAGACTGGACTGTGTCCTATAAACTAATACAATTAATAAAGCAGTATAAAATGCAGAGACATGCATTACTTTATGGGCGTGTAGCTGCCACTGTCACAGACTGCACAAGATATAACACAACTGAATTCAACCCATTGGCTGTGTATTGTAAGTGGCCGCTCTGCTGCTGTACATGTGTATGAAAGTAAAACATCAACAGCAACTGATCTTCTATTGGCAGATGGTTCTAATGCCATGCAAAAAAACCACCTGCATTTGTGAGCCTGTTGGCTGTCCTCATCACTAAATGTATTCTTCCCATTTCTGTACGCCAAATTAGTCTCAACTCTCTCTCTCTCACACAGGAAGTTTAAAGTGCTACTTTGAAGCCTTTTAAGCTGATATGATAGAATTTTAGTGTGCCGTCCTTTCCAATACCTTGCTGCATACCTCTCCCTGCTTGTATATTCCATCCAGGGATATAGTGAGCTGGCTGCCCTAATCCAATGCTGTGCACAGAGATGTAGGGCTGAGTCAGACTAAATTAGGAAGTTTTTCTGTGTGTTTAAGACACATCACTGTGGTTAGCAGCAGCACAGTATGCTCTATTCTCATGCTAAACCACTTTACATTATTTGATATGTTCTAGCCTCAGGCGTCTTGCGTGGAAAGACACAGTGCATGCTGAATTAGCATTGAGTAGTGCAACTCTCTGTTGTAGTGAGAGGATATTAAGTATGTCTTCAGAGCTGTAATAATGTAACTGAAGTGAAAACACAGTTTGGGGAAATTGTGTCTTATATATTTTTTTCCTCTTGTTGCAATCTGTAAGAGAAGTTATAAGTGTTAATTAGTTTATTAGCTGGTACAAGAAGAATTTTCTTCAGTAAAATTGAAGTGTCACAGTTATAGACAGGGGTTGGGAATTGCAGCACCAAACCATACTTGATGATACAATAAGAAACAATACAGTTCAATGTAATACTATCAGATACAAGAGGCTACAAAACTCTCTAATATCATATGATATGATACATTGCCATATGATTTGATTTGGAAAAAAAAAATCCACATTTGTTATTTGTTTGATCATGTTATGATTCTTTTTGATTTGATATAGTACGGATATAGTGCAATACCTTGTGACACCCTGTGGTATGATTTGAAGTGATATGATATGACTTATCATGTTATATCATTAGATACCATACCATATGATATAATACGATATGAGCCAGTATGATATAAGGTTTGATTTAATGCATTACAATACAGTTACATTTGATCAGATACAGTGCTATATGATAAGATACACTATATCATGATAGGTCACAATATACAGTACCTTATGATACAGTATCATAGATCACAAAACTATTTGATAAAATACAATACAATAAGATGTGGTCTAATGCAATCATTCAGCAATAATTGATTCATCACAAGAAAAATAACTAGAAAAATAGAATGACCCTTAAATTGAGAAGTGATTTGCAATCTATACATTAACAATGCCAAGCGTCAGATGGAGTGGTGCAAAGCACACCGACACTGGACGGTGGAGTAGAGGAAATTCTGTGAAATGATGCATCAATTCCCTGTTTAGCAGTCAGATGGGTTAGTCTGGGTTAGGCGGATGCTGGGACAGTGTTACCTGCCATTGTGCCAATTGTGAAGTTTGGTGGAGGAGGGATAATGGTAGTAATCTGTTTTTCAGGGTTTGGGCTAGGCCCCTTGTCTCCAGTGAAGGCCAATCTTTATGCCTCAGCATACCAAGACAATTTAGACAATGCTATGCTTCCAAGTTTGTGGCAACAGTTTGGAAAAGGCTCTTTTCTATTTCAGCATGACTGTACCCAAGCAAGGACTGTAAAGACATGGTTTGATGAGTTCAGTGTGGAAGAAGTTGACTGGCCTGCCCAGTCCACAGTCTGCTCAACTCCATCAAGGACATTTGAGATGAACTTGAGCGGAGATTGCAAACCAAGCCTTTCTGCTAACATCAGTGCCACAACTAGAAATACTCTACAGAATGAATGGGCACAAATCAGAGCATAAACACTCCCAAATAATGGAAGGCTTTCCAAGAAGAGTGGAGGCTATTATAGCTGCAAAAGGGAGTCCAATTCCATATAAAAGTACATGCATGTACACAGTGTTGATGCAGTCCCTGCAGACGCCTGAATACTTTTGTCCATTTAGTGAATCTAAACAGATAATCCTGATTAGTGAGACACACTGAATATTACTAGCAGAAATAGGAAGTGAAGCAAAAATGAAGTGATTATCCAATGAACAGCAGCTGGCATATAAAGATTGATCCCAGAAGAGAAAGTGCTTAGCTGCATTGTGTAATAAAACATGCTTTAATCCCTTTAAGAGGAGTTATTGATTAAGGCGCCATGATTGGGTTTCTTCTCCTAGACCTGGTAAATGTCAACAAGGGAATACAGTTAAAGTGCATAGTGCACATATATGTCCTTTCAAGCTCTTGACTAATCCCGAACATGATTGCTTTGACCTTATACACCTATGCCGGTATTCATGCTTTGTCATCTGAGAAGGGGGCTTTTGTTTTCACAGCACTTGTGTGACAGATGAGAACCACTTTAACGCAGGGAACTTGGCCTTTGTAGAGTCACACCATGGCATTAAAGGAGGTTACTTTTTAGGCCACTTTACAGTTTGGGGAAGGAACATAGATTCCATGCTAAGATTTGGCAGCTGTCGATGAATTGTAGATGGAGATCATGCTGTGAAGATCTGTGCGGCTGCAGCCCTAAAGAATGAAAATCCATATATGTTATCAGGTGCTGACAGCTTCACTGCAGAGGTGTAGTTAGTGATACTTGTCCCTGTTGAATTGTGTTGTACATACATGAATGAGTGCATGAATGTGCGTCGTGTGTATTGTGTGTAGTCTCTCTTCGCTGTGACAGAGATGTCGTAGTGAGCGATGACTGTGCCGCAGCAGAAATGATTGCCTTTACAGCACTGTGTTGCTCCCCATCTGAGCTAAAAATAACCCTGCACCACAAGACAAGGAGGACAGAATGGAGGGAGGCTTCCTTTCGTTTCTCCTCTCTCACTCATTATCCAACCCTCCCCTTGCTAAATCTCTTTTTTCCTCTCCTTCATTCATTATCTACACTCTCCCTGATCCTGTCTTGCTGTTTTTCTCCCTTTCTTCCCCCTTTCTCTGTCTCCTTCTCCAGCTTTAGGTTTCCATCACCGCTGCTCTGGCCTCACTGATAGCGGCCAGTCACAATGAAAGCTCAGCTTACAGCCTCAGCTTGTGTGGCTAAAACTGACCATGTTTTTCTACAATTAAATATGGCTTTTAAATATAGACTCCTTTTCTTAGTCCATGCGCTTTAAGAGTTTTCTGAGTTCTTGCCTTCCCTACAAAACCACACAGAGCTCTGTTTTCTGCAGAGGGAAAAACGGGTGACGTGGAAGGAACCGAGTGATTTTATTTTCCAACACACAAGATAGACAGACCAGTCGTTCATATTTTTAGTGCTTTGTAGCGTTCAGAGTAATTCTATTTCCCCTCCCGGTAGGCTCTGGGCTGTTTGTGCCCTGCAGCTATTCCCAACCCTGGAAATGTAGATTATTAAGCGGATTTGTCTGCTGTTTTTTCCTGCAGGAGACGTCTGAGTTTGTGGACTGATGCTCAGGCAGGTGCTTGATGCTGCTTTTGTCTGTTTGGATGAAAAATGCATGTAGGGCAAGTTGGCAGGAATGTGACGTCTACATGTGTACCCATGCAAAGAGCCTGTGGGTTATTTTTGAGTTCTGCATAACATATGCAGAGTTATTTAGGGTCAGATTGAGTCTTAAGCATCTTAATGTTTTCTAAGTGCACTCCAGTTTTAACCCCAGGGGTCTCTGTGTGAAAGCACAAATGTTGTGTTAACGGGCAAGTGTTGGTGAAAGTAATCTGTAAAAAGTGTGCAACAATAGAAGCTTAGTCTGCAGCATTATTTGTGCTGATGTTGTGGCACAGAAGTGGAAAAATGTTTTATTTTAGGTGTCTTTTTACTTCCAGAGATCCTGTGGATATCTGACTGTTTCATTTTATAGCAGTTAGGGTTCAAAGAAGGGCCTGGTTCCACATTTTTCAAAACCCACATGCTGCTATTGAGTCTTGTGAGTTCTGTAGAGTATCGCTGTATCTCAAGTCAAGCCAGACCATTTAAATCAACTCACTGGTGCATGTTGCTGTTTACAGTTAAATCCTCAGTATGAAACACAGCTACATTGTGACTCAGATTAAACCGATATACCTGACCGAGTCTGGCATGCAAAATAGACTTTTTCACAAATCCATGACATGAGATATTTTGCTATCTATCTCGGCAGCATCCCATACATGGTGCTTGGCCAAGACAATTCCTTAAAATAAATAGGTCAATCAGAGCAACTTAACACATGAAATGGCTCATGCAAGCTCATCAGGAAGGCATTACTCTTGTTACTCACTTTCAGTGGACTCAGTTGGTAAATTAAACTTTTCCCTTAGCCGGTCAGGAGGAGATAAAAAACCTCTTTTCCACCAAGAAAAGCTTTGCTCTACTTTTGAAACAATAATGTAGTCCAGTTCTGACTAAACTGCTGCAATAGCTTCATCCATGCTCTCCCCATTCATCACCACAGTTAACTGGCTTGCAGTACAGCTAAACTCCACAAGCAGCCACTGCCTCATTCTCATTGAATGACACCGATCAGGCCGGTTATTCTCTGACAGGGAACAAGCGATTCAGCGAAAAGCTTTGCAAGACAGATCCACTTGATGACAGACATGGAATCAGGCAAGTCAATGGACTTTGCAAGGTTACCTTCAACTGCCTGAAATTTCTGTCTCCTTTTTTCCTCCTTTTTGTTTTTCTTCTGCTGTGGCTCGGTCATGCTTCTCCCCTCAAAGCAGCCATAACATTATGAAAGTCCAGTTAGTTTGAAAGAATAATACAAACTGGAACTGGCAAGACAAAAGCTACTTAGCCAATTAAACGTGGTGACCTAGGGTAAAACTATGATGTGTTTTAGGTCACGTTGGTAAAATAACTATTAGGCAGAGGTAAATGAAATTTTAACATGATTTGTAAGGATAATTTGGATAATGCAGTTGTTTTTGGGTAATATTTGTTTTCATAGAAATATGATATTAATCAGTGGGTGTACGTTTATTCAGGAGAAATATCCCATGTGGACAGGAAAAGCAGGTATGTAAGGGAATGACCGATAAGTTTATCATCAAAGTTGATACTTTGCTGCTCCAAACCAATATCTGCATAAAAGTGAGGCTTATTGGTTAAATGTTAAGCAGCGAATGTGCATGAGGCAGTGTTGTAAAAGCTAATCAGTACAGATGTAGGGATATATCCTAAGTCAGCTTAGCTATAAATAGAGGGGGATTTGAATTGATACAGCACATGTTACATCATGACATTGTTATTTATGCAAACTTAATTCATGTAAATTGCAAGTACATCACAATAATTGTTTTTAAAGGTATATTTTTTAGGCTTTTTGGGAGATATGACAGTAACCTTGCAAAGCAGATGGATTAGCCAGATTCCATTTCTGCTATCTGGCAAATCTATCTTGCGAAACTCCAATCTGAACGTTGTGCCAGGTCTGAAAATGTGTCTGGCCAATCAGTGCCATTTGAGGGGATCGAGGCAGTAGCTGTAGGCAGGGTTTGGTTGCAATGGAAGTCGATAGAGATGGCTGCTGCTGGTGTAGCCTTTAGCTTGGATGTGGCTAGAGTACAGTGGCAGTTTCATCAGAAGTGGACCAGATTTCGTCATTACAACAAGAGCAAAGAGCCACCTTTAAAGCTTCTCTTGGTAGAGAGGTTGTTTTTGCATCTTCTGACCGGTTTCGGCATGGGTTGTATCCAATGACTAGCTCCGACGTTCATAAACTGTGTAAGTTCTGGCCTGAATATGTCAGTCTAGTACTGGAGCTATGTAGGTCTACTTCCTCACTTTGTCTAGTCTATCTGGTTGGTCTGTAATGAACGTGAAAAAACATTCATACAATCACCTTCCGAGAATTTTGCCCTTCCCAAATGCTCTTTATGGGATGTTTCCCTGATGAATTTGAAATATATCCATTAGAGCCCGACCGATTTATTGGCAGGCCGATTAATCGGGCTGATGATAGCGTTTCACAGATTAATCAACATCGGCCAAAATGTAGCTGATACATTAACCTTTTTTTCTCCGTGGTGATTGTCTCTGCTCCTGTCAGCCCGGACTCAGCCCGAGTGCCTGTCCCCTCCCCCTCAGACACAGAGTGCAGCAGCAGCAGCTCTCCCTCACTCAGTGTTGCCAACTATTTAGCGAGTTTTCAGAGCCCTCTGGCAACTCTTTTTCAAAAAAGCAACTAGCAACAAATCTAGCAACTTTTTCTGGTGTTACTGGAGAGTTTTGGAGACTTGGATGTGAAAGCATGTATCGTTGTTGTCCTCACTGAGCAGCACTGCTACCATGGGGGCCCCTCTCTGTCCCTAAGCACTTACAGGCAGGCTCATCCTCGCGCAGTTTGACTGCAGCAGAGTAGAGGACTAATGCTCGTTTCAGACTGGGATTGTGTTTTGTGGCTTGCGTGTGCAGCATGTCAGCTCCGGTTCCTGCCGCTGCAGCTTTCACACAGGGCGTGAGTTTTCTGCATGTCAGCTGCATCTCCCTGCTCTCAAAGCCCTCAAAGCCCTGTTCTTCTTCATAAGTTTTACCTCAGTAAACGCCGCTAAAAGCTTCTTGATTTAGTGTACAGAGGAACTGTGTCGGGAACTTTTCAAAATAAAAGCATTCAGTGCAAGTGAACAGAGTTTAGTATAGAAATACTAAACCAGGCTTTTACTTTGAAAAGCACAAACCAGAAAACCATTCATATGGTGTTTATCTTTAGAGAACAACTTTATAAAACAGGTGCATTTAAGCTTGTGGCCTTCCTCAGGGAAACGCATTGTAAACTTATTCTGTGTGCATATTTGCCACAACTATGTAAATATGGCTCTCCATTCATCATTTTCCTGTCTAATATGGGCCACAGCCACAGTATAAGACTATTATACAGCATTTTAATGTCCTCTAAGTTGCATCTTTGTGAAACAAACAAAGATAAATGCAACTGGTTATTCACACGTCCACATTTGTGTTCATGTACAGTATATATCCTGTGTATATCAATGTTCTTCTTTCATATATCGGCCAAAATATCGGTTATCAGCCCACATATTGGATATCGGCCAATATATTGGATATCGGCTTTTTTTAGCCCCCAATATCGGTATTGGCATCGGCCCCAAAAATCCCATATTAATCAGGATCTAATATCCATGCAGTTGACATATGAAACAGTCTATCCAGCATGTCAGGTTAATACAACAATGGATTGCATGAGAAGGAGCTGCATGAAGGATTTGGCCACCAAAATCAAGGACAACAGCCTTGAACAGGCCCCCAGGATCCAATAGAGAAGAAAAAGTTTAGAGACATTGCCATCAAAAATCAACGTCCATTTCTTAAAGCCTAAAATAAGGCCTATGCATACTTTAAAAAATAGTTAATAACTGCTTTATCTTAGTTTTAGTCAATATTTGCAGGTCTGATTTTGGCTGCCTAAAAACAGACAAAGCTTTGTCCGCTTCCCCCTCCCCCTCACGGTCCCGGACCCCAGGATAGGAACCGATGCACTAGGCTATCTGTTCTTAAGAACTGTCCCTTTTAATGTTCATAACAATGAAGTAGAATATAAGTGCTGTATAACTTGGACTAAGACTCACCAGAAACAGATAAATGGGTGACACTGCGAGGGATGTAATAAGCCAAGACATTAACCTTTAACAAAGCCATTAGCATTTACATCTGCAACCTAAACTCTACAGGAGGTCTGGGCCAGAAGTCACTTAACGCTATTTGTAGGCTTTACTGGACTTAGAAGCATCCATTTCCAGAGATGTAAGTTGTTGTCAAAGACAGCTAGTAAATTAGTGGCAGTAGAAATGATCCAATGTTTAATCACCAGTCAGCTGTTTGATTTTGAAGGACAAATCAAATGGAATCAGAAACAGCATCTCTGTTACACTCTCAATGCTGTCACTCTGTGTTAGTCTTACAAGACTGATTGATGACTTTTCGATAAGAATGTGATCAAATGAACAATCACATCCATCATGATCAGGATGCCTGACACTGGGGCTTTGTTCCCACGGCAGGAAAATCAGATTGCTTTCTAAAATCAAATCTCCAAGACAAACAGTCCGTATTGTTGCTTCTAAGAGATCAGATCAGATTTTAGTGTCCAGACATCACCAGCCTAGCTGCTATGTTTGCTGTGGTAACAGTAGTGCGCCCGTAACTATGTTTCTAGTGATGCAGCTTTTCATAATCATGGCACGTTGAGATCCATCATGTAGTGGTCAGTCACACTGTGGAGATGGCTGCGAAAAACACCTTCAAAACAAACTAAAAACCCTCAGATACAGAAGAGACTATAATGCTTGCATTGTGTAATGCATTCCAAGTGAGTCAACAATATCAAACTGTGACCACAGAACTACTATTGGTTCACAAACTGAACTTAGAGCTGCAGAAGAGCCTTGCCAAAAACTTTACAACTGCAGTTCAGACAGCTCTAGTCCTTCAAATCAAACTAAACATGTTTTAACTTTTATGTAACCACAGCCCAGCCAGTTTTGTAACACTGACAGCTAATCACATACCTCTCCAGTGCTCGGCTTCATCCGTCCGACCATCCATCTGTCCATGCATGCATGCATCCATCCATCCATCCATCCATCCATCTGTCCATCCATCCACACATCTGTCAATTCATCCATCCATCTATCCAACCATTCATCCATCCACCAATCCATCCATCCATCCGTCCATCCATCCATGCATCCACACATCTGTCCATTCATTCACGCATCCATCTGTCCATCTATCATGAAAAGCTTATAGTGCTGTTTCATACAGAACTGTGGTCCAGCTCCGGTAAATGTTCTGCCATACTACACATACAAGCTAACCACTGCAGTGGCGGTAGTCTTTGCAAACGGCTTTCATTATAAATGAAGTTTACATAAGTTCATGAAGGACACGGAAGTCATACGCCCAGCCATTATCAGCTGACAGGCTGATGCTCGAATCACCATTCCCAACCCCACTCAACCAATCACAGCGCGTGTTTAGCAATAAGGCGGTGTATTTAAATTACTTCTCCACTCTCACTTATCCCTGCTACTCCTACCCCGTCGCTGCTGTCTGAAATATTACCTCCTCCACCCCAGCATCCTCCTATTAAGTCTGCATGTTGTATCCTATCAAATCTCTATGCATGTATTTACCCATGTGGGGGATTTTGCATGCACTCCCTGGAAAGCCTAAGCAGGCTGCTTTGCTAACCCAGGGAGTACTCTGAAAAGCAGAGCTATAATGCCAACTCTAGCTGTATTCCATTTGGCAATGAATGGTTTAAATCTATGACGAGGGTGTTCCTGACTGAACTAAAGTAATTACCGTCTCGTTCTCCCCAAATGATGCTAATTGGTCCAGACAATGTTCAGCTGGGCAAGAATGTTGTTGATTGGAGCTTTTTAAGATGACAGAGATGGAGTCTGGCAAATCCATCTGCTTACGAGGCTTATGATAGGCCTTCTTGAGTGTGGACCGACCTAGGCAACCACTTTTACCTACCTGAATATCATAGAAATGCACGTTCTGCTGATAAGATACTTAACTTTTTATGCTACTAACTTTTGGAGCACTGACAGACTCGTCAATACTACTTGATGTTTCCCTCACTGACCAATCAAGATCAAGAAAAGGCAGGACTTCTGTCATTAGGGAATCTACTGGGCTCATCTCCTCATGGGTGCAACTTTCATGTCTAGAGCTGCTGCATTTATTACATCTCTGATATGTTTCCTTGGTGATATTTCCTTACAACAAGTACAAGATGAAATACATGGAACTATTTTTAACAAAAACAGTAGCAGAAGCAAACATCAGTAAAAGTCCACGAGAAGTACTCTAAAGTGAGATTGAGAGCATTGAGAGCACAAAATAGAAGGCTTAACAAAACTGTCCTAAAACCCAATATCATAGTAAAGCAAACAATCATACCTTATGCCTAATGCCTTCAAGGATGTCTTATTTGGGTTAATAGTAAAAATACTTAGTTTAAGGGTTATGGTTAGGGGTAGGTTAGGGTTAGGGTAAGAGATCTTTGCTTCTTGGAAATGTTAGTCTCTGTCCTTGTAAGCTTGTAATACACAGTGAAAATAGAAAAAAACATTTATCAAAGGTTTGCCATCAAATGAAGTGAAGATTTCCAGCAGAGTCATAACTAAAACTTCCAAGACTTCCCCATGACCTTCCATAACTAAGTCAGTGTGCTTTCAGAGTCTTAAAATCCTATTCCTTTTCTGGTTTATTAATGTTGTTTATGTGCGGAGAAAAGCTCAGAGAGGGTAAACAGTCTGCTTGAGTTGGTTGTGAAGGAACCATCTAAAAAGCAGCATGTATTAAATGAATGTGCGAACCCAGTTGTAAAAGATACTGCGATATATTCCTGTAGACAGAATTTATTCAGAGATAAAAATATCTTCATAGACTTCGGAGAAAGTCTGCACACGCGCTACGCTTCGCTTCCCCTCAATAGGAAAGGCTTAAGAGGAAAAACAGCAAGATCTGATATGTATGCAGCAACAGTCTCTCACTGTGTTCAGGTTCTCCCGTAAAGCTGTGATTTGCTTTTGTTTTCTTTGTCTTCAATCCAATCCTGCCGCTGGGTAAGATGAAGATGTACATTATTACATGCCTCTTCAATCATTCAATGCCTCAGACAGAGAGCTTGACACTGTGCAACAATGCTTGGATCAAAACAGCATCTGTATGTTTGTCAAAGAAAATGACAAGACAGAGAGCAAAGAAAACAAGATGTGAGATGAGTATTAACCTCCTGTCTCTCTGTTTACTCTTTTTCCTTTCCTTTACAACTCTTTTACACATAGATGCAAGGCTAGGGGCACTGGGACCAATACTGGGAATGAGGATGAGACTGGAGCTGAGGCTAATTAAATTTTCCAGCCACCACTGGCAGGCATGTTACTCGTCGAGCAGGGCTATTAACTTAGTTCTGCCTATTACCGCTCTCTTCCTCCTCCTCCTCGATGTCCTTCCCCTCCTCACCCTTTATGCCATCCATCACACTCGTAGTGCTGAAGAGGGAGGGCGACAGAGTTTGAAAAAAAGGGGAGAGAGGCCATCAGAACGACATGAGAGGAGGAAGAATCTTTGGCAAACATCTATTGAAAAAAGAGAGAATAATTTTAGATGTTTTGGTTTGTGTTTGCAACCCCCAGAAAGCTGTTAATTAGATTGGGAAGGCTTGGTGAAAGGTGTAAGATGCACACATACGCTGGCTCACAGTATGGAAACTGTATGCCAATGATGAACTCAGCGGGTGTCTCATGAATCATGCTGGGGAACGAAAGATATGTTTCTCTCCCTCTGAGATGACTGTTTTGTATGTAATCATAAGGCAAATGTAGATGGGTTTTATCAGCATTTAGGTGTGTAAGAGTATTTATGTCCTAGCTAGCGGCTTACAATGTGAAATACTCTACAATACAACAAGCTCGCTAAACCTGAATAAGATAACATCCAGTCAAGCCTTTAATGTACAAATCTAACCTAAACCTAATACACCAGATATACCATGTGATCTCAGATTGCACCATCTGTAAGTATGAATTCCACATCATGAGTCACTGAAGCATTTTTAAGGTGTGTTATTGGGCTTTTATTTTGCCTTTATTTGGATAGGACATAGTGTGTGAAATAAGGAGGGGAGAGCAGGGAATGACTTGCTTGAAGGACCCACAGGATGAACTTGAGCCTAGGGATGCCTCCTTTGAACACTCTTTTCTGTATTTTGCTGCATTTATTTTACCCTCTACTTTTACAATCCTTCCAGTGCTGGCTGCTGAGAAGCATCCCCACAGCATGATGCTGCCACCACGGTGCGTCACAGCGGAATGGCGTTTGGTGTCCACCAAACATAGTGTCTGGTCTGATGGCCAAAAATCACCATTTTGGTCTCATCAGCCCAAAAAACTTTCTCCCACTTGAACATGTAGTCTCCCACATGCCTTTTGGAGAACTCTAGTGGAGATTTAATTGGAGTTTTCTTAAACAGTGGCATTTTCTTTGCCACTCCCCCATAAAGCTTTGACTTGTTGAAGAAAATGGGCAACAGTTGTTGTATGCAGAGTCTCTCCCATCTCAGACGCTGAAGCTTGTAACTTTTCAGAGTAGTGTGTTGGTGGCTTCTCTCACTAGTCTCCTTCTTGTACGGCCACTCTAGGCAGATTTACACATGTGCCATTCCTTCCATTTCTGGATGGATTTAGGGGAATTCTGGGGGATGTTCAGTGCTTTGGAATTTTTTGTATCCATCCCCTCTCATATACTTTTCAATCACCTTTCCCTTGAGTTGCTTGGAGTGTTCTTTGTCCTAAGGGTGTAATGGTAGCCAGGAAAACTGATTGCCCAGTGACCGAACCTTCCAACACAGGTGTCTTTATACTACAGTCACTAGAGACACATTAACTGCCCTCAGGTGATCCCTCTTTCACCAGATATTTTTGTTTAGTTCACAACTTTGTAGAAAACTGTTCTCACTTTGACATTTGAGATTTTTTTTTTTTTTTTAACATTTTTTTGCATTTGTTTGTCAAGAAAAGCCACATTTTTCAGCCATAATTGATTTATAATATCTTAAAAGGGAAAATATCCAAGGGGGTTCATATTTTTTTTCTATGCACTTATTTTCTTAAGTGATCTGAGTATAATAGTCCACCAGCTTCAGCAGGTATTTATCGTGTTAGTTAAACAGTCCTTGTGAAGAGCATGAGAGTAATAAAACATCAGCCATAAGCCAGTTATTGGCTCCATCATCTTTCATCGGACAACAATCTGGCTTTAATTAATCTCTGTAAACAAACATCATCCAACTGCTGCTAATTATCTGAGACTAGATGTCATCCACATTTTCTCTGTTCTAGTGTCTCAAGTTAGTATTCAGACAACACAGTGACTCTAACAGAATAAAACTCTAGTCCAGAAGTCCTTGGTTGTTTACAGCTTGGATTGTCAAACCTGCCAAATAAAAACATTTCAGCCAGTGCAACTTTCTGCACAGGTGCAGTTCATCTTTGTCTTGGGAGATGCTCCATATGCAAAAGTTCAGTTTTTCCACAAATACTTAAATGCCTTTAGATAAGATAAAGAGCAGTAATATAAAAAAATCTGAAAGCTGTTACACAATCTGAGAACACACTGCTGACACCAAGCAGCTGATAAAATCCTCTGCAACTCCTCAACCTCTTGACTTTACACCTGCTATGAGGTACAGATTTAATTGGAACTATCTCAGCTAGTGCACAACCTAAAATGTTAGACAAGCGTAAACTCCATCACTTGTAAGTAAGATCTTATGTTTAAACTTCAGCATAGCTGATGCATTCTACTGCTGTTATTTATCTCTTTTAGTTTTATGGGTTCTTGTACTGATTGGCAGGACGACACATTTATGACTACTAGGGTATCTCTGTATAGTCAGTACACTAAATAAGTGGAGGGTCCACAGTTTTTTGCTGTTGAGTCCGTGGCAGTCATGGTGGAAATTCAGATGTAGCGGCATATATAGAGTCCAGGTGTAAGAGGAGATTTTGACATCACAATTGCATGATATCTGAATCAGCCTCCGGAGACAGGACGACACCCATAACACCTCCTTCTGACAGGCTGAAAGAAGATGGCAAATCCACCTAACTTGATATAGAGTTGCCGACCTGAAGCAGTGGCGGGATGCAGGATGGAGACAGTCACTTCCACGGTGCTCTGTCATTTTAAATAACACTGCGTCTGTGGGCTGTATGCCTGTCATACTTGATGGATCACGGTCACAGCAAAGACATGCCTTTTCCTCCCCTCTGATACATGTGATCAACGCTGGGCTGGATGGTTTCACTGAGGTTTGTTTCAGCTGGAAAGTTTGCATATGGATAGATGGCATTTTCTGCGTCAAGGATTAGATTTCTCTTTAAACCTGAACTAACCACATGTATCTTTTTATTGCTTAGCAGAGGTAGAAGATGGATTATTTTATGTTTTCTTTACAAAAATGCACTACACCAATGTTAGATATGGGCTGTTGAACCATTTTTATGATGATATAGCGACCATAACATTCAGCATACTTGGTATGAATGAGGGGCACACACCATTAATCCCATGGCTAGTTTTAAGTTACACAATAGGCTTCTACATCATACTTAAATGCAGGAATTAAAGAAGGAATGAATAAGAAGTATTTATTAATGTTCCATAAATTCCTTCCTCCTGCGTGCAGCATTTTTGCCTCATTGCAAAGCTGATACACTTTCTAAGCACTAAATACTTCTCTCTGTCAGAAGTTTTCTCATTAGCTTACTTGTCCGTGTTTAGCTCTCATTGTTCTCCATGTTTTGACTGCTGCATGTCACCAGTAAAACTGATGCTAACGACACAACTGAGCAGGTAATCAAACTGTCAGCCTGGCATGCAGGCATCCATGAATGTTGGCTAGCTATCATCATAGCAGAATACACACACCATGACGGCACATTTGTGATTGATGTGATTCATGCCTGGATGCTGATACTTCATCTCATCCTCGCATGTGGGTAGAGTGAATGGCACGATTGGCAACATGAAATGCGAGAGTGGTGTAAAATATGCACCAGTGGGGAGGATGTGGAACTAAAGACAATTTTGACTACTAAAAGAGGAGCAGTCATTACAAAAACATAAAAATACATGGGAAAACCAAGCCAGGTAAAACACAGCCAAATTGTAACATTTCCCCACGCCTTTCTCTTTTTACACCAAAACATCTCACCTACTGACAATACTATTTCTCTGTTGTGCAGTAATGACTCATTCACTCTTGTGTATGTTCAACTCTGCTCCAACTGTGCATCATGTAAGAAAAGATACACATTATTGTCCTTGCAGGGTATAAATCATCAGATTCATCACAAACAATGTTACGGTGATTCTTTAAGCAAATATTGAGATGTGAGAGGATATCACAAGATATCCTCTGCTATAAAATTATGATTTGATTCAGTCATATCTGGGACAGTGTGTTATGTACTCCTTTCCGGCTTTATTTTTACTCTAAGGTATTTTTTCAATGTTAGCTACTGATTAAGGTGCACATGTTTTTGCTAAAGCGTTAGAAAACAGGTTAAATCTTTCTAAAAATGTGGTTTTCTTTCAATTTGCTCCAAAATGTCTCCACAAAATTATGACTTTTTCCTTTTGTCTATGAGTCAGAAGTTTTTTCATGTTCAAACTTTAATGCAAAATTTGTCAAACTGTCACTTCATCAATGGCCATGTCCATATTTAACAGCCATATCTTGTACAACACAATCTAATTGGCTAGATGTCACAGGCTAGAGCACTTGGCTAGCCATTCAACACTTAATCCTTTGTACCAATGACACGATGAGCATGTGGCCTCACTTCCTGTTATCCTGCTGCTACTTCGTTGCGCAGTGTCGTTTCTCATGCTGATTGAGATAGGGCTAAATTGTTTATTTTCCTTCATTTTTTTAGATAATTCAATTTTACTGTTGCCACATCAAGTACATTTTGTATGTCATAAATGCTTACCAGTTCCAAATATCTGTATTATGAACTAATAATAATCTGTATCAGTATCAGCCCTGATAAAACAATATTGGTTGACCCGTGTTTCATTACTTTTTTGTTCTAGGGCAGGGGTGTCACACTCAAGGCCCGGGGGCCAAATCCGGCCCGTGCTACAATTACACCCAGCCCATAAGACCGTATCATATGTTTATATTAACTGGCCCACCAGTGTGAGGTCTGCAGATTTCCTTTAGTATAAAAATGTTACTTCAACCTTGATGATTTAAAATATCCTCATTAAGTCATAAAAATGGAAAAGGAAAGACTAAGAAATTGAATTATTTTTTTAAATTTTGCATCACACAATTATGACTTAAACTTATGATTTTAATATTTTATCCCATATTTTGCCCTTTAAGTATACAATTATAAATTTGAATTCACCATTTGACCCTTTTAACTAAGTATTTTCAACTTTCTTAACCTTTTCAGCCCTAAAATTAACTTTTAATCACATATTTTGACCATTTAGCCTTACAATTTAAAATTGCAACTCATATTTTGACCTTCTAAACTTTTAATTCCAAATTTTATCTCATATTTGACCTTTCAATTGTGATTGTGACCTTCTGTTTAATATATCTGCCTTTAAAACAGTATTTTGATATCTAAATTTGTGTTTTGACCCTTTGAAGTAATAAGTTTGACTTCTCATCTCAGACTTTGAGTCTTTAAACTTACTATTTTGACTTTTTTAATGATCAGTATCACTTATCATTAGCACTAAGTTTTTCCCAATAATTACCTCCGCCAAGGATGTTATGTGATCGGGTGGGTTTGTTAGTTAGTTAGTTAGTTTGTTTGTTAGTTTGTTTGTTAGCAACATAACTCAAAAAGTTGTGGATGGATTTTGATGAAATTTCAGGAATGTCAGAAATGGCATAAGGAAGAACTGTTTAGATTTTGGGACTGATCCAGATCACCGTCTGGATCCAGGAATTTTTTAAAGGATACTTTACTATTGGGAGATGGGGCTAATGGGGGTCTCTGCTGTTACCACTTTACACCAGGAGATGGCGGACATGAGTAACTTCAATCCCAGCAGCATTTTTGGGTGTGTTTCTATTCAAAGTTTTGGAGTTTATAGAGTTTGAATGACGCATGCCTGGTTGAGGAGACGAGTCAGAGCGTAACAGAGAGAAAGACAGCAAATTGTAGCGAGAATACTCACAGTGCTGGGAGGAATAGAGGAATATTCACTCTCTGCCATGACTTCCAGTCGTCCAGTGAGACCATGGGTGAGGCTCTCAGTCTAATAACTCAAAAAGTTATGGACGGATTTTGATGAAATTTTCAGGAAATGTCAGAAATGGCATAAGGAAGAACTGATTAGATTTTAGGACTGATCCGGATCACCGTCTTGATCCAGGAATTTTTTAAGGATTCTGCACTATTGGGAGATAGGGCTACTGGCGGAGGTCTGCGTTCTCCGAGTGCTTTTCTAGTTGGTAAATGTATTTGTAAGTTCAGAGGGTACACTTTGGTGTACACCGTCACAGGACGAATACTTCTGAATGGAGGAAAAAGGCAGTTATGTATGACAGTATTTACACATCAATCTAGGGGGTGGCAATGCTTTTAGCTTTTTGCTAACTGCTATCAAACAACAAAGACAAGGACATTACTGATGCTAATACATTTTAAATTCTGATAATGATGCTGATATTTAGAAGTAGAAAACACTGTGCACAATGGTGTATTAAAGTGTGCTGCTCAGGCTCCATTACAATGTCACATCCTGTGTTTATATTAGGTAGTCTGGGGTGTCTCACTGAAGTGCATTAGTGGTGATTTTGCACAAATTCATAATTTTATTTGACAAAGGTAGACTTAAGAGTTCAGCTGTGCACAGTCTGAAGGTTTTTTTGTGATGGATGAGTTGCATTTATAACCTAGCTTGAAGAGGAAATAGAGTTAAAAGTAATTAAACTAATAAAATGTGACCTCTTTGCAAATGAGATAGACATCCATTTGGTTTTTTGTGTTTTTCTGGACAAATTTCATTCAGTAGGAGGAAATGTTTTGGATTATATTAGCAAGTTAACGTTTTCATCATGTTGCAATCAAAGCTCTTCACTGAACTAGAAGTGGTTGCTGGGAATCAGGGAGCACCAGAGGATGGAAGTTAGAGTCCGAAATATTCTACGGTTTGGCCAATCCTGACCACCACTGAATCAATGTACACACAGAATCTCAGCACTCATATGTTAGACAGCATTGTGCAATTAAAGCGAAATACAAGCATAAAAAATACTCATTATTTTTTAATCTGAGCTCCAATTATGCTAAAAGAAGAACATCCAAATATCTAAGTAACACTGCAGATTGTTTTTCTCCAAGTTCAGCATAGCGTGAAAGTGCTTGTTAAAAGAAAATCCATTTTGAATTTGTTAGAGGGATGAAATTTACAGCAAACACATGAAGCACAAAATAAAAACAGCAATGTAATTAACTGAGTATAGGGGCTTTTGGGTCATTTTGCCCATGAATTGCTTTGTCTAGCAGTGTTTACAATGAAGAAATGTTCTGCTCACTTTTTTTGTGAATTAGATCGATAGCTTGAGGTTCACTGTGGCGGTTTTGATGGTCATACAAGACCTGGGTAAATTGGAAGTGCATGTAAGTTATAACCTTTATTAATATGAGGTGAGTCATCCAGTCTGTAGACAATCTTTAACTACCTGTTTATTTATGCAGCAATAACTGCGACATAAAGTTTGCTTTCACATGTGTACAACATCCTGAGCCACACCTCAGCCTAAACATCTAATATCCTCCCTTTAAAATACTGGTCTGGGAGTCTCTGACGCACAGGAAGCTCGTCTAGTTGCCGACTTTAACCACAGTGGAAATGGTGGTACGGTGTATTTACAGTTACTATAGAGATGTAAAATGAAGGGGTGTCCTTTTTTGCCCAGAAGCTCCATTTAAACTCAGACATCACCTTAACACAGTTAAAGATCCATCTAATGAGTTTTTCTCTTCCTTTGTCTCTGTCTCAGTGAAGGAAACCAGTTTTCTCCAGGCTAACCACACCAGAAGGACTGGGTTTATTTTTAGCACGGGTCTGTCTGTGGAGATTTTTCCCCCCATGTTCAGAGAGCATGATTTAACGGAGGAAATATTGACCATCTGGAAAATGTACAGAAACTGTTTGAAAGAAAAAGGGCGAGGAAGTGTGACGGTTCCACTGCTCTGCTGATGGCCTGTCATTGCAGGGCAAGAGGGAACCGTAGGCTGTGTTTGGCTGTGCATGTGTGTGCGCAGTACATCAATGTATACAAAACACTCGTGTCTTTGAGTATTTTACAACTGAGTGAATGGCGTTTTGGGGGATTAATCTATAAAATGGCTCCTGGTAATTGTTACGTTGAGGCATGACTTGTCAAATAGGGGCTCTAGCTGCTGTTAGACAGTTTGTGGAAGTTAGAGGTAGAATTTTGAGGTTCAAATAGGTGCTTCCTAAATTTTGGCCCAACGATTGAACTTTTTCCCCACCATGGTTAGAAGTTTCGAAAGATAATTAGGACAGTCTAGCACCTGGATAAAGTTACTAGCCTAAAAAGGCAGCTTAATCTTTCACAGGGTCATATCTGGAAACAGCAATCACATTTTAAGATAGCAAATTAGCTTGCACCATCTTTAGCTCTCAGGAATGTATCTTTTTTGAGGACACAGAAAACAGTCGTGCCTTAGAAAACCTAATGCCTGGTCTAGAGTCCAAACTCTCTTGCACAGTTTGTTCCTGTTATTTAGGGAATGCTATAGAAAGAAGGACATTTATCAGTGTGTTGAAAACATCCTGTCATCGAGCTTGTGGTTGAGCACACAGAATAATAATTAACATGAGTCCTGTCTGATCCTGTCAGTTTATCAGGAGACTTAGTGATTAATACCAGTGTTAATTTCGTCGACTAAAACTATGACAAAAAAATGTTCGTCGACAGCCTTTTTTTTCCATGACAAAAACTAGACTAAGACTTACAAAAATAGTTCGGTAATGACTAAAACTGACAAAAACTAAGTTTAGTTTTCATCAAGATGTCTAAAACTAGACTAAGATGTCATGTAGTTTTTGTCAGACATTCAAAATCTGTAGTATTTCTACACTGCGGCTAAATCTGTCAAAAAATAATGCAGCTGTAGCTCTTCTGCCTCTCAGCTGTAGAAAGCAGGGACCCAAGATTTGGCAGAGTGCGTAGAACACACTACAATGATTTGGTACCAGATTTAGGCAAGAAAATAAATGCTTGGACTTAAAATAAAGACTAAAATGTGAAGACTTTTATGGACTAAAACTCGGCCATAATGTTTTGAGTTTTTGATGACTAAAACCAAAACTAAAAAGGATAGAAATGACCAAAATGTGACTAAAACTAAAAGACATTTCATTCAAAGACTGAAACTAAGACTAAAATAAAAAAATAGCTGCCAAAATTAACACTGATTAATATGTTTTGTGCCTCTTGCAGACATATTGGATGTTCGGAAATCTTTTTGACTATTTCTGATGTTGTGGGAATACTTATGTAAAAAATGACTTAAAGGTACAGTGTGTATAATTTAGAATATTGCTAACTTCTGTCAGATTTTAGACTGCAGTGCTTGCGTGCTCAACCCTTGCCAACAAAAACACAACAAGCCTCTGTTCTTTTTATTTCTTCTATATATAGTACATGTTTTAGTAGTGTGATCTTATCTCCTATCCCTTTAGTCATCTGGAGAGCAAATGTTAACACTGTATCCAAGTTTAATTGTTTCATATAGAAATCCAAAGTAACATTAAATACTGGGAATCAATGCAAGCCAAGGGACAGTGGTCTTTTAATGTCTTCACATATTGTTCTTTTATCACAAGGTGGGATTTTTTGTTCAAATATAACTATGTTGTAAGACATACAATGTAAATTGATACACAGTGGTGTCGACTTAGACTGCTTCTCATCACTCTGCACATCTTCATCATCTGCACCGAATTACTGTATAATCGAGCAAAGGATGTCGATTAATCCTGGACGTGAAGCCTGGACAGCTCGTACACAATCATCACATTTTCTCATAATCTCAGAGCAGGCTGAGCTCATCAGGATGAAACAAACCAAACAAACAGACAAGATGAAATAGTGATTAAAAGCTTTGTGTTCATGGATCAAACCTCTATTTAATAAAATCCAAGACCTCTGAGTGATGAGAGCACTCTGATTATGTGAAGAAATCACTGTGGGTCCTGTAAACAAATCAAAACAGCAGTGAAAGTCATGTGTAACAATGATCGGTGGATGTTTTTGCACTACAGAAGGAGTAAGAGAATCGGCAGAGGCAGTGTGGTGTTGGTATGTTTTTTCTTTTGTATATGACCCTGCAGTAGAAAATAAGAATTATGTGTAGAATACAAAAAACTGTAGAAAGGAGTGATTCATGGACTCAAGATGAGAGTGTGTTTGAATAGCTATTTGGCATTGGATTCAAGTTGCCAGTGAAATAAGAAGAAAAAAACTTTGAAATGCCTTGATTTTCTTCCCAAAGAAGAAGAATGCTGAGACATGTACAAGTGCGTATTTGAGGCCCATGTGACCATGCCATGAAAATAAAGGCACTTTAACATTTGAAGAGAGAGCCTTGGAGTTATTTTCTTGTTTAACAGAAAACATGTTCTAAGGCCCTGTATATTCACACACAAAGCCTCAAATTATGTCAGAAATATTTTTCTTTGCTTTTCTTGCAGTTGGTGGTATGATTGGCCACTAAATACCTTCAATCTGACAGCTCATTTTTATGCATTTTCCGGTATAAAGTCCCTTGCATTGACTTTTTATGGTTGAATGTATGTTGGCGTTTCAAAGGGGGATGAGGATGATCGACATGTGCGCATGTTCGCATAGCTGGTGATGAACTGTGTCTATATCAAGTATTTACCTGCTTGGATGTTTTACCCTTTTACCCTGATGTTTTGATGGAGCAAACAGGGAGCGAACTGATGAGGTCATCGCAATATTATCTCCTGACTGGTTTCGTGGTTCGTCCGTGCTGCCGGCAAAGCAGAACAGACCGCCCCCACAAGGCCTCTTAGCCATTTAGCCATTGAAACACGGTAATTAAACACTTACCAAACGGATAGGTCCTGCTCTATCCTTCGCTGCTGCTGCTTTTCTTCTCTCCTCTCTCCATACTATCAGGATCAGACTCCTGGTCTAACATGTACGGATGTATATCAAAATTTGCCATATTTTAACTCAGTCGGACCGGTTCATTCAAAGTCTTCAACTACTAGCATAACAACATTTGCCACATTAGAGGGGGCGGGCACAAAACATTGAGTCCTGCTGCCAGCCAGCCTCTGGAAAATCGGCCAGTTGGAGGAAAGCAGGTCCATGGAGCATGGGGCTGTTAAAGAGACAGCAGCATAAACGAAGCATTTCAGACGGAGGTTAAAATAAGGGGTTTTCAGGACGCCAGTGTGAGAAACATAAGGAGTTTTTTGAGCTCTAAACCATGTAAAGCTACTACGTGCGTATCAGAGAGATGGTGTAAAGCCTTGAAAAAAGGCATAATACCCCCACTTTGAATATTTTGCCACATTTATTTTACCCTCTACCTTTACAAACCTTCCAGGGCCGGCTGCTGAGAAGCATCCCCACAGCATGATGCTGCCACCGCTGTGCTTCACAGTGGGGATGGTGTGTTTGTGGTGGTGTGCAGTGTTGGTGTCTTGTCTAATGATCAATCAGATGGTCATTTTGGGCTCATCAGACCGAAGAAATTTCCTGCACTTGACCACGGGTTCTCCAACATGCCTTTTGGTGGACTCTAGTCCAGATTTAATCAGAGTTTTCTTGAACAGTGGCTTTCTCTTTGCCACTCTCCCATGAAGCAGAAACTCTCCCATCTTAGCTGCTAACTCCTTCAGAGTAGTCATAGGGGTCTTGATAGTCTCTCTCACTAGTCTCCTTCTTGCATGGCCCCTGAGTTTTTGAGGACAGCCTGAGTAAGGCAGGTTTACACATGTGCCGTATTCCTTCCATTTGTTCATGATGGATTTAACTGAACTCCGGGGGGGATGTTGAGAGCTTTGTAAATTTTTGTGTACCCATCCCAAATCTTTTCAATGACCTTCTCTCTGAGTTGCTTGGAGGGTTCTTTTGTCTTCATGGTGTGATTGTAGCCAGGAATACTGATTAACCAGTGACTGGACCTTCCAGACACAGGTGTCTTTATGCTACAATCACTTGAGACACATTCACTGCACTCGGGTGATCTCCATTTACCTAATTGTAAGACTACTAGCACCAATTAGCTGGACCTGGGCTGAAAAGGCCAAGTTACATTGACCACGATTGACTTATGGGATCAATAAATGGGTAAAACATCCTAGGGGTTGAATACTTTTTACAGGCACTCTATTGGGATTTTTCTTGCAAGTGTGCATACACATGATTTTAAAAATGTGAATTATTATGGTGCACACTTTTTGGTATGGACTATTTTATGCATGAGCCCAATGATTCTTAGAAGAAGTGAGAGCTGACACTAATTGGTTTGATTCATGTCACATCCAAAACCCACCTTTGATAAATCAGGCGACTTAATCCAACCTCTTTGTATTGCGCACCTCACTCAGAGCAAATGCACTTGGAAACACCATCAGAATAGAGCAATAAACATCATAAATCCCCTTGGAAACCATGAAAGACTCTCCTTGTATATCAAGAATTTTTCTGATTTCACTTCCCATTTTAAAAATTTCTCTGTACCAAAGAAATTCAGCAATGGTTGTCTGTACATGCAGGGGTTCATTAGTAGCTGATTTAACATACTTTTAATGATCCTCTTGGTGTCAGACTTTGGAAACTCCAACTGGAGACTAACAAGTCATTTAATGTAAATTGCTCCAGATAAAAGTGCCAGCTAAATGCCTGAATTAAAAAGACTAAAAGGAGGGTGATGAGTGATCAAAGACGCAGGCTTTGGTTTGAAAAAGTAGAATAAAGGAGCTCAGGCCCTGTCAAACATGAACTTAAAAGTTTTCCCTTTGTTTCTTCAACTTTTGTTCTCTTTAAAGCCATGTCTGCCTCACTCAGGAGCCTCCATGTGTCTGATGCTGATGCCTTAAAACAGTTTTTATTTTTGATGGGTTTGCTGCCTAGCTGTGCTGAAAAGCATGTTTTCCTCCCTGCCTACGTCTGTTTTGATAACCCTCAGGATGCACAAAGCCAGCTCTCATTAGATCAAGAAGAAGTATAACATAAGGATCTTTTACAAACATGCAGGTAA